>NC_132846.1:76040220-76640220 GCF_048164855.1 Canis lupus baileyi
CAGTGTATATATAGACCATGTCTCCTTTATCCATTCATCTGTCGATGGACATTGAAGCTCCTTCCACAATTTCTTTATCCAGTTTTCTGTAGAAGGGCTTCATGATTCCTCCCACGGTTTGACTATTGTGGACATTGATGCTGTGAACATTGGGGTGCAAGGGTCCCTTCATTTCATGAAATTTGCATATTTGTGGTAAATACCCTGTAGTGTAGTGGCTGCGTTACAGGGTGGCTCTATTCTCACTTTTTCAGGACATTCCTTTCTGTTTTCTGGAGTGGCTGAACAAGCCTGCATTCCCTCCAAAAGTGAAAGAGACAGTTCCACTTCCTCAATATACTCGCTTATATTTATTGTTTCCTGGCCTTGTTACTTTATCCATTCTGAGTTGTATAAGTGGGATCTTAGTGTGGTTTTCATTTGTATTTCCCTGATGACAAGTCATGTAGATCATTTTTCTTATCTGCCTGTTGCCCATGTGTAGGTCTTCTTTGGAGAAATGGCTTTTTGTGCCTTCTCTCCATTTTTTCACTGGATTGTATGTTTTGTTGGGTGCTGACTTTGTTAAGGAAATATATTTTCCTATTCTGTACATTGCCTTACATTTTGTCGCCTGTTGCATTGTTGTACAGATTCTACCTTGATGAAGTCCTAATAGTTTGCTTCCCCTATGTTTCCCTGTTGTATCCTATGCGTTTTGAGAGGTGCCTTGATAGCAGTCGCTTCAGCTGCAGATAAAAAGTTGCTACCTCAATTCTCGTCCAGGATTTTGATGGATTAGTGTCTCAGATTTTGGTATTTCATCCATTTTGAGATTATGTTTGTGTTTGGTGTAGCTGAATGGTCCACATTCATTCTTATGCAGGTGGCTGTACAATTTTTTTCAGATCCATTTATTGGTGAGACATTTTTTCACTAGATATTTTTTTCTTGCTTATTGAGGAGTAGTTGCCCATACAGTTGAGGGTCCATTTCTACTTTCTCTGCCCTTTTCCATTGATCTATGTGTTGTTTGTGCCAGTACCAGGCTATGTTGATGATAAAGACTTTATAATCAATCTTGTCTGCACATACTGTTTTGCCCAACAGCTGTAGGATTTTTTTTTTTTTTTGGCCAAAATGTTTCTACCTATTTGGTGACTTAGGAAAGGAATTGAAGAAGATGCAAAGGGATGGAAAACCTTCCATTCCCATGGATTAGAACAATGAATGTTGTCAAGGCACCTGTGTTGCTCAGGGTTTGAGTGCCTGCAATTGGCTCAGGTTGTGATCCTGGGGTCCTGGGATGGTGTCCTGCATCAGGCTTTTGAAAGGGATCCTGCTTCTCCCTCTGCCTATGTCTCTACCTCCGTCGGTGTGACTCTTGTGAATAAATAAATAAATATTTAAAACAAAAAAGAAAAATAACTATTGTGAATATCGCTATGCTGACCATAACCTACATACTCAAAGCAATCCTTATCAAAACATCATGGACATTTTTTTGCAGAGTATGAACATATAATCCTGAGATTTTTATGGCACACACATAGATATTAGGGACACATTGATGCTCTGGCATTGCCCTGCTGTATTTGTTTTGAAAAGTATCCGTTAGCCTCCCTTTTCCAGTGAAGGGTGCATTTTTCACCTGGAGCTAGGACTAACCTGTTGCAAAACATAGGTATCTGTCAAAAAGTAACAGTGGACACACAGAAGGAGAATCATGATACAAGAGAGTCAGAGACACTCAGACACTTTGGAACTTCAGTTTAAGGATGTTCATTTATAACGTTTCCAGAAGATGAGGATTTGATGACCCTGTGGGATATGTGTCTCACCATCAGCTTACAGGGTTGTGTTGTACTGATGGCTGTGACATGTGCACCTTATCACTGGTGAACATTTGGTGCCCTGTGTCCTCATTTCAAACCCACCTGCATCAGTGACTCTCTCTCTGGACATGAGATCAGATTCCCTTTAGGATTTTCTCAATGAAACCCCTTAAGGGACCTACATGACTTATTAACTTTTCATCATTTTATTTAAATGAAATCAATTTTGTCATGGGATATGCAACAACTAGGTAAAATGACCTGGTCATGTCAATATCTAACAGCCCTACCATCCTATTCCATAGTCTACATGTGAACTTACATGACGGTGAAGCTGTTTCAGGGAACGTTTGTCCACTCATGGTCAACAAGCCAGTGGAACAACTCCAAATGCCTAGAAGCAAGGCAGTAGTTGGCTTTGCCAATTTCACTAATATTTATACACATACCAGCTGTTTCCAAACACGCACACTCAGAACATAATGGCAGAGGATGGAGCAAGGGATGGAGCACACATTTGCTCTGGCAGTGTGTAGACCTGGACCTGAGATGAGCTTGGATAAATCTGTAAATTCACAGTGCAGTTGGCAATGGATTGTTATCATTTGCTATTGTTTTTTTTTTCCTCTTTAGATGCTCACATCCTCCCTTGTTGAGGCCTGTTTTGGGGGATTTGTGACTCTCTTTCTGACTGCATCAGAGAGCTGTTTGAACATGCCTCCTACCTTTATCCTGGGGTTGAATGTTTGAACCCCCAATCTTCAGGGAGCCCTCACAGGAGATCCATGAAGCCCTTTCTGTCCTCAGTTTACAACTGAACCCCATGTTCACCCTGCTTATGTCTAAGCTGGTTTATCTCAGGCACATGAATGAGTCTCTAAACGTCAATATGAGGGATTCCTGTGATGTGGACCCGGGATGGTCCTCTGAGCAAGGGTCTCATGGTCTATTACTTTCTGTCTGCTGGTCTCAGGATAGAGGTCACAGGATCAACCAGGGTTCAGTTTAGGGAAACACAAATCTCAACGCCTGCACTCAGACATAATGTTTACATTGTATATATAAACCACATCTTCTTTATCCATTCATCTTTCGATGGACACAGAGGCTCCTTCAACAGTATCCTGCCACACTTATTATCAAAAATACCCGATAAATCTGTCGAAGGGTTCAAGGGTAGATATTTTTCTTCTCTTAGATGGAATATACTATTTGAATGTAAAAGGAATTCATCAAAATCCTAGAGTGGAAAGGCAGCATTACACTGTTTTCTTAGGAGAGATAAGAAAAATAGAAATATAGGCTTTACAATGGAAAATGTTCATCCTGACACCAGTTTATTATATCCCAAACTCTGCATGGATGCAGCTCATTCTGCATCAGATAAGCTTATCAAAGCCATTACAGAAAATCACAGATTTGACTGGAGTGACACAGTGACTGAGTTGATAGAGAGTTACAAATCAAACTTCATTACCTGAATCACTCTGAAATTCAGCTAAATTCTAAATTTAGCAAAACCATGTCATCCTTGATACAGGAGGGGTCCACTTTTCTAAGGAACCCTGCCAGTCTGTCTATCAGGTGTTTCAAGAGGGCCAGTAAGTCCTGTGGAGAGGAGCACAGGCCAAGATTCTGACTCACTGAAATGTGCACAAAGATATATGAGAAACCCTCTACAATTTAAGAGGTAGGATAAAATCACTCTATGGGGACACATGACACCTATCAACCAAGATTTACATGCAAAAAGCATTACAAAGTACCATGTGGACACAAAGTCTGAAGTCTGGAATATTACTTAATAAAAACATAGTTTCTCAAAGTAGTCAATATGAACACACAAAGGCAGTCACAACAGTTTGACAAGTAGGGCAAGAGGAGAACAGGTAGGACTCAAGGTCAAGGAGTTATCAGGTAACATTCAAAAACATGAACATGATGTGGTGAAAAATGCCACTAAACAATGATGAAAACTAAGGGGAAAAAGTTGGAGGAGGTGCTTTCATTGATCCTTCAGCTCATTGTGTGTGACCTCTACCATCCCCATGTTGAAACCTAAGGCCCAAGAGATGGGACGAGGAGGTGGGGCCGTGGGGAGCACTTAGGTCAGCAGATGCATCCCCATAATGGGATCAGGAACCTTATTCACCATTACTAGGAAATCTCCCTGCCTCCTGCCCCATGTAAGGTGACAGGGAAAGGACAGGCTAGGATGTGGGTGCTCTCCAGACACCACATCTGTGTGCACCTGGACCTCAGACATCGCAGACTCCAGAACTATGGGAAATGAAGGCCTTTCTTTTGATTTGCCAAATCCATTTAGATGTTACAGCAGCCAGCACAAGGCTAAAGTTTTATTGTTATTATTATTATTAGTAGTAGTAGTAGTACTATTATTAAATTAAATTAAATTTTCCAAAATTTACTATACACCCAGGGCCCATCACAGCTCATACCTCCTTAATGCCCATCACCCAGTTACCCCATCCCCACAACAACTTCCCTTCCAGTGACCCTCAGTTTAATTACCAGAGTTAAGTGACTCTCATGGTTTACCATCCTCTCTAGTATTACCCCGGTCAGTTCCACTGTTTCCCTTTTGGTCTCTTTCCATATTTCTTATATTCCACATATGACTGAGACCATATCATTGCCTATCAGTGATTGGTTTATTTTCTTCAATATAATACCTCAAATTCCAACCATGTTGACGTGAATGTTCCTTCATCTTTTTTTTTAATTTTTTATTTATTTATGATAGTCACAGAGAGAGAAAGAGAGAGAGGCAGAGACACAGGCAGAAGGAGAAGCAGATTCCATGCACCAGAAGTCCGAAGTGGGATTCGATCCCGGGTCTCCAGGATCGCGCCCCGGGCCAAAGGCAGGCGCCAAACCGCTGCGCCACCCAGGGATCCCTGTTCCTTCATCTTATACATAATTTCTGGCGGCTTAATTATACTTCAATTTATATACCAACCACATCTTCTATATCCTTTTTCCTGTAGAGGAACACCATGGTTCCTCCCAGTTTAATTATTGTGGACATTGCTGCTGGGAACATTGGGGTGCAGGTGACCCTTCGTTTAATAACATCTGTGTCTCTGAAGCTAATACCCAGAATAGCAATGGCTGGGTCATAGGGTGGCTCTCTTCTCAGTTTTTGAATAAATTTGATTCTGTTATCTGAGGATCCTGCACCAGCTTTCATTCCTACCAACAGTGCAAGAGTTCTCCCTTTCTCCACATCCTCTGCAATATTTGTTATTTCCAGCCGTGTCAGTATATCCATTCTGAGTTGTAGAAGTGGTATCTCCATGTGATTTTCATTTGTATTTCCCTGATGACAATTCATGTGGCTCATTTTGCTTTTTTTAAATAATAAATTTATTTTTTATTGGTTTTCAATTTGCCAACATACAGTATAACACCCAGTGCTCATCCCGTATAGTCCCCCCTCAGTGCCCGTCACCTATTCACCCCCACTCCCCGCCATCGTCCCCTTCCACCACCCCTAGTTCGTTTCCCAGAGTTAGGAGTCTTCCATGTTCTGTCTCCCTTTCTGATATTTCCCACACATTTCTTCTCTTTCCCTTATATTCCCTTTCACGATTATTTATATTCCCCAAATGAACGAGACCATATAATGTTTTTCCTTCTCTTACTGACATATTTCACTCAGCATAATACCATCCAGTTCCATCCACATTGAAGCAAATGGTGGGTATTTATCATTTCTAATGGCTGAGTAATATTCCATTGTATACATATACCACATTTTCTTTATCCATTCATCTTTTTTTTTAATTTTTATTTATTTATGATAGTCACAGAGAGAGAGAGGCAGAGACACAGGCAGAGGGAGAAGTAGGCTCCATGCACCGGGAGCCCGACGTGGGACTCGATCCCGGATCTCCAGGATCGCGACCTGGGCCAAAGGCAGGCGCCAAACCGCTGCGCCACCCAGGGATCCCTCCATTCATCTTTCAATGGACACAGAGGCTCCTCCACAATTTGGCTAATGTGGACATTGCTGCTAGAAACATTGGTGTGCAGGTGTCGGGCGTTTCTTTGCATCTGTATCTTTGGGGTAAATCCCCAACAGTGCAATTGCTGGGTCATAGGGCAAGTCTATTTTTAACTATTTGAGGAACCTCCACACAGTTTTCCAGAGTGGCTGCACCAGTTCACATTCCCACCAACAGTGTAAGAGGGTTCCCTTTTCTCCACATCCGCTCCAACATTTGTGGTTTCCTTCTTTGTTAATTTTCCCCAATCTCACTGGTGTGAGGTGGTATGACATTGTGGTTTTGATTTGTATTTCCCTCATGGCAATTGATGCAGAGGATTTTCTCATGTGCATGTTGGCCATGCGTATGTCTTCCTCTGTGAGTTTTTTCTTCATGTCTTTTGCCCATTTCATGATTGGATTATTTGTTTCTTTGGTGTTGAGTTTAATAAGTTCCTTATAGATCATTGAAACTAGCCCTTAATCTGATATGTCATTTGCTAATATCTTCTCCCATTCTGTAAGTTGTCTTTTAGTCCTGTTGACTGTATCCATTGCTGTGCAAAAGCCTCTTATCTTGATGACGTCCCAATAGTTCATTTTTGCTTTTGTTTCTGTTGCCTTTGTGGATGTATCTTGCAAGAATTTTTCAGACAAATTGACAAAAGAGTTTGAGGGTAACAGATAGAAAATCTCAAGAAGTTTCTTCAATGAGCACAAAGCATGACCAGGGGCTTGATCCCAGGAAATTGCATCATCATCTCATCCGAAATCAAGAATCGATGGCTAACAGATGGCCCATCATCCATGGACCAATTTTTTAAAGAATGCATTTATTTATTCATGAGCGACACACAGAGACAGAAACATAGGCAGAGGGAGGAGAAGCAGACTCCATGCAGCATGCCTGATGCTCGACTTCTCCCCAGTACTCAGATATCATGCCCTGACCCAAAGCCAGACACTCAACCACTGAGGCACCCAGATGTACCGCTCCAATTTTTTAAACAAAGATTTTTTCTTCCATGAGAGACATACAGAGAGAGACAGAGACACAGGCAGAGGGAGGAACAAACTCCATGCAGGGAGCCCGATGTGGGATTTGATCCTGGGACTCCAGGGTCACGACCTGGACCTAAGGCCAGTGCCAATCTGCTGAGCCACCCAGGGATCCCTATCAAGTGATTTTAAACCAGAATCAATACCCATTCTTCTGAAGCTATTCAAATAATATAAATTGAAGGAAAACTTCCAGACTCATTCTCTGATGTCAGCATTACATTCTCCCCCATATTAAAGACCCAGTTATTAAGGAGAATTACAAAAGATTATATTGATGAATATGGATGCAAAAGTCTCACCAAGTTCCTAACACTAAGATCCAACACTACAAAAATACTAACCAGAAGGGAAAAGGATCTATAGTCTCAAACATCTAGAACACTTATGAAAGAAATTGAAGAAGACACACATAGATTGAAAACATTCTATTCTCATGGATTGGAGTTATAAGTATTGATAAAATATCTATGCTACCAAGAGCAATTGACACATTCAATGAAAACCCTATCCAAATACCATGAACTTTGTTCTTGGAAATAGAAGAAACAATCCTAAAACTTGTAAGGAATCAAGAATGATCCTGACGAGACAAGACAATGTTGAAAACAACCCAAATCAGAAGGTATCACAATTGTGGAGTTCAAAGTTGTGATCATCAAGATGGTATAATATTGGCAGTAAAAGAGGCAGATAGGTCAAAGGAATACAGTAGAGAATGCAGAAACGGAAACACAACTCTACGGTCATATTGTCTTTGACAAACCACAAAAAAGAGTATCCACTGGAAAAGGACAATCTTTTCAACAAGTGGGGTTGTGAATATTGGGCAGTCACAAGTAAAAAAATGAACCTGGGCCACATTCTTACAAGTGACACAGAGATAAAAATCCGAGTAGATGAAAGTCCTAATTGTGAAGCAGGAAACCATCAAAATTCTAGAGATTTTGTGACCTCAGGCACAACAGTTTCTTGCTACTCAAGTCTTTAGAGGGAAGGAAAACAAAACCAAAGATAAACTATATGGATTCCTTCAAGGAAAGGGCAATTGTACAGCTATGGAAACACTCAACATAATTTAAAAACAACCGATAGGATGGGAGAAGATATTTGCAAATTGATTATCAGATTAAGGCTGGTTTCCAAAATATACAGCACAATTATCAACCTAAACAAACACAAAATGAAAAATCCAATCAGAAATGTGCAGAAGACATGAACGGACACCCTGTCCTGATATGAGATCCCACCTCACATCATATATCATGTAGCTCATGCACATGCACAATGAAATTCATTGTCTCCTGAAGGACTGCCTTTTACGAACTCTGTGATTAGACCAGACAATGAATCCAACAGAAAAGAGAGAAAAAACTTTCTGTCCCACTGGAGGACCTACCAGAGAAACTGGCAGAAAAAATGAATAAATGTGAGGCAGGGCAAGATGACAGGAGTAGGGGTCCTCAACTCACCTGGCCCCATCAAATACCTAGATAAGTTACAAACCATCCTGAACACCTACAAATTCGACCTGAGATTTAAAGAGAGATTGGCCGGAACACTACAGAGAGAAGGGGTTTCACTTCTAACAATGTAGGAAGGCAGAAATAATAAAACAAAAAAAAATCAACTAGGGGAGGAGCACCGTAATAAGTCCATGTAAGGCCCACAGCTAAAGCCTCCAGGACAGGAAAGTCCAGCCCTGGAGAAGCTGGAACATTATAAATCCACCCTGTGTCTTCCCATACAGAAAAGTGATTACTAGGAAAATTGGACAAAATCACAGGAGGGGCATTGAAGCATCCAGTTCCCAGTGTCACTAGTAGAGGAAATGAGTCCAGGGGCAAGTGCACCAAATGTGGGATCTCAGTAAAGGGCTGAAACACGCACCAAGCAGGGCATGTAGGAGAAACCAGTCTGTCCAGGGGCTGGGGGTGGGATCTCAAGAGGGAGCTGTCTGTGTCCTGCTGGCTTCGGGAAACTTGATCCATGGGAGCACGATTCCAGCAGCCAGGGCCCTGGATCCCAGGGCACAGAGTGGATACATACCAGGAACCTGGACTTCCCCTGGAAGAGATGGAGATGGGAAGGGCACAGGACAGGGAGGACTCTCATGCCACTGGGGGCCCTGCAAGCTGTGCAGACCTGCACCCACAGGCCAGGCTGTGAACATCTAGGCCAGTGCAGACTGGGAGACTGTGGTAGTTACTGAGTGGAGCTGATTCCAGGGTTCGAGAACTGGCTGCCACTGTGTTGCTGTTCCTCATTGTTTCACCTTGTGCTTGGGAGAGAAGGGCTTCCAGGGAACAAAGGACTCACACGGTAAACAGCTCCCACTATGCCCAGCACCCAGCAAGGGTGAAAGGAGGGAAAATGAGTGGGAAACATCAGTGAGGTTGACAAACTATGAGAGACTCCTAACTCTGGGAAACGAACAAGGGCTAGTGGAAGGGGAAGTGAGCAGATGGTTTCAGTGATTTGGCGATGGGCACTGACAGGATGAACACTGGGTGTTTGTTATAGGTTGGATTCAAACTTCAATAACAATATATAATAAGGGCAGCCCTGATGTTTCAGAAGTTTATAGCTGCCTTCAGCTCAGGGTGTGATCCTGGACCCCGGGATCAAGTTCCACATTGGGTTCCCTGCACGGATTCTGCTTCTCCCTCTGCCTGTGTCTGTGCTTCTCTCTCTCTTTGTCTGTCATGAATAAATAAATTATATATATATATATATATCATATATATACGTACATATATTATGTACATATATATAATTCAGATAAATAACATCTTATTGAAGAAGAAATGGGTCAATGAAGAAAAAGAATTTTTTTTTTAAGAAAAAGAATTTAAGCAAAATTTTGATCAATGAAAATTAAATCATGACTTGTTAATGCTTTGGATACACCAACAGCCATCCGCAGATGGAATGACTGACGACTACAGGTCTTCCTCAAAAACAGGAAGAGTCTAAAACAAGCAAGATAAACCTGCACCTAAAGGAGCTGAATAAAAAGATCAAAGAGAGCCTAAACCTAACTGGATAAGAGAAAAAATGAATATTAGAGTATAACTTAAGTATATAGAAATAAAAAAAAAGGCAAACAAACTTAGGAGCTAATATTATGTAAATATTAGTAAGTGTAAGAAATCATGAGATAGATTTGATAATTTAAAAGTGAAAGTAGGGATCCCTCGGTGGCGCAGCGGTTTGGCGCCTGCCTTTGGCCCAGGGCGCGATCCTGGAGACCCGGGATCGAGTCCCACGTCGGGCTCCCGGTGCATGCAGCCTGCTTCTCCCCCTGCCTGTGTCTCTGCCTCATTCTCTCTCTCTCTCTGTGACTATCACAAATAATAAATTAAAAAAAAGTGAAAGTACCCAAACTAAAAAATCATGAATGAATGAGGAGAGATCACAACAAACACCTAAGAATTACAAGCAAGTATAAGAAGAAATTTTGAGCCGTTATAAGCCAAGTTATTGGGTGATCTGGAGAAATGGATGCAATCCTAGGAACACAAAAACAACCAAAACAGAAACAACAATGAATTGAACAAACTTCACAGAACAATTACCTGGAAATAAAAATGAATCATAATTAAAAGCCTCCCAAAAGCAAGATTATATGGACAGATGATTCCCCAGGGAAATTCAACAAGAACAATCAGTATCTATTCTTCGAAAACGATTCCAAATAATAGAAATTGAAGGAAAACTTCCAGACTCATTTTCTGATGTCAGCATTACCTTGATCCCTAAACCTAACATCCCAGTAAGAAGGAGAATTACAGAAAAATTCCATTGGTGAATCTGGATGCAAATTTCTCAGCAAGATCCTAACCAGGAGAATCCAATAGTATATTAATAGGATTATTCACGACAATGAAAAAAATGGGCTTAATTCTTGGGCTGCAAATGTGGTTCAGTATGTGTTAATTGAACAGTGTGATAATCCCATTAATAAAAGAAAGGATAAGAGCCATTTTATGCTCTCAACTGATGCCCAAAAATAATTTGACAAAATATATTATTCTTTCTTGATAAAAATCTTTTCCTGTGTACGGATAGGGGGATAAACCCAAATTCATAAAAGCCATCTACAGAGGCTACACAAAGAATGTCATCCTCAACATGGAAAACCTGAGACCATTTCTCCTAAGGTCAGGAACATGACAGGATTCTGCACTGTCACCACTGTTATTCAACATAAAACTAGACATCCAAGCCTGAGTAGTCAGAAAAAAAATCAAAAGTCATGCAAATCACCAAAGGAAAAAAACAAACTTTCACTCTTCACAGATGACAAGATACTTTAAGGAGAAACTGCAAAGGCTCTATTGAAAAATTGCTGGAACTGATACAGGAATTCAGCAATACCTGAGCATATAAAATTAATGCAAGTAAGTCAGTGGCATTGCTATATACTACAAATGAAAGAGAAGAAAGACAAATCAAGGACAATGAATCTCATTTATCATTGCATCAGAAAATTCATATAATGGGAATAATCCTAACCAAAGAGGGAAAGGACCTAGATCTAAAAATTCTAAAATACATAAGAAAGATATTAAAGAAGACACAAATATATGGAGAAACATTCTATTCCTATGGAGAACATTCTATTCCTATGGAGAGGGAGAGTGAATATTGATATAATGTCTATGCCACCAACAGCATATTCAATAAAAACCCTATCAAAACACCACAAACATTTTTCTAGGAAATGGAACAAACAATCCTAAAACATGTAAGGAAACAAAACAGATTCTGACTAGGCAAAGGGACATGGAAAAAAACCCAAAGCAGAAGTCATCACAGTTGGGGATTTCAAAGTTGTGGTCATCAAGACCGTATAATCGTGGCAGTAGAACACGCACATGGGTCAATGGAATAGAATAGAGAACCCAGAAATGGACACACAGCTCTGTGGTCAACTTATTCTCGACAAAGTACAAAAGACTATCGACTGGAAAAAGGACAATCTCTTCAACAAGTGGTGTTGGGAACATTGGACAGCTACAAGTAGAAGAATGAACCTGGGCCACATTCTTAGACTCCACACAAAGATAAACTCAGAGTAGATGAAAGACCTATATGTGAGGCAAGAAATCAACAAAATCCAAGAGATTTTGTGACCTCAGTTGCAACAGTTCTTGGTACTCGACTCACCAAAGGTCAGGAAAACAAAATCAAAAATGAATTCTATGGACTACATTAAGGAAGGAGTTGTCGTACAGCTATGGAGACACTCAACATAATTAAAAGGAAACCAAATGAATGGGAAAAGATATGGATGCCTGTTTAGCTGGAACATCTGTCTTTGGCTCAGAGCATAATCCCAGGGCTCTGGGATTGAGACCAGTATCGGACTTCTTGGGGGGAGCCCACTTCTCCTTCTGCCTTTGTCTCTTCATCTCTGTCTCATGAATAGATAAATAAAATCATCAAAAGAAAAAAAGAATGGCAAACGCATGCATATAGACAGAGCATGCAGTGCAGAGTATTAAAAAACAAAAACAAAAACAAAATCAAAAACAAAAACAAAAGAATGGGAGAAGATATTTGTAAATCTATCTTCAGATTAAGGCTGGTTTCCACAATCGACAAATAAAATATCAAGGTAAACAGGGATCCTTGGGTGGCGCAGCGGTTTAGCGCCTGCCTTTGGCCCAGGGCGCGATCCTGGAGACCCGGGATCGAATCCCACGTCGGGCTCCCAGTGCATGGAGCCTGCTTCTCCCTCTGCCTGTGTCTCTGACTATCTCTCTCTGTGACTATCATAAATAAATAAAAATTAAAAAAAAATATCAAGGTAAGCAAACACAAGGGGAAAAGTTATGTCAGAAATGGCCACGATAGCCTAAAGAAGATGTGGTTTATGTATACAATGGAATATTACTCAGCTATTAGAAATGACAATACCCACCATTTGCTTCAACGTGGATGGAACTGGAGGGTATTATGCTGAGTGAAGTAAGTCAGTCGGAGAAGGACAAACATTATATGTTCTCATTCATTTGGGGAATATAAATAATAGTGAAAGGGAATATAAGGGAAGGGAGAAGAAATGTGTGGGAAATATCAGAAAGGGAGACAGAACGTAAAGACTGCTAACTCTGGGAAACGAACTAGGGGTGGTAGAAGGGGAGGAGGGCGGGGGGTGGGAGTGAATGGGTGACGGGCACTGGGTGTTATTCTGTATGTTAGTAAATTGAACACCAATAAAAAATAAATTAAAAAAAAGAAAAAAAGAAAAAAAAAAAGAAATGGACAGAAGACATGAAGAGACACCCTGTCCTGAGATGAGTTGCCGACTCTCAGTTTATATGAGGTAGGTCATCCATATGCAAAATGAAATTTATTGTCTCCTCTAGGTCTGCCTTATATCAACTGCATGATTAAATCAGACAATGGATCCAAAAGACAAGAGGAAACATTTTCTGCCCCAGACTGGAGGACCTACCAGAAAACCTGAGAAGAAAACTACATAAAGAAAAAGAAAAATTGGTAAACTGGAAATAAAGTAATTTGTTTGCCTATGACAATGTCTTCAGAGAGTCAGTGAGTAAAAACCTCACATAAAATCTGGAAGAAATAACTTAGAGCTCAGGAAAACTCAGGATATAACATCAGCAAATAATATAAAGATATGTTTCTACAAACTAACAACAAATTACCTACACAAAATTAACATAATAATCCACCATAACTGGTTTCAAAAATAAACATTTAGGATTAAATTTATTAAGGAGATAAAATATTCTATGGAAAATTACCTATATTGATAAGAGATTTGAAACTGCACCCAGAAATGCAAATAACTCCACTTACACTTTAGAAATTCGTATAGTCATAGTGCCAGCTACACAAATTTCTATAGAATTCTGAAGCAACACTTGTGAATTTAAAGACTCGAATGTAAGTCTGGAGCTGGTTATATAGTCAGAGGACATGCAAATAGGGTTCTCCCTCAACTGATTAAACCAGGTCAGCCCCGAAACTGCAGCTGGGAGAGGAGCCCCAGCCCCAAGATCCCGAGGTGACCCCGTTCAGGGATCAGGACAAAACACAGGCAACTCACCATGGAGTCTGTGCTCAGCTGGGTTTTCCTTGTCGCTATTTTAAGAGGTAATTCATGGAGAACAAATGACCTTGAGTATGTGAGTGAAAGTGAGTGTTCAAAACAGGGGATGTGGGACAGTTTCCTGACCAGAATGTCTTGTGTCTGCAGGTGTCCAGGGTAAGGTGTAGCTGGTGGAGTCTGGGGGAGACCTGATGAAGCCTGGGGGTTCCCTGAGACTGTCCTGTGTGGCCTCTGGATTCACCTTCAGGAGCTATGGCATGAGCTGGGTCTGCCAGGCTTCAGGGAAGGGGCTGCAGTGGGTCGCAGCTATTAGCTATGATGGAAGGAGCACATACTACACAGACACTGTGAAGGGCCGATTCACCATCTCCAGAGACAATGGCAAGAACACGCTGTACCTGCAGATGAACAGCTTGAGAGCTGAGGACACGGCCGTGTATTACTGTGCGAGTGACACAATGAGGGGACCTCAGTGTGAGCCCAGACACAAACCTCCCTGTAGAAGGGGATCAGGACCACCAGGGGATGCACACTCCTCACCATTTCTGTCTTGAAGGCCCAGGAGCATGTGCAGATGGAGGTTCTGGACAGGTTTCCTGTCAGGGTCTGGACTTCCTCTCCATGGAGCAGTTTCCCCCAGGGAGCCCCTCTGAACACTTGATTATGTGTTTACCTCTTTGGGCTCTTTCTCAGAGACTTAGAAAATAAAGTATAGCAGTTGCACTTACTTGTACTTAACTTTTCCTGACCCAAAATACTAATCAATTACAAATAATTCCATTCACATCATCTGAACATTTTCATGAGTCCCAGTGACACTCACTGTAGATCACAGGACCCCAAGTTAACATGCTGTCTTGCACCTCATGGTACAGAGGAATCGCCAATCAACACAATAGAAAAGAGACATTCTACCAAAATGTTAATCATGTCTGGGGAGTGAGAGATATTCCCAGTATGACATGGTAGGGAGTTGGACTCAGAGGTAACTCACACACATACACACAATCACGAGAGTATAACCATTCATCACCTTCACCTTCATGTCTGATGAGAACCAGGCAGGCCTCTCATCATGTCATAAATTCCTGGGTGGTGCCAAGGAAAGACACTGGATCAGGGTGTGCGTTGTGGGTCAGTGGTTGGGACAGGGTCTTGCTCTATGGGATTTGGGGAGGAAGTGGGGCCTTAGGGGTGCACTTAGGTCAAGAGGTGCAACCTCAGGATGGGATCAGGGCCTTTATACAGCAGGACTGGGAAACCTCCCTGCACACTGGTCCCATGTGAGTTGATGGGGCAAGGACGGGGTAGGACTTGCATGCTCTTCGGACACCACATCAGCCTGCACCTAGACCTCAGACATCCCAGATTCCAGATCTGTGAGAATGAGTGTCTGTTGTTTGCTCCACCCAGTCCATGTACAATGTTCCAGGAGTGGGGACAGGATAAGTCATTTTTCTTGACTGGATTCATTGTTTTGTTGGCTGCTGAATTTGTTAAGGAAATATCTTGTCCTATTCTGTAGGTTTTTTTTGTTTAAATTGAATTTACCAATATTTAATACACACTCAGTACCTACTACATCCTGTGCCTTCCTTAACGCCCATCACCCAGTTGCCCCATCCCCACCCTCTCCCTTCCAGCATCTCTCAGGTATTTTTTTCCCTGAGTTAAGTATCTTTCATGATTTGTATTCCTCTGTAGTAGTACTCCACTAAGTTTCACTCCTTCCCTTATGGTCTCTTTCTATATTTCCTATATTCCACATATGAGTGAGACCATATCATTGCCTTTTTGCGATTGATTTATTTCTCTCAATATAGTTACTCCAGTTCCATTCATTTTGAAGGAAATGTTATTTCATGATATTCATCATTTCTGACAGCTGTGTAATATCACAAAATATATATAAACCACATCTTTTTTTTTCTTCTGTTCATGTATTCTCCCCTTTTCTTGACTGGATTCATTGTTTTGTTGGCAGCTGCATTTGTTAAAGAAATATCTTGTCCTATTCTGTAGGTTGCCTTTCATTTTGTCACCTGTTGCATTGTTTTACAGATTCTATCTTGAGAAAGTCCTAATAGTTTATTTTTTCTTTGTTTCCTACGCCTTTTGAGAGGTGCCTTGGTAGCAGTCGCTAAAACTGAGGACAAAAATTTGCTACCTGAATTTGCTTCTAGGATTTGGATGAATTACTGTCTCAGATTTTGGAATTTCATCCATTTTGAGATTGTGTTTAGTGTAGCTGAATGGTCCACTTTCATCCTTATGCAGGTGGATGTCCAGTTTTTTTCTGAACCATTTATTGATGAGAGTTTCTTTCACTAGATATTTTTTTTCTTGCTCCTTGAGGAGTAGTTGTCCATAGAGGTGAGGGTCCATTTCTCTGTTCTCTGCTCTGTTCCATTGATCTATGTGTTGCTTTTGCCAGTACCAGGCTATCTTGATGATAAGGACTTTATAATAGAGCTTGTCTGCAAACATTGTGATGCCCTCCAGCTGAAGATTTGTTTCTGTTTCTTTTCTCCCAAAATGTTTCTACCTGTTTGATGACTTAGGAAAGGAATTAAAGAAGACACAAAGAGATGGAAAACATACCATGCTTATGGATTAGAACAATGTATATTGTCAGGACACCTGTGTTGCTCAAAGGTTGAGTGTCTGCAATTGGCTAAGGTTGTGATCCTGGGGTCCTGGGATGGTGTCCTGAATCAGGCTTTTGGAAGGGAGCCTGCTTCTCCCTCTGCCTATGTCTCTGCCTCTGTCTCTGTGACTCTCCTGAATACATAAATTAATCTTTAAAACAAAAAAAATGGGGATCCCTGGGTGGCGCAGCGGTTTGGCGCCTGCCTTTGGCCCAGGGCGCGATCCTGGAGACCTGGGATCGAATCCCACGTCGGGCTCCCGGTGCATGGAGCCTGCTTCTCCCTCTGCCTATGTCTCTGCCTCTCTCTCTCTCTCTATGTCTATCATAAATAAAAATAAAAAAAAATTAAAAAAAATAAAACAAAAAAAATAAATACTGTGAAAATCTCTATGCTGCCCAGAACCTTCTACATATTCAAAGCAATTCTTGTGAAAGCATCCTGAACATTTTTCACAGAGTATGAACATATAATCCTAAGAGTTTTATGGCACACACAGAGATTTTAGGGACACATTGATTCTCTGGCATGGCCCTGCTGTATTTGTTGTGAGAAGTATCATGTAACCACCCTCATCCAATGAAGGGTGCATTTCTCACCTGGAACTAGGACTAAACTTTTGCAAACCATAGGTATCTGTTAAAAAGTCACACTGGTCACAGAGAAGGAGAACAATGATACAAGAGAGTCA
Organism: Canis lupus baileyi; assembly: GCF_048164855.1. Classification (NCBI taxonomy): domain Eukaryota; kingdom Metazoa; phylum Chordata; class Mammalia; order Carnivora; family Canidae; genus Canis; species Canis lupus. The sequence goes on from NC_132846.1 coordinate 76,057,529, forward strand.
GAGATACTCAGACACTTTGGAACTTCAGTTTAAGGATGTTCTTTGATAATGTTTCCAGAAGATGTGGATGTGATGACCCAGTGGGATTTGTGTCTCACCATCACCTTACAGGGTTGTGTTGTACTGATGTCTGTTAGGTGTGTCCCTTGTCACTGGATGAACATTTGGTGCCCCGTGTCCTCATTTCAAACCCACCTGCATCTGTGACTCTCCCTCTGGACATGAGATCAGTTTCCCTTTAGGATTTCCTCAATGTAACCCTTCAAGGGACCTACATGACTTATTTACCTCTTATCATTTTATTGAAATGCAATCATTTTTGTCATGGAATTTGCAATAACCAGGTAACATGACCTGGTCATGTCAATATCTAACAGCTCTTACATCCTATTTCATAGTCTACATGTGAACTTACATGACAGTGAAGCTATTTCAGGCGAGGTAAGTCCACTCATGGTCAGCAAGGCAGGGGAGCAGCTCTGAAAGCCCAGAAGCAGGGCATTGGTTGGCTTTGACAATTTCATCAACATTTATAAAAAAGCAGCTTCTCCAGACAAGAACACTCAGAAAATAAGTGTGAGAGGATGGAGCAAGGGATGGTGCACACAGTTCTTCTTGTAGTGTGCAGCCCCTGGACCTGAGCTGGGGTTACATGGATGTCTAAATGCACAGTGCAGTTGGCAATAGATTGTTATCATTTACTGTTGGTTTTGTTTCCTCTGTAGATGCTCACTCCCCACCTTGTTGAGGCCTGTTTTGGGGTTTTGTGACTCTGTTCCTAGCTGCACTGGAGATCCGTTCTGAGCATGGCATTCTACCTCTAACCTGGGATTGAATGTTGCCCCCCGAGTTTTCAGGGAGCCCTCATAGGAGAGCCATCAAGCCCTTTCTGTCCTAGTTTATGTCTGAATCCCATGTTCTCTGTATATGTGTCTGAGCTAGTTTATCTCAGGCACATAAAGGGTTCTCTAAACGTCAATATGAAAGGCTCCTGTTGTGTGGACCTGGGCTGGTCCTCCGAGAGGGTGTCATGGGAGAGGATCTACTTTCTGCCTGCTCGTCTCAGAATAGAGGTCACAGGACCACACAGAGTACAGTTTATGGAAACAAAGCACAACACCTGCACTCAGATCCAATGTTCACACATCTTCAGGTTCCTGTCCTTCTTAACCGTCCATCACATGGTGCCACATTTTCTTCTTGGCACTCAGGGGGTCCTTAGATCCAGGAAATTTCCCCTTTTTTTGATTTGAGTACCATCATGACATGTCATCCCCTGCAGGAGTAGAATTCTACAAGTTCATGTGTTCCTTTCTTGTCCTTAAAATCCTGGACAGTAGCTTCTGCAAGCAACCTCCCTCCTGCTGTCATCCCTATGGTTGTATCTTCCCAAAGTCAGCAGCACACAGCTCCAACACTCCAAAACCTGCTCAGTATTCTATTAGGAGTCTTGTTGTTGTTGTTTTTTCAACTCTGATTGATTTCATGGATGTTCAAAATGATTCAATAACTATCCAGCTGTTCCAGGGATGTGACAAGCCCTGAGTCTCCCTAATCTTCTGATATGTTCACTTCTCCCTCCCATATTTTCTTATACTATAGATGGTGTGGCAAATTCTTTCTGATTTATATGTTGGAGGTTAACCTTGAAACCTGGGGTTTTGTTTCAGAATATCGTAAACTTATTTTTGCCCCCACTCTGATCCTGGATCTCATGGACTCATTTGTGTTTGTAAAGCCTATTGAATATTGTACTAATATTATATTACATTTCAGGAAGTAATTATAGACATATGTGGTCCCTACACATAAGGTCATCCAACAAGTGACAAAAAAAGGAGCAATGCACCTCCTAGCAGTGACTTTGGGGCTTTCAGGTAGTCATAGATGCTCCCAAAGGACTAGAATTGCAGGAATATTATCGGCAAGACTCTGTGTCTCTGTGCAGGTGACACAGGTGCCATTTGGGTGGTGGGTTCTGCTTGCAGTCTTCCTGATGCATATGATCTATTCAAAGATGGAAATGGGGATACCCGGGTGGCTCAGTGGTTTAGCACTGCCTTCAGCCAAGTGCCTGATCCAGGAGATAAGAGATCGAGTCCCACATCTGCCTCCCTGCATCGATCCTGCTTCTCCCTCTGCCTCAGTTTCTGCATCTCTGTGTGTGTGTTTCTCAAGAATAAACAAATAAAATATTTAAAAAAAAACAAAGGTGGAATGGGCTAGACTTGGTGACAGAACAGAAGTCCTGTATGCAGCCCATAGGGGCAGGGGGACTGACCTAGGAAAATAAAAATTAGGGTTGATCAGAGACACAAATTGAAATTGAATTGAAACTGAAATTTCCTGCTGCATTTCTTATCAAAAATACCTGATAAATCCGTAGAAGAGGTTCATGGTAGATATTTTTCTTCTCTTAGATTGAATATAGTATTTGAATGTAAAAGGAAGTCATGAAAACCTAACAGTGGAAAGACAGCACTACACTGTTAGTTTAGGAGGGATAAGAAAAATAGAAATATAGGCTATAAAATGGAAAATGTTCATTCTGACACCAGTTTATTATATCCCAAACTCTACCCGAATGAGCTCATTCTGCATCAGTTAAGCTCATCAAAGCGATTTAGATCACAGATTTGGGGATCCCTGGGTGGCGCAGCAGTTTAGCTCCTGCCTTTGGCCCAGGGCACGATCCTGGAGACCCGGGATCAAATCCCACGTCGGACTCCTGGTGCATGGAGCCTGCTTCTCCCTCTGCCTGTGTCTCTGCCTCTCTCTCTCTCTCTCTCTCTGTGTGTGTGACTATCATAAATAAAAATTAAAGAAATAAAAATAGAAGATCACAGATTTAACTGCAGTGGAACACAGTGACTGAGTTGTTAGAGACTTACAACTAGAACTGCATTACTTGAAACCCTCTGAAATTCAACTAAATTCTAAATTTAGCAAAATCATGTGATCCCCAATACATGCAGGATCCACTATTCTAAGGAACCCTGCCACTCTGTCGTTCAGGTGTTTCAGAGGGGCAGTAAATCCTGTGGAGAGGAGCACAGGTTAGACTCACCTGAAAATGTGCACAAGGACACATTAGAAACCCTTTACAATTTAAGGGGTGAGTTCACATCACTGTATGGGAAAACATGACACCTACAAATCAAGAGTTAAATACAAATACAATTACAAAGTACCACGTGGACACAAAGTCTGAAGTCTGGAATATTACATAATAAAAAAACCATAGTTTTCCAAAGAAGTAAATATGAACATACAAAGGCAGTCACATCTCTGGTCACAACAGTTTCATAGAAATGATCCCAAGCAGAGTATATACTGAGAGGACATGTATATAGGGGCCTATCTCTATTGAATAAAACATCCCAGACCTGTTCCTGCATCTGAGAGAGGAGCCCCAGCCCCAGGAACAATAGGTGACCCATTCAGTGATCAGGACAAAACACAACTCACCATGGAGTCTGTGCTCAGCTGGGTTTTTCTTGACACTATTTTAAAATATCTTTTTATTTATTTTCTATTTGACTCAATTTGCCAACATAAAGCATATCACCCACTGCTCATCCCATCAACAGAAGAATGGACATTTTTAAAAACTGACAGAAAATCTGCCATAATATATATGTTAAATCTTTTTAAAAATGTCTCAATGATTTTGATATTTTCATCTAATTTTGTTAGAAAGAGAGAAATTATACCTCAAAAGGTCATAAACATTGGGATATAGGGTAATGAGATTGAATATGTTTGATTTACACATTTTATCCCCAATAGGGAGCACATATTAATTAACCAAAACCATCATGACCCCACTGTGGTAACATGTGGGTTGAAATTGAAACCATGCCTGCCTTTCCTAATTCATCCATGCCCACACCTTACTTTCAGCCTGTCCAGACACCCATCATCCCATGACATCCCTGTTTGAAAGCCCTGTTAATATGGGGTACTAAAAAAAATTAAAAAAAAAAAAGAAAAAAAAATACGGGGTACTGCCGGATACTCAGAATCCATGAACAAGTGTCTACTGGCATTCATCTGAACCTACTATTCCTCTACAGGGAATAGGTCATAGCTTGACAATTCATGTTTACTCTGTGCTGTTCCCCTACTTTCACCACCTGACACACACACACAAAAATGGATTCCTTTTTCTAATTCAATATTTTATTTAATGTCTAGTTCTATATACTATTAATCTCTCAACTTCCCCTGGAGCTTTCCTACCACCCAGCAATTACACTACTGGGATTTACTACAAAGATACAGATACACTGAAAGACCACAACACCTACACCCCAATGTTTGTAGCAACACTGTCCAGAGTAGACAAACGGCGGAAGGAGCCTCGGTGTCCATCGAAAGATGAAAGGATAAAGAAGGTGTGGACTATATGTACAATGGAATATTACTCAGCCATTAGAAATGAAAAACACCCACCATTTGCTTCGACATGATTGGAATTTGAGGGTATTATGCTGAGTGAAGTAAGTCAGTCGTAGAAGAACAAACATATGGTATCATTCATTCAGAGAATATAAAAAGTAGTGAAGGGGAGTAAAGGGGAAAGGAGATAAAATGAGTGGGAAATATCAGAGAGGTCGACAGAACATGAGAGACTCCTAAATCTGGGAAAGGAACTCTCGGAAGGAACTCTGGGAAGAGGTAGTGGTAAGGGAGGTTGGCGGAGGTAGGGATGACTGGGTGACAGGCAATGAAGCATCACTTGACGGGATGAGCACTGGGTGTTATACTATATGGTGGCAAAGCGAACTCCAATAAAAAAAATAATTAGGAAATAAAACCAAATGTGTATTTTGTGAACTGAATATTTTCATCATTTCCCCAAAACAAAAAATGCACAACTAGGGCTATGTTAAGTGTACTTGAAAAGTGTATAACTGTGCCTAGAACTCAGAAAGTGTTAATTATTTGTTATTATTATTTGAAAACAAAAGACAGAGGTAATAGGTAAATATTAATGACCTGATGAACTGTATCAGTGAACCCATATCCATTTGTTAATATGATCATCTATTTCCTTTGCCTTTTACTATACATTGAAAATTAATTCAATAAATTGTATGGTTCAAGCATCAAAAAAAATTAAAAAACAAATGAAACTTCAGATAATAAGGAATAATCCTAACCAAAGAGGAAAGGACCTATAGTCTAAAAATTCTAAAATACGTATGAAAGACATTAAAGAAGACAGAAATATGTGGAAAACAGTCTATTCTCTTGTATTGGAAATATAAATATTCATATAATGTCTACGCCACCAAGAGCAATCTATGCATCCAATATGAACCCTACCAAAACACCGCCAACATTTTTCTAGGGAATGGAACAAGCATAAATTTTGTTACTAAACAGAAAAGATTCTGACTAGGCAAAAGAATGTTGAAACAAAAAACAAATCAGGGCAGCCCGGTGGCTCAGCGTTGTAGCACTGCATTTTTGTCCAGGCCTGATCCTGGAGACCCGGGAACGTGTCCCATTTCAGGCTCCCTGCATGGTGCCTGCTGCTCCCTCTGACTGCATCTCTGCCATTCTGTCTGTCTCTCTGTGTCTCTCATGAGTAAATACATAAAAACTTAAAAAAAAAACAAAGCAAAAGCCATCACAATTTCGGATTTCAAAGTTGTGATCATCCAAACAGCATAATAGTGGCACTAAAACACGCACATGGTCAGTGGAATAGAATAAAGAACCCATAAATGGACACACAGCTCTATGGTCAACTTATCCTCAACAAAGTACAAAAGACTATCAACTGGAAAAAGGACAATCTCTACAACAAGTGGTGTTGGTAACATTGGACAGCTGCAAGTAGAAGAATGAACCTGGGCCATTCTTACATTCCACACAAAGATAAACTCAGAGTAGATGAAAGACATAAATGTGAGGCAAGAAACCATCAAAATCAAGGAGATTTTGTGACCTCGGCCACAAACCGGTTCTTGGTACTCGAATCTCCAAAGGGAAGGGAAACAAAAGTAAAAATGAACTCTATGGACTACACCAAGGAAGGAGCTGTCTTACAGCTCTGGAAACACTCAACATAATTTAAAGGCAACCTAACAATTTGGAAAGATAGGGATGCCTGTGTAGCTTCAGCATCTGTCTTTGGCACAGGGATTCCTAGAGCTCTAGGACTGAGACCAACATCAGGCTCTCTGGGGGAGCCCACTTCTCCCTCTGCCCGTCTCTGCATCTCTCTCTGTCTCTCATGAATGAACAAATAACAGCTTCCAAAAGAATAAAAACAATGGGAGATTTGCAAATATATCTCCAGATTACGGCAGGTTTCCAAAGTCAAATATAAATTACCAAACTAAAGAACCACAAAGTGAAAACTACGATCAGAAATGGCAGAAGACATGAAGAGACACCCTGTCCTGATTTGAGTTGTCGACTCTCACTTTATATTAGGTAGGTCATCCACATGCAAAATGAAATTTATTGTCTCCTCTAGGTCCGCCTTATATCAACTGCACGATTAGAAGAAACAATGCATCCTGAAGACAAGAGGAAAATACTTTCTGCCCGAGACTGGAGGACCTGCCAGAAAACGTAGCAAGAAAACTACTTTTAAAAAAAGAAAACTTGGTAACCTGGAAAGAAAATAATGAGTTTTCCTATGACAATATCTTACTAGAGTCAATGAGTAAAAACCTTACATAAAAACCGAAAGAAATAACTCATGAGCTCAGAAAAAAAATCAGGATATAAAATCAGCAAATAAACTAAAGATATATTCTTACAAAATAACAACAAATTACATATACAAAATAACAAAATAATCCGATTTACACTGGCACCCAAAATAAATATTTAGGATTAAATTTTACTAATAAATTGAAATTTCTTTAGAAAATGACCTATATTTATGTGTGTCCTTTTTTTTTTTTTTTATGTGTGTCTTTGGAAATACATGCAGAAACTCAAAAAGAACTGTGCTTAGAACTTCATATAGTCAGAAGGCCATCTACACAAATTGCTATAGAATTGTGGTGCAACACTTGTGCTGGCTTTTAAATACAGGAACGGGGATCCCTGGGTGGCGCAGCGGTTTGGCGCCTGCCTTTGGCCCAGGGCGCGATCCTGGAGACCCGGGATCGAGTCCCACGTCGGGCTCCCGGTGCATGGAGCCTGCTTCTCCCTCTGCCTGTGTCTCTGTGCCTCTCTCTCTCTCTGTGACTATCATAAATAAATAAAAAAAATTAAAAAAATAAATAAATAAATAAATACAGGAACGTAAGTCTGGAGCTGGTTATATAGTTGGAGGACATGCAAATAGGGACCTCCCTCCACTGATTAAACCAGCCCTGGCCTGACCCTGTGGCCGGGAGAGCAGTCCCAGCCTCAGGATCCCCAGGTGACCCTATTCAGTGATCAGGACACAACGCAGACAAACCACCATGGAGTCTGCTCGGCTGGGTTTTCCTTGCCACTATTTTAAAAGGTATTTCATAGAGAACCAAAGACCTTGAGTCTGTGAGTGGAGATGAGTGAGAGAAACTGGGGATGTGGGACAGTTTCCTGACCAGAATGTCTGGTGTCTGCAGGTGTCCATGGTGAAGTGCAGCTGGTGGAGTCTGGGGGAAGACCTGGTGAAGCCAGGGGGGTCCCTGAGACTCTCCTGTGTGACCTCTGGATTCACCTTCAGTAGGTATGCCATGAGCTGGGTCGGCCAGGCTCCAGGGAAGGGCCTGCAGTGGGTTGCAGCTATTAGCAGTAGTGGAAGTAGCACATACTACGTAGATGCTGTGAAGGGCCGATTCACCATCTCCATAGACAACGCCAAGAACATGGTGTATCTGCAGATGAACAGCCTGAGAGCTGAGGATATTGCTGTGTATTACTGTGGGAAGGACACAGAGAGTCGACCTCAGTGTGAGCCCAGACACAAACCTCCCTGTAGAAGGGGATCAGGACCACCAGGGGGTGTGCACTCCTCACCACTTCTATCTTGAAATCCCAGGAGCAAGTGCAGAAGGTGGTTCTGGGCAGGTTTCCTGTCATGGACTGGGCTTCCTCTCCAAGGAGCAGTTTCCCCCAGGGAGCCCCTCTCAACACTTAATTATGTGTTTACCTATTCAATCTCTTACTAAGAGACTTAGAATTCAATGATAGGACTTACACTTTCTTGTACCTAACTTTTCCTGACCCAAAATATTAATCTATTACAAATAACTCCCTTCACATCATCTGAAGCTTTTCATGAGTCCTAGTGGCACTCACTGTGGATCACAGGACCCAAAGCTAACATGGTGTCTTGCACATCTCGGTATAGTGGAATCCCCAATCAACACAAGAGAAAAGAAACATAATACAAAAATTTTAATAACAGTCTTGGAGTGAGAGAGACTCCCAGCATGACATGGTAGGGAAGTGGACTCAGAGGTCATTCACACACACACACACACACACACACACACACACACACACACAATATTGAGAGTATAACTTTTCATCACCTTCACCTTCATGTCTGATGAGAGCCAGGCCGGCCTCTCATCATGTCACAAATGCCTGTACAGTGCCAGGGAATGACCTGGCTCTGGGTGTGTGTTGTGGGCCAGTGGTGGGTATGGCGTCCTGCTCCAGGAAGGGCTTGTGTGGAGTTAGTGTCCCAACTGCATCAAAAGAGGGAACTCCTGGATTATTGTTTGATTTCTTTTCCTTTGGGTAGAGGAAATGAGGAAATGAGGAAGGAATATCATGGAGCTACCAGTTAATAAAGACTGGATATGGTGTGAGGAATTTCACTAAGCCAGGGTAAAACTGGAAGGACAAAAGAGAAACATGGTCATTGTCAGTAGACAAGTGTCTGAATCATATGGAAAGGAGATGAATAATATATGGAAGCGGCACAAAACTTTAAATAATAATACAAATAGGCCAAGATCCTATCCAGGTCTCAGATGGATGCTGTCCTCTTCCCAAGGAACCATCTGGTTCTGAAGGTCATGTGTACTTGGTGTGTTCAGAGACCGGAGTCTTCTACTGGACCATGAAGATCCTCAGGGAGAGGAGCTGGATTGAAGGACCTTCGACCTGCAGGGCAAAACTCACGGGTCCTTCAGGTGCTGACATCAGTTCACTGGTTGTGACCTTTCCCATCCCTGTGGTGAAACCTAATGTCCATGTGATGGGGGAGGAGGTGGAGCCTAGGGACCAATTAGGTTAGGAGGTACAGCCTGATGAAGGGATCAGGGCATTTATTCACTAGGACTGGGAAAGCTCATAAAGTTCAGGGTCCACTTCTGGATTCTCTATTCTGTTCCACTGATCTATGTGTCTGTTTTTGTGCCAGTACCACACTGTCTTGATGACCACAGCTTTGTAGTACAACCTGAAATCTGGCATTGTGATGCCCCCAGATATGGTTTTCTTTTTTAAAATTCCCCTGGCTATTCGGGGTCTTTTCTGATTCCACACAAATCTTAAAATAATTTGTTCTAACTCTCTGAAGAAAGTCCATGGTATTTTGATAGGGATTGCATTACACGTGTATATTGCCCTGGGTAACATTGACATTTTCACGATATTAATTCTGCCAATCCATGAGCATGGAATATTTTTCCATCTCTTTGTGTCTTCCTCAATTTCTTTCAGAAGTGTTCTATAGTTTTGAGGGTATAGATCCTTTACCTCTTTGGTTAGGTTTATTCCTAGGTATCTTATGCTTTTGGGTGCAATTGTAAATGGGATTGACTCCTTAATTTCTCTTTCTTCAGTCTCATTGTTAGTGTATAGAAATGCCACTGACTTCTGGGCATTGATTTTGTATCCTGCCACGCTACCGAATTGCTGTATGAGTTCTAGCAATCTTGGGGTGGAGACTTTTGGGTTTTCTATGTAGAGTATCATGTCATCAGCGAAGAGGGAGAGTTTGACTTCTTCTTTGCCAATTTGAATGCCTTTAATGTCTTTGTTGTCTGATTGCTGAGGCTAGGACTTCCAGTACTATGTTCGATAAAGGAGGAAAGACTATCCATTGGAAGAAAGACAGTCTCTTCAATAAATGGTGCTGGGAATATTGGACATCCACATGCAGAAGAATGAAACTAGACCACTCTCTTTCACCATACACAAAGATAAACTCAAAATGGATGAAAGATCTAAATGTGAGACAAGATTCCATCAAAATCCTAGAGAAGAACACAGGCAACACCCTTTTTGAACCCGGCCATAGTAACTTCTTGCAAGATATATCCACGAAGGCAAAAGAAACAAAAGCAAAAATGAACTATTGGGACTTCATCAAGATAAGAAGCTTTTGCACAGCAAAGGATACAGTCAACAAAACTCAAAGACAACATACAGAATGGGAGAAGATATTTGCAAATGACATATCAGATAAAGGGCTAGTTTCCAAGATCTATAAAGAACTTATTAAACTCAACACCAAAGAAACAAACAATCCAATCATGAAATGGGCAAAAGACATGAACAGAAATCTCACAGAGGAAGACATAGACATGGCCAACATGCACATGAGAAAATGCTCTGCATCACTTGCCATCCGGGAAATACAAATCAAAACCACAATGAGATACCACCTCACACCAGTGAGAATGGGGAAAATTAACAAGGCAGGAAACAACAAATGTTGGAGAGGATGTGGAGAAAAGGGAACCCTCTTACACTGTTGGTGGGAATGTGAACTGGTGCAGCCACTCTGGAAAACTGTGTGGAGGTTCCTCAAACAGTTAAAAATAGACCTGCCCTACGACCCAGCAATTGCACTGTTGGGGATTTACCCCAAAGATACAAATGCAATGAAACGCCGGGACACCTGCACCCCGATGTTTATAGCAGCAATGGCCACGATAGCCAAACTGTGGAAGGAGCCTCGGTGTCCAACGAAAGATGAATGGATAAAGAAGCTGTGGTTTATGTATACAATGGAATATTACTCAGCTATTAGAAATGACAAATACCCACCATTTGCTTCAACGTGGATGGAACTGGAGGGTATTATTTTGAGTGATGTAAGCCAGTCGGAGAAGGACAAACATTATATGTTCTCATTCATTTGGGGAATATAAATAATAGTGAAAGGAAATATAAGGGAAGGGGGAAGAAATGTGTGGGAAATATCAGAAAGGGAGACAGAACGTAAAGACTGCTAACTCTGGGAAATGAACTAGGGGTAGTAGAAGGGGAGGAGGGCGGGGGGTGGGAGTGAATGGGTGACGGGCACTGGGGGTTATTCTGTATGTTAGTAAATTGAACACCAATAAAAAATAAATTAACTTTAAAAAAAATAAAAAAAAAAAGGACTGGGAAAGCTCCCTGCACCCTGGCTCCATGTGAGGTGACTGGGAAAGGATGGGGTAGGATGTGGGCACTCTCCAGACACCACAGCTCCCTGCACATGGACCTTAGACGACCCAGACACCAGATCTGTGAGAATGAGTGTCTGTTGTTTTATCTGCCCAGCTCATGTATGATGTTCCAACAGGGGACACGGGCTTAAGTAATTTTTTTCTTTATTTAAATTGAATTTATCAACATTCCCTCTACCCTCAGTGTTCATCACATCATGTGCCCTCCTTAACTCCCATCACCCAGTTACCTCATTCCCCAGAGTGACCTCCCTTCCAGTGACCCTCATTTTTTCCCCAGAGTTAAGTGTGTCTAATGATTTGTCTTCCTCTCTGGTCTTACCCCATTGTTTCACTCTTTCCCTTATGGTGTCTTTCAATATCAATGAGACCATATCATTGCCTTTCTGTTATTGATTTATTTCTCTCAATATAATGACTTCAGTTCCATCTATGTTGACGGAAACATTATTTCATGTTATTCATTATGTCTGACGGCTATGTAATATCCCATTGTATATATAAAGCACATCTTATTTTGTATATTGTTTATTGGAGTGCGATTTGCCAACATATAGCATAACACCCAGTGCTCATCCCATCAAGTGTCCCCCTCAGTGCCTTTCACCCAGTCACCCCCATCCCCCGCCCACCTCCCCATCCACTACCCCTTGTTCTTTTCCCAGAGTTAGGAGTCTCTTCACTTCTGTCAACCTCTCTGATATTTCCACTCATTTTCTTTCCATTCTCCTATAATCTCTTTCACTGTTTTTATATTCCCCATGAATGAGACCATATAATGTTTTTCCTTCTCCAAAGGACTTATTTCACTCAGCATAATATCCTCCAGTTCCATCCACGTCAAAGCAATTGGTGGGTATTCATCGTTTCTAAAGGCTGATAAACATCCCATAGTATACATAGATCACAGCTTCTTTATTCATTCATCTGTCAATAGACACTGAGGCTCCTTCCACTGTTTGGCTGTTGTGGACTTTGCTGCTGTGAACATTGATATGCAAGTGTCCCTTCATTTCATTAAATCTGTGTCTTTGGGGTAAATAGCCTGTAGTGCAATGGCTGGCTCCTGGGGTGACTCTATTCTCATGTTTTCAGGACATTCCATTCTGTTTTCTGTATCGGCTCAACAAGCGTAATTCCCACCAGGAATAAAAGAAGGTTCCACTTTCTCAATATCCTCCCTTATATTTATTGTTTCTGGCCATTTTACTTTATCCATTCTGAGTTGTATAAGTGGGATCTTAGTGTGGTTTTCATTTGTATTTCCCTGATGACAAGTCATGTGGATCATTTTTCTCCTCTGCCTGTTGGCCATTTGTCGGTCTTCTTTGGTAAAAGCCTTTTCATGTATTCTCCCCATTTCTTGACTGGTTTGTTATGTTGGGTGCTGAATTTGTTAAGGAAATATCTTGTCCTATTCTGTAGGCTGCCTTTTGTTTTGTCGCCTGTTGTATTGTTGTACAGATTCTATCTTGATGAAGTCCTAAAAGTTTTTTTTCCCCTTTGTTTCCTATGCCTTTTGAGAGGAGTCTTGCTAGGAGTCACTGCAACTGAAGACAAAAAGATGCTACCTGAATTCGCTTCTAGGATTTGGATGAATTGCTGTCTCAGATTTCAGTATTTCATTATTTTGAGATTATCTTTGTGCTTTGTGTAGCAGAATGGTCCACTTTCATTCTTATGCAGGTGACTCTCCAATTTTTTCAGATCCATTTGTTGATGTGTCTTTCTTTCATTAGATATTTTTTCTTGCTTTTTGAGGAGTAGTTGCCCATAGAGCTGAGGGTCCCTTTCTGTGCTCTCTGCTCTGTTCAAGTGATCTATGTGTTGTTTTTACCAGTACCATGCTATCCTGATGATAAAGGCTTTATAATAGAGCTTGTCTGCAAACGTTGTTATGCCCTCCAGCTGTAGTTTTGTTTCTGTTTTTTTTTTTTTCCAAAATGATTCTACCTGTTTCGCAACTTAGGAAAGAAATTGAAGAAGACACAAAGAGATGGAAAACATTCCGTGATTACAGATTAGAACAATGAATATTGTCAGGGCACCTGTGTTGCTCAGAAGTTGAGTGTCTGCAATTGGCTAGGGTTGTGATCCTGGGGTCCTGGGATGGTATCTTGCATCAGGCTTTTGGAAGGAAGCCTGTTTCTCCCTCTGCCTCTGTGACTCTCCTGAATAAATAAATAAATCTTTAAAACAAAAACAAAACTATTGGGGATCCCTGGGTGGCTCAGTGGTTTGTCACTTCCCTTTGGCCCAGGGTTCAATCCTGGGGTCCCGGGATAGTGTCCCACATCGGGTTCCAGGCATTGTCCTGTTTCTCCCTCAGGTTGTGTCTCTGCCTCTCTCTCTCTCTCTCTCTCTCTCTCTCTCTATCATTAATGAATAAATAATATCTTTAAAAAAACAAAAATAAATCCTGTGAAAATCTCTATGCTGCCCAGTACCTTCTACATATTCAAAGCAATCCTTCTGAAAGCATCCTGGACATTTTTCACAGAGTACGAACATATAATCCTAAGATTTTTATGGCACAAGCAGAGACATTAGGGACACATGTATGCACTGGCATGGCCCTGCTGTATTTGTTGTGAGAAGTATCATGTAACCACCCTCATCCAGTGAAGGGTGCATTTCTCACCTGGAACTAGGACTAATATTTTGCAAACCATAGGTACCTGTCAAAAAGTCACAGTGGACACTCTCAACAGGAGAACAATGATACAAGAGAGTCAGAGATACTCAGAAACTTTGGAACTTCAGTTTAAGGATGTTCTGTTATAACGTTTCCAGAAGATGAGGATGTGATGACCCAGTGGGATTTGTGTCTCACCATCACCTTACAGGGTTGTGTTTTACTGATGGCCTTTAGGGTGTCCCTTGTTACTGGATGAACATTTGGTGCCCCGTGTCCTCATTTCAACCATCTGTGACTCTCTCTCTGGCCATGAGATCAGTTTCCCTATAGGATTTCCTCAATGGAACCCCTCAAGGGTCCTACATGACTTATTTGGCCTTTATCATTTTATTTAAATGCAATAATTTTTGTCATGGAATTTGCAATAACCAGGTAATATGACCTGACTATGTCAATATCTAACAGCTCTACCATCCTATTCCATAGTCTACATGTGAACTTACATAACAGTGAAGCTATTTCAGGGAAGGTAAGTCTACTCATGGTCAGCAAGGCAGGGGAGCATCTCTGAATGCTCAGAAGCAAGGCATTGGTTGGCTGTGATGATTTCATCAACATTTATACAAAGAGCAGCTATCTCCAGACATGAACATTCAGAAAATAGATGTGAGATGATGGAGCAAGGGATGGAGCACACAGTTCCTCTTGCAGTGTGCAGCCCTGGACCTGAGCTGGGCTTACATGGATGTCTAATTGCACAGTGCAATTGGCAATGGATTGTTATCATTTGCTGTTGGTGTTGTTTCCTCTGTAGATGCTCACACCCCACCTTGTTGAAGCCTGTCTTGGGATATTGTGTCTCTTCCTGGCTGCATTGGAGAGCCGTTATGAACATGGCCTCCTACCTCTAGTCTGGAATTGAATGTTTGCACGCTGGAGTCTTCAGGGAGCCCTCAAAGAGAGCCATGAAACCCTTTCTCTCCTCAGTTGACATCTGAATCATGTGTTCACCATACCTGTGTCTGGGCTGGTGTATCTCAGACACATGAATGGATCTCTAAATGACAGTATGAAAGGCTCTATAGTGTGGACCTGGCTAGTCCTCTGAGGGCTTGTCATGAGAGAGGGTCTAGTTTCTGCCTGCTGGTTTCAGAATAGATGTCACAGGACCACACAGCGTTCAATTTATGGAAACAAAGCACAACGCCTGCACTCAGACCCAATGTTCACACGTCTATAGGTTCCAGTCCTTCTTAACCATGCATCGCATTGTGCCACTTTTTCTTCTTGGCACTTAGGGGGTCCTTAGATCCAGAAATTTCCCTATTTTTCCATTTGAGCACCATCATGCCAGGACCGTCCCCCGCAGGAGTAGAATTCTACAAGTTCATATGTTCCTCTCTTGTCCTTAAAATCCTAGACAGTAGCTTCTGCAAGCAACCTCCCTCCTGCTGTCATCCCTATGACTGTATCTCCCCAATGTCAACACCGCAAAGCTCCAGCACTTCAAAACCTGCTCAGTATTCTATTAGGAGTCCTTCTGTTGTTGCTTGTTCAACTCTGATCCATTTCATGGATGTTCGAAATGATTTAATAACTATCCAGCTGTTTCAGTGATGTGACAAGCCCTGAGTCCCCTACAATTTCTGACATGTTAAATTCTCTCTCCCATATTATCTTATACTAAAGATGGTGTGGTTAATTTTTTCTGATTTATATGTTGGAGGTGAACTTTAGACCCTGGTGTTTTGTTTCAGAGTATCGTAAACTTATTTTCACCCCTACTCTGATTCTGGATCTTAAGGACTCATTTTTGTTTGTACAAGCCTACTGAGTATTGTACTAATATTATATTATGTTTCAGGAAGCAATTATAGACATATGTGGTCCATGCACATAAGGTCACCCAACAAGTGACATAAGGAGCAATGCACCGCCTAGCAGTGAGACTGGGGATTGAAGGAGGGAACAGATGCTCCCGAAGGACCATAATTGCAGGAATATTATTGGCAGGACTCCATGTCTCTGTGCAGGTGACACAGGTGCCATTTGGGTGCTGGGCTCTGCTTGCAGTCTTCCTGATGCATATGTTCCATTGAAAGATGGAAAGGAGGGTACCTGGGTGCTCAGGAGTTTAGTGCCGCCATCAGCCCAGGGCCTGATCCTGGAATTCAGGGATTGAGTGCCACATCAGGCTCCGTGCACGGAGCCTGCTTCTCACTCTGCCTGTGTCTCTGCATTTCTCTCTCTCTCTCTCTGTGTCTCTCATGAATAAATAAAACATTTAAAAAAAAGATGGAATGGGCTAGATTTGGAAACAGAACAAAAGTCCTGTATGCAGCCCGCAGGTTCAGGGGGACTGATCTAAGAAAACGATAATTACGGTTGATCAGAGGCACAAATTGAAATTGGTTTGAAATGGAAATTTTCTGCTGCATTTGTTATCAAAAATACCTGATAAATCTGTAGAAGAGGTTCATGGTAGATATTTTTCTTCTCTTAGATGGAATATAGTATTTGAATGTAAAAGGAATTCATGAAAGACTTACACTTGCAAAGCAGCACCATACTGTTAGGTTAGGAGGGATAAGAAAAATAGAAATATAGGGTATACAATGGAAAATGTTCATTCTGACACGAGTTTATTATGTCCCAATCTCTGCTTGAATGAGCTCATTCTGCATTAGGTAAGCTCATCAAAGTGATTATAGAAGATCACAGAGTTAACTGCAGTGGAACACAGTGACTGAGTTGTTAGAGACTTACAAATAGAACTGCATTACCTGAAACCCTCTGAAATTCAGCTAAATTCTAAATTTAGAATTGCAGGAATATTATAGGCAAGACTCTGTGTCTTTTTGAAGTGGACACCGGCATCTTTTGGTTGGTGGGCTCTGCTGGCAGTCTTCCTGATGCATGTGATCCATTCAAAGTTGCAATGTGTTAGATTTGGAGACAGAAGACAAGTCCTCTACATAGCCCATAGGGTCAGGGGGAATGATCTGAGAAATTCAAAATTAAGGTTGATTAAAGGCATAGATTGAAAAGAATTGAAACTGAATTTTCCTGCCACATTTGTTATTAAAAATACCTTTCATCAAAACACATCATTTGCACAAAGAGTTAACAAGGACATAGTAACACAAAGTTAGTAACACAGACAAACATAGTAACATAGTAACACAGACATAGTAACATAGTAACACAGACAAACAGACAGTCATAGTAACACAGACAAACATAGTAACACAGACAAACTTTCCAGTGTGGTCGCAGAGACAAAACAGAAAGTAATCTGAAGGCCTGGCAGCCGGCCCTCCTTACAGATGAGGACCTCCATCCTCCTTACAGATGAGGACTCCCATCCTCCTTGTAGATGAGGACCTATGTCATCCTTACAGATGAGGAGCCCCTCCTCCTTACAGATGGGGAACTCTGTCCTCCTTATAGATAAGGACCTCCATCCTCCTTACAGTTGGGGACCTCCAACCTCCTTACAGATGAGGACCCCATCTTCCTTACATGAGGAACCTTTCCTCCTTACAGATGAGGACTCCCATCCTCTTCAGAGATGAGGACCCTGTCATCCTAACAGATGGGGACCTCCATCCTCCTTACAGATAAGGACCTCTGTCATCCTTAAAGATGGGGACCTCTGTCCTCCTTACAGATGAGGACCACCGTCCTCCTTACATGAGGATCCCGTCCTCACAGATGAAGACACTGTCCTCTAGGCGGGGGAAAGGGACGTCTCCTCAAGACCCCCATTCGATGGCCTGCCAGTGCGTCTGCCTGAGCTGATGTCAACCCAATACAGATTGGAATTCCTGGGATCCCTGGGTGGCGCAGCGCTTTAGTGCCTGCCTTTGGCCCAGGGTGCGATCCTGGATACCCGGGATCGAGTCCCACATTGGGCTCCCAGTGCATGGATCCTGTTTCTCTCTCTGCCTATGTCTCTGCCTCTCTCTCTCTCTCACTCTGTGTGTGTGTGTGACTATCATTGAAAAAAAAGGAATTCCCACAGGTAAAAGTACAGTTTAGAGCTCTCAGAGAATATTTGCACAAAAGGTGGAAAAAGTTGAGAGCCCTCACCACGCGTGAATCCTCCAGATGGGGTCCTGGGGATTTCTCGGATCCCGGACGAATCCCCAAATGTTGTGCCCAAGCTTATAAATCCGAGAAACCACCAAGGTGCTGACATTGATGCAAGCACATGAGGGTTTATTAGCAAGCTCGACCTTGGGTCCAAGTATACCCAAACACAGCTGAGCAGGGACTTGGACCCCAAAGTGGGTTACAGCTGGGTTTTTATGGGCTGGTCTAGGGGATTTTCAGAAGGGGTGGATGAATTTCTCAAGCTCTGTTTACATTCTGAGATGTGGCTTTCAGGGGCATGGAGCTTTCTTCTCATTCTAATATGGGGCTTTCTGTCACTGGCTTGGGCTGTAGTCTTTCTGATATAGGATTCTCTCCCAAGGGCAATTCTGAGCTCTGTTGTCTTTCTGATATGGGATTCCCTGCCGAGGACATTCTGCAGTTTTTTTCTCTAAAGTTCAGCTCTTATTCACGGGGGCCTAAGATGGCTGTACTTGTGCTAATGCTAAACTTCTTGTGGAATGGCCTTAATTTTTCTCGGCCTCCACAGATCAATGAGTCGCCCCATCCACCTCCCCACCTCCCTTCCAGAGACCATCACTTTGTTTCCACAATTAAGTGTCTCTCATGGTTTGTCTTCCTCTCTAATTTTCCCAACTCTGTTCCCCTCCTTTCTCTTATAGTCCCTTGCAATATTTCTTATATTCCACATATGAGTGAGACCACATATTTGCTTTCTTTCTCTCACTGACTTATTTCACTCAGCATAACGTCCTCCAGTTCCATCCATGACAAAGCAAATGGTGGGTATGGATTCTTTCTGATGGAGGAACAACAAAATGGCAATGGCAAGGTCTCCAGCCCTGGAGTCAGCTCCCTGAAGTAGGAAACCCAGTATCCCAGTCCCCCCAACTGGCCTAGATGCTCCCGGGGCAGTGGGGGGCACTGATGTGCACAGCTTGGTGGCTCAGGTGGCAGGAGAGTCTTGGCTGTCCCTTGGGCAATGCAGGATCCTGGGGTTTGTCTGATGGGTGCCCTTGGATCCAGAGTCATGCGCTTCTGGAATTGCACTCCCGTGGCTTGCTCCTCCCAAAGGCAGCAATATACAGACCCCACTGTCCGGAACCCCTGCCTGCCTGGCTTCTCCCAAATGCCCTACAGGCTGCTCCAGGTCTTTACTGGGACCTACCCACAAGTTTTGGTGTGTTTTTTCCCATGGTGCACTTCCTCTTAGTGACTCTGGGAAACTGGAGGCTTCACCGCCCCTCCTGCGATTCTGTCCAATTTCTCTGCTAAGCACTTTTCATTTTGGGGAGAATCCAGTGTAGATTTTTTTAAAGTTCCCACTTCTCTAGGGCTGGGCTTTCTTGTCCCAGAGGTTCTCACCCGTCTTGCCACACTTCCTCTTATTTGAGTCCATATGACATGATCTGCTACAGGGTCAAATCCACTCACAAACGCTGAGAATTAATGAATGTGTTCAGAGAATCTATAGGATACAGAATCAACATGGAAAATAAATTTATGTTTCAACACACTAACAACAAATTACCTAAAAGACAATTAACATAATAATTCTGTTGACTCCAGCATTAAAAATAAAGTATTTAGGATTCAACTTCAGGAAGTATAAAATATTGTATAATAAAAATTACCTACATTGATGGCAGTAAAAGGCTGAGCTGGGAGCATCAAGGCCAGTGCCAACTGGGAGACTGCGGTAGATACTAGCTAAGATCTGACTCCAGAGCTGGAGACCTGGCTTCTGTTCCTCCTTGTTTCACCTTGTGCCTGGAAGAGATGGGCCACCAGGGAGCAGGGAAATCAGGTAAACAGCTCTCACTGAGCCCAGCACCCAGCAGGGGGTTTGGCATCTCCACCCAGGCACATGCACATGAGAATCAGCACAGCAAGCCGCACCCCCAGAACACCAGCTGTAAGGTCAGGAGAGGAGCAAGTTCTTGACAAGCAGCGCTGGAAACCTAGAGGTGTATATGAGGGATTTACAGTATATAGAACTAGAGGGCACTCTACCTTTTTTTCCTGTTTACTTTTGGTTTTTCCCCTTTTTTATTCTTTTCTTTTTTTTTCTCTCTTTTGGGATTCTTGGAATTTATTTTTTACCACTTAGCTTTAAAATTTGATTTTCAGTTTAGTGGATCTTTTGCTTTATTTCATTCTGTACTTTGTTTTCAATTTCTGGCCTCCTACCTTGTCAGAATTATCTAGGGTGAAATTTACTCAGGTTGTGGTTAATATTCTTGATGCAGCCCACTGAAACAGCCACTCCGCACTGAGCAAAATGACTAGACAGAAGAAATAACCACAAAAGAAAGAAAAGAAACAATACTCTCTGCCTCAGACTTACAGAACTTGGATTACAACTCGTATTCAGAAAGCCAATTCAGAAGCATAATTGGAAAGCTACTAGTGGCTCTGGAAAAAAGCATAAAGGATTCAAGAGACTTCATGAATTCAGAATTTACATCTAATTAGACCAAAATTAAAAATCTCAATCGAATGAGATGCAATCTAAACTGGAAGTCCTAATGATGAGTCTGTTTTCTTAATAATAAATTTATTTTTTATTGGTGTTCAATTTGCCAACATACAGAATAACACCCAGTGCTCATCCCATCAAGTGCCCACCTCAGTGCTAATGACGAGTCTTAATGACATAGAAGAAAGAGTGAGTGAAATAGAATACAAGTTGATGGCAAGGAAGGAAGCTGAGAAAAAAAGGGAAAACAATTAAAAGACCATGAGGAAAGGTTAAGGGAAATAAATGATGTGGGTGCACACTCCTCACTACTTCTTGTCCTGAAGGCCCAGGAGCAGGTTCAGATGGAGGTTCTGGGCAGGTTTCCAGTAGGGCTCTATATCTTTTCCATGGAGAAGATTCCCTCAGGGAGCCTCTAAGACTCAAGATTCTGAGTTGACTTCTTCAGTGTGTGATTTTAAAATTTGTTGCTTTATAAGAAACAGTTATTTCTATATTCACAGAGCACACATTTGCTTACACTTCTTTACACTTGTCACTAAATAGGAATAAATTACAAATATCTCCATGTTGAGGATGTCCAAAATAGGTTAACCTATATATGCACCTATAAAAAAATCGACGTAGCGAGAAACAATATGAAATATTGGAAAATGGTTAGTGATCTCAAGAAAGCACCACAAATCATGAAATGATAATAGAAGATGCCTGAGGTACTACCCAGGGTCTCAGGTGGAACATGTCCTCTCCCAAAGTCACCAGGTGGTACTGAAGGTCATGGGTACACTGTCTGCAGAGACCAGAAGCTTCTACTGGATCCATGTTTATCCCCAGGATGAGGAGCTGGATTGGAGAACCTTCCACCTGTAGGGAATAACTTATTGACCAGTCATGTGCTGATATCAGTTCCCTCTGTGTGACCTCTACCATGCCCATGTTGGAACCTAATGCCATTGAGATGGGGAAGGAGGTGGAGTCTTAGGGGAACACTTAGGTAAGGAGGGTGAAGACTCAGGATAGGACCCTATCAAAACACCACCAACATTTTTCTAGGGAATGGAAAAAGCCTAAAATTTGTAAATAAACAGAAAAGATTCTGAGTGAGCAAAAGAATGTTGAAAGAAAAAACAAATCAGGGCAGACTGGGTGGCTCAGCATTTTAGCACTGCCTTTTTGTCCAGGGCTTAATCCTGCAGACCTGGGAACAAGTCCCATATCAGGCTCCCTACATGGTGCCTGCTGCTCCCTCTGCCTGAGTCTCTACCATTATCTCTGTATCCCTGTGTCTCTCATGACTAAATAAATAAAAACTTAAAAAAAAACAATGCAAAAGCCATCAGAATTCCAGATTTCAAAGTTGTGATTATCAAAACAGTATAATAGTGGCATTAAAACACGCACAAGTTCAATGGAATAGAAAAAGAACCCATAAATGGACACACAGCTCTATGGCCAACTTATCCTCGACAAATTACAAAAGACGATTGACTGGAAAAAGGGCAATCTTTTGAACAAGTGGTGTTGGGAACATTGGACAGCTGCAAATAGAATGAACCTGGGCCACATTCTTACACTCCACACAAAGATAAACTCAGAGTAGACGAAAGACCTAAATGTGAGGCAAGAAACCATCAAAATCAAGGAGATTTTGTGACCTCAGCCACAAGAGGTTCTTGGTACTTGAAACTCCAAAGGGAAGGCAAACAAAAGTAAAAGTGAACTCTATGCACGACATAAAGGAAGGAGCTGTAGTACAGATTGGAAACACAACATAATTAAAAGGCAACCTAACAACTGGAAAAGATAAGGATGCCTGTGTAACTTGAGCATCTGTCTTTAGCCTGGGACTCCTAGAGCTCTAAGATTGAGACCAGCATTAGGCTCCGTGTGGGGAGCCCACTTCTCCCTCTGCCGGTCTCTGAATCTCTCACTCCATCTCTGATGAATAAATAAATAACATCTTCCAAAAGAATAAAAACAATGGGAGAAGAGATTTGCAAATCTATCTCCAGATTAAGGCTGGTTTCCAAAATCGAAAAATAAATTACCAAACTAAACAACCACAAAGTGAAAACTACAATCGGAAATAGGCAGAGGACATGATGATTCACCTTCTCCTGATTTGAGTTGTAGACTGTCACTTTATATTAGGTAGGTCATCCACATACAAAATGAAATTATTGTCTCCTCTAAGTCTACCTTATATCAACTGCTTACCTGAAAGATGCACATGCAATGAAACGCTGGGACACCTGCACCCCAATGTTTAGAGCAGCAATCTCCACAATAGCTAAACTGGGGAAGGAGCCTCGATGACCATTGAAAGATGAATGGATAAAGATGTGGTTTATGTATACATGGAATATACTCAGCCATTAGAAATAACAAATACCCACCGTTTGATTCAATGTGGATAGAACTGGAGGGTATTATGCTGAGTGAAATAAGTCAATCGGAGAAGGACAAACATTATATGGTCTCATTCACTTGGGGAATATAAATAATAGTGAAAGGGAATAGAAGGGAAGGGAAAAGAAATGTGTAGAAAATATCAGAAATGGAGACAGAACATGGAAGACTCCTAACTCTGGGAAACGAACTAGGGCTGGTGGAAGGGGATGATGGTGGGGGTGGGGGTGATTGGGTGAGGGGCACTGAGGGGGGCACTTGACGGGATGAGCACTGGGTGTTATTCTGTATGTTGTCAAATTGAGCACCAATAAAAATAAATTTATTATTTAAAAAATGCTGCAATAAACATAGGATGCATGTAAAAAAAAAAACTGACAATGCATCCTGAAGACAAGAGGAAAATGCTTTCTTCCCCAGACTGGAGGACCTACCAGTAAATGTAGCAAGAAAACTTTATTTAAAAAAAGAAAAAGTGGTAAACTGGAAAGAAAATAATTAATTTTCCTATGACAATGTCTTAATAGAGTCAATGAGTAAAAACGTCACATAAAAACTGGAAGAAATAACTCATGAGCTCAGCAAAAGAATCAGTATATAAAATCAGCAAATAAAATAAAGATATATTCCTACAAAATAAATAAAAATTACATGTACAAAATTAACAAAATAATCCAATTTCCACTAGCACCAAAAATAAATATTTAGGATTAAAATTTATTAACAAGATGAAATATCTCCAGAAAATTACCTATACTGATGTGTCTTTTGAAATGAACCAAGAAATTAAAAAATAACTGTCATTAGAGCTTCATATACTCAGAGGGCCACTACACAAATTGCTATAGAATAGTGGTGCAACACTTGTGTTGGCTTTAAATACACGAATGTAAGTCTGGAGCTGGTTATATAGTCAGAGGATATGCAAATAGGGCCCTCCCTTCACTGATTAAACCAGCCCAGTCCCGACCCTGCAGCTGGGAGAGGAGCCCCAGGCCCAGGATCCCCAGGTGACCCGATTCAGTGATCAGGACACAACAAAGACAAACCACCATGGAGTCTGTGCTCAGCTGGGTTTTTCTTGTCGCTATTTTACAAGGTAACTCATAGAGAACAAGAGACCTTGTGTAGGTGAGTGAAGGTGAGTGAGAGAAACATGGGATGTGGGACAGTTGTTTGACCAGGATGTCTTGTGTCTGCAGGTGTCCAGGGTGAGGTGCAGCTGGTGGAGTCTGGGGGAGACCTGGTGAAGCCTGGGGGGTCCCTGAGACTCTCCTGTGTAGCCTCTGGATTCACCTTCAGTAACTACGACATGAGCTGGGTCCGCCAGGCTCCTGGGAAGGGGCTGCAGTGGGTCGCAGCTATTAGCTATGATGGAAGTAGCACATACTACACTGACGCTGTGAAGGGCCGATTCACCATCTCCAGAGACAACGCCAGGAACACAGTGTATCTGCAGATGAACAGCCTGAGAGCCGAGGACACGGCTGTGTATTACTGTGCGAAGGACACAGTGAGGCAAACTCAATGTGAACTCAGACACAAACCTCCGTGTTGAAAGGGATCAGGACCACCAGGGGGTGCACACTCCTCACCACTTGTGTCTTGAAGGCCCAGGAGCAGTTTCAGATTGAGGTTATGGGCAGGTTTCCTGTCAGGGACTGGGCTTCCTCTCCATGGAGCAGTTTCCCCCTGGGAGCCCCTCTGAACACTTGATTGTGTGTTTACCTATCCAGTCTCTTTCTTAGAGACCTGGAATTCAACTATAGAACTTGCACTTACTTGTACTTAAATTCTCCTGACCTGAAATTTTAATCAATTACAAATGTTTTTCATGAGTCCTAGTGGTGATCACTGTGGATCACAGGACCCCAAGCTAACATGCTGTCTTGCACATTGCGGTATAACAGAATCCCCAATCAACACAAGAGTAAAGAGACATTCTACAAAAATGTTAATAACAGCCTGGGAGTGAGAGAGATTCCCAGCATCACATCATGAAATGGTAGGGATGTGGACTCAGAGGTCATTCACACACACACACACACACACACACACACACACACACAATAATGAGAGTATAACCATTCATCACCTTCACCTTCATGTCTGATAAGAGCCAGGCAGGCCTCTCATCACATCATAAATGCCTGGATGGTGCCAGGGAAGGACACTGGCTCCGGGTATGTGTTGTGGGTCAGTGGTGGGGACGGCATCCTGCTCCAGGATGGGCTTGTGTGGAGTCAGTGTCCCAACTGCATCAAAAGAGGGAACCCCTGGGTTATTTGATTTCTTATCCTTTGGGTGGAGAAGAAGAATGAGGAAGGAATGTCAGGGAGCTAGCAGGCAATAAAGACTGGACATGGTGTGAAGAATAATTTCACTAAACAAGTCTCACACCGGAAGGACAAAAGAGAAACATGGTCATTCTCAGTAGACAGATGTCTGAATCATAGGGAAAGGAGATGAATAATATATCGAAACAGCACAAAAGTTTAAATAATAATACTAGGCCAAGATCCTACCCCAGTCTCAGATGGAAGCTGTCCTCTCCCCAAGGTCAAAATCTGGTTCTGAAGGTCATGTATACACAATGTGCTCAGAGACCAGAAGCTTCTACTGGATCAATGAGGATCCTCAGTGTGAGGAGCTGGATTGGAGGACCTTCCACCTGCAGGGAATAACTCATATATACTTCTGGTGCTGACATCAGATCACTGTGTCTGACTTCTACCATGCCCATGTTGGAACCTAACGCCCATGAGATGGGGAAGGAGGTGGAGCCTTAGTTGAACACTTTGGTGAGGAGGTGCAGCCTCATGATAGATTCAGGGCCCTTATAAACCAGGACTGGGAATGCTCCCTGCACCCTGGCCCCATGTGAGGTGATGGGGAAAGGACAGAGTAGGATGTGGGCGCTCCCCAGAGACCACATCTGCCTGCACCTGGACCTCAGATGTCCCAGATTCCAGATATGTGAGAATAAGTGTCGGTTGTTTGATTCTCCCAGTCTATGTATGATGTTTCAGGAATGTGGACAGGCTAAAGTCCATTTTTTTCTTTGTTTAGATTGAATTTACCAATATTTACTACACACTCAGTGCTCATCATATCATGTCTCCTCCTTAACTCCCATCACCCAGTTCCCCATCCCACACCCCCTCTCTTCCAGCGACCCTCAGTTTTTTTTCCCCCTGGTGTTAAGTGTCTCTCATGTTTTGTCTTCCTCTGTAATATTACCTCACTAAGTTTCACTCCTTCCCTTATGGTCTCTTTCAATATTTCCTATATTCCACATATGGGTGAGACCATATCATTGCTTTTCTGTGATTAATTTCTCTCAGTATAATAGCTCCAGTTCCATCCATGTTGAAGGAAATGTTATTTCGTGTTATTCATCATTTCTGACAGCTGTGTAATATCCCATTGTATATATAAACCACATATTTTATATATTTTTATTGCAGTTCAATGTGCAAACATATAACAGCCAGTACTCATTCTGTCAATTGCCCCCCCCAGCTCCTGTCATCCAGGTACACCAACCCCCCAACCATCTCCCCTTCCACTACTCCTTGTTTTCTTACCCCATTGGTAGAAGTTTCTCATGTATGTTACTGTCTGATAATTCCTACTCATTCTATCTCCTTTCCCCTTTGTTCCCTTGCACAATTTTTTATGTACTTTGTATGTGTGAAACCATAAAATGTTTGTCCTTCTCTGAATCATTTACTTCACTCAGCATAATACCTTCCAGTTCCATCCACATTGAAGCAAATGGTGGGTATTCGTCATTTCTAATGGCTGAGTAATGTCCCATTGTATATATAAACCACATCTTCTCTACGCATTCATCTGTCGATGGACACAGAGGCTCCTTCCACGTCTTCTTTATCACTCTCCTGTAGAAGAGCATCATGATTCCTCCCACAGTTTGGCTATTCTGGACATTGTTGCTGTGAACATTGGGGTGCATGGGTCCCTTAATTACATTAAATTTCCGTCTTTGGGGTAAATTCCCTGTAGTGTAATGGTTGTACACTTGGAAATGAAACTAGATCATTCTCTTACTTGGGTAGCTCTATTCTCACGTTTCAGGACATTCCTTTCTGTTTTCTGGAGTGGCTAAATAAGCCTGCATTCCCACCAAAAAAGATAGTTCCACTTTCTCAATATCCTTGCTTATATTTATTGTTTCCAGCCTTGTTACTTTATCCATTCTGAGTTGTATAAGTGGGATCTTAGTGTGGTTTTCATTTGTATTTCCCTGATGTCAAGTCAAGTGTTCCTGCTGATTTCCCATGGGTGGGGCAGGAAGAGAAGATGGAGCATTGGAGATCAAGGAGCGAGCATGTAACACTCAAGAATACTGTGTGATGACAAATTCCACTTAACAATTATGAGAGAACAAAAGTGGAGGAGGACCTTCCACCTGCAGGGAATAACTCATGGATCCTTCGGGTGCTGATATAGCTAACTGTGTGTCACCTCTACCATCCCCATGTTGGAACCAAACGTCTATGTGATGGAAGAAGGAGTTGGGGCCTTAGGGGAGCAATTAGGTCAGGAGATAGAGCCTCATGATGTGATCAGGAACATTATACATCAGGATATGGAAAGCTCCATGCACCCTGGCCCCATGTGAGGTGATGGGGAAAGGACGTGCTAGGACATGGGTGCTCCAGACACCACATTTGCCTGCACCTGGACCTTAGACTTTCCAGACTCCAGAACTGTGAGAATGAGCGTCTGTTTAGTCCACTGAATCTGGGAATGTGGTGACAACACACAGAAACACTTAAACAGGGTCTTACCTCATATTTGTCCTATACTAGTCCGTTATCTAGTCATTTGCAAGTATTTTCTCCCATTCTCTAGGTTTCCTTTGAGTTTTGTTGACGGTATCTTTTGCTGGGCAAAAGCTTCTTATCTTGCTGAAGTCCCAATAGTTCATTTTTGCTTTGGTTATCTTGCCTTCATGGATGAATCTTGCAAGAAGTTACTGTGGTCAAATTCAAAAAGGGTGTTGCCTGTGTTTTCTAGGATTTTGATGGAATCTTGTCTCACATTTTGATCTTTCATCCATTTTTTTGTTTGTCTTGTGTTTTGTGTAAGAGAATGATCTAGTTTCATTCTTCTGTACATGGCTGTCCAATATTCCAAGCACCATTTATAGAAGAGACTCTTGTTTTTTCCAGTGGATAATCTTTCCTACTTTGTCAAATATTAGTTGACCATAGAGTTCAGTGTCCACTTCTGGTTCTCCATTCTGTGCAATTGATCAATATGTCTGTTTTTGTACCAGTACCAGAACGTCCTGATGATCACAGTTTTGTAGTAGAACTTGGAATCTAGCATTCTGATGCCCCCAGCTCTGGTTTTCCTTTCGGTATTCTCCTGGCTATTTGGAGTATTTTCTGATTCCACATAAACCTTAAGTTGATTTGTTCCAACCCTCTGAAGAAATTCCAAGGTATTTTGGTAGGAATTGCATTGAACGTGTAAATTGCCCTTGGTAGCATTGACATTTTCACAAAATTAGTTCTTCCAATCCATGAGCATGGAATATTTATCAATATTTTTGTGTCTTCCTCAATTTCTTTCAGAAATGTTCTATGGTTTTTAGGGTATAGAAACTTTACCTCTTTGGTTAGGGTTAATCCTGGGTATCTTATGTTTTTGGGTGCAATTTAAGATTTTTTTGATGCCTTAACTTTTCTTTCTTCAACTCATTGCTAGTGTATAGTAATGGAAGTGATTTCTGGACATTGTATTTTTATCCTGCCACACTGCTGAATTGCTGTATGAGTTCAATCAACCTTGGGGTGGAGTCTTTTGAGTTTTCTAGATACAGTGTCATGTCATCTGAGAAGACAGAGGTTTTGACTTATTTTTTTCTTTTTTGGTTTTGACTTCTTGCTTGCCAATATGAATGACTTTTGTTTCTTTTTGTTGCCTTATTGCTGAGTCTAGGACTTCTAGTACTATGTCGAATAGCAGTGGTGAGAGTGGATATCCCTGTCTTGTTCCTGATCTTAGGGGAAAGGCTCCCAGTGTTTCCCCATTGAGAATGATATTTGCTGTGGGCTTTTCATAGATGGCTTTTAAGATTCTGAGGAATGTTCCCTCTATCCCTACGCTCTGAAGAGTTTTGATCAGGAATGGATGCTGTATTTTGTCAAAGGCTTTCTCTGTTTCTATTGATAAGATCCTATGGTTCTTGTTTTTTTTCTCTTGTTGATATGATCTATCATACTGATTGCTTTACGAGTGTTGAACCAGCCTTGCATCCCAGGTATAAATCCCACTTAGTCATGGTGAATTATTGTGTTAATATTCTGTTGTGTCCTATTGGCCAGTGTTTTGTTGAGAATTTTAGCATCTGTGTTCATAAGGTTTTTTGTCTATAATTCTCCATTTTGGTGGGGTCTTTTTCTCTTTTTGGATTTAAGGTGATTCCAGCCTCAGAGAAAGAGTTTGGAAGTATTCTGTCTCTTTCTATCTTTCAGAACAGCTTTAGTAAATATGTATGGCTTCTCCTTTAAATGTTTGATAGACTTCCCTGGGAAGCAATCTGGACATGGACTTTTGTGTCTTGGGAGGTTTTTGATGACTGCTTCAATTTCCTCCTTGGTTATTTGCCTGTTCAGGATTTCTATTTCTTCGCGGTCCAGTTTTGCTTATTTGTGGTTTTCCAAAAGAGCATCCATTTCTTCTGGATTGCCTAATTTATTGGCATATAAGTGGTCCTAATATGTTTTTAAAATCGTTTGTATCTCCTTTCTATAGGTTGTGAGCTATTGGGACATCATCAAGAGAAAAAGCTATGCACAGCAAAATAGTCAACAAAACTCAAAGACAACCTATAAATGGGAAAAGATATTTGTAAATGACCTATCAGGTAAAGGGCTAATATCCAAGATCTATAAAAAAATAAGTTATCTAGGTTAGTTGCTGGTACAAGGTGAGGTGAGGACTGGTACTCCCCCATGATCCTGCCCCCAACATTTTATTTATTTATTATTTCTATTTATCTATCTATTTATTTATTTATTTATCCATTTATTTATTTATTTTCAGACAATTTTTAATAATAAATTTAGTTTTTATTGGCGTTCAATTTTCCAGCAGAATAACACCCAGTGCTCATCGCATCAAAGGCCCCCCTCAGTGCCCATCACCCATTCACCCCCACCCCCTCCCTCCTCCCCTTCCACCACCCCTAGTTCCTTTCCCAGAGTTAGGAGTCTTTATGTTCTGTCTCCCCCCTCTGATATTTCCCACACATTTCTTCTCCCTTCCCTTATATTCCCTTTCACTATTATTTATATTCCACAAATGAATGAGAACATATAATGTTTGTACTTCTCCGATTGACTTATTTAACTCAGCATAATACCCTCCAGTTCCATCCACTTTGAAGCAAATGGTGGCTATTTGTCATTTCTAATGGCTGAGTAATATTCCATTGTATATATAAACCACATTTTCTTTATCCATTCATCTTTCGATGGACACCGAGGCTCCTTCCACAGTTTGGCTATTGTGGACATTGCTGCTAGAAACATCAGGGTGCAAGTGTCCTGGTGTTTCTTTGCATCTGTATCTTTGGGGTAAATGCCCAAAAGTGCAATTACTGGGTAATAGGGCAGGTCTATTTTTAACTCTTTAGACAGGAACCTCCACACGATTTTCCAGAGTAGCTGCACACCAGTTCACATTCCCATCAAAAATGTAAGAGGGTTCCTTTTCTCCGCATCCTCTCCAACATTTGTGGTTTCCTACCTTGTTAATGTTCCCCATTCTCACCGGTGTGAGGTGGTATCTCATTGTGGTTTTGATTTGTATTTCCCTGATGGCAAGTGATGCAGAGCATTTTCTCATGTGCGTGTTGGTCATGTGTATGTCTTCCTCTGCTAGATTTCTGTTCATGTCTTTTGGCGATTTCATGATTGGATTGTTTGTTTCTTTGGTGTTGAATTTAATAAGTCTTTATAGATCTTGGAAACTAGCCCTTTATCTGATACGTCCTTTGTAAATATCTTCTCTCATTCTGTAGGTTGTCTTTTACTTTCGTTGACTGTATCCTTTGCTGTGCAAAAGCTTCTTACCTTGATGAAGTCCCAAGAGTTCATTTTTGCTTTTGTTTCTTTTGCCTTCGTGGATGTATCTTGCAAGAAGTTTTCAGAAAAATTGACAAAAGAGTTTGAGGGTAACAGATAGAAAATCTCAAGAAGATTCTTCAATGAGCACAAAGCCTGACCAGGGGCTTGATCCCAGGTCAGGGATCACCATCTCAGCAGAAATCAAGAATCGATGGTTACCTGAATGTTTCCCTATGGACATCACCCTTGGGCCAGTTTTTTAAAGAACCCATTTATTTATTCATGAGTGACACACAGAGACAGAGACAGAGACTTAGGCAGAGAGAGGAGCAGCGGATTCCATGCAGCATGCCTGATGCTGGATTTTCTCCCAGTACTCAGATATCATGCCCTGAGCCAAAGGCAGACACTCAACAACTGAGGCACTCAGGTGTACTTCCCTAATTTTTTAAACAAAGATTTTTTTCTTCCATGAGAGACATACAGAGAGAGACAGAGACATAGACAGAGGGAGAAGCAGCCTCCTCGCTGGGACCCTGATAGGGGAATCTATCCCTGAACTATGATCCTGGTCTGAGCTGAAGGCAGACACTAAACTGCTATACCACCCAGGATTTCCCTTGCCACAATTTTAATCAGAGGATATGTTTACAATTATTATGTGTTTATTGAATTTTCTATTGAGGAGTAAGTGTCCCTTCTGTATTTTGGATACTATCTCCTCAATATATGGTTGAGCACACTGATTCCCATGTCTTAGGGTGCCTTCTGTTCTACTAAGTTTTTATTTTTTTTCACATTTTTAAAATTTAAATCCAGTTTTCAAAAAAATAGTATAATAAGTGCTCATCCCTTCAAGTGCACTCCTTCTTGCTCTGCTAATATGTGTTCTGCACCCTTTCTATGTTGATGTAGCCCCACTTGTCTGCTTTGATTTTGTTGCCTGTGATTCTGATGCTATATCAAATAAATCATAGCCAAGCACATGTCATGATGTTTTCCCATTTGTTTCCATTGAAAAGATTTAAGGTCAAGTCTTCTGCTTAAGTCATTAATCCATTTTGAATTTGTGTCTGTGTGATGTACGATAAACTCCAAGTGTCTTTATTTTGCATGTGACTACTCAGCACCATTTGTCATAGAGACTATCCTTTCCCTATTGTGTGCTCTTAGATATCCTATGGAGAATTTGCTGACTGTATATTCACATGTTCACATCTGGGCTTCATCATCTACTGCACTGTCTACATGTGTGATGTTATGCAGTCACAAACTGATGTAATGAATATTCTTCAGAAATACATTTATAAAGAGGGTATTGTAATGTCTGAGAATTGGTTTTCCTTCTCATAATTATGTGTTCACTATCATCTGATTTTCATTTCCATATGAACATGGATTTTTTCTATTATGGATAAAACAACTAGTATTTTGATAATTTAATTAAACTTTTTAGAACAACAAAAACAACCAAAAAAAACACAAATAAACCATAACAATACAAATATTCCAGGAGATTTTAATAAGAATACGGAAACATCAATGAATAGAACCATGAATAAAATTGTAACGTGATTATAGAACAAAAAAATTGCATAACCAGGCAAATTAGAGAATTACTAAAATGATCAATACACTAAAATGGTTTTCATGAAGAAATAAAAAATGAACAAAACAGAACTAATACGAAGGCCAAATCCATTATCTAAAAATTTCTGCCTCTAAAATCACAAAGAATATTTAAAAAGAACAAAGCCAAAAAATGCTCAAGATCAGATTGCTTTATTTATGAATTTTATCAAATATTTTAAGAAGAATTGGGGCCCAAACATCTCAGTCTCTTCCAAAATCTAATGAGAATAGGATATGCCCAAATTCATTTAAGGAGGCCAAGATCGGGATCCCTGGGTGGCGCAGCGGTTTAGCGCCTGCCTTTGGCCCAGGGCGCGATCCTGGAGACCCGGGATCGAATCCCACGTCGGGCTCCCGGTGCATGGAGCCTGCTTCTCCCTCTGCCTGTGTCTCTGCCTCTCTCTCTCTCTCTGTGTGCCTATCATAAATAAATAATAAAAAAAAAAAAAAAAATTTAAAAAAAAAAAAAAAAAAAAAAAAAAAAGGAGGCCAAGATGACTGTGACAACAAACCCACAGCAAGGAGCTCACAATAAGGGACTCAAGGACAATTTCTGAGATGCACATACATGTAAAACTCCTGGCATCTTGAATCCAACAGCACATGGAAAGGATCACACAGAATGACATAGAGGAAGTCAGTCCTGGGATGCAGGGATTATTCAATATACCCAGATCATAAATGGCACCCTCTGTATTAACAAAGTGTAGGAATGATCCATATGATCCTCCCTTTGATACCTAAGATAATTTAAGAAATTTCGACACAGGGATGCCTGGGTGTCTCAGTCATGGAGCATCTGCCTACAGCTCAGGGAGTGACACCAGGATCCTGGATTGAGTCTGGTATCCGGGTCCTTTCCGGAGGCCTGCCTCTTCCTCTGCCTGAGTCCCTACATCTCTCTCTCTCTCTCTCTCTCTCTGTTTCTCATGAATTGATAAAGAAATACATAAAATCTTTAAAAATGAAAACTCAGGGGATTCCTGGGTGGCGCAGCGGTTTGGCACCTACCTTTGGCCCAGGGCGCGATCCTGGAGACCCGGGATTGAATCCCATGTCGGGCTCCCGGTGCATGGAGCCTGCTTCTCCCTCTGTCTCTGGCTCTCTCTCTCTCTCTCTGTGTGTGTGTGTGACTATCATAAATAAATAATTTTTTTAAAAAAAATGAAAATTCAACACATGGTTTTTATCAAAACTCTTAATAATCAAGGAACTTAAAGAAATTACCTCCAAGTAATCGTGGCAATTTATTAATAGTCCACACCCAAACCCATATTCAGCAGTGAAAATTTGAAGGCTTACTGTCAAGTCCAGGGCCACAAAAGGATGCTCATTCCCACCATGAGTATACAACATGGTTATCATGAAGAAGAATGAACTGTGACACCCCAAATATGTCAGCTGGTCACCTGGGTTATTATGGACTAAAGCTACATGAGAAACAGCCAGAAGACAGATATGCTGAGCCATCTATGTTCCCCTGTTGGCAGGAAATAAGTCTCCCTTGGGAATGTTACCTTACCTATACCAGGAGTAGTGAACCTTCCTCAGGACCAGAATAGAGAATGTAGGGGTCAAATGGCTGTGCAAAATACCCTTGTCAGTTCCTCAATAATTCACTGACCCAAAACCAAATCCTGGCCTTAATATCCACCATCTCAATATTTTGTGGTCTGAGACACACAAGGGCTGTGTAATTTGGTCATTGTCTGGGTGTTGTATTCTAGGTAGCTCATTAACATATGAGATGAAATGTATTTACCTTAGATCTACCTTATGTCTACTAAGTAATTAGACCAAATACCTGAGAAAAATAGAAGGTAAATCTTCCTGCCCTGATAACAGGAAGACTTATCTAGAAATTGCAACAATGAAACAAAAGTTATTTAGTTCAGCATAGAGGAAGAAAACTTCTTTTTTCCATATGACATGATCTCATATGTAGTAAACACTACCATCTCCACAGCATAGTCGCACAACTAATATATGATTTCAGAGAAACCATAGTATGAAAATCAACAGATGAAATAAAGCTATATTTCAAATATAACAAAATAGCAACAAATGTATAAAAGGAATTAACAAAATTACTACATTTACACTGGAGCAGAAATAAAATATTTAGGATTAAACTTCCCAAGGACATGGGCAACCCTGATGGCCCAGCAGTTTGTCACTGCCTTCAGCCTGGAGCATGATCCTGGAGACCTGGGATCAAGTCCCACATCAGGCTCCCTGCGTGGAGCCTGCTTCTCCCTCTGTCTGTGTCTCTGCCTCTCTCTCTTTCTCTATGTGTATGTCTGTCATGAAAAAATGAAATAAAATCTTTTAAAAAATTTTTAAAATAAACTTCCCAAGGAAAGAAAATAGGTGTATCAAACTCCAGTATATTGATGAAAGAATAATAAAAAGCCACAAAAAATTTAATGGTAATTTTGTTCAGAAGTTAGAACACTTCTTATTGTCACAATGTCATCTACACAAGGTGTGTGCAAAGGTTATTCAATTCTAGTATATAACCTGTAAAGATCATAACCTAAGGCTTAAACTAAAAACTCAGAGGACATACAAATAGGGCCCTACATCAAATGATTAAGACAGCCCAGCCCCAACCCTGCAGCTGGGAGAGAAGCCGCAGCCCCAGGATCCCCAGGTGACTCCATTCATGGATCAGGACAGAACACAGACAATTCACCGGAGTCTGTGCTCAGCTGGGTTTTCCTTGTTGCTATCTTAAAAGGAAATTCATGTAGAATAGACATGGAGAATATGCATGGGGGTGAGTGAGAAAACCAGGAGATGTGGGACAGTTTCCGGACCAGGATGTCTTGTGTCTGCAGGTGCCCAGGGTGAGGTGCTGCTGGTGGACTCTGGGGGAGACCTGGTGAGGCCTGGGGGGGTTCCCTGAGACTAATTGCCAAATCTGAAAGAGGAAAACAATACAATACCTGAACAAACCAATAACCAGTGAGGAGACTGAAACAGTTATCAAAAATTCCAAAGAAATTGTTAGGTCAGATGGCTTTCCAGGTGAATTCTACCAAACATTTAAAGAAAACACATTTCAGAAGAATAGGCAAGATGGCGGAAGAGTAGGGTCTCCAAATCACCTGTCTCCACCAAATTACCTAGAAAACCTTCAAATTATCCTGAAAATCTATTAATTCGGCCTGAGATTTAAAGAGAGACCAGTTGGAATGCTACAGTGAGAAGAGTTCGCGCTTCTATCAAGGTAGGAAGACGGGAAAAAAGAAATAAAGAAACAAAGGCTTCCAAGAGGGAGGGACCCCGCCAGGAGCTGGGCTGAGGCCAGGGCGAGTGTCCCCAGGAGAGGAGAGCCCCGTCCCGGAGACGCAGGAGCTGCACCAAACTTCCCGGGTGGAAAGGCCTCGCAGGGAGTTGGAGCAGGACCGAGGAGGGTGAGGATGCCCTTGGGCTCCCAGGGACAGTAACAGAGCAACTGCGCTCCCAGGAGAGTGCGCAGAGCTCCCTAAGGGCTGCAGCGCGCACGGCGGGACCCAGAGCAGCTCAGAGGGGCTCGGGCAGAGGAAGAGGCTCCTTGCGGAGGGGGCTGCGAGGTTCCAGGAGCAGCTCGGGGGTGCTCGGGGGGCGGCTCCGTGGAGGGGGCTGCGTGGCCCAGGAGAGCGAATCCAACAGCGTAGGCCGGGAGCACAGGGCGCAGGGACACAGCCCAGGATCCGGCCTCCCCCGGGACAGGCAGAGGCCGGGAGGGCCAAGGACAGCAAGGACGCTCCTGCCCCGAGCTGAGCAGATCAGCAGCCCCGCCATGGAGCCTCCAGGCCCTGCAGACGGAGAGCTCCGGAGTTCCTGCCGGAGCTGAATCCAGGTTTCCAGAGCTGGCCCCGCCACTGGGGTTGTTACTCCTGCGGCCTCACGGGGTAAACAACCCCGACTGAACCCTGCACCAGGCAGGGGCACAGCAGCTCCCCCAACTGCTAACACCTGAAAATCAGCACAGCAGGCCCCTCCCCCAGAACACCAGCTAGATGGACAACTTCCAGGAGACGCCAAGGGACTTAAAGTATACAGAATCAGAAGATACTCCCCCATGGTTCTTTTTTTTTTTTTTGGTTTCGTTTTGTTTTGTTTTGTTTTGCTTTTTGATTTGTTTCCTTCCCCCACCCCCTTTTTTTCTCCTTTCTTTTTCTTTCTCTTTTTCTTTTTTTTTCGTTTTTTTCCTTTTTTTTCTCTTTCTCTTTTCTTTCCTTCTTTATCTCCTCTCTTTTTCTCCTTTTCCCAATACAACTTGCTTTTGGCCACTCTGCACTGAGCAAAATGACTAGAGGAAAACCTCACCTCAAAAGAAAGAATCAGAAACAGTCCTCTCTCCCACAGAGTTACAAAATCTGGATTACAATTCAATGTCAGAAAGCCAATTCAGAAGCACTATTATACAGTTACTGGTGGCTCTAGAAAAAAGCATAAAGGACTCAAGAGACTTCATGACTGCAGAATTTAGAGCTAATCAGGCAGAAATTAAAAATCAATTGAATGAGATGCAATCCAAACTAGAAGTCCTAACGACGAGGGTTAACAAGGTGGAAGAACGAGTGAGTGACATAGAAGACAAGTTGATAGCAAAGAGGGAAACTGAGGAAAAAAGAGACAAACAATTAAAAGACCATGAAGATAGATTAAGGGAAATAAACGACAGCCTGAAGAAGAAAAACCTACGTTTAATTGGGGTTCCCGAGGGCGCCAAAAGGGACAGAGGGCCAGAATATGTATTTGAACAAATTCTAGCTGAAAACTTTCCTAATCTGGGAAGGGAAACAGGCATTCAGATCCAGGAAATAGAGAGATCCCCCCCCTAAAATCAATAAAAACCGTTCAACACCTCGACATTTAATTGTGAAGCTTGCAAATTCCAAAGATAAAGAGAAAATCCTTAAAGCAGCAAGAGACAAGAAATCCCTGACTTTTATGGGGAGGAGTATTAGGGTAACAGCAGACCTCTCCACAGAGACCTGGCAGGCCAGAAAGGGCTGGCAGGATATATTCAGGGTCCTAAATGAGAAGAGCATGCAACCAAGAATACTTTATCCAGCAAGACTCTCATTCAAAATGGAAGGAGAGATAAAGAGCTTCCAAGACAGGCAGCAACTGAAAGAATATGTGACCTCCAAACCAGCTCTGCAAGAAATTTTAAGGGGGACTCTTAAAATTCCCCTTTAAGAAGAAGTCCAGTGGAACATTCCACAAAAACAAGGACTGAATAGATATCATGATGACACTAAACTCATATCTCTCAATAGTAACTCTGAATGTGAACGGGCTTAATGACCCCATCAAGAGGCGCAGGGTTTCAGACTGGATGAAAAAGCAGGACCCATCTATTTGCTGTCTACAAGAGACTCATTTTAGACAGAAGGACACCTACAGCCTGAAAATAAAAGGTTGGAGAACCATTTACCATTCAAATGGTCCTCAAAAGAAAGCAGGGGTAGCCATCCTTATATCAGATAAACTAAAATTTACCCCAAAGACTGTAGTGAGAGATGAAGAGGGACACTATATCATACTTAAAGGATCTACTCAACAAGAGGACTTAACAATCCTCAATATATATGCCCCGAATGTGGGAGCTGCCAAATATATAAATCAATTATTAACCAAAGTGAAGAAATACTTAGATAATAATACACTTATACTTGGTGACTTCAATCTAGCTCTTTCTATACTCGATAGGTCTTCTAAGCACAACATCTCCAAAGAAACGAGAGCTTTAAATGATACACTGGACCAGATGGATTTCACAGATATCTACAGAACTTTACATCCAAACTCAACTGAATACACATTCTTCTCAAGCGCACATGGAACTTTCTCCAGAATAGACCACATATTGTGTCACAAATCATGTCTGAACCAATACCAAAAGATTGGGATTGTCCCCTGCATATTCTCAGACCATAATGCCTTGAAATTAGAACTAAATCACAACAAGAAGTTTGGAAGGACCTCAAACACGTGGAGGTTAAGGACCATCCTGCTAAAAGATAAAAGGGTCAACCAGGAAATTAAGGAAGAATTAAAAAGATTCATGGAAACTAATGAGAATGAAGATACAACCATTCAAAATCTTTGGGATGCAGCAAAAGCAGTGCTAAGGGGGAAATACATCGCAATTCAAGCATCATTCAAAAACTGGAAAGAACTCAAATACAAAAGCTAACCTTACACATAAAGGAGCTAGAGAAAAAACAGCAAATAGATCCTACAGCCAAGAGAAGAAGGGAGTTAATAAAGATTCGAGCAGAACTCAACGAAATCGAGACCAGAAGAACTGTGGAACAGATCAACAGAACCAGGAGTTGGTTCTTTGAAAGAATTAATAAGATAGATAAACCATTAGCCGGCCTTATTAAAAAGAAGAGAGAGAGGACTCAAATTAATAAAATCATGAATGAGAAAGGAGAGATCACTACCAACACCAAGGAAATACAAACAATTTTAAAAACATATTATGAACAGCTATACGCCAATAAATTAGGCAATCTGGAAGAAATGGACGCATTCCTGGAAAGCCACAAAATACCAAAACTGGAACAGGAAGAAATAGAAAACCTGAACAGACCAATAACCAGGGAGGAAATTGAAGCAGTCATCAAAAACCTCCCAAGACACAAGAGTCCAGGGCCAGATGGCTTCCCAGGGGAATTTTATGAAACGTTTAAAGAAGAAACAATACCTATTCTACTAAAGCTGTTTGGAAAGATAGAAAGAGATGGAGTACTTCCAAATTCGTTCTCTGAGGTCAGCATCACCTTAATTCCAAAACCAGACAAAGACCCCACCAAAAAGGAGAATTACAAAAAAAAAAAAAACATGAAAGATGAAAGGGTCAACCAGGAAATTTAGGAAGAATTAAAAGATTCATGGAAACTAAGGAGAATGAAGATACAAATGTTCAAAATCTTTGGGATGCAGCAAAAGTAGTCCTGATGGTGAAATACATCGCAATACAAGCATCCATTCAAAAACTGGAAAGAACTCAAATACAAAAGCTAACACATAAAGGAGCTAGAGAAAAAAACAGCAAATAGATGCTACACGCAACAGAAGAAGAGAGTTAATGAAGATTACAGCAGAACTCAATGAAATTGAGAAGAACTGTGGAACAGATCAATAAAACCAGGAGTTGGTTCTTTGAAAGAATTAATAAGAGAGATAAACGATTAGCCAGCCTTATTAAAAAGAAGAGAGAGAAGACTCAATTTAATAAAATCATGAATGAGAAAGGAGAGATCACTACCAACCCCAAGGAAATACAAAGGATTTTAAATATTTTCTATCTACGTTTTTATTCCTTCCTGTCTTTCATAAGTGCTATTCAGTGTTTAGAATATAGATCCATCCCTCTTCGGTTAGGATTTTTCCTCATCATCTGATGATATCTGGTTCACTTATAAATTGCATCCAGTCCTTGATTTTCTTTTTTCTGCGTCACTTGCACTTTACGGAAGAGCCACTGACTTCCTTGTATTGATTTTACACTCTCTAATTTTGCTGAATTCTGGTATCAGTTCTA
Organism: Canis lupus baileyi; assembly: GCF_048164855.1. Lineage (NCBI taxonomy): Eukaryota > Metazoa > Chordata > Mammalia > Carnivora > Canidae > Canis > Canis lupus. The sequence goes on from NC_132846.1 coordinate 76,097,835, forward strand.
GCAATTTTTTTCAAAGGAATCTTTGGGATTTGAACTTAAAGTATTTTGTGGTGTGAGGAGTCAACTTTTTACTTTTTCTTTGCTGAGTTGGATGACATTTCCTTTTCTTTGTTGTCTGGTTGTTGAGGCTAGGACGTATAGCACTATGGTGAAGAACAGTGGTGATGGTGGGCATCCCTGTCTCGTTCCTGGTCTTATGGGAAAACCTCTCAACTTTTCCTTGTTGAGGATGACACTCTCCATATGTCTCTGTAAATGTATTTTATGATGTTGAGTAGGTCCCACTATCTCTACATACCAAGAGGATTTTTTTATCAAGAAGGTATAATCTCTTTTGCCAAAAGCTTTTTGGGTATCAGCTGAGAGGATAAAATGGTCCTTATCCTTTCATTTATCAATGACTCAAATCCCACTCTTAGTTTTGCATATGCTGAACCACCCTTGCAGACCAGAAATTAATCCAATTTTTGTCTTGAAGAATTATTATTTTAAAGTACTGTTGGATCCTTTTGGTTAGGATCTTAATGAGAATATTGCATCCATGTCCGTCAGGAAAATTAATCTGTAATTTTCTTTTTAAGTTGGATCATTGTCTCCATTTCAGGTCAAGGTAACGCTACCCTCAGAAAATGAGTGGAATTTTCCTTTAATTTCTGTTTTTTGTAACATTATCAGGATGGGCATTAATTCTTTTTAAATACCTGTTGCATTCCCTTGGACAATCATCTGTCCCTGGACTTTTGATTGTTAAAAGACCTTTAAATATGTTCGATTTTCCTTTCCAGTTTTGGGTCTGTCTTGCTTTTCTATTCATTCCTGTTTCAGATTTGGTTGTTTCCACATTTATAGGAGGGTATCCATTTCTCTGAGATTGCTGAATTTGTTGGCATGTTATAGCTCATAATGTTCTCTCTCTTTAATAATTTATTTTTCATTTGTTTATTCAATATTTTATTTAAGTTCAATTTGCCAATATAATGTAACACCAAGTTCTCATCTGATCACGTTCCCTCCTTAGTGCCCATCACCCAGGTACCATGTCCCACCACCTACCTCCCCTTCTGCACTCCTCTAAGTCCCAGAAATACGAGTCTCTCATGGTTTTTCTTCCTCCCTAATTTATCCCCACTCTGTTACCCTCCTTCCCTTATAATCCCTTTCACTATTTATTATATTCCATGTATGAGTAAAATTATGATGACTGTTCTTCAATTGACTTATTTCTCTTTTTTTCGATTGACTTATTTCATTGGCATAATTCCCCTGTAGTTTCATTGGAAATGGTAGCAATTGACTATTTCTGATGACTGAGAAATATTTTTTGTATATATAAACCATATCATGTTTATCAATTCATCTGTCAAAGGACATCGTGGCTTCTCGCATAGTTTGCCTATGGGTATTTGTGGACATTGCTGCTGTAAACATTGGGGTGCACGTATCCTGCCGCTTCACTACATCTGTATCTTTTGGATAAATCCCGAGTAGTATAATTGCAGGGTCAGAGGGTAGCTCTTTTTTTAACTCTTTCGGGATCCTCCACCCAGTTTTCCAGAGTGGCTGCACCAGTTCACATTTCCTCCAACAGTGCAAGAGGGTTCCGCTTTCTCCACATTCTCTCTAACATTTGATGATTTCTTTCGTATTAATTTATGCTATTCTCTGTGGTGTAAAGCAGCAGCTGATTGTGGTTTGGATGTGCTTTTCCCTGATAACAAGTGATATGGAGCAATTTTTTATGGACTTCTTGGCCATATGTAGGTTTTATTTGTAAAAATTTCTGTTCATGTTTTATTGCCATTTCTTGCCTGGAATCCCTGTTCTTGTGTGTTGAGTTTGATAGGTTCTTTATAGATGTTGGATACAAGACCTTTGTTCGATATGTCATCTGCTAGTATCATCTTCCCTTCTGTATGTTGTGTTTTAGCTTTGTTGACAGTTTCCTTTGCTCTCCAGAAGATTCTTATCTTGATGGAGCTCCCAAAATTCATATTTGCTTTTGTTTGCCTTGCCATTATAGATATGCTTTGCAAGAAATTGCTGTGGCTATGTTCCAAAAAGCTGTTCCCTCTCTTCTCCTGACAGAGATTTATTTTTTTTGTTTACATTTTATTTATTTTTGACATCCCCTCTTTATTTTTTATAATAAAATTATTTTTATTGGTGTTCAATTTACCAACATACAGAATAACACCCAGTGCTCATCCCAATGCCCCCCTCAGTGCCTATCACCCAATCACCCCCACCCCCTGCCCTCCTCCCCTTCCAGAGATTTAGATGGATTTTTTCTCAAATTTTATTCTGTTGTTTTCATGTGTATGTGAGTTTTAATACATCGATTTCCAAGTAATATCTTCAGTTAGAATTGAGGTAGGTTCTAACTGTCATAAATGAGTGGAGAGCTGATATCTGCCTCCAAGGCATACATATTTCTGAGAGTAGAACTTATGGCCTCTGCGTCCCACATCCTGATTGCCTGTATGCTTAGCTTCAAACAAGCTTATGTTCGATGCATGACAGAAGTTGAGTGAGAGGCAAGTGGGACGTGAAGGGTCATATTTTAATCATGTTGACTTTATATTTTTGTTTGGTATAAGAGAATGGTCCAGTTTAATTCTCCTGCAGGAGCTGTTCAATTTTCTTCATACCAATTATTTTTGAGACTGTTACAGTTTCCCAGGGGATATTCTTTCCTATTTTGTCGAAGATTTTGACCATATATTTGGAGGTCCATTTCCAGGTTCTATAAGCTGTTCTATTGATCTATGTGTCTGTTTTTGTGCCAGGACCGCAGTGCCTTAATGATCACAGCATTGTAGTGCAGCTTGATAGCATGCATTCTGATGCCTTAATTTTGGTTTTCTTTCTTAACCTTACTCTGGCTATTGAAGCTCTTTTCTGATTTTATAGAAATCTGAAGATTATTTGTTTCATCACTGGGAAGAATGATTGCAGTATTCTTATAGGACTTGCATTCAGTGTCTACATTGCCCTGGGAAGCATAGACATTTTCCCAAAGTTTATTTTTCTGATCCATGAGCATGGAATGTTTCTCCATGTTTCTCTTTGTGTCTTCTTTGATTTCTTTCATAAGTGTTCTCTAGATTTAAAGGACAGATCCTTTACCTCATTGGTTAGGGTTATTCCTAGGTATCTTAAGGTTGGTGCCATTGTAAATGAGTTCAATTCCGAATTTCTCTCCTGTCAGTCTCACTGTTAGTGTATAGGAATGCAGGTGCCCTCTATGCCATGGTTTTGTCTTCTGCCACGTCTCTACATTGCTATGTCATTTCTAGAAAATTTAGGTGGTGTGTCTTGGAGTTAAGAGAGAAATATCATGTACTCTGCAAAAAGGGAGAGTTTCATTTCTTCTTTGTCATTTTGAATGGATTTTATTTATTTTGTTGTCCGATTGCTGATGGTAGGATTTCTACTCCTATAGTGACACAAGTGCTGAGATTGGGAAGCTCTGCAGTCTTTGTGAAATTAGGGACAACTCTGTTTTTCCCCACTGAGAATGAGATTCACTGTGAAAGTCATAGATGGCTTTTATGAGATTGAAGAACGTTCCCTCTATCCTCCACTTAAAGAGTTTTAATCAGGAACATATGCTGGGAGGGGCAAGATGGCGGAAGATTCAGGTCCCCAAGTCACCTGTCCCCACCATATAACCTAGATAACCTTCAATCATCCTGAAAATCTATGAATTCGGCCTGAGATTTAAAGAGAGAACAGGTGGAATGCTACAGGAGAAGACATCACGCTACTATAAAGGTAGGAAGATAAGGGGAAAAAAGAATTAAAGAAACAAAGGGCATCCAAGGGGGAGTGGCCCTGCGAGGAACCAGGATAAGGCTGGAGCGAGTGCCCCCAGGACAGGAAAGCCCCGTCCCAGAGAAGCAGGAGCTTCATCAATCTTCCCGGGCAGAAAGGCACTCGCAGGAAGTTAGAGCAGGACCCCAGGAGGACGGGGATGCTGTCAGGCTCCTGGGGACACTAACAGAGCAACTGTACACTGGGGAGAATGCACCGAGCACCCTAAAGGGCTACCGCATGCACGCATTGACCCCAGAGCAGCTCACAGGGGCTCCGGCAGCAGCTCTGCACAGAGGGGGCTGGGCAGCCCTGGGGGCAGCTCGGAGGGGCTCAGTTGGCGGCTCCGTGGAGGGGGCTGCCTGGCCGGGAGAATGAATCAAACAGCACAGGCCCGGGAGCACAGGGCGCTGGGGGACAGCCCAGGATCCGACCTACCCATGGGACAGGAAGAGGTCAGGAGGGCCCAGGACAGCAAGGACGCTCCTGCCCCAAGCTGAACAGATCATCAGCCCCGCCTCTGGAGCCTCCAGGCCCCTGCAGGTGGAGAGCTCCATAGTTACTGCGTGAGCTGAATCCAGGGCTCCAGAGCTAACCGCTGCCACTGCGGTTGTTCCTTCTGGGGCCTCATGGGGAAAACAACACTCACTGAGCCCTGCACCAGGCAGGGGGCAGAGGAGCTCCTTCAAGTGCTAACACCTGAAAATCAGCACAACCGGCCCCTCCCTCAAAAGACCAGCTAGATGGACAAGTTCCAGGGGAAGTCAACGGACTTAAAGTATACAGAATCAGAAGATACTCCCCCATGAGTGGGGTTTTTTTTTTTTTTTTTTTTTTGCTTTTTGCTGGGGGCATCACAATGCCAGATTTCAGATTGTACTACAAACTGTGGTCATCAAGACAGTGTGGTACTGGCACAAAAACTGACACATAGATCAATGGAACAGAATAGAGAACCCAGAAATGGACCCTGAACTTTATGGTCAACTAATATTCGATAAAGGAGGAAAGACAATCCATTGGAAGAAAGACACTCTCTTCAAAAAATGGTGCTGGGAAAATTGGACATCTACATGCAGAAGAATGAAACTAGACCACTCTTTTGCACCATACACAAAGATAAACTCAAAATGGATGCAAGATCTAAATGTGGGACAATATTCCATCAGAATCCTAGAGGAGAAACAGGCAAAACCCTTTTTGAACTCAGCCACAGTAACTTCTTGCAAGATACATCCATGACGGCAAAAGAAACAAGAGCATAAATGAACTATTGGGACTTCATCAAGATAAGAAGCTTTTGCACAGCAAAGGATACAGTCAACAAAACTAAAAGACAACCTACAGAATGGGAGAAGATATTTGCAAATGACGTATCAGATAAAGGGAAGAACTATAAAGAACTTATTAAACTCAACACCAAAGAAATAAACAATCCAATCATGAAATGGGCAAAAGCCATTAAGAGAAGTCTCACAGAGGAAGACATCGACATGGCCAACCAGCACATGAGAAAATGCGTTGCATCACTTGCCATCAGGAAAATACAAATCAGACCACAATGAGATACCACCTCACACCAGTGAGAATGGGGCAAATTAACAAGGCAGGAAACAACAAATGTTGGAGAGGATGCGGAGAAAAGGGAACCCTCTTACACTGTTGGTGGGAATGTGAACTGGTGCAGCCACTCTGGAAAACTGTGTGTAGGTTCCTCAAAGAGTTAAAAATAGACCTGCCCTACGACCCAGCAATTGCACTGTTGGGGATTTACCCCAAAGATACAGATGCAATGAAATGCCGGGACACCTGCACCTGATGTTTATAGCAGCAATGTCCACAATAGCCAAACTGTGGAAGGAGCCTCGGTGTCCATCAAAAGAAGAATGGATAAAGATGTGGTTTATGTTAGAATGGAATATGACTCAGCCATTAGAAATGACAAATACCCACCATTTGCTTCAATGTGGATGGAACTGGAGGGTATTATGCTTAGTGAAGTAAGTCAGTCGGAGAAGGACAAACGTTATATGTTCTCATTCATTTAGGGAATATAAATAATAGTGAAAGGGAATAGAAGGGAAGGGAGAAGAAATTAGTGGAAAGTATCAGAAAGGAATACAGAACATAAAGACTCCTAACTCTGGGAAATGATCTAGGGGTGGTGGAAGGGGAAGACGGCGAGGGGTGGGGGTGAATGCTTGACGGGCACTGAGGGGGGCACTTGATGGGATGAGCACTGGGTGTTATTCTGTATGTTGGTAAATTGAACAGCAATAAAAATAAATGTATTATAAAAGATAAATAAATAATAAATAAATCAATAAATAAATTCATAATAAAATAAAATTAAAAATAAAATAATAATAATAAAAAAGAATGGAATCTAAGACTGGAGCTGACTATATAGTCAGAGGACATGCAAATAAGGCCCTCCCTACACTGATTAAACCAGCCCAACGCCAACCCTAAGCCTGGATAGGAGCTCTAGCAACAGGATCCCCAGGTGGCCCCATTCAATGCTCAGGACACAGCACAGAAAAACCAGTATGGAGTCTGTGCTCCGCTGGGTTTTCCTTGTCACTATTTTAAAATGTAATTCATGGTGAAGAAGGAACTTTGAGTCTGTGAGTGGAGGTGAGTGAGCGAAAGAGGGGTTGTCGGACAATTTCCTGACCAGGATGTCTTGTGTCTTCAGGTGTCCAGGGTGAGGTGCAGCTGGTGGAGTCTGGGGGAGACCTAGTGAAGCCTGGGGGGTCCCTGAGACTCTCCTGTGTGGCCTTTGGATTCACCTTCAGTAGCTATAGCATGCAATGGGTCCGTCAGGCTCCTGGGAAGGGGGTGCAGTGGGTCGCATACATTAACAGTGGTGGAAGTAGCACAAGCTTCGCAGATGCTGTGAAGGGCATGAGCTGGTTTCGCCAGGCTCCAGGGAAGGGGCTGCAATGGGTTACATGGATTGGGTATGATGGAAGTAGCACATACTACACAGACACTGTAAAGGGCCGATTCACTATCTCCATAGACAACGCCAAGAACATGCTGTATCTGCAGATGAACAGCCTGAGAGCCGAGGACATAGCCCTGTATTACTGTGCGAGGGACACAGTGAGGGGACCTCAGTGTGAATCCAGACACAAACGTCCCTGTAGAAGGGGATCAGGACCACCAGGGGGTGGACACTCCTAACCACTTCTGTCTTGAAGGCCCAGGAGCAAGTGCAGATGGAGGTTCTGGGCAGGTTTCTTGTCAGGGTCTGGACTTCCTCTCCATGGAGCAGTTTCCCCCAGGGAGCCCCTGTGAACACTTGATTACTTGCTTACCTCTTCAGTCTCTGTCTTAGAGACTTAAAAATTCAAATATAGCACTTGCAGTTACTTGTACTTAACTTTTCCTGACCCAAAATACTAATCAATTACAAATAACTCCATTCACATCATCTGAACATTTTCATGAGTCCCAGTGATACTCACTGTAGATCACAGGACCCCAAGCTAACATGCTGTCTTGCACATCACGGTACAGAGGAATCTCCAATCAACACAATATAAAAGAGACATTCTACCAAAATATTAATAATGTCTGGGGAGTGAGAAATAATCTCAGTATGACATGGTAGGGAGGTGGACTCAGAGGTAACTCACACACACACACACACACAATCACGAGAGTATAACCATTCTACACCTTCACTTTCATGTCTGATGAGAACCAGGCAGGCCTCTCATCACGTCATAAATGCCTGGGTGGTGCCAAGGAATGACACTGGCTCAGGGTGTGATTTGTGAGTCAGTGGTGGGGACAGGGTCCTGCTCTATGGTATATGGGGAGGAAGTGGGGCCTTAGAGAAGCACTTAGGTCAGGAGGTGCAGCCTCATTATGGGATCAGGGCACTTATACACCAGGACTGGGAAACCTCCCTGCACACTGGCCCCATGTGAGGGGATGGAGAAAGGACAGGGTAGGACTTGCGTGCTCTCCAGACACCACATCAGCCTGCACCTGAACCTCAGAAGTCCCAGATTCCAGATCTGTGAGAATAAGTGTCTGTTGTTTGATCCACCCAGTCCATGTACGATGTTTCAGTAGTGAGGACAGGATAAATCATTTTTTTCTTTGTTTAAATTGAATTTACCATTATTTACTACATACACAGTTCCTATCACTTCATGTGCCCTCCTAAACACCCATCACCCAGTTGCCCCATCCCCAACCTCTCCCTTCCACCAACTCTCAGGCTTTTTTCCCCCTGAGTTAAGTGTCTCTCATGATTTGTCTTCCTCTGTAGTATTACTCCACTGAGTTTCACTCCTTCCCTTATGGTCTCTTTCAATATTTCCTATATTCCACATATGGGTGAGACCATATCATTGCCTTTTTGTGATTGATTTATTTCTCTCAATATAATACCTCCAGTTCCATTCATTTTGAAGGAAATGTTATTTCATTATATTCATCAATTCTGACAGCTGTGTAATATCCCAAAATACATATAAACCACATCTTTATTTTGTATTTTTTATTTGAGTTCCATTTGGCAACATATAGCATAACACCCAGGGCTCATCCCGCCAAGTGCCCCCCTCATTGTCCATCACCCAGTCACCCTAACCCCCTCCCACACTTCCACTACCCCTTGTTTCTTTCCCAGAGTTAGGAGTCTCTCATGTTCTGTCATTGACTCTGATATTCCACACTCATTTTCTCTCCTTTCCTCTTTATTCACTTTCACCATTTTTTATATTCCCCGTTTTAATGAAAGCATGTAATATCTGAAGGCTGTGTAATATCCCACTTTATATATAGATCACATCAATCCATTCATCTGTCAATGGACACAGAGGCTCCTTCCACATCTTATTTATCACTCTTCTGTAGAAGGGCATCCTGATTTCTCCCATAGTTTGGCTATTGTGGACATTGCTGCAGTGAACATTGATGTACAGGGGTCATTTCATTCATTAAATGTGTCTTTTGGGTAAATACCCTGTAGTGCAATGTCTGCATCCAAGCATGGCATTTTCTCACTTTTTCAGGACATTCCTTTCTGTTTTCTGGAGTGGCTGAACGAGCCTACCTTTGCACCAAACGTGAAAGAGAAAGTTTCACTTTCTCAAAATCTTCGCTTGTATTTATTGTTTCTGGCCTTGTTACTTTATCCATTCTGAGTTGTATAAGTGGGATCTTAGTCTAGTTTTCATTTGTATTTCCCTGATGCCAAGTCATGTGATTCATTTTTCTCATCTGCTGGTTGGCCATTTGTCAGTCTTCTTTGGAGAAAAGCCTGTTCATGTATTCTCCCCATTTCTTGACCGGATCCATTGTTTTGTTGGGTGCTGAATTTGGTAAGGAAATATCTTGTCCTATTCTGTAGGTTGCCTTTCATTTTGTCGCCTGTTGCATTGTTGTACAGATTCTATCTTGAGGAAGTCCTAATAGTTTATTTTTCCCTTTGTTTCCTATGCCTTTTTTTTTAAACTTTTTTTTTAATTTTATTTTATTTATGATAAGCACACAGTGAGAGAGAGAGAGAGAAGCAGAGACACAGACAGAGGGAGAAGCAGGCTCCATACACCGGGAGCCCGACGTGGGATTCGATCCCGGGTCTCCAGGATCGCGCCCTGGGCCAAAGGCAGGCGCCAAACCGCTGCGCCACCCAGGGATCCCCCTATGCCTTTTTTATAATAAATTTATTTTTTATTGGTGTTCACTTTGCCAACATACAGCATAACACCCAGTGCTCATCCCCTCAAGTGCCCCCCTCACTGCCTGTCACCCATTCACCCCCACACCCCGCTCTCCTCCCCTTCCATCACCCCTTATCACTGGATGAACATTTCATGCCCCATGTCCCCATGTCCCCATTTCAATCCCACCTGCATCTGTGATTCTCCCTCTGTACATAAGATCAGTTTCCCTTTAGGATTTCCTCAATGGAACCCTCGAGGGACCTACACAACTTATTTATCTCTTATCATTTTATTTAAATGCAATCATTTTTGTCATGGAATTTGCAATAACCAGGTAACATGACCTGGTTATGTCAATATCTAACAGCTCTACCATCCTATTTCATAGTCTACATGTGAACTTACATGATAGTGAAGCTATTTCAGGCAAGTTAAGTCCACTCATAGTCAGCAAGGCAGGGGAGAAGCTCTGAATGCCCAGAAACAGGGCAGTGGTTGGCTTTGACGATTTCATCAACATTTATACAAATATCAGCTTCCCCAGACATGAACACTCAGAAAATAAGTGTGAGAGGATGGAGCAAGTGATCACAGTTCATCTTGTAGTGTGCAGCTCCTGGACCTGAGCTGGAGTTACATGGATGTCTAAATGCACAGTGCAGTTGGCAATAGATTGTTATCATTTGCTCTTGGTTTTGTTTCCTCTGTGAATGCTCACTCCCCACCTTGTTGAGGCTTGTTTTGGGGTTTTGTGACTCTCTTCCTGGTTGCACTGGAGAGCCATTCTGAACATGGCCTCCTACCTCTAGCCTGGGATTGAATGTTCTCACCCCTGATTCTTCAGGGAACTCTCATAGGAGCCATTAAGCACTTTCTGTCCTCAGTCGACATCTGAATCTTGTGTTCACCGTACCTGTCTCTGAGCTGGTTTATCTCAGGCAGCATTATACTGTTAGTTTAGGAGGGATAATAAAAATAAAAATATATGCTATACAATGAAAAATGTTCATTCTGACACCAGTTTATTATATCCCAAACTCTACTTGAATGAGCTCATTCTGCATCAGGTAATCTCATCAAAGCGATTACAGAAGATCACAGATTTAACTGCAGTGGAACACAGTGAATGGTTTGTTAGAGAATTACAAATAGAACTGCATTACCTGAAACCTTCTGAAATTCAGCTAAATTCTAAATTAAGCAAAATCATGCAATCCCCAATACATGCGGAATCCACTATTCTAAGGAACCCTGCCACTCTGTCGTTCAGGTGTTTCAGAGGGGCAGTAAATCCTGTGGAGAGGAGCACAGGCCAAGAATCTGGGGTTAGACCCACCTGAAAATGTGCACAAGGACACCTTAGAAACCCTCTACAATGCAAGGGGTAAGTTCACAACACTGTATGGGGAAACGTGACACCTACAAACCAAGAGTTATATGCAAATACAATTACAAAGTAGCACGTGGACACAAAGTCTGAAGTCTGGAATATTACATAATAAAAACCATAGTTTTCCAAAGAAGTAAATATGAACATACAAAGGCAGTAACATCTCTGGTCAAAAGAGTTCCACAGAAATGAGCCCAAGCTGAGAATATACTGAGAGGACATGTATATAAGGGCCCCTCTCTATTGAATAAAACATCCCAAACCTGATTCTGCATCTGGGGGAGGAGCCCTGCTCCAGGAACAATAGGTGACCAATTCAGTGATCAGGACAAAACACAACTCACCACGGAGTCTGTGTTTTTCTGGGTTTTCCTTGACACTATTTTTAAATATATATATTTTTTATTTTCTATTTGAGTCAATTTGCCAACATAAAGCATATCAACCAGTGCTCATCACATCAACAGAAGAATGGGCATTTTTAAGAACTGACAGAAAATCTACCATAATATATATGTTTAATCTTTTTAAAAATGTCTCTATGATTTTGATATTTTCATCTAATTTTGTTAGAAAGAGAGAAATTATACCTCAAAAGTTCATAAACATTGGGATATAGGGTATTGAGGTTGAATATGTTTGATTTAAACATTTTATCCCCAACTGGGAGCAGATATTAATTAACCAAAACCATCATGACTCCACTGTGGTAACATGTGGGTTGAAATTGAAACCACACCTGCCTTTCCTAATTCATCAATGCCCGCATCTCACTTTCAGCCTGTCCGGTACCCATCATCCCATGACATCCCTGTTTGGGGACTTCCTGCACTGATGGAAAAGGCCTGTTAATACGGGGTGCTGCTGGATACTCAGAAAGCATGAACAAGTGTCTACTGGCATTCACCTGAAGCTACTATTCCTCTACAGGGAATAGGTCAGAGCCCGAAAATTCATGTTTACTCTGTGCTGTTCCCCTGACTTTCATCTCCTGATACAAAAAAAAAGGGATTCCTTTTTCTAATTAAATATTTTTAATTTAAAATCTAGTTCTATATACTATGAATCTCTAAAGTTCCCCTGGAGCTTCCCTATGACCCGGCAATTGCACTAATGGGATTTACTACAAAGATACAAATACAGTGAAAGACCACAACACCTGCACCTCGATGTTTATAGCAACAAAGTCCAGAGTGGCCAAACTGTGGAAGGAGCCTCGGTGTCCATTGAAAGATGAAAGGATAAAGAAGATGTGGTCTATATATACAATGCAATATTACTCAGTCATTAGAAATGAAAAACACCCACCATTTGCTTTGAGGTGATTGGAACTGGAGGGTATTATGCTGAGTGAAGTAAGTCAGTCGCAGAAGAACAAACATATGGTATCATTCATTCAGGGAATATAAAAAGTAGTAAATGGGAGTATAGGGGAAAGGAGATAAAATGAGTGGGAACTGTCAGAGAGGTCGACAGAACATGAGAGACTCCTAACTCTGGGAAAGGAACTCTGGGAAGGAACTCTGGGAAGGCGTAGTTGTAAGGGAGGTCAGCAGAGGTAGGGGTGACTGGGTGACGGTTACTGAGGGGTCACTTGACGGGATGAGCACTGGGTGTTATACTATATGTTGGCAAAACGAACTCCAATAAAAAATATAATTAAGAAATAAAATTTTAAAAAAACAAATGAAACTTCAGATAATGAGGAATAATCCTAACCAAAGAGGAAAGGACCTATAGTCTAAAAATTCTAAAATACATATGAAAGACATTAGAGAAGACAGAAATATATGGAAAACAGTCTATTCTCATGGATTGGAAAAATAAATATTCATATAATGTCTAAGCCACCAACAACAATCTATGCATTCAATATGAACCCTATCAAAACACCACCAACATTTTTCTAGGGAATGGAACAAGCCTAAAATTTGTAAATAAACAGAAAAGATTCTGACTAGGCAAAAGAATGTTGAAACAAAAAACAAATCAGGGCAGCCTGGGTGGATCAGCGTTTTAGCACTGCCTTTTCGTCCAGGGCGTGATCCTGGAGACCTGGGAACAAGTCCCATGACAGGCACCCTGCTTGGTGCCTGCTGCTCCCTCTGCCTGTGTCTCTGTCATTCTCTCAGTCTCTCTGTGTCTCTAGTAAGTACATAAATAAAAACTTAAAAAAAAAACAAAGCGAAAGCCATCACAATTCCAGATTTCAAAGTTATGATCGTCCAAACAGTATAATAGTGTCACTATAACAGGCACATGGTCAATGGAATAGAATAAAGAACCCATAAATGGACACACAGCTCTATGGTCAACTTATCTTCAACAAAGTACAAAAGACTATCGATGGGAAAAAGAACAGCCTCTTCAACAAGTGGTGTTGGGAACATTGGACGGCTGCAAGTAGAAGAATGAACTTGGGCCACATTCTTACATTCCACACAAAGATAAACTCAGAGTAGATGAAAGACCTAAATGTGAGGCAAGAAACCATCAAAATCAAGGAGATTTTGTGACCTCAGCCACAACAGGTTCTTGTACTCGAATCTCCAAAGGGAAGGGAAACAAAAGTAAAAGTGAACTCTATGGACTACATCAAGGAAGGAGCTGTCATACAGCTGTGGAAACACTCAACATAATTAAAAGGCCTAACAAATTGGAAAAGATTGGGATGCCTGTGTAGCTTGAGCATCTGTCTTTGGCTCATGAAGTCCTAGAGCTCTGGGACTGAGATCAGCATTGGGCTCAGTGTGGGGAGCCCACTTCTCCCTCTGCCCATCTCTGAATCTCCCCATCTCTGATGAATAAATAAATAACATCTTCCAAAAGAATAAAAGCAATGGGAGAAGAGAATTGCAAATCTATCTCCAGATAAAGGCTTGTTTCCAAAATTGAAAAATAAATTACCAAACAAAACAACCACAAAGTGAAAACTACAGTCAGAAATGGGCAGAAGACATAAAGATTCACCTTGTCCTGATTGGAATGTAGACTGTCACTTTATATTAGGTAGGTCATCTACATACAAAATGAAATTTATTGTCTCCTCTAGGTCTGCCTTATATCAACTGCATGATTAAAACAGACAATGCATCCTGAAGAGAAGAGGAAAATGCTTTCTGCCACAGACTGGAAGACCTACCAGTAAACATGGCAAGAAAACTACATAAAAAAAGGTGATAAACTGGAAAGAAAATAATTAGTTTTCTTATGACAATGTATTAATAGAGTCAATGAGTAAAAACGCCAGATAAAAACTGGAAGAAATAACTCGTGAGCTCAGCAAAAAATCAGTATATAAAATCAGCAAATAAAATAAAGATATATTCCTACATAATAACAACAAATTACATATACAAGATTAACAAAATAATCCAATTTACACCAGCACCTAAAATAAATATGTAGAATTAAAATTTACTAGCAAGATGAAATATCTCCAGAAAATGACCTATATTGATGTGTCTTTTGAAATGCACCCAGAAATTAATAAATAACTGTGCTTAGAACTGCATATAGTTAGAGGGCCATCTACACAAATTGCTATAGAATTGTGGTGCAATACATGTGTTGGCTTTAAATACACGAATGTAAGTCTGGAGCTGGTTACATAGTCAGAGGACATGCAAATAGGGCCCACCCTCCACTGATTAATCCAGGCCAGTCCTGACCCTGCAGCTGGGAGAGGAGCCCCAGCCCTAGGATCCCAAGGTGACCTGATTCACTGACCAGGACACAACAGAGACAAACCACCATGGAGTGTGTGCTTGGCTGGGTTTTCCTTGTCGCTATTTTAAAAGGTAATTCATAGAGAACCAGAGACCTTGAGTCTGTGAGTGGAAGTGAGTGAGAGAAACTGGGGATGTGGGACAGTTGTTTGACCAGGATGTCTTGTGTCTGCAGGTGTCCAGGGAGAGGTACAGCTGGTGGAATCTGGGGGAGACCTCGTGAAGCCTGGGGGTTCCCTGAGACTCTCCTGTGTGGCCTCGGGATTCACCTTCAGTAGCTACTACATGAGCTGGATCCGCCAGGCTCCTGGGAAGGGGCTGCAGTGGGTCGCAGATATTAGTGATAGTGGAGGTAGCACAGGCTACGCAGACGCTGTGAAGGGCCGGTTCACCATCTCCAGAGAGAACGCCAAGAACAAGCTGTATCTTCAGATGAACAGCCTGAGAGCCGAGGACACAGCCGTGTATTACTGTGCGAAGGACACAGTGAGTCGAACTCAGTGTGAGCCCAGACACAAACCTCTCTGTTAAGGGGATCAGGACCACCAGGGGGTGCACACTCCTCACCACTTCTGTCTTGAAGGCCCAGGAGAAGGTGCAGATGGAAGTTCTGGGCAGGTTTCCTGTCAGGATCTGGGATTCCTCTCCAAGGAGCAGATTTCCCCAGGGAGTTATCTATGCAGATGGTATGTGCATACCTATTCAGTCTCTGATTTAGACACATCTGTTTTTTATATGAAAACAGCTATTATGCCATGCACAAAAGACAGCGATTCTTTTTTTATCAATAGATTTCACAGTAATTTTATTTTATTTCTTTAATAATAAATTTATTTTGTATTGGTGTTCAATTTGTCAGCATACAGAATAATAGTACTCATCCCGTCAAGTGCCCCCCTCAGTGCCCATCACACATTGACTCCCCACCCCCGCCCTCCTCCCTTTCCACCACCCCTAGTTCGATTCCCAGAGTTAGGAGTCTTTATGTTTTGTCTCCCTTTCTGATATTTCCTACCCATTTCTTCTCCCTTCCCTTCTATCCCCTTTCACTATTGTTTATATTCCCCAAATGAATGAGAACATATAATGTTTGTGCTTCTCCGATTGACTCATTTCACTCAGCATAATACCCTCCAGTTCCATCCACATGGAAGCAAATGGTGGGTGTTTGTCATTTCTAATAGCTGAGTAATATTCCATTGCATACATAAACCACATCTCCTTTATCCATTCATCTTTCGATGGACACCGAGGTTCCTTCTACAGTTTGGCTATTGTGGACATTGCTGCTATAAACATTGGGGTGCAGGCATCCAGACATTTCATTGCATCTGCATCTTTGGGGTAAATCCCCAACAGTGAAATTGCTGGGTTGTAGGGCAGGTTTATTTTTAACTCTTTGAGGAACCTGCACACAGTTTTCCAGAGTGGCTGCTCCATTTCACATTAGATTTCACAGTACTTTTAGTTTACATGATAATAGGTTATAGTAGGCATGTAAAACATAAATTACATAAACTGTTTTTCTAGATTTGTTTATGCAGGTAGAAACGTTGTAATCATCTTATATCTTGAGTACACTGCATACTGTGGCAATCAATAAATATGTGAATTTGATGAGATAGTATAATAGAAAAGATAATTTGGGGGATAGGTAAATGTAATGATTCTAGAAAACATAGGCTTATGCAGCTGGTTTCATAAGAAGGAGTAATACATGCTCTATTTATTTGGAATAAAAATGCTAGGACAGTGAATAACTTTATAATTTAACATAATGGTGACATTGTATTAATTTGCCTGCTATAATAACTTTTTTATACAGTAGTATGATTTGCACTGGTACTATAATATTGAGTAATCTATAGCCCTTATTGAAATTTCACCAGTTTTCCAAATAGTTTTTTTTTCCTGCCCCAGGATCCAAACTAGGATCCCCAATTGCATTTAGTTGCTGTTTTCTTTTTTTCTGCTAACCTATGGCAGCTATTTAAGTCTTTCTTTGTCCTTCATGGCCTTGAAACATTTCATGAGTACTGGTCAGTTGTTCTAAGAATGCCTCTCACTTTGGGTTTATGTGACCCTTTTGGCATGATTAGATTAAGGTTTTGTATTTCTTGGGGATATCACAGCAAAAATGTGGAAGGAGCTTCAGTGTCCATCAAAAGATGAATGGATAAGGAAGATATGTTATATGTATACAAGGGAATATTATTCAGCCATTAGAAATGACAAATATGGGGATCCCTGGGTGGCTCAGCAGTTTGGCACCTATCTTTGGCCCAGGGCATGGTCCTGGAGTCCCGGAATGAGTCCCACGTCGGGCTCCTCACATGGATCCTGCTTCTCTCTCCTGTGTCTCTGCCTCTCTCTATCATAAATAAATAAATAATTTTTTAAAGAAAATTTTAAAAAAGGGACAAATACCCACCATTTGCTTCAACGTGGATGGAACTGGAGGGTATTATGCTGAGTGAAATAAGTCAATTGGAGAAGGACAAACATTATATGGTCTCATTCATTTGGGGGATATAAAAAATACTGAAAGGGAATAAAGGGGAAAGGAGAGAAAATGAATGGGAAATATCAGAGATGGAGACAGAACATGAGAGGCTCCTAGCTCCAGGAAACAAACAGGGCATGGTGGAAGCGGAGGAGGGTGGGGTTGGGGGTGAATGGGTGATGGGCACCGAGGGGGCACTTGGCGGGATGAGCACTGGGTGTTATTCTGTATGCTGGCAAATTTAACACCATAAAAAATAAATTTATTATTTTCAAAAAAGAATCATAACTAACAATATATATATAAATAAAATAATAAAATAAAATAAAATAAAATAAAATAATAAAGTAAAATAAAATAAAATAAAATAATAAAATAATAAAATAATTGGGTGAACCAGAATATTTATGTAATCTCAGAGCATCTCTCCAAATATATCTATTATTTACAAAGGGAATAATAGTAAATCTACAGTGGAAATACCCAACACACTTTACCTTGATCAAGAATATCCTGAGAGAAAAAATATATCGTGTATCCCCTGATATGATACATTGTCAAGAACACAACGTCACTTCTGTGATATTGCTAAGACATAGATTCTTGCAGTTGCTTACTATTTTCCCTAAATACCAGTTAATTGCAAATATTTCCATGTACATTACCTAAGCATTTCCCCGATCCACACCTGCAATCATTGTGCATCACATGATCACCCAGGTCAAAGAGAAATTTGGTAGAAGCAGCATAAACTCCATGTTGGACATGAGGCTGCAAATGCATCAAATATCTAAAGCAAAAGAAGACATACCCCTAATGGGGTCAATATCTTGATCCACGCACACAGCATCCATGTCAGTGACAGCCTGGGAAGGAAGCAGGATTCACACCAGGATGTTCTGTGGATGTGGAGTCTGAACATCAACACACACACACACACACACACACAAGAGTATGAAAACGTTTTCAGCTTCATCATTGTTTCTGTTAAAAGCAGGCAGGCCTCTCAGCAAGTCAGATATGTTTGGATGGAGCCAGGGAAAAACACTGGCTCAGGGTGTGTGTTGAGGGAAAGTGGTGATGATGAGGTCCTGATCAAGGAGGGGAATATATGGAGTCAGTTTCCCACCAGTACCCACCAGTATCTGGGGAGGGAACTCAAGAGCGCTTGTTGGATTTCCCATGGGTGGGGCAGGAGGAGAAGAGGGAGGATTGGAGATCAAGGAGACAGCAGGTAATACTCAAATATATGGTGTCAAATTCTACTATACAATTATGAAAACTGAGAGAACAAAAGTGGAGGAGGACCTTCCACCTGCAGGGAATAACTCATGGATCCTTCAGGTGCTGATATCAGCTCACTGTGTGAGTCCTCTAACAGCCACATGTTGGAACCTAACGTCCATGTGATGGGAGGAGGAAGTGGGGCCTCAGGGGACCAATTAGGTCAGGAGGTGCATTCTCATTATGGGATCAGGGCCTTTATACACCAGGACTGGGAATGCCTCCTGCCCTTTGGCCCCATGTGAGGCCATCTGTCTGGGGGTATGTCATACAATTGTTATTATTTTTGCAGTAGTAATGGTTGAGTTTTGTGTTCCATGAAAATCACCTCACTGATGAGTGACAAAGAGAGAAAGCACTTATCATCATGTGACATGGGCTTCAGGCAGGAGTTCTGGCAACTTCCCCAAGGACATAAATGCAGGAATATAATTGTCATGAGTTATATGTCTCCCTACAGTCTATGTAACTCCATTTTGGATGGGATGGGCTGCTGGAAGTCTCGGTGATGAAAACAACCCATTCAAGGATGGAAACTGCTGGATCTGGAGGCAGAAAAGTCTTGTCTCATTTGGCAGGGTCAAAGGGACTGACATGAGAAAACCAAATTGAGCTGGCTCCAGGCAGGAAACTGGAATTGAATTCCTTAATTTTGGAATTTTCTTTAAGTCTTTATCTTCCTCTGTGTGTACAAATGCCAGTTATAGATCCTGCTACAACTATAACAGTTTTATGAAGAAGAGGTCACATAGGGTCCTGGGTCTGGATCTTCAGAGAGTGTCTCTGGTGTGTGCTGCATGCACTGTGCTGTACTCTTTTGGTGCCTCTTTCCTTCAGGTCTGGCATCTACACACGCTCTCCCTGCCTGAAGTGGGCAGTGTGTGGTCCTTGGGAAGAATGTGATGAGTTTTAACTGGGTGTGCTCTGCTCAGCTCGTTAAATGAGCCATGAAACTACCTCCACTAGAACTGGGGCCCTGCAGAATTCTCTGGTCAGGAGATGTGGGTGGGCAGGGGTGCAGCCACTCAGAGAAACCGTATGGTGGTATCTCAAATAAGTAAATGTAGACCTCCCCTGTGATCCAGCAACTGCCTTACTGGGTATTTACACTAAGATTACAAAAGTGCTGATTAAAAGGGATACACGCACCTCAATGTTTACAGCAGCATTATCTACATTAGCCAAACTATGGAAACAATCCCAGTATCTGTCAACTGATGAATGGATAAAGAACATGTGAGATAGATAGAAGAGCTAGATACATAGGGATTTTACTAATCAATGCAATGGAATTAAATCTAACAATTTACAAGTATGAGGATGGAGGTAGTATGCATAATGCTAATTGACATGCCAGTGAGAAAAAGAAAATACTGTATACTTCGAGTCATAGTTTGAATTTAAGAAACAGAACAAATGAACAAAGAGATTGATGCAGAGATCAGGAAATAGTCCCTTCAATACAGAGATAAAAACTGATAGTTACCAGGTGGGAGGAGAGTGGGGGATGGGTGACCTGTCAGATGGGGCTTAGGGAGTGCACTTGTCCTGATGAACACTGGGTGATGTATGGAATTGTTCAATCAGCATGTTGAATACATGAAACGGGTGTTACACTGTATGTGACCTCTACTGCAATTCATTTTTTTGAATGTTCATAGCAGCTTTAGTTGTAACAGCTAAAACTCAGAATCAGCCCATATATCCTTCAGCCAATGAATGGTAAAACCAACAGTTTACATCTACACCATGGGATACAACTCAGCTATGAAAAGAAACAAATTATCGATACACACAACAAATTAGATGAACCTAGAGGGAATTATGCTGAGTGAAAAAAGCAATCCCTAAGGTACATTGTGTATGATTCCAATTTTATAACATTTTTGACATGAAAATGTTATAAAGATTAGTGGTTTCCAACAGTTAGGGAAGTGAGTGGTATTGTGGTGACTGACTATAAGAGGATTGCATGAGGGATACTTTCTATAGAACAGTTCTATGGCTTAGTTGTGGTGCTGAGTACACAAATATACACATGTGTATAATTGAATAATACTTAATTACCACACACGTGCACAGACACAGGAGTGTCTACTGCAATTCAAATAAAAATTTAAAAGAAGAACTACAACTGGAAATTTTAAACATTGTCCTATGTTTCATGCATAATTCAGGCAGTTTTTTCTATTAAACAAAGCTGGTAGTATTTAGAGATTCACTAATTACCACTTATGTGAAAATGAAATTTAATAATCTATTAAAAAATGGAAATTCTGGACTTTATACTCTAACAATTGGTGTAGCGAAATGTAGGATAAAATTAGATTATTGTGCAGCCCGGATAGCTCAGCAGATTAGCAACCCCTTCAGCCCAGGGTGTGATCCTGGAGACCCGGGATCGAGTCCCATATCAGGTTCCCTGCATGGAGCCTGCTTCTCCCCCTGCCTGTGTCTCTGCCTCTGTGTTTGTGTGTGTGTGTGTGTGTGTGTGTGTGTGTGAGAGAGAGAGAGAGAGAGAGAGAGAGAGATGAATAAATAAATAAAATCTTTTTTAAAAAATGTAGATTATTAAAGCTTCTTTTAGTCCAGCTCCTCGCTGGGGCCCCTCCCCTTTAGATGCTGTTTTATTTGTTTCCATGTTTCTACCTTGGTAGAAGTGCGAACTCTTCTCACTGTAGCATTCCTGCTGTTCTCTCTTTAAATCTCAGGCCGAATTTGTAGGTATTCAGGATGATTTGAAAGTGATCTAGGTAATTTGGTGGGGACAGGTGACTTGGAGACCCTACTCTTCCGTCATCTTGCCCCTCAGAATCTTGTATGACTTGGGAGTAGATGGCTTATTCTTAAATTTTTGCTTTGGAATATGCATGTGCTTTAACTCCTGCCTAATTGTCCTGATGTTATTTGCTTCCTACATGAGGGATGAAAAGGATATACCTTGTAAACATTAACATATTATCTGTATCTCTACTAAACTCAATTATATCAATAACCCTGGGAGCTCTTGCAAAGGCCCAGATGATATGTGACCAGCAATACAACTCTGGTTGGTTCCTGAGCCTCTGAGCTGGCAAGGGCTGACCTTCATAAAAGGTGTTGTGGAATCAATGAGGTTCTGTTGTAGGTGCTTCAGGGTGACAATTTCCAGTGCATATGCCTAACAGTACTGTGCTTTACACTTCAAAAATTTTAAGATTCACTCTGTGTACTATTTCTAAAATAAAAATAAAGCCGTTTAACTGACAGAAAATCTACCGTATATTTATAAATGTCTTTTTTAAGGTTTCAGAATAATTTTTTAAAGATTTTATTTATTTATTCATGAGAGACACAGAGGTTTCAGAATAATTTTATGATCATTATACATTCAGGAATAAAGAGAAATTTTGCCTCAAAGGACATAGCCAAAGGGATCTAATTAAACAAGTCTCTCTTTTTGCATTTTATCATTTTATTAATAACAGATAAACAACATTGGTTAACTAAAATATAGGGACTATCAGTGTGGTGTCCCTTTGGCTCGACATCGATCCAAAGCTGCCCATACTAGATCATCTGTGCCCACACCTCACGGGCAGCCTATCCAGGCATGTCTCCCACAACCTGCCTGCGTGGGGTCATCCTGAGCTCCTGGTCCATCCTCGTGCACAGAGTGCTGCTGGATCTGCAGAAGTCACAGACAAGTGTCAGCTGGCATTCCCATTCACCTCCCTTTCCTCTGTAGGAAACAATACTGAGCTTGGGTTTGCCTTTTTACCAGGATCTGTACCCCGGTCTCCACCACCTGACACCACCCATGGATCCCAGCACTGGCTCCTTGGGAGAATTATCAGACCAATGACAATCTCGTTAGTGATTCACAATGAGAATAGTTGGGAATAAGTGTGGAAACCATATCAGATTTTATCTTCAAGGGAAGAAGACCTTCACTTTCACTATCAGAACACAGATCAGAGGTTTATACCAGAGACAAGATCCCAGGAATGACTCCTTCCAGGAGAAGTGGGTTCTCTGAACTTACTGAAAGAGGCTACATTTCCCATCCAATAGAACCTATGGCAATGAAACACTTGGAGAGAAACAACTCAGAGGCTTGATGGCTCCACACAAATGCTAGGGACCTAAAGATTGCTGGTAAGAGACACCCTGTGGATACCTCTGGGTCTAATCACATTCACTGTGAGGATGGTAATGGGTTCTGGCAGACATCCAAGAGCCAAGTTTGTAGGGATGGCTCCCCTCTCCACTGACAGGTGTCCTGCATCATCCCATCAGGCCTGCAGAGAACCAGGTGCACACCAGACTCAGGTGCAATGACAAATTTAGGGACCTTTCCTTGTTTATACGGCAAAGTCTCTCTCTGACTCATGGAGTTTTCCTTCCATCCATGTACACGTATCTGAGTTCAGTTAGACACACAGAACCAGAAAGAGACCTGGAGTTTATAGAGGAAAGTGGCTTCACTTGGTTATGAGGTTTTCCCTGCCCAATTCACAGAGTGAAACCACTAATGGATGTTGAGTCCTCAGTCCCTCGCATCTGGAGACATGAGATGGACAGAAGGTGAATGTCATTCAATCCCCCAATGTCCAGATCAAAACTCCCCATCATGGTGGTAATATCAAGATCTCTGAAATTATCAACCATGACAATCTGTTGGGCCACAAAGTTATCAACCACAGACTCAACAATGACCTAGATAAATACAGTCCATACTCAGACATGCAAATGTTCACCTTATTCTCACATGGGATTGACAGTGACACACATTGGCATCACCCTAAATGGCAACCCATAACAGTAATGACCCAAGGCCAAATTTTACCTACATATCATAATTTATATCTTCCAAAATCTAATCATCTAACTCAGGTATGGTGATATTTGGGTACCTACTTTTGGTGTAAATCCTTTTCTAGGAGGTGATAGATCTATGAATCTAACACACACACACACACATACACACACACAAAACTGGAAACAGGGCTGCCCCGGTGGCCCAGTGGTTTAGTGCCACCTTTAGCCCGAGGTGATCCTGGAGTCCTCGGATCAAGTCCCACATCGAGCTCCTTGCATGGAGCCTGCTTCTTCCTCTGCCTGTGTCTCAGCCTCTCTCTTTATGCATGTCTATCATGAATAAATAAATAAAATCTTAAAAAAAAACTGGAAACACCAAACAAAATGCAAAAGCAAACAAAAATAAATTAAAAAATAAAATAAAACACAGATCACCTCCTTATGAACACAATTCTCCGCAAACATTAAAGAACAGGTGCTGGCATTTTGTTTCAGAGGAGGTAAAATGTAAGTTCAAAAGGCATCACCAACACTAAGCAATGAACATCCATCTGGGCAACATTCCACTAGGATCAAGGCTTGAGAATGTTCTGAATCTCAGACTCCAACTACTGTGCTGTTTTTTTTAATCTGGTTCAACCCTTCCTTTTCTTTGAATTTGGTACATGTTTGAGGCAGAGCACTTTATCTGCCTGTTTCAGTATCATTTGTGAGTCCAGAAAGCATCTTTCATTTTCTTCTCACTTTTATGGAAGAAAAAGTGCTTCTGTCTCTTAAATATGCTAAAGAATACTTGATACAAGATTCCTGGAAACCTCTGAATACAGTAAGGGTATCTGGATATTTGTAAGCCAGGAGCAGAGTGAGGAGGCAAAGATGGGAAATAAGTAAGGGGAAACATTCTCTGAACAGGAGGCTCCATGGTGCTCATGCTGCAAAGTTCTCTATGTTGATTGTGGATAAAAGAGAAGGGAGGAAAACAGATCCGTGAATGTCTGCTGGGATCCTGGGATCCAACATGTGGACTTGGACCATCAGAGGACACTCACACTCACCAGAGAACACAAGATTGAGGGATTTCTTAATCCAGGGAAGGAGTTAAACAGTCGTCTCCTCTTAGGGTCTTAGCATCATGCTCTGAAAACTTCTTCCATGATATAAACACTGTGAAGTGTTTCTAGAAGGGATAAGGTTCCTCTTACACTGCTGGTGGGAGTGACATTGGTGTAGACACTGTGAAAACAGTATAGATATTCCTACTACAGTTAAAAATAGAACTACTGCATGATCAAATAGTTGTGGTACAGTGTATTTACCCAAAAAATAAAACACTAATTCAAAGAGAAGTTCACATCCCTATATTTATAGGACCTGTTTGTGCTATAGACAAATAAGGGAAGCAGCCCAACTGTCCACTACTGATGAAAGGATGCAGAGATGCGGGACATACACAAAGAAGAATGAATCCTTGCAATTTGCAGCAAAGAGTATAGAACTAGATAGCGTGTAATGTTAACTAAGTCACAACAAGACAAATACCGTATGACTCACTCATATGCAAAATTCAATTAAAAAACACAAATTATCCAAGGGGAAAAATTTATTGAGACAAACCATGAAACATACTCTTCAATATGGAAACATACTGTTGGTTAGTAAAGGAGGAGGTGGGAGGGCCCAAGTGACATAGCAGACCTGGATAAGGGAGAGCACTGGTCCTAGGAGCAGTGGGGGATGGATGGAAGTGTCATCACTATATTGTACACTCAATATCACATGGCGAGTTAACTACACTGGGGAACATGGTAAATGGATGGGGATTGCGTTGAATGTGTAGACTGCTCTGCATAGCAGAGGCATCTTAAAAATATTTATTCTTTCATTTCATGGGCATGGTGTATTTTCACTTTCTTTGTGTCTTCTTCAGTTACTTTGGCGAGTGTTCTACACTATTTATTGATAAGCCTGTGTGTTTTCCATTCCACATGCACTCTTGATTCTGGAGGATTAGTTGATCATAGAGTTGATTATCCATTTCTGGCTTCTCTACTCTGTTCCATTCATCTATGTGTTGTTTTGTGCAGGTACCAGGTTGTCTTGATGATAACGACTCAGTAATACAGCTTGACCACCAACATTGTGATGTCCCCCTCCTGAGGTACTTTGATTTTTTCAACATATTTCTACTTATACAGCTTTTTAAGAAGTAAACTGAGGAAGACACAACGAGATAGAAAACCATTGCATGTTTATGTATTAGAAGAATAACTATTGTTTGGACACCTGTGTTGCTCAGTGATTGAGTGTCTGCCTTTGGCTCTCGTCAAACTCAAGGTCCTTGGATGGATTCCACAATGGGCTCCCTGTAGAGATCCCGCTTCTCCCTCTCACTATGTCTCTGCATCACTCTAGGTGTGAATAAGAAAGTTATGAAATAATTTCAAAAACAGGAATATTTTTAAAATATATGCTACCCAGAACTTGCTATGCAGTCAATGCAATCCTTATCAAAAGATTATAGACTTTCTTTACAGAGTTAAGACAGACATTCCTAAGTTTTGTAGGCACAGACAAAGATACTAGTGACACATGAATCCAACGCTGATACTCTGGCTTTTTCAGGCTGCATTTGTTGTGTAAAGAACCTTTTAAGCTCCCTAAGCCAGTCAAATAAATATTTGTTGGGATTTACTCTTTCTCTGTTTCAAGAGAGGAAAACCATCCTGCAAATCATGGTAGGGAACAGGGCTCAGAAGGCTCTGCAAACAACCCTTGTCATCTGCTCACTCATTCACTGACCAAAACCCAAATCCTGGCCTTAAATATCCACAAACACAGCATCGTATTGTCTAAGGGCAGAAGTGCTGCCTGCTGTGGTCATTGTATGGGTGTTGTATTTTACGTAGCTCATGCACCTGGAAAATGAAATGCATCTCCCCTTAGTTATGTCTTATGTCTACTGAGCTATTAGATGAGGCAATGAAATCAGAAGAAAAGCAGAGCAATTTATTCTGCTCCAACGAGGTGAAGAACTACCCAGGGAAAGTTGGCAATAAAAAATTAATCAATAGAGAGGAAGAAATATTATTCATTTCCATATGACATGATCTGCTACAGGGGCAATGCCTACAAACTCTACAAACGAAGAATCAGCTAAGGATTTCAGGGAAAATTCAGGATATAAAATAAACAAATACAGTTATGATTCCAACACTAACAAAAACTATATAAAATTAACAAAAATATCACTTTACTTGCATCAAAAATAAAAATTTAAAGCTGAGGTTATAGTCAGAGAACATGCAAATAAGGCCCTCCCTCCACTAATTAAAGCACCCCAGTCCAGACTTTGAGCTCGGAGAGGAGCCCCAGCCCCAGTATCCCTGGGTGACCATATTCAGGACACTGTCTTCAATAAATGGTGCTGGGAAAATTGGACAGCCACATGCAGAAGAATGAAACTAGACCATTCTCTTACACTGTACAAAAAGATAAAATCAAAATATATGAAATATCTAAGTGTGAGACAAGATTCCATCAAAATAGTAGAGGAAATACCCCTTTTGAACTTGGCCACAGCAACTTCTTGCAAGATACATCCATGAGGGCAAGGGAAACAAAAGTAAAAATGAATTATTGGAACTTCTTCAAGATAAATAACTTCTGCACAGCAAAAGAAACAGTCAACAGAAGGGAAGATAATATTATCAAATAACATATAAGGCAAAGGGCTTGTATCCAACATGTGTAAATTACTTATCAAAACCAACACCCAAGAAACAAGGAATCCTGTTAAGAAATGGGGAGAAATCTTGAACAGGAATTTCTCCACATAAGACCTACATATGGCCAACAAGTCCATGAAAAAATTCTCCACATCACTCTCTATCAGATAAAAGCACATCCAAACACAATCAGCTGCTACTTTACACAACAGAGAATGGCGAATATTAATAAGAAATAAAACAACACATGTTCGAGAGGATGTAGAGGAAGGGGAACCCTCTTCCACTGTTGGTGGGAATATGAGCTGGTACAGCCACTCTGGAAAACAGTGTGGAGGTTCGTAAAGGGTTAAAAATAGATCTGCCTAAGACCCAGCAATTGCACTGTCAGGGATTTATCCCAAAGACACAGATGCAGTGAAACAGCAGGATACCTGCACCCCAATGTTTATAGCAGCAATGTCCACAATAGCCAAATTCTGGGAGAAGCCACGATGTCCTTTGAGAGACAAATTGATAAACATGATATGGTTTATATATACAAAGGGATATTTCTAAGTCATTAGAAAGGATCAGTAGCTACCATTTCCATCAACATGTTTGTAACTACACAGTATTATGCCAATGAAATAAGTCAGTCCCAGAAGGACAATCATCATACTTTCTCTCATACAACGAAAAGGATGATAAGGGAAGGAGGTAAAATGAGAGGGGATAAATCAGAGAGGAAGACCAAACATGAGAGACTCCTATCCCTGGGAGTCAAACAAAGGGCTGGGGAAGGGAAGTGGGTGGTAGGACCTGGTACCTGGGTGACGGGCACTAAGGAGGGCACGTGATGAGATGAGCACTTGGTGTTACTCTATGTTGGAAAATTGAGCTTAAATAAATATGGAATAAATACATGAAAAATAAACTATTAGAGAAAACATTATGAGCAATAACATGCCAACAAATTCAGCAATCAGAGAAAAAATGGATGCCTTCAAGTAAATGTAGAAACAACCCAGTTGGAAACAGGAATGAATAGAAAATATGTAAAGACTCCAAACCAGGGAATGAAAATCAAACATATTTAAAAGTCTTCTAACAATCAAAAGTTCTGGGACAGATGGCTACCCATGGGAATGCAACAAGCATTGAAATAGAATTAATACCTATCCTGAAAATTTTTCAAAAAATAGAAATTAATGGAAACTTCCAAGCTCATTTTCAGAGGGTATCATTGCCTTGACCTCAAAGGAAGACAAAGATCTAACCTAAAATGAGAATTAAAGACTAATATCCTTGATGGATATGGATGCAAAATGTCGCCAAGATCCTAACAAACAGGATCCACCAGTACCTTAATAGGATAATTCGCCATGATGAAATGGGCCTAATTTCTGGTCTGTAAGGGTGGATCATCATCTGCAAATCCAACAATGGGATTTGGATCATTAATGAAACAAAGGATAAGGACCATTTTATAATCTCAACTCATGCCCAAAAAGCTTTTGGCAAGAGCGATTATACTTTCATGTTAAAAATTTCTTGCTGCGTAGAGATAGGGGAACATATTCAACATAAAAGCCATTTACAGAAGACACATGGAGAATGTCTTCCTCAACAGGGAAAAGTTGAGAGCTTTTCCCCTAAGATCAGAAACAGGACAGGGATGCCCTCCATCACCACTGTTCTTCACCATTGTGGTAGAAGGCCTAGCCTCAACCATCAGACAACAAACAGAAGGAAATGTCCTCCAACTCAGCAAAGAAAAAATCAAACTTTCATTCTTCACACGAAAGTTATTTTAAGTTTAAATCCCAAAGATTCGTTGAAAAAATTTCTAGAACTGACATCGGAGTTCAGCAAGATCGGAGCATGTAAAATGAATACAAGGAAGTCAATGGCTTTTCTACATAGTGCAAATGAAATAGAAAAGAAGGAAAAAAAGGACTGGATGCAATTTATAATTGCACCAGAAATCATCAGATAATGAGGGAAAATCCTAACCAAAGAGGGATGGATATATAGTCTAAACATTCCAGAACACTTATGAAAGACAGTATGGAAGATGCAAGTAGATAGGAAATATTTATTCTCATAGATTAGAAGAATAAATATTGAAAAAATAACTATACTACCAAGAGCAAGTTATCCCTTCAAAGCCAGGTTTATGAAATATCACCAGCATTTGTTGCAGAGCTTGAGCAAATGATCTAAAAACCTTTAGAGAACCACAAAGACCTCCACTAACCAAAGCAATCCTGAAAAAGTAAAGCAAAGCTGGAGACATCGTGATTCTGGTTGCAAGGTAAATTACAACGTTGTGATCACCAGGATAGTATGGCCCTGGAAAAAATACAGACTTATAGATAAATAGAAAACTTTAAGAACCCAGAAATGGACCCAGAATAGTATGGGCAAAAAATCTTGACAAAGCAGGAAAGAATATCCAATGGAATAAAAGAAAATCTCTTCAATAAATGCCATTGGCAATATTGGAGAGCCACATGCAGAAGAATGAAAGGGGACACTTGTTTTACATCATTCACAAAAATGGACTCAAACTTGATGAAAGACCTAAATATGAGTCAGGAAACCATCAGAATCCTCAGGAGAACACAGGCAGCGCCTTTTCTACCTCAGCTGCAACCACTTCTAGACGTGTCTCCAGAGGCAAGGGAAAACAAAGGAAAATGAACTATGGCGACTTTATCAAGGAAAGAGCATTTTCACAGGAAAGGAATCACTCAAAGTAACTAAAAGGCCACTTAATCTTATCAGATTAAAGGCTCGAATTCAAATCTAAAATGAACTTATCAATCTCAACACACACCAAAGATATATATCTCCAATCAGAATTGGGCAGAAGTTGTGAACAGACTTCCTGCCCTTCGTGAGGTCCCGCACCACACCATATATTAGGCAGCTGATCCACATGCAAAAAGAAATTCATTTGCTATCCTAAATCTGCTATATATCAGACAAAATATTGAGTAAAGAATCTGACAAATAACAGGGAAAATATTTATGCACCTAAATCTAAGATTACCCTTGAAATTAGGCAATAATAAAATAAATGATATTAAAATAAGTCAATAGGAAGTTAAATAATTTGTTTGCATATACATAGTCAATGAGGAAAATTATTTCAAAAAACAATTACAAGTAACTAATGAGCTCAAAGAAAATTCAGGATATAAAATCAGCATAGACAATAAGGTTAAATCCTACACCCTAACAACAAATTTTCTGTATCAAATTTAGAAAACAATCACCTTTATACTGGTACCAAAAATAAATATTTATGATTAAACTTCATTAAGCAGAATAAAAACTGTTTAAAAATGGCCTATACTAATGAAAGACCTTTAAAGAGGAACAGAAATGCAAAGATAAATGCATGGATTAGAACATCATAAATTCACTGTGAAACCAAAACAAACTGATCTGGGGTTGTGAAGCAATCTTTGTATATAACTTATTAAGAATTGAATCTAAGTTGGTAGGTGACTATATAGTCAGGGGACATGCAAATAGGGGCCTCCCTCCACTTATTAAAGAAGCCCAGCCCCGACCCTGCAGCTGGGAGAGGAACTCCAGCCCCAGGGTTCCCAGGTGACCCCATTCAGTGCTCAGGACACAACACAGACAAACCACCATGGAGTCTGTGCTCTGCTGGGTTTTCCTTGTCGCTATTTTAAAAGGTAATTCATGAAGAACCAGAAACCCTGAGTATGTGAGTGGAGGTGAGTGACAGAAACAGGGGATGTGGGACAGTTTCCTGACCAGGATGTCTTGTGTTTGCAGGTGTCCAGGGTGAGGTGCAGCTGGTGGAGTCTGGGGGAGACCTGGTGAAGCCTGGGGGGACCTTGAGACTGTCCTGTGTGGCCTCTGGATTCACCTTTAGTAGCTATGACATGAGCTGGGTCCGTCAGTCTCCAGGGAAGGGGCTGCAGTGGGTCGCAGTTATTTGGTATGATGGAAGTAGCACATACTACGCAGACGCTGTGAAGGGCCGATTCACCATCTCCAGAGACAACGCCAAGAACACGCTGTATCTGCAGATGAACAGCCTGAGAGCCGAGGACACGGCCGTGTATTACTGTGCGAAGGACACAGTGAGTCGACCTCAGTGTGAGTCCAGACACAAACCTCCCTGTAGAAGGGGATCAGTACCACCAGGGGGTGCACAGTCCTCACCACTTCTGTGTTGAAGGCCCAGGAGCAGATGCAGATGGAGGCTCTGGGCAGGTTTCCTGTCAGGGTCTGGTCTTCCTCTCCAAGGAGCAGTTTCCCCAAGGGAGTCTCTCTGGGTACAGGATTCTGTGCTTACGTATTCAATCTCTAACTTACACACTTTGTTGTCATAGAAAGTGAAATATTCCAACACCCAAAAATGGCAGTGCCTCTTGTTTTGCTTATTCCTTATTCAGTTTCTGTTTTGGAAAGTTGGTTGGATTTAGTCAACAACTCTTCTTATATGCTCAAGGACAAATCTGCTTAAAATTTCTTACTACTGTCCATAAAAACCAGTTTATTACCCATATCTCCATTTACCACAACTTCTCTTCTATAAGAGTCCCAGCTATATACATGGAACATGAAACAACTACCCAGCTCATTGTGCAATGATTTTATTTTATTTTGTGTATGTTTATTGGATTTCAATTTGCCAACATATACCATAACACCCAGTGCTTATCTGGCCAAGTGCCCCCCTCACTGCCTGTCACCCAGTCACCCGAACCCTCCACCGACCTCCCCTTCCACTACCCCTTGTTCATTTCCCAGAGTGAGGATTCTCTCATGTTCTGTCTCCTTCCCTGACATTTCCCCCTCATTTTCCTTCCTTTCTCCTTTATTCCCTTTCTCGATTTTTCCATTCCCTGAATAAATGCGACCATATGTTTGTCCTTCTCCGATTGACTTACTTCACTGAGCATAATACCATCCAGTTCCATCGACGTTGTTGCAAAGGGTGGGTATTCATCATTTCTCATATGCAAGGATTTTAGAAACAACATAAAATTCATGTTGGTCATGACACTACAAAGGGCTCAAAAATCAAATGGAGAGAAGACGGAGTGCCGGTGTGACTTCAGTCTTTAACCACTCTGAAAGAATCAATATCAATGTGAATCTGGGAAAGCAAGGGGCCCCAAGAAGTATGTTGTGAGGATGTGTAGTCTGAAGAGCACCCCAAACACACACAGACATGAGAGTACAAACCTTTATCACCTTCATCATCGTGTCTGTTGAGAGCAGGGCAGGCCTGTCATCACGTCATAAGTGCTTGGATTTTGGAAGGACACTGGCTCATGGTGTGTGTTGTGGGACAGTGGTAGGGACGAGGTCCTTCTCCAGGAGGGACTTGTGTGGATTCAGTGTCACATCTCCATCAAAGGAGGGAATTCAATGGTTCCTGCTGGATATCCCATGGGTGGGGCTGGAGGAGAAGAGGGAGGACTGGTGATCACAGGTGTCAGCAGGTGACAATTAAAGATAAGGTGTGATGACAAATTAAACTAAACTATTATGAGAACTGAGAGCACAAAGGTGGAGGAGGACTTTCCACCTGTAGGGAATATCTCATGGATCCTTCAGGTGCTGATATCAGCTCACTCTGTGTGACCTCTACATCCCTGTTTTGGAACCTAATGTCCATGTGAAGGGAGGATGGGGTGGGGCCTTAGGGGAGCACTTAGGTCAGGAGGTGAAGCCTCATGATGGGATCAGGGACCTTATACACCAGGTCTAGGAAAGCTCCCTGCCTCTGGGCCCCATATGAGGTGACAGGGAAAGGACGTGCTAGGACGTGGGCACTCTCCAGATACCACATCTGCCTGCACCTGGACCTCAGACATCCCAACCTCCAGAGCTGTGAGAATGAGTGTCTGTTGTTTAATCTACAGAGTCTGGGAATGCAGTGACATCACCCAGAAACACTTAAACAGGGTCTCATCTCTTGTTTGTCCTTTATAATCTGGTCCCAGGATAACACTCGGGGTATGACAAAATAGAGCAGGAAGCCCACACCTGGACTCACTGTCCTCAGCCACCGTCCATGCTCCTGTCCTTACTGCTGTGCATCACATTTGAGCCACACATTCTTCCTACAACACTGGGGTTCGTTAGACCCATTAGTATCCTGGGATTCCTCCCTCTTTACCACCTGTGCACCTTGAAGGCAGCACATCCCCATGGAGGCGGACATCAAAAGGTTCAGATTTTCCTCTCTGCTACTCATACTACTCTGCAGAATATTCTGGACCAGCCTCCCTCCTGTCATCATCGCCACAGCTATATGTCTCCATGACAAAATCCACACCTCCTACGTCCAAAAGGTAGTCGGTTTTCTACATGTCGACTTGCAGTTTTTGCTCTCCCAGACCTCTGATTTCATCGGAAATCAGAATGATTGCATAACTGTCTATCATATTCCAGTTACGAGACAAGATCAAGGACCCTGATCCAGAATCTTAACTCCTCCTTCCCAATGCTGTTATAGCAACAACATGTGGGGAATGAATTACAAAATGATGAGATCTGGCTATTTCCATGTTGTGAAAATGATTCAGTTATGTACTGGCATTGGTGAGGATCTATTAAAAAATAACTTTCTGGAAGTTGGAGCGGTATCTCTAAATGTAGCGCTAAAACTTTGTAACACCTGCCTTGCCTGTTACTTTTTAAAATTTTTTTGACTTATTTTTTAATTGGAGTTCAATTTGCCAACATATAGCATAACAGCCAGTGCTCATCCTGCCAAGTGCCCCCCTCAGTGCCTGTCACTCAGTCAACCCCACCCCCTGCCCACCTCCCCTTCCACTACCCCTTGCTCATTTCCCAGAGTTAGGTGTCTCTCATGATTTATCACCCTCAGTGATATTTCCCACTCATTTTCTCTCCTTTCCCCTTTATTCCCTTTCACTATTTTTATATTCCCCAAATGAATGAGACCATATAATGTTTGTCCTTTCTGATTGACTTATTTCACTCAGCATAAAACCCTCCTGGTCCATCCACGTCAAAGCAAATGGTGGGTATTTGTCGTTTCTAATGGCTGAATAATATTCCATTGTATACAGAGACCACATCTTCTTTATTCATTCATTGTCAATGATTGTCCGTTACTTTTGCTTGCTTTATAACCGATACCAGTGCTGGAGAGAAGACGGCAGAGAGATGTTTTCATCTGGATTTTGTTTTCTTAGACTCTGGGAAAAAAGGCAAACATATTTTAAATTTGACTAAACATTATTTTCGGACTACATGGCTCACTACCAAATAAATGCCCCTCCAAGTATGCCACTAGCTAGAGTACAATGTGAAGAAAAATAAAGAGCACCCAGTTGTTTTCTATGAGACCAGGATCTGAATGTGGGGCATGTGTTCTCTTGGCACAACACAGTCCCTCCTTTCAGAGCCACACCATCAGTAACCTGGTGTTGTCACGTTTTGGTGCAAGTCCCTGTTTCTTCAGACCCAGGTCTCCAGCTGCACTTCAGGTTTTAAGGTAAACAGAAATTGTGCCTGGATCTGAAAGTCTCAGATATGTTGAAAGGGAAATATGAGGCACTGGAGATGTAGATTTTGCAGGAAAGATGAAGAAAATAAGCGGGAAAGAAGTGTTGGTCACATCAACTCAAAAGAAGAAGGATTTGTACACTTTCTGAAATGCACTAATGGCAGAGAACAAAACCTGGAGTTTCACTACTGAAAATGTGTTAACACAGACTGCGTGCTTTGCTTAGAGGTCTTAAAATTGTAGTCTTGACATTCAGGTAATTTTGCCATGTTAAATACATGGTTTATATTCGTTACTCAAAATAAGTATTATTCACTTCTAGGCCTTTCTGGAATTGATTTTTATCCACAGAGAGGAATGATCTTTGCACGACACTGATTTTAAAAGGAGCACACAATGTGTTTCTGAACGTCTGTGTTAGTTAAAATTACTCCCAAAATGGTAAGAAACAAGAACAAAAACAAAAAATGCTCCAGAAAACAAAAAAACATCCTCTCCTATTTCATTTTTGCTTTTTCTTAACAATAACTTTGGCCATTTTTTTCAGTTCATTATGTCTGTATACTAATTTTTTTCAGCCTTTTAACTCTTAAGCATACTAGTAGAGCATGCTTCCAGTATCTGATGGCTCTGACAGCAGAATGAGTATTAATACAGAATATCCGACTCTACCTTTTGACAGTAAAGACGGTCTAATCTGCCTAGCAGCTTGCTTTGCCTTCTGACATGCTCACTACCAATCATGCTCACCCTTCTTTCCAGATCACTTCCTAATGATACTGTCTTCTCACTGGGCTTACTTAAAGGAGGCAAGCAAAATGCAGGCAAAGGAAGAACAGGAACTTCAACATATCCAGGCTAGGTCAAAAGAACAACTCAATTCTTACACATAAATGTTTGCCAGAATGTTACAGCTGACGAGTTTGAAGCTCTAAGTCATCAGACAGCTGATCTGCAGTACAGATGTGTATCCCACCAAACAAACAAGTATAGAAGTACAGACACTTCCCTGTCTTTCTCAAGCTGTGGGGATGTATTTCTAGGAAAACATTCCTGTATGTCAATCTTTTTCTTGAGAGCAGATATTGGAGGTTTCATGTTAGCCATTTTAAAAGTCAACACTTTGACAAAATGATTGTTGATCTTTCTGAAATTTGTGGCATATTTACGTTTATTGGTAGAGCGATCCTACCAAGAGGAGTGATGGGAATATGGCATACTCCTTGAGAGTGACTAAGGATGTGCCAGCATCAAGGAATTTGACCATCAGTACACATATGCCATCCGTCCTAATGTAAGTTTACCTATATAGGGAATAAAATGGAATGGGGGTGAGGGTTCCATTTCTGAAAGCTGACATTTATTAAACTTTGGCTCAAGATCTTGTGATTCTTAACAATTGGCTTTTTTTAAAATTAACTGACTTCTCTATTCTTTAAGTCCAGGACGCATTAGTCTCCTGATCCAATCAGAAACCTATTTTCCAATAATGCTAAAAGGATCTACTATAAATCTATTACACCTACCATTGAAGAAGCTGGATTCTGACTCATTGACAAGCTTTCCAAAAAAAATTTATAATAGACTTCCTTGAATAAAATGGACCAGTTGTCATTCTTCATCCTGGAAAATAAATGTCAGCTCTGCCTTAATAAGTATTTGTTTTAGACTTCTAAGAACTTATTTTACAACAAGAGACCCAAAATCCTTCATAGTCTTTTGTTCCACAAACGTTTTTCTTAATTAAGAAGTGTTACCTTATTAAAATGACCACCATTCTGAACCATTTTTATGTGGTCTGAATAGCAAGTTTATCGTTTTGTACCAACTATCTAAAAACCTCATTTACAAATGAACCACAGACCTCCTCCTACTTTTATAGACTTGAATACTTAAGTAGTTTAAATTAGAATTGGCATTTATTTCATTTTTAAATTGAAAACTTTCCTGAAATAATACAAGTTCAATGTTCAGCAAAAAACACCTGCTTGTGTTTAAGCCATTTTCAAAAGAAACTTGCCTTCTAAATCATTGTGTTCCAACACATTAAGTGATTATAAGTATTGGGTATTAGTGATGGTAAACTGTGTTGTTCTTTATGAAATGATACTTATAGCTGTTGGGTGCATCAGTGCTTTTTTAAAGGGGCTGCATAATATAGGGTTAATTATGCATATTCATGTTAACAATTAACTTTTGGATTGGCTGTTTCCTGGATTTTAAAACATATACATGAGCAGAAATGTATTAAAATGAAAGGAAGCATACCTTTATCAAGATGCTATTAAAATTGAACATCAAGTATAATATTTCATTTGGATTCTTTTTGTTCTCGTTAATGCCTAAAATGCTTATTTGGATTTTCACCATTTTTAATTGGGAGAAGCTCTCTTCTGTGTAGAACAGTTGTTCCAGAATAGCTTGCTTTGTTTTCCAGTTGCATGACAGACTTAAATATTTTTTCCAGCAGTGGAGGTGCTGTTAGAGTCCAGTGTTCTAGAAGATGCAATGTCTCAAGCTTAATTTTACTTTTCTAATTCTCGTAGCTATTACCAGGAATTTCTGAAAGTTTTATTTAAGTAGTCTAATATATTCTATGTAAAGAGCATTAAATTTTGCTATGTATAAATTTTTGTAACCTAACAACGAATCAATATTTTCTATCAATGCCAAGAGTTTCCTGTAGTTCTATTCAAGTGTTACAATAAGTATTTGTAGGTAATAGTAAAAAAATAGAAAAGACAAGGAGGGATGCCTGGGTGGCTCAGCTGTTTAGTTCCTACCTTCAGGCAAGGGCATTACCTGGAGTCCCAGGATTGAGTCCCATGTCAGGCTCCCTGAATGAAGCCTGTTTGTTCTCTGCCTAAATTCTCTCTCTCTCTCTCTCTCTCTCTCTCTTCCTCTCATTCTCTCTGTCACTCATGAATAAATAAATAAAATCTTTATAAAAAAATAGAAAAGACAAGATGTATATGGTCCTCTAACTAGATGCAGTGAACTCATAGGACAAATTACAGCAGGCATCCCTGATTAAAACTCTTCAAAGTAGAGGGTAGAGGGAACATGCTTCAATATCTTAAAAGCCATCTAAGGAAAGTTCACAGTGAATCTCATACTCAATGAGGATTAAAAGAGCTTGTCCCTAAACTCAGGAAGACAGCACAGATGCAGGCCCTCACCGATTCTGCTCACAAAAGAAATAGAATTCCTAGCATCAACAATCAGACAACAAAATAAAAGGCATTCAAAATGGCAAAGATGAATTAAAACTCTCCCTCTTTGCAGAGTACATGATATTTTTATATAAACCACAAGAGATGGCATCTAAAATTTCTAGAAAGGACGTAGCAACTTAGGGATGTGGCAGGAGATACACCACAGCTAGAAGGCAGCTGCATTCCTACACAGTAACAATGATACTGATAACAGAGAAATTAGGGTATTAAACTCATTTACAATGTCTCCAATATAAGATACCTAGGAATAGACCTAACCAATAAGGTAAAGAACCTGTACTTTAAATCTAGAGAACACTTATGAAAGAAATGAATGAAGACACAAACAGATGGAGAAACATTCTATGCTCAAGGATCAGAAGAATAAACGTTGTGAAAATGTCTATGCTACCCAGGGCAATCTAGATATTGAATGCAGTTCCTATCAAAATACCACAAGCTTTCTTCCTAGTGATGGAACAAATAATCCTCAGATTTCTATGAAATCAGAAAAGAGCTCCAATAGCCAGAGTAAGGTTGAGAAAGAAAACCAAAGCTGGGTCTTCAGAATGCCTGATTTCAAGCTGTACTACAAAGCCGTGACCATTAAGACGGTGTGGTACTGTCAAAAAAACAGACACACGATCAATACATCAGAATAGAGAATCCAGAAATGGACCCTCAAACATATAGTCTATAATCTTCAATAAAATAGGAAAGAATGTCCACTTGGAACATAAAATATTCTCAAAAATAATTGGCACGGGGAGAATTGAATGACACATGTAGAAGAATTAAAGTAGACCATTCTCTTATACCAGACAAAAGATAAAGTCAAAATAGTTAAAAGATCTAAATATGAGACAACAATCCATCAAAATCTCTAGGAGGATAAGAGAGAGAACAATGTTTTGAAACTTAGCCACAGCAATTTCTTGCAAGGCATATGTATAATGATCTGGGAATCAAAAGCAAAATTGTATTTTGGGAGCTCCATCAAAAAAAATGTCCTGAAGAGCAAAGGAAACTGTCAACAAACCTAAAACACAACATACAGAAGGGTAGATGATATTAGTAAATGAAAAATCAAAGAACTTGTAACCAACATCTATAAAGAACTTATCAAACTCAACACACAAGAAACAAGGAATCCAGTCAAGAAATGAGGAGAAAACATGAACGGAAATTTCTCCAAAAAAAACCTACTTATTGCCAACAAGTCCATGAAAATAATGCTCCACATCACTCTCTATCAGGAAAAAGCACATCCAAACACATTCAGCTGACACTTCACACCACAGAGAATAGGAAAATTAATAAGAAAGAAAACACCAAATGGGCAGGATGTGGAGAAAGGAGAAACATCTTGCACTGTTGGTGGGAATGTGAACTGGTGCAGCCACTCTGGAAAACTGTGTGGGGTTCCTCAAAGAGTTAAAAATAGATCTGCCTAAGACCCAGCAATTGCACTGTCAGGGATTTATCCCAAAGATACAGATGCAGTGAAATGGCAGGACACCTGCACCCCCATGTTTGTAGCAGCCATGTCCACAAGAGCCAAATTCCCAGAGAAGCCATGATGTCCTTTGTCAGATGAATTGATAAACATGATACAGTTTATATATACAAAGGGATATTTCTCCATCATTAGAAAGGATCAGTAAGTACCATTTCCATCAACGTGTATGGAACTACAGGGTATTTTACCAATGAAATAAGTCAGAGGACAATCATCATAGATTCACTAATATGTGGAATATGAGAAAAAGTGAATGGGATCATAATGGAAGGAGGGAAATTGTGTGGGGATAAATCAGAGAGGAAGACAAATCATGAGAGATTCCTATCTCTGGGACTCGAACAAAGGGTTCCAGAAGGGGAGGTGTGTGGTAGGACATGGTACCTGGGTGATGGACACTAAGTAAGGCACTCAATGAGATGAGCACTTGGTGTTACTATATGCTGGTAGATTGAACTTAAATAAAATATTGAATAAATAAATTAAAAATAAATTATTAAACAGAGAGAACATTATGAGCAATAACATGCCAACAAATTCAACAATCAGAGAAAAAATGGATGCCTTCAAGTAAATGTAGAAACAACCCAGTCAGAAACAGGAGTGAGTAGAAAATTTGTAAAGACCCAAAACCAAGAAATGAAAATCAAACATATTTAAATTCTTCTAACAATCAAAAGTCCTGGGACAGATGGCTGCCCATGGGAATGCAACAAGCATTTAAAAATAATTAATACCTATCCTGAAAATGTTCCAAAAATAGAAATTAAAGGAGACTTCTAAGTTCATTTTCTGAGGGTATCATTTCCTTCATCTCAAAAGCAGAGAAAGATCCAACTGAAAAGGAGAATTACAGACTTGATGGATATGGATGCGAAATTTTCAACAAGATCCTAAGAAACAGGATCCAACAGTACATTAATAGCACAATTCTCCAGGACCAAATGGGATTAAATTTTGGACTGCAAGGGTGGTTCAGTATCTGCAAATCAAACAATGGGATTTGAGTCATCAATAAAAGGAAAGGACATTTTGTCCTCTCAACTGATACTCAAAAATTTTCGTGAAAGAGTTTATACTTTCTTGATAAAAACATGTTGCTGTGTAGAGATGGGGAGACATTCTCAACTTCACAAAAGCCACCTACAGAAGACACATGGGGAATGTCATCCTTGAAGGGAAAATTTGAGAGCTTTTCCCCTAAGATCAGGAACAGGACAGGGATGCCCACCATCACCACTGTTCTTCACCATAGTGCTAGAAGTCCTAGCCTCAACAATCAAACAACAAAGGGAAGGAAAAATCATACAAACAGCAAAGAAAAAGTCAAACTTTCACTCTTCACATACAAGTTACTTTAAGTTCAAATCCTAAGATTGTTTTGAAAAAATTGCTACAACTGATACCTGAATTCAGCAAAATCTGAATTGTATTTTAAAATCAATACAAGGAAGTCAGCGGATTTTCTATATAGTTCAAATGAAACAGAAAAAGAGAAAATCAAGGAGTTGATGCAATTTATACTTGCACCAGAAATAATAATATAATGAGGAAAAATCCTAACGAAAGAGGGAAGGATGTACAGTCGCAAAATTCCAGAATACTTATGGAAGACAGTAAGAAAGACACAAATAGATTGAAAATATTTATTCTCATAGATTAGAGGAATACATATTGATAAAATATCTATGCTACCAAGAGCAAGTAACACATTCAAAGTAGGTGTATAAAAATATCACCAGCATTATTCTCAGAGCTTGAGCAAACAATCTGAAAACTTTTAGGGAACCATAAGACCTCAAATAGCCATAGCAATCCTGAAAAAGCAGGGCAAAGCTGGAGACATCCTGATTCTGGTTGACGGGTAGATTACAACATTGTGATCATCATGACAGTATGGCACTGACACAAATACAGACGTATAGTGAAATAGAAATGTCTGAGAACCCAGAAATGGACCCTGAAATAAAAGGTCAAAAATTATGACAAAACAGGAAAGAATATCCAATGGAAAAAAATAAAATCTCTTCAAAAAATGGTTTTGGAAATATTGGAGACCCACATGCAGAATGAAATGGGACACTTTTCTGACATTCACAACAATGGACTCAAAGTTAATGAAGGATCTAAATGTGAGCAGGAAACCATCAGAATCCTCAGGTAAACACAGGCAGCACTTTTTCTACCTTAGGTGCAACCATTTCCAGACGTGTCTCCAGAGGCAAGGGGAAGAAAAGGAAAATGAAGTATGGGGACTTCATCAAGGAAAGAGCATTTTCACAGCAAAGAAATCACACAAAGTAATTAAACGGCCACCTACAGAATGGAAGAAGATATTTGGAAATGTCTTATCAGATTAAAGGCTCGAATTCAAATCTACAATGAACTTATCAAGCTCAACACACACCAAAGATATTGGATAACTGAGGCAAATTACAAAATTACTAGTATTTTCAGTAAAATGAAACTGTTTCATGAAGAAATGAAAAATGAACAAAACAGAACAGGTAAAGAGACTGAAACCATTATCAAAAACTCTCCCTGTGGCAACCCTAGTGTCTCATGGGTTTAGCAGGAACGTCAGCCCAAGACTGATCCTGGAGACCTGGAATCAAGTCCCATGTCAGGCTCCCCACATGCAGCCTGTTACTTCCTCTGCCTGTGTCTCTGCTTCTCTCAGTGTGTCTCTCATAAATAAATGAATGAAATCTTTAAGAC
Source organism: Canis lupus baileyi (assembly GCF_048164855.1). Taxonomy (NCBI): domain Eukaryota; kingdom Metazoa; phylum Chordata; class Mammalia; order Carnivora; family Canidae; genus Canis; species Canis lupus. The sequence goes on from NC_132846.1 coordinate 76,139,736, forward strand.
ATATTCTGCGTTAAAGAAAACAATGAAAGTTAAAAAAAATAATGAAAAGGCCAAATCAGATGGCTATATTTACAAATACTCAAAATATCTTAAAAATTAAGGCCAAAACATTTCAACGTCTTCCAAAACCTAAGGAGAATGGAACATGATCAAATTTATTTAAGGAGGACAGGATGAGTCTGACAGCAAACACACACCATGGACCCAAGAAGGGTCTCATGGAGAATATCTCAGATACACATAAATGCAAAAATCCTGGCATCCTGAATCCAACAGGACACGCACAGATCACACAGGATGACCTAGAGGAAATCATCCCTGGGATGATTTTATTTTATTTTTTATAATAAATATATTTTATTGGTGTTCAATTTGCCAACATACAGAATAACACCCAGTGATCATCCCGTCAAGTGCCCTTCTCAGTGCCCGTCACCCATTCACCCCCACCTCCCGCCCTACACCCCTTCCACCACCCTAGTTCCTTTCCCAAACTTAGGAGTCTTTATTTTCTGTCTCCCTTTCTGACATTTCCACACATTTCCTCTCCCTTCCCTTACATTCCCTTTCACTATTATTTATATTCCCCAAATGAATGAGAACATATACTGTTTGTCATTCTCTGATTGACCTATTTCACTCAGCATAATACCCTCCAGTTCCATCCACATTGAAGCAAATGGTGGGTATTTGTCATTTCTAATGGCTGGGTAATATTCCATTGTATACTAAACCACATCTTCCTTATCCATTCATCTTTCGATGGTTACCGAGGCTCCTTCCACAATTTGGCTATTGTGGACATTGCTGCTAGAAACATCGGGGTGCAGGTGTCCCGGTGTATCATTGCATCTGAATCTTTGTGATAAATCCCCAGCAGTGCAATTGCTCGGTCGTAGGGCATGTCTATTTTTAACTCTTTGACGAACCTCCACACAGTTTTCCAAAATGGCTGCACTATTTCACATTCCCACCAACAGTGCAAGAGGGTTCCCTTTTCTCCAAATCCTTTCCAAAATTTGTGGTTTCCTGTCTTGTTAATTTTCCCCATTCTCCCAGGTGTGAGTTGGTATCTCATTGTGGTTTTGATTTGTATTTCCCTGATGGCAAGTGATGCAGAGCATTTTGTCATGTGCTTGTTAGCCATGTCTATGTCTTCCTATGTGAGACTTCTCTTAATGGCTTTTGCCCATTTCATGATTGGATTGTTTGTTTCTTTGGTGTTGGAAACTAGCCCTTTATCTGATACGTCATTTGCAAATATCTTCTCCCATTCTGTAGGTTGTCTTTTAGTTTTGTTGACTGTATCCTTTGCTGTGCAAAAGCTTCTTATCTTGATGAAGTCCCAATAGTTCATTTTTGCTTTTGTTTCTTTTGCCTTCCTGGATGTATCTTGCAAGAAGTTACTGTGGCTGAGTTCAAAAAGGGTGTTGCCTGATTTCTCCTTTAGGATTTTGATGGAATCTTGTCTCACATTTAGATCTTTCATCCATTTTGAGTTTATCTTTGTGTATGGTGAAAGAGAGTGGTCTAGTTTCATTCTTCTGCATGTGGATGTCCAATTTTCCCAGCACCATTTATTGAAGAGACTTTCTTTCTTCCAATGGACAGTCTTTCATCCTTTACCAAATATTAATTGACCATAAGCTTCAGGGTCTACTTCTGCGTTCTCTATTCTGCTCCATTGATCTATGTGTCTGTTTTTGTGCCAGTACCACACTGTCTTGATGACCACAGCTTTGTAGTACAACCAGAAATCTGGCATTGTGATGCCCCCAAATATGGTTTTCTTTTATAATATTCCCCTATCTATTCGGGGTCTTTTCTGATTCCACACATAAAAGACAAGTTGATGGCAAAGAGGGAAACTGAGGTAAAAAGACAAACAATTAAAAGACCATGAGGATAGATTAAGGGAAAAAAACGACAGCCCAAGGAAGAAAATCCTATGTTTAATTGGGGATCCCAGAGGCTCCAAAAGGGACAGAGGGCCAGAATATGTATTTGAACAAATCATGGCTCAAAACTTTCCTAATCTGGGAAGGGAAACAGGCATTCAGATCCAGGAAATAGAGAGATCCCCCCCCCTAAAATCAACAAAAAAACCTTTCGACACCTCGACATTTAATAGTTAAACTTGCAAATTCCAAAGATAAAGAGAAAATCTTTAAAGCAGCAAGACACAAGAAATCCCTGACTTCTATCAGGAGGAGTATTAGGGTAACAGAAGACCTCTCCACAGAGACCTGGCAGGCCAGAAAGGGTTGACAGGATATATTCAGGGTCCTAAATTAGAAATCATGCAACCAAGAATACTTTATCCAGCAAGGCTCTCATTCAGAAAGGTAGGAGAGATAAAGAGCTTCCAAGACAGGCAAGAACTGAAAGAATATGTGACCTCCAAACCAGCTCTGCAAGAAATTTTAAGGGGGACTCTTAAAATTCTGCATTAAAAAGAAGTCAAGTGGAACAATCCACAAAAACAAGGACTGAATAGATATCATGATGACCCTAAAGTCATATCTTTCAATAGTAACTCTGAATGTGAAAAGGCTTAATGACCCCATCAAAAGGCGCAGGGTTCCAGACTGGATAAAAAAGCAGGACCCATCTATTTGCTGTCTACAAGAGACTCATTTGAGACAGAAGGACACCTATAGCCTGAAAATAAAAGTTTGGAGAACCATTTACCACTCAAATGGTCCTCAAAAGAAAGCAGGGGTAGCCATCCTTATATGAGATAAACTAAAATTTACCCCGAAGACTATAGTGAGAGATGCAAAAGCACACTACTTAAAGGATCTATCCAACAAGAGGACTTAACAATCCTCAATATATATGCCCCGAATGTGGGAGCTGACAAATATATCAATCAATTCATGTGCAAAGTTAAGATATACTTAGATAATAATACACTTATACTTGGTGACTTCAATCTAGCACTTTTTACACTCGGTAGGTCTTCTGAACACAATATCTCCAAAGAAAAGAGAGCTTTAAATAATACACTGGACCAGATGGATGTCACAGATATCTACAGATCTTTACATCCAAACTAAACTCAATACACATTTTTCTCAAGTGCATATGGAACTTTCCCCAGAATAGACCACATACTGGGTCACAAATTGAGTCTGAACTGATACCAAAAGATGGGGATCGTCCCCTGCATATTCTAAGACCATAATGCCTTGAAATTAGAACAAAATCACAACAAGAAGTTTGGAAGGACTTCAAACACATGGAGGTTAAGGACCATCCTGCAAAAAAATGAAAGGGTCAACCAGGAAATTAAGGAAGAATTAAAAAGATTCATGGACACTAATGAGAATGAAGATACAACCGTTCAAAATCTTTGGGATGCAGCAAAAGCAGTCCTGAGGGGGAAATACATCGCAATACAAGCAACATTCAAAAACTGGAAAGAACTCAAATACAAAAGCTAAACTTACACCTAAAGGTGCTAGCAAAAAAACAGCAAATATATCCTACACCCAGAAGAAGAGAGTTAATAAAGATTTGAGCAGAACTCCACGAGATAGAGACCAGAAGTACGGTGGAACAGATCAACAAAACCAAGAGTTGGTTCTTAGAAAGAATTAATAAGATAGATAAACCATTAGCAAGACTTATTAAAAAGAAGAGAAAGAAGACTCAAATTAATAAAATCATGAATGAGAAAGGAGAGATCACTACCAACACCAAGGAAATACAAACTATTTTAAAAACATATTATGAACAGCTATATGCCAATAAATTAAGCAATCTATAAGAAATGGATGCATTCCCGGAAAACTAAAAATACCAAAATTGGAACAGGAAGAAATAGAAAACCTGAACAGGCCAAAAACCAGGGAAGAAATTGAGGCAGTCATCAAAAACCTCCCAAGACACAAAAGTCCAGGGCCAGATGGCTTCCCTGGGGAATACTGTTAAACGTTTAAAGAAGATACCATACCTATCCTACTAAAGCTGTTTGGAAAGATAGAAAGAGATGGAGTACTTCCGAATTCGTTCTATGAGGCCAGCATCACCTTAATTCCAAAACCAGACAAAGACCTCACCAAAAAGGAGAATTACAGACCAATATCCCTGATGAACATGGATGCAAAAATTCTCAACAAGATACTAGGCAATAGGATCCAAAAGTACATTAGAAAATTATTTATCATGACCAAGTAGGATTCATTCCTGGGACACAAAGCTGGTTCAGCACTCATAAAACAATCAATGTGATTCATCATATCAGCAAGAGAAAAACCAAGAACCATATGATCCTCTCATTAGATGCAGAGAAAGCATTTGACAAAATACAGCATCCATTCCTGATCAAAACTCTTCAGAGTGTAGGGATGGAGGGAACATTCCTCAACGTCTTCAAAGCCATCTACGAAAAGCCCACAGCAAATATCATTCTCAATGGGGAAACACTGGGAGCCTTTCCCCGAAGATCAGGAACAAGACAGGGATGTCCACTCTCACCACTGCTATTCAACGTAGTACTGGAAGTCCTAGCCTCAGCAATCAGACAACAAAAAGACATTAATGACATTCAAATTGGCAAAGAAGATATCAAAGTCTCCCTCGTCACCGATGACATGATACTCTTCATAGAAAACCCAAAAGCCTCCACCCCAAGATTGCTAGAACTCATACAGCAATTTGGTAGCATGGCCAAGGATACAAAATCAATGCCCAGAAATCAGTGGCATTTTTGTACACTAACAATGAGACTGAAGAAAGAGAAACTAAGGAGTCAAAACCATGAAATTGCACCCAAAAGCATAAGATACCTAGGAATAAACCTAACCAAATAGGTAAAGGATCTATACCCTAAAAACTATAAAACACTTTTGAAAGAAATTGAGAAAGACACAAAGAGATGGAAAAATATTCCATGCTCATGGATTGGCAGAATTTATATTGTAAAAGTGTCAACGTTACTCAGGGCAATTTACACGTTTAATGCAATCCCTATCAAAATACCATGGACTTTCTTCAGAGCGTTGGAACAAATTATTTTAAGATTTGTATGGAATCAGAAAAGACCCCGAATAGCGAGGGGAATTTTAAAAAAGAAAACCATAGCTGGGGGCATCACAATGCCAGATTTCAGGTTGAAATTGAAACCACAGCTGCCTTTCCTTTTTTTTTTTTTTTTTTTTTGCCTTTCCTAATTCAACCAGGCCCACACCTCACTTGCAGCCTGTCCAGACACCCATCATCTCATGACATCCGTGTTTCAGGACTTCCTGCACTGATGGGAAAGGCCTGTTAATACTAGGTGCTATTGGATACTCAGAAAGCATGAACAAGTGTCTACTGGCATTAATCTGGAGCTACTATTCCTCTATAGGGAATAGGTCAGAGCTCGACGATTCAGGTTTACTCTGTGCTGTTCCCCTTAATTTCACCACCTGACATCAATAACGGATGTCTGTTTCTAATTCAATATTTTGAATGTAATGTCTAGTTCTAGATATTATGAATCTCTCGACTTCCCCTGGAGATTTCCTACGACCCAACAATTGCACTAATGGGATTTACTACAAAGATACAGATGCAGTGAAAGACCACAACACCCACACCCCAATGTTTATAGCAGCAAGGTCCATAGTAGCCAAAGTGTGGAAGGAGACTCGGTGTCCATCGAAAGATGAATCAATAATGAAGATGTGGCCTATATATACAATGGAATATTACTCAGCCATTAGAAATGAAGAACACCCACCATTTGCTTCGACGTGAATGGAACTGGAGGGTATTATGCTGAGTGAAGTAAGTCAGTCGCAGAAGAACGAATATATGGTCTCATTCCTTTAGGGAATATAAAAAGTAGTGAAAAAGAGTAAAGGGGAAAGGAGATAAAATGAGTGGGAAATACCAGAGAGGTCGACAGAATATGAGAGACTCCTAACTCTGGGAAAGGAACTCTGGGAAGGGGTAGTGAGTGGTAAGGGAGGTCGCCGGAGGTAGGGGTGACTGGGTGACGGGCTATGAAGCTTGACCTGATGAGCACTGAGTGTTATACTATATGTTGGCAAAGTGCACTGCAATGAAAAATAATTAAGAAATAAAATTTGAAAAACAAAAAAAACTTCAGATAATGAGGAATAATCCTAACCAAAGAGGAAAGGACCTATAGTCTAAAAATTCTAAAATACATATGAAAGACATTAAAGAAGACAGAAATATATGGAAAACAGTCTATTCTCTTGTATTGGAAATACAAATATTCATATAATATCTAAGCCACCAACAGCAATCTATGCATCCAATATGAACACTATCAAAACACCACCAACATTTTTCTAGGGAATGGAACAAGTCTAAATTTTAGAACTAAACAGAAAAGATTCTGACTAGGCAAAAGAATGTTGAAACAAAAAACAAATCAGGGCAACCTGGGTGGCTCAGCGTTGTAGCACTACCTTTTTGTTCAGGCCTGATCCTGGAGACCTGGGAATGAGTCCCACATCAGGCTCCCTGCATGGTGCCTGCTGCTCTCTCTGCCTGTGTCTCTGCCATTCTCTCTGTCTCTCTGTGTCTCTCATGAGTAAATAAATAAACCTTTAAAAAAAGCAAAAGCCATCACAATTCCGGATTTCAAAGTTGTGATCGTCCAAACAGTATAATAGTGGCGCTAAAACAGGCACATGGTCAGTGGAATAGAATAGAGAACCCATAAATGGACACACAGCTCTATGGTCAACTTATCTTCAACAAAGTACAGAAAACTATCAACTGGAAAAAGGACAATCTCTACAACAAGTGGTGTTGGGAACATTGGACAGCTGCAAGTAGAAGAATGAACCTGGGCCATTCTTACACTCCACACAAACATAAACTCAGAGTAGATGAAAGACCTAAATGTGAGGCAAGAAAACATCAAAATCAAGGAGATTTTGTGACCTCGGCCGCAAACGGGTTCCTGGTACTCGCATCTCCAAAGGGAAGGGAAACAAAAGTAAAAATGAACTCTATGGACTACACCAAGGAAGGAGCTGTCTTACAGCTGTGGAAACACTCAACATAATTTAAAGGCAACCTAACAAATTGGAAATATTGGGATCCCTGTGTAGCTTGAGCATCTGTCTTTGGCTCAGGGAGTCCTAGAGCTCTAGGATTGAGACCAGCATCAGGCTCCCTGTGGGGAGCCCACTTCTCCCTCTGCCCGTCTCTGCATCTCTCTCTCTCTCTCTCTCTCTGTCTCTCTCTCTCTCTCTGTCTCTCATGAATGAACAAATAACATCTTCCAAAAGAATAAAAACAATGGGAGAAGAGATTTGCAAATCTATCTCCAGATTATGGCAGGTTTCCAAAGTCGAAAAACAAATTACCAAACTAAACAACCACAAAGGGAAAACTACAATCATAAATGGACGGAAGACATGAAGAGACACCCAGTCCTGATTTGAGTTGTCAACTCTCACTTTATATTAGGTAGGTCATCCACATGCAAAATGAAATTTATTGTCTCCTCTAGGTCTGCCTTATATCAACTGCATGATTAGAACAGTCAATGCATCCTGAAGACAAGAGGAAAATACATTCTGCCCCAGACTGGAGGACCTGCCAGAAAACGTAGCAAGAAAACTACTTTAAAAAAAAAAAGAGAACTTGGTAACCTGTAAAGAAAATAATGAGTTTTCCTATGACAATATCTTAATAGAGTCAATGAGTAAAAACCTTACATAAAAACTGGAAAAATAACTCATGAGCTCAGAAAAAAAATCAGGATATAAAATCAGCAAATAAAATAAAGATATATTCCTACAAAATAACAACAAATTACATATACAAAATAACAAAATAATCCGATTTACACTGGCACGAAAAATAAATATTTAGGATTAAATTTTACTAATAAATTGAAATTTCTCCAGAAAATGACCTATATTGATGCGTGTCTTTGAAAATACACACAGAAACTCAAAAAGAACTGTGCCTAGAACTTCATATAGTCAGAAGGCCATCTACACAAATTGCTATAGAATTGTGGTGCCACATTTGTTCTGGCTTTTAAATACACGAATGTAAGTCTGGAGCTGGTTATATAGTCAGAGGACATGCAAATAGGGACCTCCCGCCACTGATTAAACCGACCCAGTCCTGACCCTGCAGCTGGGAGAGAAGACCCAGCCCCAGGATCCCAAGGTGACCTGATTCACTGATCAGGACACAACAGAGACAAACCACCATGGAGTGTGTGCTCGGCTGGGTTTCCCTTGTCGCTATTTTAAAAGGTAATTCATAGAGAACCAGAGACCTTGAGTCTGTGAGTGGAAGTGAGTGAGAGAAACTGGGGATGTGGGACAGTTGTTTGACCAGGATGTCTTGTGTCTGCAGGTGTCCAGGGAGAGGTACAGCTGGTGGAGTCTGGGGAAGATTTGGTGAAGCCTGGAGGGTCCCTGAGACTCTCCTGTGTGGCCTCTGGATTCACCTTCAGTAGCAGTGAAATGAGCTGGGTCCACCAGGCTCCAGGGCAGGGGCTGCAGTGGGTCTCATGGATTAGGTATGATGGAAGTATCTCAAGGTATGCAGACACTGTGAAGGGCCGATTCACCATCTCCAGAGACAATGTCAAGAACACGCTGTATCTGCAGATGAACAGCCTGAGAGCCGAGGACACGGCCATATATTACTGTGCAGACACAGTCAGGGGAAATCATTGTGAGCCCAGACACAAACCTCCCTGTAGGTGGGGATCATGACCACCAGGGGGTGCGCACTCCTCACCACTTCTATCTTGAAGTCCCAGGAGCAGGTGCAGAGGCTGGTTCTGGGCAGGTTTCCTGTCAGGGTCAGGGCTTCCTCTCCAAGGAGCAGTTTCCCCCAGGGAGCCCCTCTCAACACTTGATTATGTGTTTACCTATTCAGTCTCTTTCTAAGAGACTTAGAATTCAATGATATCACTTGCACTTACTTATACTTAACTTTTCCTGACCCAAAATTTTAACCAATTACAAATAACTCCATTGACATCATCTGAACCTTTTCATGAGTCCTAGTGGCACTCACTATGGATCACAGGACCCCAAGCTAACATACTGTCTTGCACATCTTGGTATATAGAAATCCCCAGTCAACACACGAGAAAAGAGACATAATACAAAAATGTTAATAACAGCCAGGGAGTGAGAGAGATTCCCAGCTGACATGGTAGGGAAGTGGACTCAGAGGTCATTCACACACACACACGCAATAATGAGAGTATAACCTTTCATCACCTTCACCTTCATGTCTGATGAGAGCCAGGCCGGCCTCTCATCATGTCACAAATGCCTGTATGGTGCCAGGGAATGACACTGGCTCTTGGTGTGTGTTGTGGGCAAGTGGTGGGTATGGCGTCCTGCTCCAGGAAGGGCTTGTGTGGAGTTAGTGTCCCAACTGCATCAAAAGAAGGAACTCCTGGGTTATTGTTTGATTTCTTTTCCTTTGGGTGGAGGAGAAGAATGAGGAAGGAATTTCAGGGAGCTCCCAGTTAATAAAGACTGGATATGGTGTGAGGAATTTCACTAAACCAGGGTAAAACCGGAAGGACAAAAGAGAAACATGGACATTCTCAGTAGACAAGTGTCTGAATCATATGGAAAGGAGATGAATAATATATGGAAGCGGCACAAAACTTTAAATAATAATACAAATAGTCCAAGATCCTATCCAGGTCTCAGATGGATGCTGTCCTCTTCCCAAGGAACCATCTGGTTCTGAAGGTCATGTGTACTTGGTGTACTCAGCGACCAGTAGCTTCTACTGGACCATGAGGATCCTCAGGGAGAGGAGCTGGATTGAAGGACCTTCGACCTGCAGGGCAAAACTCATGGATGCTTCAGGTGCTTATGTCAGCTAACTGGTTGTGACCTTTACCATCCCTGTGGTGAAACCTAATGTCCATGATATGGGGGAGGAGATGGAGCCTTAGGGGACCATTTAGGTTTGGAAATGCAGCCTCATGATGGGATCAGGGCCCTTATACACCAGGATTGGGAAAGCTCCCTGCACCCTGGCCCGTTTTGAGGTGCCTGGGAAAGGACGGGGTAGGATGTGGGCGCTCTCCAGACACCACAGCTTCCTGTCCCTGGACCTCAGATGACTGAGACGCCAGATCTGTGAGAATGAGTGTCTGTTGTTTGATCTGCCCAGTTTATGTATAATTTTCCAACAGGGGGCAGAGGCTGAAGTCATTTTTTTCTTTATTTAAATTGAATTTACCAACATTCACTATACCCTCAGTGTTCATCACATCACGTAACCTCCTTAACTCCGATCACCCCGTGACCCCATTCCCCACCTCCTTCCTTCCAGTGACCCTCAGTTTTTTTCCCCAGACTTAAGTGTCTCTCATGATTTGTCTTCCTCTCTAGTCTTACCCCACTTTTTCACTCTTTCCCTTATGGTCTCTTTCAATATCACTGAGACCATATCATTGCCTTTCTGTAATGGATTTATTTCTCTCAATATAATGACTCCAGTTCCATCCATGTTGACGGAAATATTATTTCATGATATTCATTGTGTCTGAAGGCTATGTAATATCCCATTGTATATATAAAGCACACCTTATTTTTGTATATTGTTTATTGGAGTGGGATTCGCCAACATATAGCATAACACCCAGTGTTCATCCCATCAAGTGTCCCCCTCAGTGCCCGTCACTCAGTCACCACCAACCCCCGCCCACCTCCCCATCCACTACCCCTTGTTCTTTTCCCAGAGTTAGGAGTCTCTCAACTTCTGTCACCCTCTCTTATATTTCCACTCATTTCCTTTCCATTCCCCTATAATCCCTTTCACTGTTTTTTATATTCCCCAAGAATGAGACCATAAAATGTTTTTCCTTCTCCGATTGACATATTTCACTCAGCATAATATCCTCCAGTTCCATCCATGTCGAAGCAATTGGTGGGTATTCATTTTTTCTAATGGCTGATTAATATCCCATTGTATACATAGACCACAGCTTCTTTATCCATTCATCTGTCAATAGACACTGAGGCTCCTTCCACAGTTGGCTGTTGTGGACTTTGCTGCTGTGAACATTGAGGTGCAAGTGTCCCTTCATTTCATTAAATCTGTGTCTTTGGGGTAAATAGCCTTTAGTGCAATGGCTGGTTCCTGAGGTGGCTCTATTCTCATGTTTTAGGACATTCCATCCTGTTTTCGGTAGTGGCTCTACAAGCCTAATTCCCACCAGGAATGAAAGAGGGTTCTGCTTTCTCAATATTCTCCCTTACATTTATTGTTTCTGGCCTTGTTACTTTATCCATTCTGAGTTGTATAAGTGGGATCTTAGTGTGGTTTTCATTTGTATTTCCCTGATGACAACTCATGTGGATCATTTTCTCCTCTGTCAGTTGGCCATTTGTCAGTCTTCTTTGGAGAAAAGCCTGTTCATGTATTCTCCCCATTTCTTGACTGGATTGATTGTTTTGTTGGGAGCTGAATTTGTTAAGGAAATATCTTGTCCTATTCTGCAGGCTGCCTTTTGTTTTGTTGCCTGTTGCATTGTTGTACAGATTCTATCTTGATGAAGTCCTAACAGTTTATTTTTCCCTTTGTTTCTTATGCCTTTTGAGAGATGCCTTCTTAGCAGTCACTGAAACTGAGGACAAAAAGATGCTACCTGAATTCGCCTCTAGGATTTGGATGAACAGCTCTCAGATTTCAATATTTCATTATTTTGAGATTATCTTTGTGCTTTGTGTAGCAGAATGGTCCACTTTCATTTTTATGCAGGTGGCTATCCAATATTTTTCAGATCCATTTTTGGATGTGTATTTCTTTCATTAGATATTTTTTTCTTGCTTTTTGAGGAGTAGTTGCCCATAGAGCTGAGGGTCCCTTTCTGCGTTCTCTGCTCTGTTTCATTGATCTATGTGTTGTTTTTGCCAGTACCAGGCTATCTTGATGATAAAGGCTTTATAATAGAACTTCTCTACAAACATTGTTATGCCCTCCTGCTGTAGTTTTGTTTCTGTTTTTTTTTTTTTCCAAAATGATTCTACCTGTTTGGCAACTTAGGAAAGAAATTGAGGAAGACACAAAGAGATGGAAAACATTCTGTGCTTATAGATTACAACAACGAATATTGTCAGGGCACCTGTGTTGCTCAGAGGTTTAGTTTCTGCAATTGGCTAGGGTTGTGATCCTGGGGTCCTGGGGTGGAGTCCTGCATCAGGCTTTTGGAAGGGAGCCTGCTTCTCCCTCTGCCTATGTCTCTTCCTCTGTCTCTGTGACTCTCCTGAATAAATGAATAAATCTTTAAAACAAAAACAAAAATATTGGTGATCCCTTCTTGACTCAACGGTTTGGCGCCTCTCTTTGGCCCAGGGTGTGATCCTGGAGTCCTGGGATCAAGTCCCATTTGAGGCTCCCTGCATGGTCTTGCTTCTCCCTCAGCCTGTGTCTGCCTCTCTCTCTCTCTCTCTCTATCATAAATGCATAAATAAAATCTTAAAAAAAACAAAAATAAATACTGTGACAATCTCTATGTTGCCCAGAACCTTCTATATATTCAAAGCAATCCTTGAGAAAGCATCCTGGACATTTTTCACAGAGTATGGACATATAATCCTAAGATTTTTATGTCACACCCAGAGACATTAGGGACACATGGATGCACTGGCATGGCCCTGCTGTTTTTGTTGTGAGCAGTATCACGTAACCGCCCTCATCCAGTGAAGGGTGCATTTCTCACCTGGAACTAGGACTAATCTTTTGCAAACCATAGGTATCTGTCAAAAAGTCACAGTGGACACACTGAACAGAAGGAGAACAATGATACAAGAGAGTCAGAGATACTCAGACACTTTGGAACTTCAGTTTAAGGATGTTCTGTTATAACATTTCCAGAAGATGAGGATGTGATGACCCAGTGAGATTTGTGTCTCACCATCACCTTACAGGGTTGTGTTGTACTGATGGCTGTTAGGTGTGTCCCTTGTCACTGGATGAACATTTGGTGCCGGTATCCTCATTTCAACCATCTGTGACTCTCTCTCTGGACATGAGATCAGTTTCCCTTTAAGATTTCCTCAATGGAACCCCTCAAGGGACCTACACGACTTATTTACCTCTTATCATTTTATTTAAATTCAGTCATTTTGTCATGGAATTTGCAACAACCTGGTAACATGACCTGGTTATGTCAATGTCTAATAGCTCTACCATCCTATTCCATAGTCTACATGTGAACTTACATGACAGTGAAGCTATTTCAGGGAAGGTAAGTCCACTCATAGACAGAAAGGCAGGGGAGTAGCTCTGAATGCTCAGAAGCAGGGCATTGGTTGGCTGTGATGATTTTATCAACATTTATACAAATAGAAGCTGTCCCCAAACATGAACACTCAGAAAATAGATGTGAGATGATGGTGGAAGGGATGGAGCACACAGTTCCTCTTGCTGTGTGCAGCCCTCGACCTGAGCTGGGCTTACCTGGATGTCTAAATGCACAGTGCAATTGGTAATGGATTGTTATCATTTGCTGTTGGTATTGTTTCCTCTGTAGATGCTGACACCCCACCTTGTTGAGGCCTGTATTAGGGTTTTGTGACTCTTCCTGACTGCATCAGAGAGCCGTTATGAACATGGCCTCCTATCTCTAGCCTGAGATTGAATGTTTCCACCCCAGAGTCTTCAGGGAGCCCTCATAGGAGAGCCATCGAGCCCTATCTGTCCTCAGTTGACATCTGAATCATGTGTTCACCGTACCTGTCTCTGAGCTGGTTTATCTCAGGCACATGAATGGGTCTCTAAATGACAATATGAAAAGCTCCTGTAATGTGGACCTGGGCAGGTCCTCTGAGGGGGTGACATGAGAGTAAGTTTACTTCCTGACTGCTCGTCTCAGAATAGAGGTCCCATGACCACACAGTGTTCAGTTTATGGAAACAAAACACAACGCCTGCACTCAGACCCAATGTTCACACGTCTTCAGGTTCCTGTCCTTCTTACCCATCCATCACATGGTGCCACTTTTTCTTCTTGGCACTTAGGGGGTCCTTACTTCCAGGAAATTTCCCCATTTTTCCATTTGAGCACCGTCATGTGAGGTTTGTCCACCTCAGGAGTAGAATTCTACAAGTTCATATGTTCCTCTCTTGTCCTTAAAATCCTTAACAGTAGCTTCTGCAAGCAACCTCCCTCCTGCTGTCATCCTTATGGTTGTATCTCCCCAATGTCAACATGCACAGCTCCAAAACTCCAAAACCTCCTCAGTATTCTATTAGAAGTATTGCTGTTGTTGTTTTTTCAACTCTGATCAATTTTATGGATGTTCGAAATGATTCAATAACTATCCAGCTGCTCCAGGGATGTGACAAGGCCTGAGTCCCCCTAATCTTCTGACATGTTAACTTCTCTATCCCATATTTTCTTATACTAAAGATGGTGTGGCGAATTTTTTCTGATTTATATGTTGGAGGTGAACTTTGGACACTGGTGTTTTGTTTCAGAGTGTCGTAAACATATTTTCGCCCCTACTCTGATTCTGGATCCTAAGGACTCATTTTCGTTTGTACAAGCCTACTGAGTATTGTACTAATATTATATTATGTTTCAAGAAGTAATTATAGACATATGTGGTCCATGCACATAAGGTCATCCAACAAGTGAGATAAGGAGCAATGCACCACCTAGCAGTGAGACTGGGGCTTCAAGGAGGGCACAGATGCTCCCAAAGGACCAGAATTGCAGGAATATTATTGCTAGGACCCCATGTCTCTGTGCAGGTGACACAGGTGCCATTTGGGTGGTGGGCCCTGCTTGCGGTCTTCCCGATGCATATGATCCATTCAAAGATGGAAAGGGGGGGTACCCGGGTGCTCAGTAGTTTCGTGCCACCTTCAGCCCAGGGCCTGATCCTGGCGATCAGGGATCGAGTCCCACATCAGGTCTATGCATGGAGTCTGCTTCTCCCTCTGCCTGTGTCTCTGCATCTCTCTCTCTGTATGTGTGTGTGTGTGTCTCATGGATAAATAAATAAAACATTAGAAATCAAAGAAGGAATGGGCTAGATTTGGAAACAGAACAGAAGGCCTGCATGCAGCCAGCAGGGTCAGGGGGACTGATCTAAGAAAACCAACACTACGGTTGATCAGAGACACAAATTAGAATTGGATTGAAACTGAAATTTCCTGCTGCATTTGTTATCAAAAATACCTGATAAATCCGTAGAAGTTCATGGTATATATTTTACTTCCCTTAGATGGAATATAGTATTTGAATAAAAAGGAATTCATGAAAAACTTACACTTGTAAGGCAGCACTATACTGTTAGTTTAGGAAGGATGAGAAAAATAGAATTATAGGCTATACAATGGAAAATGTTCATTCTGACACGAGTTTATTATATCCAAAACTCTGCTTGAATGAGCTCATTCTGCATCAGGTAAGCTCTTCAAAGCGATTACAGAAGATCACAGAGTTAACTGCAGTGGAACACAGTGACTGAGTTGTTAGAGACTTACAAATAGAACTGCATTACTTGAAACCCTCTGAAATTCAGCTAAATTCTAAATTTAGAATTGCAGGAATATTATAGGCAAGACTCCGTGTCTTTGTGAAGTGGACACAGGCATCTTTTGGTTGGTGGGTTCTGCTGGCAGTCTTCCTGATGCATGTGATCCATTCAAAGTTGCAATGTGTTAGATTTGGAGACAGAAGACAAGTCCTGTACATAGCCCATAGGGTCAGGGGGAATTTCAAAATTACGGTTGTTTAAAGGCATAGATTGAAACTGAATTTTCCTGTCACATTTGTTATCAAAAATACCTGATCAATCTGTAGAAGGGTTCAAGGGTAGATATTTTTCTTCTCTTAGATGGAATATACTATTTGAATGTAAAAGGAATTCATCAAAAACTTACAGTGGAAAGGCAGCATTACACTGTTCATTTAGGAGAGATAACAAAAATAGAAATATAGGCTTTACAATGGAAAATGTTCATCCTGACACCAGTTTATTATATCCCAAACTCTGCATGGATGCAGCTCATTCTGCATCAGATAAGCTTATCAAAGCCATTACAGAAAATCACAGATTTGACTGGAGTGACACAGTGACTTGAGTTGATAGAGACAAATCAAACTTCATTACCTGAATCACTCTGAAATTCAGCTAAATTCTAAATTTAGCAAAACCATGTCATCCTTGATACAGGAGGGGTCCACTTTTCTAAGGAACCCTGCCAGTCTGTCTATCAGGTGTTTCAAGAGGGCCAGTAACTCCTGTGGAGGGGAGCACAGGCCAAGATTCTGACTCACTGAAATGTGCACAAGGACATATGAGAAACCCTCTACAATTTAAGGGGTAGGATAAAATCACTCTATGGGGACACATGACACCTATAAACCAAGATTTACATGCAAAAAGCATTACAAAGTACCACGTGGACACAAAGTCTGAAGTCTGGAATATTACTTAATAAAAACATAGTTTCTCAAAGCAGTCAATATGAACACACAAAGGCAGTCACAGCAGTTTGACAAGTAGGGCAAGAGGAGAACAGGTAGGACTCGAGGTCAAGGAGTTATCAGGTAACATTCAAAAACATGGTGTGGGGATCCCTGGGTGGCATAGCGGTTTAGCGCCTGCCTTTGGCCCAGGGCGCGATCCTGGAGACCCAGGATCGAGTCCCACATCGGGCTCCCGGTGCATGGAGCCTGCTTCTCCCTCTGCCTGTGTCTCTGCCTCTCTCTCTCTCTCTGTATGACTATCATAAATAAATAAAAATTAAAAAAAAACATGGTGTGGTGAAAAAATGCCACTAAACAATTATGAATACTAAGGGAAAAAAGGTGGAGGAGGTGCTTTCATTGATCCTTCAGGTGTAGATATCAGCTCATTGTGTGTGACCTCTACCATCCCCATGTTGAAACCTAAGGCCCAAGAGATGGGAGGATGAGGTGGGGCCTTGGGGAGCACTTAGGTCAGCAGATGCATCCCCATGATGGGATCAGGAACCTTATTCACCATTACTAGGAAATCTCCCTGCCTCCTGACCCATGTGAGGTGACAGGGAAAGGACAGGCTAGGATGTGGGTGCTCTCCAGACACCAAATCTGTGTGCATCTGGACCTCAGACGTCGCAGACTCCAGAACTATGGGAAATGAAGGTCTTTCTTTTGATTTGCCAAATCCACTTATGTTACAGCAGCCAGCACAAGGCCAAAGTTTTATTATTATTTTTAGTAGTAGTAGTACTATTATTTAATTAAATTCAATTTTCCAAAATTTACTATACACCCAGTGCCTATCACAGATCGTACCTCCTTAATGCCCATCACCCAGTTACCC
This sequence comes from Canis lupus baileyi, assembly GCF_048164855.1. Classification (NCBI taxonomy): domain Eukaryota; kingdom Metazoa; phylum Chordata; class Mammalia; order Carnivora; family Canidae; genus Canis; species Canis lupus. Next base: position 76,157,038 of record NC_132846.1, read on the forward strand.
CATCCCCACAACAACTTCCCTTCCAGTGATCCTCAGTTTAATTACCAGAGTTAAGTGACTCTCATGGTTTACCTTCCTCTCTAGTATTACCCAAGTCAGTTCCACTCCTTCCCTTTTGGTCTCTTTCCATATTTCTTATATTCCACATATGACTGAGACCATATCATTGCCTATCAGTGATTGGTTTATTTTCTTCAATATAATACCTCAAATTCCAACCATGTTGATGTGAATATTCCTTCATGTTATACATAATTTCTAGCGGCTTAATTATACTTTAATTTATATACCAACCACATCTTCTATATCCTTTTTCCTGTAGAGGAACACCATGGTTCCTCCCAGTTTAATTATTGTGGACATTGCTGCTGGGAACATTGGGGTGCAGGTGACCGTTCGTTTAATAACATCTGTGTCTCTGAAGCTAATACCCAGAATAACAATGGCTGGGTCATAGCGTGGCTCTCTTCTCAGTTTTTGAATAAATTTGATTCTGTTATCTGAGGAGCCTGCACCAGCTTTCATTCCTACCAACAGTGCAAGAGTTCTCCCTTTCTCCACATCCTCAATACTTATTATTTCCAGCCGTGTTAGTATATCCATTCTGAGTTGTAGAAGTGGTATCTCCATGTGATTTTCATTTGTATTTCCCTGATGACAATTCATGTGGATCATTTTGCTTTTTTTAAATAATAAATTTATTTTTTATTGGTTTTCAATTTGGCAACATACTGAATAACACCCAGTGCTCATCCCGTATAGTGCCCCCCTCAGTGCCCGTTACCCATTCACCCCCGCTCCCCACCATCATCCCCTTCCACCACCCCTAGTTCATTTCCCAGAGTTAGGAGTCTTCCATGTTCTGTCTCCCTTTCTGATATTTCCCACACATTTCTTCTCCCTTCCCTTATATTCCCATTCATGAATATTTATATTCCCCAAATGAATGAGACCATATAATGTTTGTCCTTCTCTTCTTGACATATTTCACTCAACATAATACCATCCATTTCCATCCACATTGAAGCAAATGGTAGGTATTTATCATTTCTAATGGCTGAGTAATATTCCATTGTATACATATACCACATTTTCTTTTTTTTAATTTATTTTTTATTGGTGTTCAATTTATTAACATACAGAATAACCCCCAGTTCCCGTCACCCATTCACTCCCAACCCCCACCCCCCTCCCCTTCTACCACCCCTAGTTCGTTTCCCAGAGTTAGCAGTCTTTACGTTCTGTCTCCCTTTCTGATATTTCTCACACATTTCTTCTCCCTTCCCTTATATTCCCTTTCACTATTATTTATATTCCCCAAATGAATGAGAACATATAATGTTTGTCCTTTTCCGACTGACTTACTTCACTCAGCATAATACCCTCCAGTTCCATCCACGTTAAAGCAAATGGTGGGTATTTGTCATTTCTAATAGCTGAGTAATATTCCATTGTATACATAAACCACATCTTCTTTATGCATTCATCTTTCGTTGGACACCGAGGCTCCTTCCACAGTTTGGCTATCGTGGCCATTGCTGCTAGAAACATCGGGGTGCAGGTGTCCCGGCGTTTCATTGCATTTGTATCTTTGGGGGTAAATCCCCAGCAGTGCAATTGCTGGGTCGTAGGGCAGGTCTATTTTTAACTGTTTGAGGAACCTCCACACAGTTTTCCAGAGTGGCTGCACCAGTTCACATTCCCACCAACAGTGTAAGAGGGTTCCCTTTTCTCCGCATCCTCTCCAACATTTGTGGTTTCCTGCTTTGTTAATTTGCCCCATTCTCACTGGTGTGAGGTGGTATCTCATTGTAGTTTTGATTTGTATTTCCCTGATGGCAAGTCATGCAGAGCATTTTCTCATATGCATGTTGGCCATGTCTATGTCTTCCTCTGTGAGATTTCTCTTCATGTCTTTTGCCCATTTCATGATTGGATTGTTTGTTTCTTTGGTGTTGAGTTTAAGAAGTTCTTTACAGATCTTGGAAACTAGCCCTTTATCTGATATGTCATTTGCAAATATCTTCTCCCATTCTGTAGGTTGTCTTTGAGTTTTGTTGACTGTATCCTTTGCTGTGCAAAAGCTTCTTATCTTGATGAAGTCCCAATAGTTCATTTTTGCTCTTGTTTCTTTTGCCTTCGTGGATGTATCTTGCAAGAAGTTACTATGGCCGAGTTCAAAAAGGGTGTTGCCTGTGTTCTTCTCTAGGATTTTGATGGAATCTTGTCTCACATTTAGATCTTTCATCCATTTTGAGTTTATCTTTGTGTATGGTGAAAGAGAGTGGTCTAGTTTCATTCTTCTTCATGTGGATGTCCAATTTTCCCAGCACCATTTATTGAAGAGACTGTCTTTCTTCCAATGGATAGTCTTTCCTCCTTTATCGAATATTAGTTGCCCATAAAGTTCAGGGTCCACTTCTGGATTCTCTATTCTGTTCCACTGATCTATGTGTCTGTTTTTGTGCCAGTACCACACTGTCTTGATGACCACAGCTTTGTAGTACAACCTGAAATCTGGCATTGTGATGCCCCCAGATATGGTTTTCTTTTTTAAAATTCCCCTGGCTATTCGGGGTCTTTTCTGATTCCACACAAATCTTAAAATAATTTGTTCTAACTCTCTGAAGAAAGTCCATGGTATTTTGATAGGGATTGCATTAAACGTGTATATTGGCCTGGGTAACATTGACATTTTCACATTATTAATTCTGCCAATCCATGAGCATGGAATATATTTCCATCTCTTTGTGTCTTCCTCAATTTCTTTCAGAAGTGTTCTATAGTTTTGAGGGTATAGATCCTTTACACAATTTCCTTATCCATTCATCTTTCAATGGACACCGAGTTTCCTCCACAATTTGGCTAATGTGGACATTGCTGCTAGAAACATCGGGGTGCAGGTGTCTGGGCGTTTCTTTGCATCTGTATCTTTGGGGTAAATCCCCAACAGTGCAATTGGTGGGTCATAGGGCAAGTCTATGTTTAACTCTTTGAGGAACCTCCACACAGTTTTCCAGAGTGGCTGCACCAGTTCACATTCCCACCAACAGTGTAAGAGGGTTCCCTTTTCTCCACATCCTCTCCAACATTTGTGGTTTCCTGCTTTGTTAATTTTCCCCATTCTCACTGGTGTGAGGTGGTATGTCATTGTGGTTTTGATTTGTATTTCCCTCATGGCAAGTGATGTAGAGGATTTTCTCATGTGCATGTTGGCCATGCCTATGTCTTCCTCTGTGAGTTTTTTCTTCATGTCTTTTGCCCATTTCATGATTGGGTTATTTGTTTCTTTGGTGTTGAGTTTAATAAGTTCCTTATAGATCAATGAAACTAGCCCTTTATCTGATACGTCATTTGCTAATATCTTCTCCCATTCTGTAAGTTGTCTTTTAGTCCTGTTGACTGTACCCATTGCTGTGCAAAAGCCTCTTATCTTGATGACGTCCCAATAGTTCATTGTTGCTTTTGTTTCTTTTGCCTTCACGGATGTATCTTGCAAGAATTTTTCAGACAAATTGACAAAAGAGTTTGAGGGTAACAGAAAATCTCAAGAAGTTTCTTCAATGAGCACAAAGCCTGACCAGGGGCTTGATCCCAGGCAGTTGCATCATCATCTCATCCGAAATCAAGAATCGATGGCTAACAGAATGTTTCCCCATGGGCATCATCCATGGGCCAATTTTTTAAAGAATGCATTTATTTATTCATGAGCGACACACAGAGACAGAGACATAGGTAGAGGGAGGAGAAGCAGACTCCATGCAGCATGCCTGATGCTTGACTTGTCCCCAGTACTCAGATATCATGCCCTGACCCAACGACAGACACTCAACCACTGAGGCACCCAGATGTACCCCTTCAATTTTTTAAACAAAGATTTTTTCTTCCATGAGAGACATACAGAGAGAGACAGAGACACAGGCAGAGGGAGGAGCAAGCTCCATGCAGGGAGCCCGATATGGGATTTGATCCTGGGACTCCAGGGTCACGCCCTGGACCTAAGGCCAGTGCCAAACTGCTGAGCCACCCAGGGATCCCTATCAAGTGATTTTAAACCAGAATCAGGGATCCCTGGGTGGCGCAGCGGTTTGGCGCCTGCCTTTGGCCCAGGGCGTGATCCTGGAGACCCGGGATCGAATCCCACGTCAGGCTCCCGGTGCATGGAGCCTGCTTCTCCCTCTGCCTGTGTCTCTGCCTCTCTCTCTCTCTCTGTGACTATCATAAATAAATAAAATTAAAAAAAAATAAACCAGAATCAATACCCATTCTTCTGAAGCTATTTAAATAATATAAATTGAAGGAAAAATTCCAGACTCAGTCTCTGATGTCAGCATTACATTCTCCCCCAAATTAAAGACCCAGTTATTAAGGAGAATTACAAAAGATTCTATTGATGAATATGGATGCAAAAGTCTCACCAAGTTCCTAACACTAAGATCCAACACTAAAAAAATACTAACCAGAAGGGAAAAGGATCTATAGTCTCAAACTTCTAGAACACTTATGAAAGAAATTGAAGAAGACACACATAGATTGAAAACATTCTATTCTCATGGATTGGAGTTATAAGTATTGATAAAATATCTATGCTACCAAGAGCAATTGACACATTCAATGAAAACCCTATCAAAATACCATGAACTTTGTTCTTGGAAATAGAACAAACAATCCTAAAACTTGTAAGGAACCAAGAACGATCTTGATGAAACAAGACAATGTTGAAAACAACCCAAAGCAGAAGGTATCACAATTGTGGAGTTCAAAGTTTTGATCATCAAGATGGTATAATATTGGCAGTAAAAGAGGCAGATAGGTCAAAGGAATACAGTAGAGAATGCAGAAATGGAAACACAACTCTACGGTCATATTGTCTTTGACAAAGCACAAAAAAGAGTATCCACTGGAAAAGGACAATCTTTTCAACAGGTGGGGTTGTGAATATTGGGCAGTCACAAGTAAAAAAATGAACCTGTGCCACATTCTTACAAGTGACACAGAGATAAAAATCCGAGTAGATGAAAGTCCTAATTGTGAAGCAGGAACCCATCAAAATCCTAGATATTTGTGACCTCAGGTACAACAGTTTCTTGCTACTCAAGTCTTTAGAGGGAAGGAAAACAAAACCAAAAATAAACTATATGGATTCCATCAAGGAAAGGGCAGTTGTACAGCTATGGAAACACTCAACATAATTTAAAGACAACCGATAGGATGGGAGAAGATATTTGTAAATTGATCATCAGATTAAGGCTGGTTTCCAAAATATAGAGCACAATTATCAACCTAAACAAACACAAAATGAAAAATCCAATCAGAAATGTGCAGAAAGGGATCCCTGGGTGGCGCAGCGGTTGGGCGCCTGCCTTTGGCCCAGGGCGCGATCCTGGAGACCCGGGATCGAGTCCCACATCGGGCTACCGGTGCATGGAGCCTGCTTCTCCCTCTGCCTGTGTCTTGCCTCTCTCTCTCTCTCTGTGACTATCATAAATAAATAAATAATTAAAAAAAAGAAATGTGCAGAAGACATGAACAGACACCCTCTCCTGATATGAGATCCCACCTCACATCATATATTATGTAGCTCATGCACATGCACAATGAAATTCATTGTCTCCTGAAGGTCTGCCTTTTACGAACTCCGTGATTAGACCAGACAATGAATCCAACAGAAAAGAGGGAAAAAACTTTCTGTCCCACTGGAGGATCTACCAGAGAAACTGGCAGAAAAAATAAATGAATGTGAGGCAGGGCAAGATGACAGGAGTAGGGGTCCTCAACTCACCTGGCTCCGTCAAATACCTAGATAAGTTACAAACCATCCTGAACACCTACTAATTTGACCTGAGATTTAAAGAGAGATTGGCCAGAACACTACAGAGAGAAGGGTTTTCACTTCTAACAATGTAGGAAGAGAGAAATAATAAAACAAAAAAAAATCAACTAGGGGAGGAGCACCGAATAAGCCCATGTAAGGCCCACAGCTAAAGCCTCCAGAACAGGAAAGTCCAGCCCTGGAGAAGCTGGAACATTATAAATCCGGCCTGTGTCTTCCCATACAGAAAATTGATTACTAGGAAAATTGGGCAAAATCACAGGAGGGGCATTGAAGCATCCAGTTCCCAGTGTCAATAATAGAGGAAATGAGTCCAGGGGCAAGTGCACCAAATGTGGGATCTCAGTAAAGGGCTGAAACACGCACCAAGCAGGGCATGTAGGAGAAACCAGTCTGTCCAGGGGCTGGGGGTGGGATCTCAAGAGGGAGCTGTCTGTGTCCCGCTGGCTTCGGGAAACTTGATCCATGGGAGCACGATTCCAGCAGCCAGGGCCCTGGATCCCAGAGCACAGAGTGGATACATACCAGGAACCTGGACTTCCCCTGGAAGAGAAGGAGATGGGGAGGGCACAGGACAGGGAGGACTCTCATGCCACTGGGGGCCCTGCAAACTGTGCAGACCTGCACCCACAGGCCAGGCTGTGAACATCTAGGCCAGTGCAGACTGGGAGTCTGTGGTAGTTACTGAGTGGAGCTGATTCCAGGGTTCGAGAACTGGCTGCCACTGTGTTGCTCTTCCTCATTGTTTCACCTTGTGCCTGGGAGAGAAGGGCTGCCAGGGAACAAAGGACTCACTCACACGGTAAACAGCCCCCACTATGCCCAGCACCCAGGAAGGGTGACAGGAGGGAAAATGAGTGGGAAACATCAGTGAGGTTGACAAACTGAGAGACTCCTAACTCTGGGAAAGAACAAGGGCTAATGGAAGGGGAAGTGAGTGGATGGTTTCAGTGATTTGGCGATGGGCATTGATGGGATGAACACTGGGTGTTTGTTATAGGTTGGATTCAAACTTCAATAACAATATATAATAAGGGCAGCCCTGATGTTTCAGAAGTTTATAGCTGCCTTCAGCTCAGGGTGTGATCCTGGACCCCAGGATCAAGTTCCACATTGGGTTCCCTGCATGGACTCTGCTTCTCCCTCTGCCTGTGTCTGTGCTTCTCTCTCTCTTTGTCTGTCATGAATAAATAAATTATATATATATATATACGTACATATATTATGTACATATATATAATTCAGATAAATAACATCTTATTGAAGAAGAAATGGGTCAATGAAGAAAAAGAATTTAAGCAAAATTTTGATCAATGAAAATTAAATCATGACTTGTTAATGCTTTGGATACACCAACAGCCATCCACAGATGGAATGACTGACGACTACAGGTCTTCCTCAAAAACAGGAAAAGTCTAAAACAAGCAAGATAACCCTGCACCAAAGAGGCAAAATAAAAAGATCAAAGAGAGCCTAAACCTAACTGGATAAGAGAAAAAATGAATATTAGAGTATAACTTAAGTATATAGAAATAAAAAAAGGCAAACAAACTTAGGAGCTAATAAAATGTAAATATTAGTAAGTGTAAGAAATCATGAGACAGATTTGATAATTTAAAAGTGAAAGTACCAAACTAAAAAATCATGAATGAATGAGGAGAGATCACAACAAACACCTAAGAATTACAAGCAAGTATAAGAAGAAATTTTGAGCAGTTATAAGCCAATTTATTGGATGATCTGGAGAAATGGATGCAATCCTAGGAACACAAAAACAACCAAAACAGAAACAACAATGAATGGACAAACTTCACAGAACAATTACCTGGAAATAAAAATGAATCATAATTAAAAGCCTCCCAAAAGCAAGATTATATGGACAGATGATTCCCCAGGGAAATTCAACAAGAACAATCAGTATCTATTCTTCGAAAACGATTCCAAATAATAGAAATTGAAGGAAAACTTCCAGACTCATTTTCTGATGTCAGCATTACCTTGATCCCTAAACCTAACATCCCAGTAAGAAGGAGAATTACAGAAAAATTCCATTGGTGAATCTGGATGCAAATTTCTCAGCAAGATCCTAACCAGGAGGATCCAATAGTATATTAATAGGATTATTCACAACAATGAAAAAAATGGGCTTAATTCTTGGGCTGCAAATGTGGTTCAGTATGTGTTAATTGAACAGTGTGATAATCCCATTAATAAAAGAAAGGATAAGAGCCATTTTATGCTCTCAACTGATGCCCAAAAATAATTTGACAAAATATATTATTCTTTCTTGATAAAAATCTTTTCCTGTGTACGGATAGGGGGATAAACCCAAATTCATAAAAGCCATCTGCAGAGGCTACACAAAGAATGTCATCCTCAACATGGAAAACCTGAGACCATTTCTCCTAAGGTCAGGAACATGACAGGATTCTGCACTGTCACCACTGTTATTCAACATAAAACTAGACATCCAAGCCTGAGTAGTCAGAAAAAAAATCAAAAGTCATGCAAATCACCAAAGGAAAAAAACAAACTTTCACTCTTCACAGATGACAAGATACTTTAAGGAGAAACTGCAAAGGCTCTATTGAAAAATTGCTGGAACTGATACAGGAATTCAGCAATACCTGAGCATATAAAATTAATGCAAGTAAGTCAGTGGCATTGCTATATACCACAAATGAAAGAGAAGAAAGACAAATCAAGGACAATGAATCTCATTTATCATTGCATCAAAAAATTCATATAATGGGAATAATCCTAACCAAAGAGGGAAAGGACCTAAATCTAAAAATTCTAAAATACATAAGAAAGATATTAAAGAAGACACAAATATATAGAGAAACATTCTATTCCTATGGAGAACATTCTATTCCTATGGAGAGGGAGAGTGAATATTGATATAATGTCTATGCCACCAACAGCAGTCTATGCATTCAATACAAACCCTATCAAAACACCACAAACATTTTTCTAGGAAATGGAACAAACAATCCTAAAACATGTAAGGAAACAAAACAGATTCTGACTAGGCAAAGGAACATGGAAAAAAACCCAAAGCAGAAGGCATCACAGTTGGGGATTTCAAAGTTGTGGTCATCAAGACAGTATAATTGTGGCAGTAGAACACGCACATAGGTCAATGGAATAGAATAGAGAACCCAGAAATGGACACACAGCTCTGTGGTCAACTTATTCTCGACAAAGTACAAAAGACTATCGACTGGAAAAAGGACAATCTCTTGAACAAGTGGTGTTGGGAGCATTGGACAGCTGCAAGTAGAAGAATGAACCTGGCCACATTCTTACACTCCACACAAAGATAAACTCAGAGTAGATGAAAGACCTAAATGTGAGTCAGGAAACCATCAAAATCCAAGAGATTTTGTGACCTTGGGTACAAAATGTCCTTGGTACTCAAGTCTCCAAAGGGAAAGAAAACAAAAGCAGAAATGAACTTCATGGACAACACCAAGGAAGGAGCTGTCCACAGCTATGGACGCACTGAACATAATTAAAAGGCACGTAAAAAATGGGAAAATATAGAGACGCCTGTGTAGCTTGAGCATCTGTCTTTGGCTCAGTGATCCCAGGGTTCTGGGATTGAGACAGCATCAGACTCCCTGTGGGGAGCGTACTTCTCCCTCTGCCTGTGTTTCTGCATCTCTCTCTCTCTATCTCTCATGAATAATAAATAAGATATTTGCAAATCTATCTTCAGATTAAGGCTGGTTTCCAAAATAGAGAAAGAAATCATCAAACTTAACTACTACAAATTGAAAACTACAATCAGAAATGGGCAGAAGACATGAAGAGACACCCTGTTCTGAGTTGAGTTGACGACTCTCATCTTAGGTAGGTCATCCACATGGAAAATGAACTTTATTGTCTCCTCTAGGTCAGCCTTATATCAACTGCATGATTAGAACAGACAATGGATCCAAAAGAAAAGAGGGAAATATTTTCTGCCCCATACTGTAGGACCTACCAGAAAATCTGGCAAGAAAATTACATAAAAGAAATGAAAAATTGGTAAACTGAAAGAAAATAATTTGTTTGCCTATGTCAATGTCTTAAAAGAGTCAATGAGTAAAAACCTCACATAAAAACTGGAAGAAATAACTCATGAGTTCAGGAAAAAATAAGGATGTAAAATAAGCAACTAAAATAAAAGTATGTTTCTACAACCTGACAACAAATTACCTATGTAAAATTAACAAAATGATTCATTTTTCACTGGTATCAAAAATAAATATTCAGGATTAAAATTGACTAAGGATATAAAATACTCTGTGGAAAATGACCTACATTAATGAAAGTCTTTTTTTACATAAATTTTTATTTATTTATGATAGTCACACAGAGAGAGAGAGAGAAGCAGAGACACAGGCAGAGGGAGAAGCGGGCTCCATGCACTGGGAGCCCAACGTGGGATTTGATCCCGAGTCTTCAGGATCGTGCCCAGGCCAAAGGCAGGCGCCAAACCGCTGCGCCACCCAGGGATCCCCTAATGAAAGTCTTTTGAAAATGCAGCCAGAAATGCAAGGATAACTCTGTTTACACGTTAGACCTTCATATAGTCATAGTGCTATATACACAAATTGCTAGAGAATTGTGGTGCAACACTTGTGTTGACTTTTAAAGACTCGAATATAAGTCTGGAGCTGGTTATATACTCAGAGGACATGCAAATAGGGCCTTCTCTCCACTGATTAAAGCAGCCCAGCCTCAAACCTGCAGCTGGGAAAGGAGTCCCAGCTGCAGGATCCCCAGGTGACAGTATTCAGTGATCAGGAGAGAATAGAGGCAACTCACCATGGAGTCTGTGCTCAGCTGGGTTTTCCTTGTCACTATTTTAAAAGGTAATTCATGGAGAACAAGAGACCTTGAGTCTGTGAGTGGAGGTGAGTGAGAGAAACAGGGGATGTGGGACAGTGTCCTCACCAGGATGTCTTGTGTCTGCAGGTGTCCAGGGTGAGGGGCAGCTGGCGGAGTCTGGGGGAGACCTGGTGAAGCCTGAGAGGTCCCTGAGACTCGCCCGTGTGGCCTCTGGATTCACCTTCATTTCCTATACCATGAGCTGGGTCCACAAGGCTCCTGGGAAGGGGCTGCCGTGAGTCGCATGAATTTATTCTAGTGGAAGTAACATGAGCTATGCAGACGCTGTGAAGGGCCGATTCACCATCTCCAGAGACAATGCCAAGAACATGCTGTATCTGCAGATGAACAGCCTGAGAGCTGAGGACATGGCCATGTATTACTGTGTGAATGATACAGTTAGGGGACCTCAGAGTGAGCCCAGACACAAACCTCCCTGTAGAAGGGGATCGGGACCACCAGGGGGTGCACAGTCCTCACCACTTCTCTCTTGAAGGCCCAGGAGCAGGTGCAGAGGGAGGTTCTGAGAAGACTTCCTGTCAGGGTCTGGGATTCCTCTCCATTGATCAGTTTCCCCAGGGAGCCTCTCTGGACAAAGGAATTTGTGCTGAACTATGCAAGGTCCTATTTAGAAACTTAGTTTATATAGGAAAACAACTTCTTTATATGCCCCAAAGACAGAGTTGCTTATATCTATTTAATATTTTTCCTGAATATATTCCTAAAAAATATTTAATATTTTTCCTAATGTGTAATAATATACACATAACTCCATGTGCCTTATCTTTAGTTGGATCAGCAATGCAAGAGAGGTGGTCGGGGGAATGGGGTGACAGGGTGACAGGAACTGAGGGGGGCACTTTAAGGGTTGAGCACTGGGTGTTACGGTATACTTGGCAAATTGAACTCCAATAAAAATATACATTAAAAAACAGACCATGCACCCCCCAAAAATCTGACTTCTAGGTAAATGAGAACAATGATTAAAGAGAAGCAGCAAAATTTATGAAGTGATAATGAACTTGGATCGAGGACTTACCCAGACTCTCAAGTGCAAGCTATCCTTTTACCAAGGTCACCAGCTGGTTCAGATGGCCAAGTGTACACTGTGTGCTCAGAGACCAGAAGTTTCTACTGGATCCATGAGGTTCATTAGGGCAAGAAGCTGTATTGGTGGACCTCCCACCTGCAGGGAATAACTCATGGATCCTTCAGGTGCTGAAGGATCATCTCACTGGGTGTGACCTCTACCATCCCTGTGGTGAAACCTAAAGTCCATGTGATGGGAGGAGGAGGTGGGGTCTTCAGGGAGCACTTAGGTCATGAGGCTTAGTCCCATTGAGGAATCAGGTCCCTTATACACCAGGACTGGGAAAGCTCCCTGACCCTTGCCCCGTATGAGGTGACAGGGAATGGAAGCCTAGGACATGGGCATTCTCCAGGCATCATATCTTCCTGCAGCTGGACCTCAGATCCCCAGACTCAAGAACTGTGGGAATGAGTGTCTGTTGTTTAATCCACTCTGTCCATGTAAGTTGTTTCAGCAGGGGGCACAGGAACATTAGTGACACATTAGTGACACATGAACCCAAACACCAATGCTTTGGTGTTTCCAGGAGTGATGAATGTGATGACCCTGAGGGATTTGAGTGCCATCATCTCCTTATGGAGTTGTGTCATACTGACTACTGTGACTCGTGTGCCTCAGCTACATTTAGCATTTGATTTTTTACTTCATATGCAATCCCTTTTGTAAAAGGTCCCTGAACCATCCAGGTAACAGGACCTGGTGACGACAATATCTAACAGCTCTGCCATCCTATCCCATAGTTTACACATTAATGCAGCTGAGAGTGCAGTTGTGTCAGGAAGTTAAGTCCACCCATCATAACTCAGCCAGTGTGGCAGCCCCAAATGAACTTAACATGAGGAGTGGCCCAGCTTTGTCCAAAATCAGCATGATTTGTGCATTTATCTCCTTTTCCCAAACTTGCACATCCAGGACTTTAATCATGAGAGGATGAAGGAGAGGGTGGAGCACAGAGGTTCCATAACACTTTGGAGGCCCAGGACCTAGGTGGATGTTTGATGAATGTGTAAGCAGACTTTGGGGCAGAAGGTTGTTCTACCTGCAACACAACCCTCTCTCCTGACTGTGTCCAGGACCCTGGCTAGCCCTTTGAAGACATTCTCCACATGGGAGCAAGAGGAGCCAAGGCTTATTGAATGAGATCCCATTCATCCCTTATTTAATGAAGTCCCAAAGGTCACTGCAGACCCTGTTCCCAGGAAATCCCCAGGAGCTAGGACTCACCTTCCCCTTTCCCAGTTTCATAAAAAGTCAAGTCACAAGTGCACGGCCTCAGCTGGGAAATAGATGGTGCCCAGCCCTCATGTATTTGCCTTTTGGTCCTCCTCACCTAGGACTTACCAATTTTCTTCATTTCTTACATTTTCTTAAATCATTTCTGTGGATTCATGACGACATGGACTCAACCTTCTGAACTGAGGTCCCTGCTGTCCTGAGAGCCAGGTACCATGGAAACTAGAGCAACATTTACAATCATAATAACACCTATGGTCAAGCCAAAAGGATCATTTACTCACCTGGGGCACATATGGTTCTTGGGAGGAACAGTCTCAACTTAGGTGGAAAGGGTAGGGTTATTGTCCCCTTCTCACACAACAGGAGACACGGAGCCCCAACTACGCAGGCACTTCCATGGTTACTAGCTCCAAGATGAGCTCCCACCACCTTCCAGTCCCTAATTCCACATGGGAAGTATGAGGATAAGGGGGCATCTGGACATGTGCTTATGTGCTCCATCTAACCATCCTGGTTCTTCACCTTGATTTCTCCATCCTCTGATTATGAACAGTTGACTCTATATCAACAACTACATGAATTTATATTTAAATTTCAATTCATGTATTGTACTCATTTTATTAGAATATCCCTTAGTCAAAATCATTATCTGCCTGTCTTACATACGTGATAATATCACTCTCAGATCACATCTGCACTTGCCTGTCTGCAAGGTTTAGAATTTCTCCCAGAAGGAGCAGAAACTATCTTCCCCCAAGTGAGTCCAAGCCCCAAATGTCTCTTCTTTCTTGGATCATGAGGTTTCCCCAGGATCTCTGAGTGTTTCTACACCATCCTGGTGGCATGATCTGGTGTTGACAGTATCTCTCAGCTCTTCCATCTTATCCAGAGTTTACACGTGAACTCCCTGGTAGAGCAACTGTTTCAGGAAGTGAAATCCAGTCATGGAAAGTGAGTCCCCTGACCGCAAGAAATAAAACTCTGGTGGGAACAACCCCTTCTCTGTATCAGGAGGGAAAAAATGATCCTCAGAATCAGAGTAGGGAATGTAGGACCCAGAAGGCTCTGCAAACAACCCTTGTCGTTCTTCACTCATTAAGTGATCCAAACACAAATCCTGGTCTTCAATATCTATAAATGCAATGTTGTATTGTCTAGGAGACAGAAGGGCTGCCTCAGCAATCATTGTCTGGGTGTCGTATTTTACATAGCTCATGCACGTGGAAAATGAAATGAATCTCTCCTTACATATGTCTTATATCTACTGATTTATTAGATGATAAAAAGAAACCAGAAAAACAGAAGAGAAATATTTCTAATGCAACAGGTTGAAGACATACTGAGGGAAATTAGGCAATTAAAAAATTAATCAGGAGAAGGAAGAAAAATTGTTTCCATATGACATGATCTGCTAAAATGGCAATGTCTACAAATTCCACAAACTCTAGGAATTAATTAATGATGTCAGGGAATGTTCAGGATATAAAATAAACAAATAAAGCTATGATTCCAAAGACTAAGAAAAATTATCTATATAAAATCCTATATAAAATTCATAAAATATGACTTTTGCTAACATCAAAAAATATTTAGGATTAAATTTCAATAGAAGATAAGATACCATATTAAAAATGATGTATTTTGACGAAAGGCTTTTTTTTAAAGAAAAGAGAAATGAAAAGATTACTATGCTCCCAGATGAGAACATCATATTTCCACAGTGACATCTGCAAAAAGTGATCTGCAAAGGTAATGCAATCCTTGCTATTAACTTGTTAAAATCGAGTTGTGGTCAGAAGCTCAATATATACTCATAAGACATGCAAATAGGACCCTCCCTCCGCTGATTAAACCAGCCCAGCCCTGACCCTATAGCTGGGAGAGGAGCCCCAACCCCAGGATCCTCAGGTGACCTCATTGAGGGATCAGGACTGAACACAAACAACTCACCATGGAGTCTGTGCTCTGCTGGGTTTTCCTTGTCGCTATTTTAAAAGGTAATTCATGAAGAACAAGAGACCTTGAATATGAGAGTGGAGGTGAGTGACAGAAACAGAGGACGTGGGACAGCATCCTGACCAGGATGTCTTGTATCTGCAGGTGTCCAGAGTGAGGTGCAGCTGGTGGAGTCTGGGGGAGACCTGGTGAAGCCTGTGGGATCCCTGAGACTCTCCTGTGTGGCCTCTGGATTCACCTTCAGTAGCTATGACATGAACTGGGTCCGCCAGGCTCCAGGGAAGGGGCTGCAGTGGGTCGCATACATTAGCAGTGGTGGAAGTAGCACATACTATGCAGATGCTGTGAAGGGCCGGTTCACCATCTCCAGAGACAACGCCAAGAACACGCTGTATCTTCAGATGAACAGCCTGAGAGCCGAGGACACGGCCATGTATTACTGTGCGGGTGACACAGTGAGGGAACATCAGTGTGAGCCCAGACACAAAACCTCCCTGGAGAAGTGGATCAGGACCACCAGGGGGTACACACTTCTCACCACTTCCCCCTTGAAGGCCCAGGAACAGGTGATGAAAGTTCTGGGCAGGTTTCCTGTCATGGTCTGGGGCTTCCTCCTCATGGAGCAGGTTCCCTACGGTGTCTCTCTAGACCCATGATTCAGTGTCTCCTTATAAACTTTCTAATTTTTAACGTTTGTTTTTATACACAGTATTGTTTACATGTGCTAAAGACAAATCTCCTTACACTTCTCTCTACTGTCCTTACACATCATTTAATGACTCATATCTCAGTGCACCTCAACTTGTCTTTTAGGAGTTCCACCTTTATACACTGTTCATTAGAGAACTTCCCTGCTCAGCGTGCAAGGTTGGTAGAAGCAGCATGAACCAAATGATGGACAGGAAACTATAGACGGATCAGGAGTAGAAAGCAAGAATGGGAACTTTTGGAGGTATCACTATAATGAACCAACCTACCAGCTTTCATGCTAGTGATAATGTGGAAAAGCAGTGGTAACTCCCCAAGGGTGTTGCTAGGATGTGGAATCCAGAGGTCATGCACATATGCACGCACACAAATGCACACACACATGCACACACACAGACACACACACACATGAGACTATAAATCATTATCATATTTACCGAGTCTGTTTAGAGCAGGGAAGGCCTCATAGCAAGTCATAAATGCTTGGATGGAATAAGGAAAGACACTGACTCAGGGTGTGTGTTGTGGGTCAGTGGTGGGGATGGGGTTCTGCTCCAGGAGGAGATTGTGTGGAGTCAGTGTCCCCCCTGCATCAAAGGTGGGACAACCTATGGGTTCTGGTGTTATGACCCATATTTATGGTGCAGGAGAATAGGGAGGAATGGATGTCCAGGATCTAGCAGGTACATTCAAAATATGGTGTAAGAAATCATTCCACTAAACAAGTATGAAAACCGGTAGAACAATAGAGAGAATTGTTTGTTCTAAGTATGAAAAAGTCCGAATTAGAGGGAAGTTAGATGAATGTTTCTTCCAAGCCTCACACAGTATAAAGTGATTATAGAAACAGTTCAAGGATAACCCAGAGTCTCAGGTCGAAATTGTCCTCTCCCCAAGGTCACTAGCAGGTTCTGAAGGTCACATGTGTGCTATGTGCATACAGATACCAGAAGCTTCTACTGGATCCATGAGGCTCCTCAGGGTGAGGAGCTGGATTGGAGGACCTTCCACTTGCAGGGAATAACTCATGGATCCTTCGGGTGCTGACGTCAGCTCACTGTGTGTGACCTCTACCATCCCCATGTTTGAACCTAATGCCCATGTGATGGGAGGTGGAGTTGGGGCCTTAGGGGAGCACTTAGGTCAAGAAGTACAGCCTTATGATGGGATCAGTGGGAGTTCTCTGTGCTTCTTGGATTTTTACATCTGTGTCCTTCCTGAGATTAGGGAACTTTCCAGTTATTAAACAAATAAATTTTTCCTGCCTTTTCATCTAATGGGACTCCTATCATACGAATATTATTATGACATCATGATTAACTAAGTTCCCTATGTCTGTCATTGTTGTCTTTACCTTTATTTCCTCTTCTTTTCAGTCATTATTTTCAATAATTTTATCTTGTCTAAATTGACTCACTCCTGTGATTTATCCAACCGCATTTTTATAGCCTTCACTGGGAATTAAATATTGGTTATAGATTCTTAATGTGGCCTGATGCGATTTTGCTTCATTCATCTAGAATAATGGCAATATCTATTGTCTTCTCTCCATTTTTTCAAGCCCACCTAGTATTCTTTAAATCACTGTTTCAATTCCACTTTAGAGATGCTTGGATGGCTCAGTGGTTGGGCATCTGACTTTGACTCAGGGTGTCATCCAGTAGTGGGATTGAGGCTGCTTCAGGGTTTCTACATGGAGGATGCTTCTCCTTCTGCCTGTGTCTCTGTGTCTCTATCTCTTAATCTTTCATGAATAAATAAATAAAATATTGACAAAATAAATAAATTCCACAATAGAGCATTTATTTATTTCTCTAATGAATAAATTCCTGAACATAGAGATGGGAATGCTGTATGTTTTTCTGTGGTAAATTTGTCTATCATTTCATTTTTCCCTGTTTTTATTTCTGGCAAATTGAGTTTTTTGGAGAGATAGCAGAGGAATCACAATTAGCGACGTGCACAATATAGTGAAGAAAAGTTTGAAGAGACAAAAGAAGAAAGTTTGAAGAGACAAAAAGAAGGCCAGCTATCATAAGGTTTTAGGAGGAAATAAGGACATGTTATTTAAAAAAAGAATAAGGACAAGTGTTTCAAATTGTGCTTGTTTCTCATTGTCTGATAGCAGTGCTTAATGAGCAATTGCTGAGACACGGAGGAATTTCCATCTTTCTGTTTTTTGTATTTTTTTTATTGGAGTTTAATTTGCCAACATATAGCATAACACCCATGCTCTATCCCACCAAGTGTCCCCCTCAGTGCCCAACACTCAGATACCCATCCCCTCGCCCACCTCCCCTTCCACTACCCCTTGTTCATTTCCTTGAGTTAGCAGTCTGTCATGTACTGTCTCCCTCTCTGATTTTTCCCATGCATTTTCATTTCTTTCTCCTACAATCTCTTTCATTATTTTTTATGTTCAATTTCTGAATGAAACCATAGGATGTTTGTCCTTCTCCGATTGACTTATTTCTGTCAGCATAATATCCTCCAGTTCCATCCACATCAAAGCAAATGGTGGGTATTTCTCATTTCTAATGGCCCAGGAATATTCCATTGTATAGATAAACCACATCTTCTTTATCCATTCATCTGTTGATGGACACTGAGGCTCCTTCCACAGTCTGGTTATTGTGGACATTGCTGCTATGAACATCAGGGTGCAGGTGTCCTGGCGTTTCACTGCATCTGTATCTTTGGGGTAAATCCCCAGCAGTGCAATTGCTGGTTCATAGGGAAGATCTACTTTTAACTCTTTGAAACTTCCACACAGTTTTCCAGAGTGGCTACACTATTTCACATTCCCGCCAACAGTGCAGCGGGGGGTCCCCTTTCTCCACAACCTCTCTGACAATTGGTGTTTCCTGTCTTGTTATTTTTCCCCATTCTCACTGGTGTGAGGTGATATCTCATTGTGGTTTTGATTTTTATTTCCCTGATGGCAAGTGATGCTGAGCATTTCCTCATGTGCTCATTGGCCGTAACTACGTCTTCTTCTGTGAGATTTCTGTTCATGTCTTTTGCCCATTTCATGACTGTTCATGTCCATTCTTTGCTTTTAAGTTTAGTAAGTTCTTGATGGATCTTGGATGCTAGCCCTTGATTGGAGAGGTCATTTGCAAATATCTTCTCCCATTCTGTAGGTTGTCTTTCAGTTTTGTTGACTGTTTCTTTTGCTGTGAAGAAGATTGTCATCTTGAAGAAGTCACAATAATTCATTTTAGCTTTTGTTTCTCTTGACTTCATGGATATATCTTGCAAGAATTTGCTGACTCCAAGTTTGAAAAGGGTGTTGCCTGTGTTCTCCTCTAGGATTATGATGGAATCTTGTCTCACATTTAGATATTTCATCCATTTTGAGTTTATCTTTGTGCATGATGTAAGAGAATGGTCTAGTTTCATTCTTCTGCATGTGGCTGTCCATTCTTCCCAGCACCATTTATTAAAGAGACTGTCTTTTTTCCAGTATATAGTCTTTCCAGCTTTATCGAATATTAGTTGACCATGGAGTTAAGGGTTCACTTCTGGATTCTCTATTTTGTTCCATTGATCTCTGTGTCTGTTTTTGTGCCAGTACCACACTGTCTTGATGACCACAGCTTTGTGGTAAAACCTGAAATCTGGCATTGTGATGCCCCCAGCTATGGTTTTAATTTTTAGTATTTCCCTTGCTATTCGGGGTCTTTTCTGATTCCACACAAATCTTAAGATGATTTGTTTCCACTCTCTAAAGAAAGTCCATGGTATTTTGATAAGAATTGCATTAAATGTGTAAAATTGCTGGGTAACATTGACATTTTCATGATATTAATTCTTCCAATCAATGAGTAAGTTATATATTTCCATCTCTTTGTGTCTTCCTCAATTTCTTTCAGAAGTCTTCTGTACTTCTTAGGTTATAGATCCTTTACCTCTTTGTTTAGGTTTATTCCTAGGTATCCTATGCTTTTGGTTACAATTGTAAATGGGTTTGACTCCTTAATTTCTCTTTCTTCAGTCTCATGTTAGTGTATAGAAATGCCACTGATTTATGGGCATTGATTATGTATCCTGCAACACTGCCAAATTGCTGTATGAGTTCTAGCAATATTTGGATGGAGTCTTTAGGGTTTTCTACATACAGTATCATGTCATCTATTATGAGGGAGATTTTGACGTATTCTTTGCCAATATGAATGCCTTTTTTTCTTTTTGTTGACTAATTGCTGAGGCAAGGAATTCAAGTACTATGTTGAATAGCCGTGGTGTCAGAGGACATCCCTGACTTGTTCCCAATCTTAGGAGAAAAGCTCCCAGTGTTTCTCCATTAAGAATTATATTTGCTGTGGGCCTTTCATAGATGGCTTTTAAGATGCTGAGGAATGTTCCCTTTATCCTTATAGTCTGAATATTTTTGACTAGGAATGGATGCTGTATTTTGTCAAATGCTTTCGTGCACCTTTTTAGAGGATCACAGGGTTCTTGTTTTTTTCTCTTGTTGATATGATGTGTCCCATTGATTGCTTTACAAGTGTTGAACCAGCCTTGCATCCGAGGGAAAAATCCCACTTGGTCACGGTGAATAATCTTCTTAATGTGCTGTTGGATCCTATTGGCTAGTACATTGGTGACAATTTTTGCATCTGTGTTTATCAGAGATATTGGTATACAATTCTCCTTTTTGGTAGGGTCTTTGTCTGGTTTTGGAATTAAGGTGATGCTTGCCCCATAGAACGAGTTTGGAAGTTTTCCATCTCTTTCTGTCATTTCGAAAAGCTTTAATAGAATAGTTATGTTTTCTTCTTTAAATGTTTGTTAGACTTCCCTGAGAAGCCATCTGGCACTGGACTTTTATGTTTTGGGAGATTTGTGATGACTGCTTCATTTTCTTCCTGGTTATTGGACCATTCAGGTATTCTATTTCTTCCTGTTCCAGTTTTGGTAGATTTTTTTTTCCAGAAATGCGTCCATTTCTTCTAGATTCCCTAATTTATTTGTTTATATCTGCTCATAATGTTTTTAAGACCGTTTTTATTTCCTTGATATTGGTGGTTATCTCTCCTTTTCACTGACGATTTTATTAATTTGAGTCTTATCTCTCTTCTTTGTAATAAGGCTGGCTAACAGTTTATTTATCTTAAAAATTCTTTCAAAGAACTAACTCCTGGTTTTCCTGATCTGTTTCACAGTACTTCTGGTCTCTATTTCATTGAATCTCACACCTAATTCATAGGCTTTCAGGATTATTTGATAATTATCTAGGTAAGTTGATAGGGACAGGTGACTTGTGGACCTTAATCTTCTGCCATCTTGCCCCACCTTCCAATGACAGATATTCTAAGCACAACATCTCCAAAGAAACAAGAGCTTTTAATTATACACTGGACCAGATGGATATCAGAGACATGTACAGAATTTTACATCTGAACACAACTGAATACACTTTCTTCTCAAGTGCACATGGAACTTTCTCCAGAATGGATCACATGCTTGGTCACATATCAAGCCTTAACCTATAATGAAGTTTGGGATTGTCCCCTATATATTTTTAGACCATAATGCTTTGAAACTAAAACTAAATCACAAGAAGAAATTTACAAGAAGTCAGTGTGGCCAAGTTCAAAAAGGATGTTGCCTGTATTCTCCTCAAGGATTTTGATGGAATCTTGTCTTTTGCAAGATACATCCACGAAGGCAAAAGAAACAAAAGCAAAAATGAACTATTGGGACTTCATCAAGATAATAGGCTTTTGCACAGCAAAGGTTACAGTCAACAAAACTAAAAGACAACCTACAGAATGGGAGAATATATTTGCAAATGACATATCTGATAAAGGGCTAGTTTCCAAGATCTATAAAGAAATTCTTAAACTCAATAGCAAACAATCCAATCATGAAATGGGCAAAAGACATGAACAGAAATCTCACAGAGGAAGACATAGACATGGCCAACACGCACATGAGGAAATGCTATCACTTGCCATCAGGGAAATACAAATCAAAAGTACAATGAGATACCACCTCACACCAGTGAGAATGGGGAAAATTAACAAGACAGGAAACACCAATTGTCAGAGTGGATGTGGAGAAAGGGGAACCCTTGTGCACTGTTGCTGGGAATGTGAACTGGTACAGCCACCCTGGAAAACTGTGTGGAGGTTCCTCAAAGAGTTAAAAATAGACCTGCCCTACAACCCAGCAATTGCGCTGCTGAGGATTTACCCCAAAGATACAGATGCAGTGAAATGCCGGGACACCTGCACCCCCAATGTTTCTAGCAGCAATGTCCACCATAGCCAGACTGTGGAAGGAGCCTTAGTGTCCATCGACAGATGCATGGATAAAGAAGATGTGGTTTATGTATACAATGAAATATTACTCAGCCCTTAGAAATGACAAATACCCACCATTTACTTTGACATGGATGCAACTGGACAGTATTATGCTGAGTGAAATAAGTCAATAGGAGAAGCACAAACATTATATGTTCTCATTCAGCTGGGGAATATAAAAAAATAGTGAAAGGGAATAAAGTGGAAGGGAGAAAAAATGAGTGGGAAATATCCGAAAGGGAGACAGAATATGAAAGACTCCTAACTCTGGGAAATGAAGTAGAGGTGGTGGAAGGGGATGTGGGCAGATGGAGGGGGTGACTGGGTAACAGGCTCTGAGGTGGGCACTTGACGGGATGAGCACTGGGTGTTATTTTATATGTTGGCAAATTGAACATCAGTAAAAATTAAATTTATATAATAAAAATTTTAAAAATTTTAAAAATTTAAAAAATCAAGAAGAAATTTGGAAGAGGAGACAAATATTCTCAACAAGGTACTAGCCAATAAGTTCCATGAGCATATTAAGATGATTATTCACCAGGACCATCTGCGAGTTTTCCCAGGATGCAAGTCTGGTTCAACACACATAAAGCAATCAATGTGATAGATCCTATCAACAAGAGAAAAAACAAGGACTATACCATCCTCCCAGTAGATGCGGGGAAAGAATTAGACAAATACAGCATCCTTTCCTTATCAAGGCTCTTTAGAGTGTAGGGATAGAGGAAACATTATTCATTATCTTAAAAGCCATCTACAAAAAGCCCACAGCAAATTTCATTCTCAATGGGGAAACACTAGGAGCCTGTCCCCTAAGATCAAGAACATGACAGGGATGGCTGCTCTCAACACTTCTTTCCACTAGTACTAGAATTCCTAGCCTCAGATATCAGACAAAAAAATAAATAAATGGCATTCAAATTAACAACAAATTTTGGAGAGGATGTGGAGAAAGGGAAACACTCTTGCAGTGTTGATGGGAATGTGAAATGTTGCAGCCACTCTGGAAAACTGTGTGGAGGTTCCTCAAAGAGTTAAAAATAGATCTGCCATATGACCCAGCAATTGCACAGCTGGGGATTTACCCCAAAGATACAGATGCAGTGAATCACTGGGACACCTACCACCCTGATGTTTATAGCAGCAATGTCCACAATAGCCAAACTGTGAAAGGAGACTCGGTGTCCATTAAAAGATATACCGATAATGATGATGTATTCTCAATATACAATGGAATATTACTCATCCATCAGGACTGAAGAATACCCACGATTTGCTTTGACATGGATGGAATGGGAGGGTATTATGCTGAGTGAAGTAAGTCAATTGGAGAAGGATAAACATTATATGGTCTTATTTATTTGGGGAATATAAAAATAGTGAAAGGGAATAAAGGGGAAATGAGTGAAAATATCAGTGCGGGTGACAAAGTATGAGAGACACCAATCTCTGGGAAATGAACAAGGTTTAGTGGAAGTGGAGGTGGGGAGGGTGTTGAGGTGACTGGATGACAGGCACTGAGGGGGGCACTTGACATGATGAGCACTGGGTGTTATGCTATATGCTGGCATATCGAACTCCAATAAAAAATATATAAACAAAAAAAGAGAACTGCATAAAAGAAATGAAAAAATTCTAATTTGAAACAAAATAGTTTGCTTGCTAAGACGGTGTCTTAATAGATTCAATGAGTAAAAACCTCACGTAAAAAATGGAAGAAATAACTTGTGAGCTCAGAAAAAAATCAGTATATAAAATCAGCAACAAAATAAAATAAGATATCTTTCTACAAACTAACATCAAATTACCTATACAAAATTAACAAAATAATCCTCTTTACACTAGTATCAAAATACATATTTAGGATTAGAATTTACAAAGGATGGAGCTTTCTGAGATAAAATACTCTATGGAACATGAGCTAAATTGATGAATGTCTTATGAAACTACACCCAGAAATGCAGATATAACTGCTAACACATTAGAACTTCATATAGTCATAGTGCCATCTACACAAATTGCTAGAGAATTGTGGTGCAACAATTGTGTTGACTTCTAGACTCGAATGTAAGTCTGGAGCTGGTTATATAGTCATAAGACATGCAAATAGGACCCTCCTTCCACTGATTAAACCAGCACAGCCCTGATTCTGCACCTGGGAGAGGAGCCCCAGCCTCAGGATCCCCAGGTGACCCCCTTCAGGGATCAGGAGAGAACAGAGACAACTCGCCATGGAATCTGTGCTCAGCTGGGTTTTCCTTGTCACTATTTTAAGAGGTAATTCATGGAGAACCACAGAACTTGAGTATGTGAGTGGAGGTGAGTGAGAGAAACAGGGGATGTGGAAGTTTCTTGACCAGTATGTCTTGTGTCTTCAGGTGTCCAGGGTTAGGTGCAGCTGGTGGAGTCCGGGGGAGACCTGGTGAATCCTGGGAGATCCCTGAGACTGCCCTGTGTGGCTTCTGGATTCACCTTCAGTAGCTACGACATGAGCTGGGTCCACCAGGTTCGAGGGAAGAGGCTGCAGTGGGTCGCATACTTTAGCAGTGATGGAAATAGCACAAGCTCAGCAGACACTGTGAAGGGCCGATTCACCATCTCCAGAGACAACGCCAAGAACACGCTCTATCTGCAGATGAACAGCCTGAGAGCTGAGGCCACGGCCGTGTATTACTGTGCGAAGGACACAGTGAGGTGACCTCAGTGACAGCCCAGACACAAACATCCCTGTAAAAGTGGATCAGGACCATCAGGGGGTGAGCACTCCTCACCACTTCAGTCTTGAAGGCCCAGGAGCAGGTGCAGAGGGAGGTATGGGCACTTTTCCTGTCAGGGTCTGGGCTTCCTCTCCAAGGAGCAGTTTCCCCCAGAGAGTCTCTCTGGGCAAAGGATTCTGTACTTACATATTCAGTCTCTATCTTACAAACTTTGTTGTCATAGAAAGAGAAATAGAGTAAAGTCCAGAAATGGCTGTGTCTTTGCTTTGCTTATTCTTTAATCATTTTCTGATTTGAAAACTTTGTTGGTTTAGCCAACTACTATACTTATATGCACAAGGACAGATTTGCTTTAACTTTTTTACTTCTGTCCCTAAATACCAGGATATTACATGAACCTGCATGAACCGCAACTTCTCCTTGATAGAGTCCCAGGTCTATACATCTAACATGAGAGATCCAACCAGCACAGTGTGCATGGTTTTTAAAAACAGCAGAGAGAACATGCTGCTCATGACCCTACAAAGGGCTCAAAAATGAAAAGGCGAGAGGATCGATTGCAGGTGTGACTTCAGTCTTGAACCACACTGACAGATTCAATATCAGCGTCAACATGGGAAAGACAGGGTGGCCAAGAAGTATGTTGTGGGGATGTGTAGTCTGAAGAGCCCCCCCCCTACACACACACAGGCAAGAGAGTGCAAACCTTTATCACCTCCATCATCCTGTGTGTTAAGAGCCAGGCAGGCCCCTTGCAAGCTATAAATGCTTGGATTTGGGAAGGACACTGTCTCAGGTGGTGTGTTGTGGGTCAGTGGTGAGGAAGAGGTCCTGCTCCAGGAGGAGCTTGTGTGGAGTCAGAGTCCCCCTGCACTAAAGGAGGAAATTCAATGGTTCCTGTGGGATTTCCCATGGGGGGGCAGGAGGAGAGGAGGGAGGACTGGTGATCAGAGGAGTTAGCAGATGACACCCAAAGATACAATGTGATGAGAAACTATTATGAAAAATGAGGGAACAAAAGTGGAGGAAGACCTTCCACCTTCAGGAAATAACTCATGGATCCTTTAGGTGCTGATATCAGCTCACTGTGTGTGACCTCTACCATCCCCACATTGGAACCTAACGTCCATGTGATGGGAGGGGGAAGTGGCGCCTTAGTAGAGCACTTAGGTCAGGAGGTGCAGCCTCATGGTGGGATCAGGGCCCTTATACACCCGGACTGGGGAAGATCCCAGCCCTCAGCCCATGTGAAGTGACAGGAAAGTACAGGCTAGGACCTGGGTGCTCCCCAGACACTACATGTCCCTGCACCTGGACCTTAGACTTCCCAGACTCCAGAACCGTTAGAATGAGTGTGTTGTTGAATCCACCCAGACTGGGAATGGTGGTGACATCACCCAGACACACTAAAACAGGGTCTCTCCTTCTTTTTGTCCTTTCCAACCTTGTCACAAGAGAACAGTCAGGTTATGACAAAACAGAGCAGGAAACCCACACCTGGACTCACTGTCCTCAGCCACCGTCCATGCCCCTGTGTTTAGTAGCTGTGCATCACCATGGTGTCACACATTCTTCCTACAACCCTGGAGTTCTTGGGATTCTTCCCTGTTTTACCACCTGAGCAGCATTAGCCCAGGCACATCCCCATGGAAGCAGATACCTAAAACTTCAGATTTTTATATCTGCAGCTCATAATACTCTACAGAATATTCTGGATCAGCCTCACTCCATTTCTAATCACCACAGCTATATCTCCACATGCCAACATCCATTACTCTTACATCCAAAATTTGGTCGATTTTTTACATATGGACTTGCAGTTTTTGATCTGTCAGACCTTTGAGTGATTTCATGGGTGATCAGGATGATTCGATAACTAGGACACAAGGTCCCAGATCTAGGTGCTCACTGTTCCCCCATGCAGACTCAGTCTCCAAGCGGCAGGGCCCTGAATCCCACGACACGTGAGTCAGGATATTTAAGAGGATGGAAACATCCCCAAATCCTTCACTTGGTTGAGAAGCCAAGCACTGGGTTTAGGCAGTGAATTTTGCATCCCTGCCTGGACACCCTGTGCTCTTCACCACTGCTGCTGAACATCATTTCCTCTGAGTGTTCATGTTGGAGGATCCCTAGGGAAGGCATGTCCTGTCCCCATCCTGTGATGTCTTTCTCCACAGGTGATCTGTCCCAGGTCCCCCTGCAGGAGTCTGGATCTGGACAGGGGAAACCCAGGCAGACCCTTACACTTGCCTGCTCCTTCTCTGTGTTCTCACTGCACATGTGAGTGTGGGTGACACATGGGTCCATTACCCTTCAGGGGAATGCACTGGAGTGAATTTCAACATCTGGTGGGAGGATGCTAAGTACCACAACCTATCTCTGAAGAGCAGGAGGATGTATAGAAATTCCAGCAACTGGAAAAATAAATGATTATGTTTCACACCAGAAGCATATCTATTCGTGATGAACAATCAGCCTGATGAGATACAACAGAGCATCTGCCATGAAATCACAAGTTCACATTTGAGCATGAGAACAGAATTGCTACAGTTTATGAAAACAACACTATGAAAATCAATTGCAAGAGTCTATATTCATATAACATATAAACCCTGAGTTACGAGAGACCAATTAGGGAACAGGTCAACACTGAGGAGACCAGGAAAAAAAAACCAAGACTTTTCAATATATTGTCAATGTAGAAGCTCTTTTTTTTCCCAGTCAGCTCTGCCTTTATTCTGTGTTTCTTTTTTTTAATTTATTTTTTATTGGTGTTCAATTTACTAACATACAGAATAACCCCCAGTGCCCAACACCCATTCACTCCCACCCCCCGCACTTCTCCCCTTCTACTACCCCTAGTTCATTTCCCAGAGTTAGCAGTCTTTATGTTCTGTCTCCCTTTCTGATATTTCCCACACATTTCTTCTCCCTTCCCTTATATTCCCTTTCACTATTATTTATATTCCCCAAATGAATGAGAACATATAATGTTTGTCCTTCTCCGACTGACTTACTTCACTCAGCATAATACCCTCCAGTTCCATCCACGTTGAAGCAAATGGTGGGTATTTGTCATTTCTAATAGCTGAGTAATATTCCATTGTATACATAAACCACATCTTCTTTATACATTCATCTTTCGTTGGACACCGAGGCTCCTTCCACAGTTTGGCTATCGTGGCCATTGCTGCTATAAACATCGGGGTGCAGGTGTCCCGGCGTTTCATTGCATTTGTATCTTTGGGGTAAATCCCCAACAGTGCAATTGCTGGGTCGTAGGGCAGGTATATTTTTAACTGTTTGAGGAACCTCCACACAGTTTTCCAGAGTGGCTGCACCAATTCACATTCCCAGCACCAGTGTAAGAGGGTTCCCTTTTCTCCGCATCCTCTCCAACATTTGTTGTTTCCTGCCTTGTTAATTTTCCCCATTCTCACTGGTGTGAGGTGGTATCTCATTGTAGTTTTGATTTGTATTTCCCTGATGGCAAGTGATGCAGAGCATTTTCTCATATGCATGTTGGCCATGTCTATGTCTTCCTCTGTGAGATTTCTGTTCATGTCTTTTGCCCATTTCATGATTGGATTGTTTGTTTCTTTGGTGTTGAGTTTAAGAAGTTCTTCATGGATCTTGGAAACTAGCCCTTTATCTGATATGTCATTTGCAATTATCTTCTCCCATTCTGTAGGTTGTCTTTGAGTTTTGTTGACTGTATCCTTTGCTGTGCAAAAGCTTCTTATCTTGATGAAGTCCCAATAGTTTATTTTTGCTTTTGTTTCTTTTGCCTTCGTGGATGTATCTTGCAAGAAGTTACTATGGCCGAGTTCAAAAAGGGTGTTGCCTGTGTTCTCCTCTAGGATTTTGATGGAATCTTGTCTCACATTTAGATCTTTCATCCATTTTGAGTTTATCTTTGTGTATGGTGAAAGAAAGTGGTCTATTTTCATTCTTCTGCATGTGGATGTCCAATTTTCCCAGCACCATTTATTGAAGAGACTGTCTTTCTTCCAATGGATAGTCTTTCCTCCTTTATCGAATATTAGTTGACCATAAAGTTCAGGGTCCACTTCTGGGTTCTCTATTCTGTTCCAATGTAGAAACTCTTAAGGCAAATTATTAATTATAAAATTGGAATGTTATAGGTAAAAAGTCAACATGCATAACACCAATATTAAGAATACACTTTGTGAAAATCAACTATATTTTTAAACCATATATTTATCAAAGTAATGAAATACAAGATACAGACCAAGGAAAACATGCACAAATTATTGTAAGAATCCTCAAAATTCAATAGAAAAAAATCATCTATAAAACAGGCAGAGCCTTGTGTGGACATGTTATACAATAGGGTACAGACATATGAAGTAAGCACAGGAGAGGATACTCCTTACCAGAATCTATCAGGGAATTTCACGTCAACCACAATGTGATGCCCTATACACTCATCACGGGGACACTGGTATTAAAGAAGCACTGGTCAGAACATTCTAGGGAGCATGCAGGACATCTGGGTGTGAACCCTGCAAGTAGGAATGAAAAATGAACCAGAAGCCCAGGAAAATATTTTTTTCTTTTCTTTTTTTTTTTTTAAATAATAAATTTATTTTTTATTGGTGTTCAATTTTCCAACATACAGAATAACAGCCAGTGCTCATCCTGTCAACTGTCCCCCTCAGTTCCCATCACACATTCACCCACACCCCCGAACCCTCCCCTTCCACCACCCCTAGTTTGTTTCACAGAGTTAGCAGTCTTTATATTCTGTCTCCCTCTCTGATATTTCCCACACATTTCTTCTTCCTTCCCTTATATTCCCTTTCACTATTATTTATACTCCCTAAACAAATGAGAACATGTAATGTTTGTCCTTCTCCGATTGACTTATTTCACTCAGCATAATACCTCCAGTTCCATCCACGTTGAAGCAAATGGTGGGTATTTGAGTTTCTAATGGCTGAGCAATATTCCATCGTATACATAAACCACATCTTCTTTATCCACTCATCTTTCGATGGACACTGAGGCCCCTTCCACAGTTTGGCTATTGTGGACATTGCAGCTAGAAACATCGGGGTGCAGATGTCCCGGCGTTTCATTGCATCTGTGTCTTTGGGGTAAATCCCCAACAGTGCAATTGCTGAGTCCTAAGCAGATCTATTTTTAACTCTTTGGGGAACCACCACACAGTTTTCCAGAGTGGCTGCATCATTTCACATTCCCAGCACCAGTGTAAGAGGGTTCCCTTTTCTCCACATCGTCTTCAACATTTGTGGTTTCCTGCCTTGTTAATTTTCCCCATCCTCACTGGTATGAGGTGGTATCTCATTGTGGTTTTGATTTGTATTTCCCTGATGGCAAGTCATGCAGAGCATTTTCTCATATGCATGTTGGCCATGTCTATGTCTTCCTCTGTGAGATTTCTTTTCATGTCTTTTGCCCATTTCATGATTGGATTGTTTGTTTCTTTGCTGTTGAGTTTAATAAGTTCTTTATATATCTTGGAAACTAGCCCTTTATCTGACATGTCATTTGCAAATATCTTCTCCCATTCTGTAGGTTGTCTTTTAGTTTTGTTGACGGTATCCTTTGTTGTGCACCTGTATACAGTGCAATATTACTCAGCCCTTAGAAACAACAAATACCCACCATTTGCTTCGACATGGATGGAACTGGATGGTATTATCCTGAATGAAATAAGTCAATCAGAAAAAGACTTACATTATATAGTCTCACTCATTTGGGAATATAAATAATAGTGAAAGGGAATAGAGAGGATGGGAGTAGAAATGGGTAGTAAATATCAGAAAGGGAGACAGAACATGGAAATATCCTAACTCTGGGAAACAGACTAGGGATCTTGGAAGGGGAAGATGGAGGGGGGTGGTGAATGGGTGACGGGAGCCATGATATCCTTCCACAGGTAAATGACAAAAAAAAATTCAAGTCTCCACAGTAACAACTCATAATTTGTATTTTAATGATTTTATTTAATTACTTATGAGACACACAGACAGAGAGAGGCAGAGACAGAGGCAGAGAGAGAAGAAGGTTTCATGCTGGGAGCCGATGTGGGACTGGATCTCTGGACTCCAGAATTACTACCAGAGCAGAAGGCAGAGCCCCCCAGGCATCTATAACAATAGAGAATTTAAAAGGCAATTAACAAAACCTTATTACATTGACACCAGTTTTAAAAATATACTATGTAGGATTACATATTCTGAAGGAGGCAAAATACGATCCACTAAAAGTACCTACATTGATGAGAGATTTTTAAAAACTCATAAGGAAATGAAAAGGTAATTTTTTCATAGATTTGAACACTTCATAATGTCACAAGACATTAGACAGTGGTCTAGAGATATAAAGCAATCCTTGTTAATAACTTGTAAAGAACCAACCAACCAACCATCTGGCGCTGATGATATATTCAAGTACATGCAAATAGGGCCCTTTCTTGGCTGATTAAACCAGCCCAGCCCTGACCCTGCAGCTGGGAGAGGAGCCCAAGCTCCAGGATCCCCAGGTGACACCATTCAGTGCTCACGACACAACACAGAAAAACCACTATGGAGTCTGTGCTCAGCTGGGTTTTCCTTGTCGCTATTTTAAAAGGTAATTCATGGAGAAAAAGAGACCTTGAGTATGGGAGTGGAGGTTGCTGAGAGAAACAGAGGATGTGGGACAGTTTCCTGACCAGGATGTCTTGTGTCTTCAAGTGTCCAGAGTGAGATGCAGCTGGTGGAGGCTGGGGGAGACCTGGTGAAGCTTGGGGGGTCCCTGAGACTCTTCTGTGTGGCCTCTGGATTTACCTTCAGTAGCTATTGGATGAGCTGGGTCGGCCAGGCTCCAGGGAAAGGGTTGCAGTGGGTTGCATACATTAACAGTGGTGGAAGTAGCACATACTATGCAGACGCTGTGAAGGGCCGATTCACCATCTCCAGAGACAATGCCAAGAACACGCTGTATCTGCAGATGAACTGCCTGAGAGCCGAGGACACGGCCGTATATTACTGTGTGGGACACAGTGAGGGGACCTCAGTGTGAGTCCAGACACAAACCTCCCTGTAGAAGGGGATCAGGACCACCGGGGGTGTGCACTCTTCACCACTTCTGTCTTGAAGACCCAGGAGCAGGTGTAGATGGAGGTTCTGGCAAGTTACCTGTCAGGGTCTGGGCTTCCTCTCCATGGAGCTGTTTCCCCCTGGGAGCCTCTCTGGGCACAGGATTCTATTCTTACTATTCAGTCTGTGATTTAGAAACATTTCTTTTGGTGGGATGGGTAAGATGGCGGATGAGTAGGGTCCCCAATTCACCTGTCCCCACCAAATTACCTAGATAACCTTCAAATCATCCTGAGAATCTACGAAGTCAGCCTGAGATTTAAAGAGAGATCAGCTGGAATGCTACATGAAAAGACATCACGCTACTATAAAGGTAGGATGATGGGGGAAAAAAAGAATTAAAGAAACAAAGGGCATCCAAGGGGGAGAAGCCCTGCGAGGAACCAGGATAAGGCTGGGGCGAGTGCCTCCCAGGACAGGAAAGCCCCTCCCCAGAGAAGCAGGAGCTTCACCAATCTTCCCGGGAAGAAAGGCACTCGCAGGGAGTTAGAGCAGGACCCCAGGAAGGCGGTATGCCCTCAGGCTCCCGGGGACACTAATAGAGCAACTGCACACTGGGGAGAGTGCACCAAGCACCCTAAAGGGCTGCAGCGTGCACACATTGACCCGGGAGCAGCATGGAGGGGCTCGGGCAGTGGCTCTGCACAGATGGGGCTGCGCGGCCCTGGGAGCTACTTGGAGGGGCTTGGTCGGCGGCTCCATGGCGGGGGGTGCCCAGCCGGGAGAACGAATCAAACAGTGCAGGCCCGGGAGCACAGGGTGCAGGGGACACAGCCCAGGATCCGACCTACCCATGGGACAGGAAGAGGCCAGGAGGGCTCAGGACAGCAAGGACGCTCCTGCTCCAAGCTGAGCAGATCAGCGGCCCCGCCTCTGGAGCCTCCAGACCCCTGCAGACAGAGAGCTTTGTAGTTACTGTGGGTGCTGAATCCAGGGCTCCAGAACTGGCGGCCACCACTGTGGTCTTTCCTCCTGGAGCCTCAGGAGGTAAACGACACTCACTGAGCCCTGCACCAGGCAGGGAGCAGAGCAGCTCCCTCAAGTGCTAACACCCGAAATACAGCACAACAGGCCCCTCCCCCAAAAGACCAGCTAGATGGACAAGTTCCAGGGGAAGTCCACGGACTTAAAGTATACAGAATCAGAAGATACTCCCCCATGAATTTTTTTTTTTTTGCTTTTTGCTGGGGGCATCACAATGCCAGATTTCAGATTGTACTACAAAGCTGTGGTCATTAAGACAGTGTGATACTGGCCAAAAACAGACACATAGATCAATGTAACAGAATAGAGAACCCAGAAATGGACCCTGAACTTTATGTTCAACTAATATTCGATAAAGGAGGAAAGACTACCCATTGGGAGAAAGACAGTCTCTTCAATAAATCGTGCTGGGAAAATTGGACATCCACATGCAGAAGAATAAAACTAGACCATTCTCTTACACCATACAAAAAGATAAACTCAAAATGGATGAAAGATCTAAACATGAGACAAGATTCCATCAAAATCCTAGAGGAGAACACAGGCAAAATCCTTTTTGAACTCGGCCACAGTAACCTCTTGCAAGATACATCCATGAAGGCAAAAGAAACAAGAGCAAAAATGAACTATTGGGACTTCATCAAGATAAGAAGCTTTTGCACAGCAAAGGATACAGTCAACAAAACTAAAAGACAACCTACAGAATGGGAGAAGATATTTGCAAATGACGTATCAGATAAAGGGCTAGTTTCCAAGATCCTTAGAGAACTTATTAAACTCAACACCAGGAAACAAAGAATCCTATCGTGAAATGGGCAAAAGACATGAAGAGAAATATCACGGAGGAAGACATAGACATGGCCAACAAGCACATGAGAAAATGCTCTGCATCACTTGCCATTAGGGAAATACAAATCAAAACCACAATGAGTTACCATCTCACACCAGGGAGAATGGGGAAAATTAACAAGACAGGAAACCACAAATGTTGGAGAGGATGCAGAGAACAGGGAACCCTCTTACACTTTTGGTGGGAATGTGAACTGGTGCAGCCACTCTGGAAAACTGTGTGGAGGTTCCTCAAAGAGTTAAAAATAGACCTGCCCTATGACCCATCAATTGCACTGTTGGGGATTTACCCCAAAGATACAGATGCAATGAAACACCGGGACACCTGCACCCCGATGTTTATAGCAGCAATGTCCACAATAGCCAAACTGTGGAAGGAGCCTCGGTGTCCATCAAAACATGAATGGATAAAGAAAATGTGGTTTATGTGTACAATGGAATATTACACAGCCATTAGAAATGAGAAATACCCACCATTCGCTTCAACGTGGACAGAACTGGAGGGTATTATGCTGAGTGAAGTAAGTCAATCGGAGAAGGACAAACATATGTTCTCATTCATTTGGGGAATATAAATAATAGTGAAAGGGAATATAAGGGAAGGGAGAAGAAATTAGTGGAACATATCAGAAAGGGAGACGGAACATAGACTCTTAACTCTGGGAAATGAACTAGGGATAGTGGAAGAGGAGGAGGGCGGGGGGTGGGGGTGAATGGGTGACGGGCACTGAGGGGGGCACTTGACAGGATGAGCACTGGGTGTTATTCTGTATGTTGGTAAATTGAACACCTAGAAAAAATAAATATATTATAAAAAATAAATAAATAAATAAATAAATAAATAAATAAATAAATAAATAATAAAATAAAATAAAATAATAAAATACTAATAAAAAAGAATGGAATCTAAGACTGGAGCTGACTATATAGTCAGAGGACATGCAAATAAGGTCCTTCGTACACTGATTAAACCAGCCCAGCCCCGACCCTAAGCTTGGAGAAGAGCTCTAGCAACAGGATCCCCAGGTGGCCCCATTCAATGCTCACGACACAACACAGAAAAACCACTATGGAGTCTGTGCTCAGCTGGGTTTTCCTTGTCGCTATTTTAAAAGGTATTTCATGGTGAAGAAGGGACTTTGAGTATGTGAGTGGAGGTGAGTGAGCGAAAGAGGTGATGTCGGACAACTTCCTGACCAGGATGTCTTGTGTCTGCAGGTGTCCAGGGTGGGGTGCAGCTGGTGGAGTCTGGGGGAGACCTGGTGAAGCCTGGGGGGTCCCTGACACTCTCCTGTGTGGCCTATGGATTCACCTTCAGTAGCTACAGCATGCAATGGGTCTGTCAGGCTCCAGGGAAGGGGGTGCAGTGGGTCGCATACATTAACAGTGGTGGAAGTAGCACAAGCTCCGCAGATGCTGTGAAGGGTCGATTCATCATCTCCAGAGACAACGTCAAGAACACGCTATATCTGCAGATGAACAGCCTGAGAGCCGAGGACACCGCCGTGTATTACTGTGCGGGTGATACAGTGAGTCGACCTAAGTGTGAGCCCAAACACAAAATCTACCTGTATAAGGGGATCAGGACCACCAGGGTGTGCACACTCCTCCCCACTTCTGTCTTGAAGACCCAGGAGCAGGTGCAGATGGAGCTTCTCGGCAGGTTTTATGTCGGAGTCTGGGATTCCTCTCCATGGAGCAGTTTCCCCCAGGGAGTCTCTCTGAACACTTGATTGTGTGTTTACCTATTCAGTCTCTTTCTTAGAGACTTAGAATTCAACTATAGCACCTGCACTTACTTGTACTTAACTTTTCCTGATCCAAAATATTAATCGATTATAAATAACTACATTCATGTCTTCTGAACATTTTCATGAGTCCTATTGTTACTCCCTTTGGATCACAGGACCCCATGATAACTGTTCTCTTGCACATCACAGTATTCAGTAATCTCCATTCAACACTAGAGAAAAGAGACATTCAACAAAAATATTAAAAACAGCCTGGGATTGAGAAAAATTCCCAGCATGACATGGTAGGGAGGTGGAATCTGAGGTCACTCACAGACACACACAATCATAAGAGAATAAGCTTTAAATACCTTCACCTTCATGTCTGATGAGAGCCATGTAGGCCTCTCTTCGTGTCATAAATGCCTGGATGGTGCCAGGGAGGACACTAGCTTTGGGTGTGTGTTGTGGGTCAGTGGTGGAGACAGGATCCTGCTCCATGTGATTTGGGAAGGGGGTGGGGCCTCAGGGAACCACTTAGGTCAGGAGGTGCAGCCTCATGATACATCCAGGGCCCTAATACACCAGGATTGGGAAAGCTCCCTGCATCCTTGCCCCATGTGAGGTGATGGGGAAAGGACGGGCTAGGACGTGGTTGCTCTTCAGACACCACCTCTGCCTGCACCTAGACATCAGACGTCCCAGATTCCAGATCTATGAGAATGAGTGTCTGTGGTTTGATCCATCCAGTCCATGTATGATGTTCCAGGAGTTGGGACAGACTAAAGTAATTTTTTCTTTGTTTAAATTGTATTCACCAATATTTACTACACTTTCAGTGCTCATCACATCACGTGCCCTCCTTAACTCAAATCCCGCAGTTCCCCCATCTCCCACCCTCTCCCTTCCAGCGACCCTCAGTGTTTTTTCCCCCAGAATTGTCTCTCTTGATTTGTCTTCTTCTGTAGTATTACCCCACTAAGTTTCACTCCTTCCTTTATGGTCTCTTTCAATATTTCCTATATTCCACCTATGAGTGAGACCATATCATTGCCTTTCTGTGATTAATTTCTCTCAACATAGTACCTCCAGTTCCACCCATGTTGAAGGAAATGTTATTTCATCTTATTCATCATTTCTGACAGCAGTGTAATATCCCTTTGTATATATAAACCATATTTTGGGCATATTTTTATTGGAGTTCAATTTGCCAACATATATTATAACAACAAGTACTCATTCCACCAATTGCCCCCTCATCTCCTGTCATCCAGGCACCCTAATTCATGGACCTTTTCCCCTTCCACTCTCGTTTTTTTCCCCATATATAGCAGTTTCTCATGTACCGTCACTGTCTCTGATAATTCTCACTCATTCTATCTCCTTTCCCCTTTATTCCCTTGCAGTATCTCTTATGTTCTTTGTATGAGTGAAACCATACAATGTTTTTCCTTCTCTGAATCACTTACTTCAGTCAGTATAATACCCTCCACATCCATCCACGTTGAAGCAAATGATGAGTATTTGTCATTTTTAATGGCCGAGTAATGTCCCAGTGTATATATAGACCATATCTCCTTTATCCATTCATCTGTCAATGGACATTGAAGCTCCTTCTGAAGTTTCTTTATCCCCTTTTCTGTAGAAGGGCTTCATGATTCCTCCCACAGTTTGACTATTGTGGACATTGCTGCTGTGAACTTTAGGGGGCAGGGGTCCCTTAATTTCATTAAATTTGTGTATTTGTGGTAAACATCCTGTAGTGTAGTGGCTGCATAATAGGGTGGCTCTATTCTCACTTTCTCAGGACATTCCATTCTGTTTTCTGGAGTGGCTGAACAAGCCTGCATTCCCACCAAAAATGAAAGAGAAAGCTCCACTTTCTCAATATCCTCGCTTATATTTATTGTTTTTAGCCTTGTTACTTTATCCATTCTGAGTTGTATAAGTGGGATCTTAGTGTGTTTTTCATTTGTACTTCCCTGATGACAAGTCATATGGATCACTTTTCTCATCTGCCTGTTGGCCATGTGTAGGTCTTCTTTGGAGAAATGGCTGTTTGCGCATTCTCTCCATTTCCTGACTGGATTTTTGTTTTTTTGGGTGCTGACATTGTTAAGGAAATATCTTGTCCTATTCTGTACGTCGCCTTTCATTTTGTCACCTGTTGCATTGTTGTACAGATTCCTCCTTTATGAACTCCTAATAGTTTACTTTCCCAATGTTTCCCTGTTCTTTCCTACACCTTTTGAGAGGTGCCTTGATAGCAGTCGCTGCAGCTGAGGACAAAAAGTTGCTACCTGAATTCTCCTCTAGGATTTTGATGGATTAGTGTCTCAGGTTTTGGTACTTCATCCATTTTGAGATGAGGAGGGTGGGGGGTGAGAGTGAATGTGTGATGGGCACTGAAGGGGCACTTGACGCAATGAGCACTGTGTTATTCTGTATGTTGGCAAATTGAACACCTATAAAAAAGAAACAAAAGCAAAAATGAACTATTGGGACTTCATCAAGATAAGAAGCTTTTGCACAGCAAAGGATACAGTCAACAACTAAAAGACAACCTACAGAATGGGAGAAGATATTTGCAAATGACATATCAGATAAAGGGCTAGTTTCCAAGATATATAAAGAACTTCTTAAACTCAACACCAAAGAAACAAACAATCCAATCATGAAATGGGCAAAAGACATGAAGATAAATCTCACAGAGGAAGACATAGACATGGCCAACATGCATATGAGAAAATGCTCTGCATCACTTGCCATTAGGGAAATACAAATCAAAACCACAATGAGATCCCACCTCACACTGGTGAGAATGGGGCAAATTAACAAGGCAGGAAACAACAAATGTTGGAGGGGATGCGGAGAAAAGGGAACCCTCTTACACTGTTGGTGGGAATGTGAACTGGTGCAGCCACTCTGGAAAACTGTGTGGAGGTTCCTCAAAGAGTTAAAAATAGACCTGCCCTATGACCCAGCAATTGCACTGTTGGGGATTTACCCCAAAGATACAGATGCAGTGAAACACCGGGACACCTGCACCCCGATGTTTATAGCAGCAATGGCCACGATAGCCAAACTGTGGAAGGAGCTCGGTGTCCAACAAAAGATGAATGGATAAAGAAGATGTGGTTTATGTATACAATGGAATATTACTCAGCTATTAGAAATGACAAATACCCACCATTTTCTTCAACGTGGATGGAACTGGAGGGTATTGTGCTGAGTGAAGTAAGTCAGTCGGAGAAGGACAAACATTATATGTTCTCATTCATTTGGGGAATATAAATAATAACAAAAGGGAATATAAGGGAAGGGAGAAGAAATGTGTGGACAATATCAGAAAGAGAGACAGAACGTAAAGACTGCTAACTCTGGGAAACGAACTAGGGGTGGTAGAAGGGGAGGAGGGCGGGGGTGGGTTGAATGGGTGACGGGCACTGGGGGTTATTCTGTATGTTAGTAAATTGAACACCAATAAAAAATAAATTAAAAAAATAAATTTATTATTTAAAAAAATCATTGACTTTCTTCAGATAGTTGAGACAGACAATCCTAAGAAATGTATGGCACAGGCAAAGAGTCTAGTGACACATTAATCCAACACTTATATTCTTGCATTTTCAGACTGCATTTGTTGTGTCAAGAACCTGTTAAGCTCCCTCAGCCAGTCAAAGGTGGATTTCTCACATATTCCTTCCTGGAGTTAGGACTAAGCTGTTGTCAATCATAGAGATCTGTGGAAAAGACACACTGGAAACACAGAAGGAGAATCTTGGGGCAAGATAAACAGAGTTGCTCAGACACTTTGGGCATTCAGTTTAAGGATGTTCTTTTATAACAGTTTCATAAGGTGGTGATGTGTTGAGCCTGTGAAGTTTGTGTCTTACCATCACCTTACAGAGTTGTGTTGTCCTGACTGCTGTGGATACCTTGTCACTTGATGAACATTTGGTGCCCCCTGTTCCCATTTAAAACCCACCAGCACATATGAATCTACCTCTGGTCATGAGGGCAGTTTCCCCTTAGGGTGTTCCTCACTGGAAACCCTCAATGGACTTACATTACATATTTGCCCTTTTTCTTTTATTTACACGCAATCCTTTTTGTAATGGGATCAGCACAACCCAGGTAAAGTGAACTGGTGAAGACAATGTCGCAGGTCTGCCATCCTATCCCATAGTCTATACGTGAACCTACATGGAGGTGAAGCTAAATCAGGGTAATTAAGTCCACTCACATTAAGAAAGACAAGGGAGCAGCACTGAATGCTCAGAAGCAGTGGAACGGTCAGCTTTGTCCAAGTTCAACAATATTTGTACGCAGACCTTCACTCCACAAACTTACACACAGGATTCTCTGATGCTTAGTGATGTTGAACACTGATGGATGTTTGTATTCTTTTAAAGTTTTTGTTTATTTGAGATACAGACAGATTGCACACATAGAGGAAGGAACAGTGAGAGTAGCAAATTATTTTCTTTTTGTAAACCCAGTGTGGGGATGGGTCCTAGGACCCTGAGATCATGACCAGAGCTGAGGTCAAAGATTAACCAATTGACTAAGAACATAATTTTGTTTCTTTTCTATAGAAAAATGATTATGGATGACCTTCACCTAATTTTTAAAAACATTTTTATATTTATTTAGACAGAAAGAGATAGCAGGGGATGAGCAGATGGAGAATGAGAGAGAAAATCTCAAGGTGATTCCCCATGACCACATAGCCTGACTTGGGGCTCAATCCCAGGATCCTGAGGTTATGACCTGGGCCAAAACCAAGAGTCAGATGATTAACCACCTGAGTCACCCAGGGCCCAATCCATGCCCAAGTTCTTAATTAGGGGATCTATGTATTGTCATTGTTCTGTGTTACATATTTACTCTTGAGGTTAAGGGTCCCTTCTCTATTTTTGATACTAATCCCTTCTCAATATATAACTGAACACACTGACCTGCATTTCATAGGCTGCATTCTTGCTCTAATATTTGTTATACACAATTTCTATTTCATGTAGCCCCTGTCATCTGTTTTTCTTTTTACCTATGATTTTGCTTTTATATAAAAAAAAATCAGAGCCAAGTAAATGCCATGATGTTTTCTCCTTAGTTTTCATCTAGAGTTCCAAGGTCGAGACTTCTGAATTCTTCATTTCATGATTTTCCGTGTCCATGCATCTCTATGATGTAAGATAAGAACCAAGCGTCATTTTTTTGCACGAGGCTGTCCAACAGCATTTGTTATAGAGACTATCCTTTCCCCAGTGTGTATTCTTAGATATCCTGTGGAGAATTTACTGACTGTAGGTGCACACATTTACATCTGGGCTTCTTAAAGTGCTGTACTGTGTACATGTCTGACGATATATGGCCACACAGTATTGTCCTGAATATGCCTCTCCAAATATTTATAAAGAGGTAAGTGTGATGCCTGAGGATTGGTCTTCTTTTTCATTATTGTATGGTCACTTTCATGGGATTTGTTTTTCCATATGATGATGTGTATTTTTCTATTTAAAAAACAATGGGCACTGAGGGGGGCACTTGACAGGATGAGCAGTGGGTGTTATTCTGTATGTTGGCAAATTGAACACCAATCAAAAATAAATTTAGTATTAAAAAAACAACTGGAATTTTGATTAAGTTAATTAACATTAAATTATCAGAATGGAAACAGAAATAGTGTCTATAAAAATACAAAAAATCAAGGAGATTTAAATAAATATATGAAAAGACAAATGAAATTTAAAACTCATAGGTAGTCTAGGAAAATATATGAGCCTGAAATAAATGCAATTAAATTTCAAAGTGATGACACTATGGACACCAAAGAGATCAAATAGTCCATGAAAAAAATACAAAGATGATAATACAGCACATATTGAATAATCAAAGCAAATTTTAAAATTTCTCAAATTGCCAATCCACTAAAAGTTTTCATGAAGAAATACAAAATGTGCAAATCTGTACTAGTAAGACAAATAAAGTCCAAGATCAGATGGATTTATCTATGAAATCTACCCAATATTTTAAGAAGAATTAAGACCAAAACATCTGAATCTCTTCCAAAATAATGAGAGTGGAACATGGCCAGATTCACTTAAGGAGGCCAGGATGACTCTGACAACAAAGCAAGACAAGGACCCCACAGGAAGGGACTCAAGGTAATATCTCAGATACACATAAATGCAAAATCCTGGCATCCTGAATGCAACAGCTCATG
Organism: Canis lupus baileyi; assembly: GCF_048164855.1. Classification (NCBI taxonomy): domain Eukaryota; kingdom Metazoa; phylum Chordata; class Mammalia; order Carnivora; family Canidae; genus Canis; species Canis lupus. The sequence continues at coordinate 76,198,695 of NC_132846.1, forward strand.
GAGAGGATCACACAGGAGGACCCAGAGGAAATCAGCCCTGGGGTGCAAGTATCCTTCAATAAGCCCAGATTATAAATGGGATCCCCTGAATTAACAGAGTGAAGGATTAGATGTACATGATCCTTTCATATGATGCCTAAAACCATTTGTAGAAAGCCATCACACTTTATCCTCAAAACATCTTAAAAATTGAGGCAGAAGAAATTGAGTCAATGAAATAGTGGCAATTTCCAAAACACACACACCAATACCATATTCGACAGTGAAAAACTGAAGCCTCCCTGTCAAGTCAGGAGCCACACAAGGATGCTCATTCCCCCCATGAGTATTCAACACGGTATCATGAAGGAGAGTAAACTTGACACTGTATATATGTCAGCTGGTCCCCTGGGTTATTGTGAATAACAACCACTTGAAAACCCCCAGAGTTCAGACATGCTGAACCATATACATCCCCTTGTTGGCAGGAAATAAATCTTCTTCCAAATGTTCCCTTCTCTGTCCCAGGAGGGAAGAACCATCCTCAGCACCAGAACAGGGAACATAGGGCTCAGAATGCTGTACAAACAGGTCTTGTCCATTTCTCAATAATTCACTGACCCAAAAAAACTCATGGCCTTAAATCTCCACAAATAAAAGGTCTTGTTGTATAAGAGGCACACGGGCTGCCTACTTTGGTCATTGTCTTGGTGTCATTCTTGGTAGCTAAAGCACAAGCAAAATGAAATACTTTACTCCCAAGATCTGTCTAGTGTCTACAGGGTTGTCAGACCAAAGAACCCAGTAAAATAGAAGAAAAATATTTTGACCACAACAATGGGAAGACCTACCTAGGAAATATAGGTAATGAAAAAATAAAAGATTTGTTAATCAGTAGATAATGAAACAATATTTTTCAGGATGTCATGATCTGTTGCAAAAAAAAAAACCCTTTTAATCTCCACAAACAAATATTTAAAATTAATGAATTATTTCAGAGAATTTTCAGGATGTAAAATAAACATAAAAATAATGCTTTATTTTAACAGAGTAACACAAATGATATAAAGGGAAATGAACAAAATAATTTCATTGACATTAGCAATAAAAATAAATTACATGAGGTTAAGTATCAGGACATAGTTAAAATACTGCATACTACAAATTCTCAACAATAATGAGAGATTTTTTTAAAGATTTTATTTTTTTATTTTATTTTATTTTATTTTATTTTATTTATTTTTTATAATACATTTATTTTTTATTGGTGTTCAATTTGCCAACATACAGAATAACACCCATCAAGTGCTGCCCTCAGTGCCCCTCACCCATTCACCACTACCCCCGCCCACCTGCCCTTCCACCACCCCTAGTTCTTTTCCCAAAGTTAGGAGTCTTTCTTGTTCTCTCTCCCTTTCTGAAATTTCCTACCCATTTCTTCTCCCTTCCCTTTTATTCCCTTTCACTATTATTTATATTCCCCAAATGAATGAGAACATATAACGTTTGTTCTTCTCCGATTGACTTATTTCACTCAGCATAATACCCTCCAGTTCCTTCCACGTTGAAGAAAATGGTGGGTATTTGTCATTTCTAATGGCGGAGTAACATTCCATTGTATACATAAACAACATCTTCTTTATCCATTCATCTTTCAATGGACACTGAGTCTCCTTCCACAGTTTGGCTATTGTGGACATTGCTGCTAGAAACATCGGGGTGCAGGTGTCCCGACGTTTCTTTGCATCTGTATCTTTGGGGTAAATCCCCAACAGTTCAATTCCTGGGTTGTAGGACAGTTTTATTTTTAACATTCTATTATCATGCATTGGAAGATTAAATATTGATATAATGTCTATCCCACCAACAGCAATTACACATTCAGTACAAACGCTATCAAAATATCACCGAAATCTTTCTAGGAAATTGAACAAACAATCTTAAAACATGTAAGGAAATAAAAAAGAGGGCAGCCCCGGTGGCGCAGCGGCTTAGCGCCGCCTGCAGCCCGGGGTGTGATCCTGGAGACCCCGGATCGAGTCCCACGTCAGGCTCCCTGCGTACAGCCTGCTTCTCTCTCTGCCTGTGTCTCCACCTCTCTTTCGCTCTCTCTGAATAAATAAATAAATAAATCTTTAAAAAAAAAAAAAAAAAAAGGAAATAAAAAAGATTCTGAGTAGGCAAAGAAATGTGGAAAAAAAACCAAAGCAGAAGGCATCACAGTTGGGGATTTCAAAGTTATGGTCATCAAGACAGTATAATAGTGGCAGGAAAACACGCACATAGGTCAATGGAATAGAATAGAGAACCCAGAAATGGACACACAGCTCTGAGGTCAACTTATCTTCGTCAAAGTACAAAAGACTATCAACTGCAAAAAGGACAATCTCTTGAACAAGTTGTATTGGGAACATTGGACAGCTGAAAGTAGAAGAATGAACCTGGGCCAAATTCTTAGACTCCACACAAAGATAAACTCAGAGTAGATGAAAGACCTAAATGTGAGGCAGGAAACCAACAAAATCCATGAGATTTTGTGACCTCAGTTGTAACAGTTCTTGGTACTCGACTCACCAAAGGGCAGGAAAACAAAATCAAAAATGAATTCTATGAACTACATTAAGGAAGGGGTTATCGTACAGCTATGGAGACACTCAACATAATTAAAAGGAAACCAAATGAATGGGAAAAGATATGGATGCCTGTGTAGCTGGAACATCTGTCTTTGGTCCACATCATAATCCCAAGGGTCTGGGATTGAGACCAGCATTTGACTCCTTGTGGGGAGCCCACTACTCCTTCTGCCTATGTCTCTGCGTCTCTGTCTCATGAATAGATAAATAAAATTGTCATAAAAAGAATGGGAGAAGATATTGAAATCTATCTTCAGGTTAAGGCTGGTTTCCAAAATCAGCAAATAAATTATGAAGGTAAACAAACAGAAGGGGAAAAGTTAAGTCAGAAATGGGCAGAAGACATGAAGAGACACCCTGTCCTGAGGTGAGTTGCCGACTCTCAGTTTATATGAGGTAGGTCATCCACATGCAAAATGAAATTTATTGTCTCCTCTAGGTCTGCCTTATATCAACTGCATGATTAGATCAGACAATGGATCCAAAAGACAAAAGGGAAATATTTTCTGCCCCAGACTGGAGGACCTACCAGAAAACTTGGGAAGAAAACTACATAAAGAAAAAGAAAAATTGGTAAACTGGAAAGAAAGTAATTTGTTTGCCTATGACAATGTCTTCAGAGGGTCAATGAGTAAAAACCTCACATAAAATCCGGAAGAAGGGATCCCTGGGTGGCGCAGCGGTTTAGCGCCTGCCTTTGGCCCAGGGCGCGATCCTGGAGACCCGGGATCGAATCCCACGTCGGGCTCCCGGTGCATGGAGCCTGTTTCTCCCTCCACCTATGTCTCTGCCTCTCTCTCTCTCTCTCTCTGTGATGATCATAAATAAATAAAAATTAAAAAAAATCCGGAAGAAATAACTTAGAGCTTAGGAAAAATCAGGATATAAAATAAGCAAATAAAATAAAGATATGTTTCTACAAACTAACAACAAATTACCTACACAAAATTAACAAAATACTCCACCGTAATTGGTTTCAAAAATAAATATTTAGGATTAAAATTTACTAAGGAGAAAAAATATTCTATGGAAAATTACGTATATTGATGAGTCTTTTGAAAATGCACACAGAAATGCAAATAACTTCACTGACACGTTAGAAATTTGTATAGTCATAGTGTCAGCTACACAAATTTCTATAGAATTCTGAAGCAACACTTTTGGTGAATTTAAAGACTCGAATGGAAGTCTGGAGCTGGTTATATAGTCAGAGGACATGCAAATAGGTTCCTCCCTCCACTGATTAAACCAGGCCCGTCCTGACCCTGCAGCTGGGAGAGGAGCCCCAGCCCCAGGATCCCAAGGTGTCATGATTCAATGATCAGGACACAACACAGACAAACCACCATGAGTGTGTACTCTGCTGGGTCTTCCTTGTCGCTATTTTAAAAGGTAATTCATAGAGACCAGAGACCTTGAGTCTGTGAGTGGAGGTGAGTGAGAGAAACTGGGGATGTGGGACAGCTGTTTGACCAGGATGTCTTGTGTCTGCAGGTGTCCAGGGAGAGGTGCAGCTGGTGGAGTCTGGGGGAGAACTGGTGAAGCCTGGGGGGTCCCTGAGACTCTCCTGTGTGGCCTCTGGATTCACCTTCAGTAGCTACTACATGAGCTGGATCCGCCAGGCTCCTGGGAAGTGGCTGCAGTGGGTCGCAGATATTAGTGACAGTGGAGGTAGCACATACTACACTGACGCTGTGAAGGGCCGATTCACCATCTCCAGAGACAACGTCAAGAACTCGCTGTATTTGCAGATGAACAGCCTGAGAGCCGAGGACACGGCCGTGTATTACTGTGCGAAGGACACAATGAGGTGAACTCATTGTGAACCCACACACAATCCTCCCTGTAGAAAGGGATCAGGACCACCAGGGGGTGCACACTCCTCAGGACTTCTATCTTGAAATCCCAGGGGCAGGTGCAGAGGGTGGTTCTGGGCAGGTTTCCTGTCAGGGATGGGTTTTCCTCTCCAAGGAGCTATTTCCCCCTGGGAGCCCCTCTGAACACTTGATTATGTGTTTACCTATTCAGTCTCTTTCTTAGAGACCTAGAATTCAACTATAGCACTTGCACTTACTTGTGCTTAACTTTTCCTGACCCGAAATTTTAATCATTTACATTTAACGCCATTCACATCATCTGAACCTTTTAATGAGTCCTAGTGGCGATCACTGTGGATTACAGGACCCCAAGCTAACATGCTATCTTGCACATCGCGGTATAGAGGAAACCCCAATCAACACAAGAGAAAAGAGACATTCTACAATAGTGGTAATAACAGCGGGGAGTGAGAGAGATTCCCAGCATGACATGGTAGGGAAATGGACTCAGAGGTCATACACACACACACACACACACACACACAGAATCACGAGAGTATAACCATTCATCACCTTCACCTTCATGTCTGATGAGAGCCAGGCAGACCTCTCATCACGTTATAAATGCCTGGATAGTGGAAGGGAAGGACACTGGCTCTGGGTGTGTGTTGTGGGTCAGTGGTGGGTATGACGTCCTGCTCCAGGAGGGGCTTGTGTGGAGTTAGTGTCCCAACTGCATCAAAAGAGGGGACCCCTGGGTATTGTTTGATTTCTTTTCCTTTGGGTGGAGTAGAAGAATGAGGAAGGAATGTCAGGGAGCTAGCAGGCAATACAGACTGGACATGGTGTGAAGAATAATTTCACTAAACAAGCATCAAACTGGAGGGACAAAAGAGAAACATGGTTATTCTCAGTAGACAGATGTCTGAATCATAGGGAAAGGAGATGAATAATACATGGAAGCAGCACAAAACTTTAAATAATAATACAAATAGGCCAAGATCCTACCCGGATCTCAGATGGAAGCTGTCCTCTCCCCAAGGTCAAAATCTGGTTCTGAAGGTCATGTATACATCATGTGCTCAGAGACTGGAAGCTTCTACTGGATCAATGAGGAACCTCAGGGTGAGGAACTGGATTGGAGGACCTTCCACCTGCACGGAATAACTCATGGATCCTTCTGGTTCTGACATCAGGTTACTGTGTGTGACCTCTACCATGCCCATGTTGGAACCTAATACCCATGATATGGGGAAGGAGGTGGAGCCTTAGGGGAACAGTTAGGTAAGGAGGTGCAGCCTCATGATATGATCAGGGCCCTTATAAACCAGGACTGGGAAATTTCCCTGCACCCTGGGCCCATGTGATGTGATGGGGAAAGGACAGGGTAGGATGTGGGCAATCTCCAGAAACCACATCTGCATGCATCTGGACGTCAGACGTCCCAGATTCCAGATCTGTGAAGAGTGTCTGTTGTTTGGTCCTCCCAGTCCATGTATGATGTTTCAGGAATGTGGACAGGTGAAAGTCCATTTTTTTCTTTGTTTAAATTGAATTTACCAATATATACTATACACTCAGTGCTCATCATATCACGTCCCCTCCTTAACGCCCATCACCCAGTTCCCCCATCTCCCAACCCCTCTCTTCCAAAGACCCTCAGTATTTTTACCCCTGGAGTTAACTGTCTCTCATGATTTGTCTTCCTCTGTAATATTACCCAACTAAGTTTCACTCCTCTGTTATGATCTCTTTCAATATTTCCTATATTCCACATATGGGTGAGACCATATCATTGCCTCTCTGTGATTAATTTATCTCAGTATAATAGCTCCAGTTCCATCCATGTTGAAGGAAATGTGATTTCATGTTATTCATCCTTCCTGACAGCTGTGTAATATCCCATTGTATATGTAAACCACATATTCAGTATATTTTTATTGGAGTTCGATTTGCCAACATATAACAGCCAGTACTCATTCCGTCAATTGCCCCCCCTCAGCTCCTGTCATCCAGGTACCCCAACCCCCCAACCATCTTCCCTTCCACTACTCCTTGTTTTCTTCCCCCATAGGTAGGAGTTTCTCATGTACTGTTACTGTCTCTGATGATTCCCACTCATTCTATCTCCTTTCTCCTTTATTCCCTTGCATTATTTTTATGTACTTAGTATGTGTGAAACCATATAATGTTTGTCCTTCTCTAAATCGCTTACTTCACTCAGCATAACACCCTTCAGTTCCATCCACATTGAAGCAAATGGTGGGTATTTGTCGTTTCTAATGGCTGAGTAATGTCCCATTGTATATATAAACCACATCTTCGGGGATCCCTGGGTAGCACAGTGGTTTGGCACCTGCCTTTGGCCCAGGGCGTGATCCTGGAGACCCGGGATCGAATCCCACATCAGGCTCCCAGTGCATGGAGCCTGCTTCTCCCTCTGCCTGTGTCTCTGCCTCTCTCTCTCTCTCTGTGACTATCATAAATAAATAAAAATTAAAAAAAAAAAAACACACACATCTGGGCAGCCCCGGTGGCGCAGCGGCTTAGCGCCGCCTGCAGCCCGGGGTGTGATCCTGGAGACCCGGGATCGAGTCCCATGTCAGGCTCCCTGCGTACAGCCTGCTTCTCTCTCTGCCTGTGTCTCTGCCTCTCTTTCGCTCTCTCTGAATAAATAAATAAATAAATCTTTTTAAAAAAACACATCTTCTCTATGCATTCATCTGTCGATGGACACTGAAGCTCCTTCCACGTCTTCTTTATCACTCTTCTGTAGAAGGGCATCATGATTCTTCCCACAGTTTGGCTATTCTGGACATTGTTGCTGTGAACATTGGGGTGCAGGGATCCCTTAATTACATTAAATTTGCGTCTTTGGGGTAAATAACATGTAGTGGAATGCCTGTGTTCTAGGGTAGCTCTATTCTCACTTTTTCAGGACATTCCATTCTGTTTTCCGGAGTGGCTAAACAAGCCTGCATTCCCACCAAAAGAAGAGAAAGTTACACTTTCTCGATATCCTTGCTTATATTTATTGTTTCCAGCCTTGTTACTTTATCCATTCTGAGTTGTATAAGTGGGATCTTAGTGTGGTTTTCATTTGTATTTCCCTGATGTCAAGTCAAGTGTTCCTGCTGATTTCCCATTTTGGGACAGGTAGAGAAGATGGGGTGTTGGAGATCAGGGAGCGAGCAGGGAACACTCAAGAATACTGTGTGATGAGAAATTCCACTTAACAATTATGAGAGAACAAAAGTGGAGGAGGACCTTCTACCTGCAGGGAATAACTCATGAATCCTTTGGGTGCTGATATAGCTGTGTGTCACCTCTACCATCCTCGTGTTGGAACCAAACATCTATGTGATGGAAGAAGGAGTTGGGGACTTAGGGGAGCAATTAGGTCAGGAGATGGAGCCTCATGATGCAATCAGGAACCTTATACATCAGGATATTGGAAGCTCCATGCCCTCTGGCTCCATGTGAGGTGACAGGGAAAGGACGGGCTAGGACATGGGCACTCTAGACACCACATCTGCTTGTACCTGGACCTTAGACTTCCCAGACTCCAGAGCTGTGAGAATGAGCGTCTGTTGTTTAGTCCATTGAAACTGGGAATGTGGAGACATCACCCAGAAACACTTAAACAGGGTCTCACCTCTTATTTGTCCTATACTAGTCTGTTATCTAGTCATTTGCAAATATTTTCTCCCATTCTGTAGGTTGTCTTTGAGTTTTGTTGACTGTATCCTTTGCTGTGCAAAAGCTTCTTATCTTGATGAAGTCCCAAAAGTTCATTTTTGCTTTATTTCTCTTGCCTTCATGGATGAATCTTGCAAGAAGTTACTGTGGCCAAGTTCAAAAAGGGTGTTGCCTTTCTTCTCTAGGATTTTGATGGAATCTTGTCTCACATTTTTTAAAAAATTTATTTATGATAGTCACACAGAGAGAGAGAGAGGCAGAGACACAGGCAGAGGGAGAAGCAGGCTCCATGCACCGGGAGGCCAATGTGGGATTCGATCCTGGGTCTCCAGGATAGCACCCTGGGCCAGAGGCAGGCGCTAAACCACTGTGCCACCCAGCGATCTCTTGTCTCACATTTTGATCTTTCATCCATTTTGAGTTTATCTTGTGTTTTGTGTAAGAGAATGATCTACTTTCATTCTTCGGTACATGGCTGTCCAATTTTCCCAGCACCATTTATTGAAGAGACTCTTGTTTTTTCCAGTGGATAATATTTCCTGCTTTGTCGTATATTAGTTGACCATAGAGTTCAGTGTCCACTTCTGGTTCTCCATTTTGTGCAACTGATTCACTGTGTCTGTTTTTGTGCCAGTACCAGAATGTCTTGATGATCACAGCTTTGTAGTAGAACTTGGAATCCAGCATTCTGATGCCCCCGGTTCTGATTTTCCTTTCAGTATTCCCATGGCTATTTGGAGTATTTTCTGATTCCACACAAACCTTAAGTTGATTTGTTCCAACCCTCTGAAGAAAGTCCGAGGTATTTTGATAGGAATTGCATTGAACGTGTAAATTGCCCTCGGTAGCATTGACATTTTCACAAAAGTAATTCTTCCAACCCATGAGCATGGAATATTTATCAAGGTTTTTGTGTCTTCCTCAATTTCTTTCAGAAGTGTTCCATAGTTTTTAGGGTATAGAAACTTTACCTCTTTGGCTAGGGTTAATCCTGGTTATCTTTTGCTTTTGGGTGCAATTTAAGATTTTTTTGATGCCTTAACTTTTCTTTCTTTAATCTCATGGCTAGTGTATACTAATGGAAGTGATTTCTGAGCATTGATTTTGTATTCTGCCACACTGCCAAATTGCTGTATGAGTTCAATCAATCTTGGGGTGGAGTCTTTTGAATTTTCTAGATACAGTGTCATGTCATCTGTGAAAAGAAAAGGTTTTGACTTCTTTTTTTCTTTTTTGGTTTTGACTTCTTGTTTGCCAATATGAATGCCTTTTGTTTCTTTTTGAATCCTTATTGCTGAGGCTAGGACTTCTAGTACTATGGTGAATAACAATGGTGAGAGTGGATATCCTTGTCTTGTTCCTGATCTTAGGGGAAAGGTTCCCGGTGTTTCCCCATTGAGAATGATATTTGCTGTGACCTTTTTGTAGATGGATTTTAAGATGCTGAGGAATGTTCCCACTATCCCTGCACTCTGAAGAGTTTTGATCAGGAATGGATGCTGTATTTTGTCAAATGCTTTCTTTGTTTCTATTGAGAAGATCCTATGGTTCCTGTTTTTTTCTCTTGTTGATGTGATCTATCATATTGATTGCTTTACGAGTGTTGAACCAGCCTTGCATCCCAGGTATAAATCCCACTTGGTCATGGTGAATTATTTTGTTAATATTCTGTTGTGTCCTCTTGGCCAGTGTCTTGTTGAGAATTTTTGCATCTGTGTTCATCAGGGTTATTGGTCTGTAATTCTCCATTTTGGTGGAGTCTTTGGTTTTGGATTTAAGGTGATTCTGGCCTCATAAAAAGAGTTTGGAAGTATTCTGTCCCTTTCTATCTTTCAGAACAGCTTTAGTAAATAGGTATGGATTCTTCTTTAAATGTTTGATAGACCTCGCTGGGAAGCCATCTGGAATTGGACTTTTGTGTCTTGGGAGGTTTTAGATGACAGCTTCAATTTCCTCCTTGGTTATTTGCCTGTTCGGGATTTCTTTTTCTTCTCGGTCCAGTTTTGCTTATTTGTGGTTTTCCAGAAAAGCATCCATTTCTTTTGGATTGCCTAATTTATTGGCATATGAGTGGTCCTAATATGTTTTTAAAATCGTTTGTATCTCCTTCCTATTGGTTGTGAGGTATTGGGACTTCATCAAGATTCAAAGCTATGCACAACAAAATAGTCAACAAAACTCAAAGATAACTCAAAGATAATGGGAGAAGATATTTGTAAATGACCTATCAGATAAAGGGCTAATATCCAAGATCTATTTTAAAAAGTTATCTATGAAAAAAAAAGTTATCTATGTTACTTGCTGGTATGAGGTGAGTTGAGGACCCGTAATCTTCCATGATCTTGCCCCCAATATTTATTTATTTATTTATTTATTTATTTATTTATTTATTTAATCAGACGAAGTGACAAAAGAGTTTGAGGGTAACAGATAGAAAATCTCAAGAAGATTCTTCAATGAGCACAAAGCCTGACCAGGGGTTGATCCCAGGAACTTGCATCATCATCTCAGCAGAAATCAAGAATTGATGGTTAACTGAAAGTTTCCCCATGGGCATCATCCTTGGGCCAATTTTTTAAAGAATGCATTTATTTATTGATGAGCGACACACAGAGACAGAGAAGCGGACTCCATGCAGCATGCCTGATGCTGGACTTGTCCTCAGTACTCAGATATCATGCCCTGAGCCAAAGGTAGACACTCAACAACTGAGGCACCCAGGTGGGATTGAGTCCCACATCGGACTCCCTGCGTGGAGCCTGATTTTGCCTCTGCCTGTGTCTCTTCTTCTCTGTGTGTGTGTGTGTGTGTATCTCTCATGAATATATAAATAGATTCTTTAAAAAATAAATAAAATGCAAGTAGGACAGGGAGTGCTACAGGATGTTTAAGTCGCCCGTTCTTTCAGGAGCATTTGACAATCTCTAGACAATGAGGAGCACATTTGCAGTACAAGCAATTCCATGGCTTTTACATATCTGAGGTGTGAAGAGATGGAGGTGGGAATGCACTGATTACCTCACTGGATGCAGTATATTGGAGACACACTGATCCAGGAATAAGACATTCAGATCTCAGAGCCAACATCAGGTTTATAGAGGCTCTTTCATTCAGAGATGGCTTCACAATGAGGAGGATGTCCTGTGGCTTCCAGACCTTCAGTGGAGACATTCTCTCTGCAGACAGTTCAGGGATCTAGAAGGGGACCTACGTCGTCAATGAGGATTTGGACTTGGGCCTCAGGTTTGTACATAGCACAGTCCTGTGGTGATGATCTACTCCTTCTCTAGATGAGGCTTGTCTTGAGTATGAAATACTCCATCTCATGAATATGCAAATTGTCCGTGATGCATTAGGATAATAAGTATAGGAATATCTGTGCCCTGAATCACCAACACCTGCACACCCTTCCTCCAGAAGCCCCTGTGAGCACAGTGCTCACCATGGACCACAGCAGGAGAATCTTCTTCCTGCTGGCACTGGCCACAGGTAGGGGACACCCCACAAGTAAGGCTGAGGATGGGACCAGGCCCAGTCAAGGATGACTTCATCCCTTCCTGTTCCTCTCCACAGGTATGCACTCTGAGGTCCAGCTGGTGCAGTCTGGGGCTGAGGTGAAGAAGCCAGGGGCATCTGTGAAGGTCTCCTGCAAGACATCTGGATACACCTTCATTAACTACTATATGATCTGGGTACGACAGGCTCCAGGAGCAGGGCTTGATTGGATGGGACAGATTGATCCTGAAGATGGTGCCACAAGTTATGCACAGAAGTTCCAGGGCAGAGTCACCCTGACAGCAGACACATCCACAAGCACAGCCTACATGGAGCTGAGCAGTCTGAGAGCTGGGGACATAGCTGTGTACTACTGTGCGAGACACAGTGTGAGAGCCCACATCCTGGAAGTGTCAGAAACCCTGGTGAGAGCACAGCTGTGATGGGTAATTGAGGAGTGATACAAACAAGGATTATCTGACTTCCTAATACCAACGTGTCAGGGGTTTTGGACAAACTTAATATACTCTTGTGCACATCATTCTCTATACAAAGGTTTGAAGTGACAGTTACACAGAAAGAATGATCCTAGTTAAACACTTTGTATAAAAAAATTTTTATTACATTTTATCGTGCAGATTTTTGCAACCTATTTGGACACAAAAGGTGAAACTCCTTGAGGTCTTATCTGGGAAGTGTTGGAAAGTGTTGTGCTACACAATCTGAGACTGTTGATTTGCCTGCAACAGGGTCAAAAATTTTCCCACTCGTTTTGAAATGTGACAGTGTGCTTGGAGAAAAGAAAGGATGTGAACATCATGGATGAATTTCTCTGCCCCACTCTCCGACTGATCATCATATTCCTCAGATTCTGGTAGGACACTTATGAACTCATGGTCACAAGTCCTGGGCTGACAAGTGTGCCAGGTTCAAGCTCAGTCTACATCAGCACATAATCTTGGCAGACACCCCCTTCAGTGCTGAGTTCCTACAGAGGCTCCTCCCCTCCTCCAGCCCACCCCAATGGTGTCTCAGTCCTTAGGGTATTACTGAGAGTCACCACAAACACGGGCATCTTTGGATGACCTGGGAAAATGTGACCTGAAAACCTAACCCATAGGCTTTCCATGGCCACAGTGTCCGGGTATCACACACAGGGCTCAGGTCTACAGGCATTAATTCCATATCATCTGGAGGTCTACATAAACTCAATTCATATTGCAATTCAGCAAGATAGGTTATAAAACCAATGCACAGAAATCAGAGACATTTCTATATAGTGACAGTGAGACATAAGAAAGAGAAACCCAGTAATCATTCCCATTTACAATTGTAATAACAATAGTTAAGCATGATGCAAAACAAAGAGGTAAAGGATCTGTACTGTGAGAACTGTAGAAAACTTAGAAAAGAAATTGAGGAAGACATGAAGAACTAAAGAAAAAAGAAATCCATATTCAAGGATTAGAAGAAAATATATTTTTGAATATTTATGGTACCCAAGGAAATCAACATATATTTAAAAGATTTTATTTATGTATTCATGAGAGGAACAGAGAGGCAGACAGAGCAGATGGAGAAGCTGGTTCCCTGCAGGAAGCCCAAAAAGAGCCAGATTTGGGACTCAATCCCAGGACTCTGGGATCATACCTTGAGCCAAAGGAGGACACTCATTGTGGACAGCCATGCAGAGGTCCCAGAAATTTAAATATTTAATGCTATTACTATCAAAATGTCTTCATAGTATTTTTACGAAGCTGGAATAAACAATCCTAATATTTGAATGTAGCCAGAAAATACTTCAAATACCCACATGGATGTTGAAAAAGCAAAGTAGGGATCCCTGGGTGGTGCAGCAGTTTAGCGCCTGCCTTTGGCCCAGGGCACGATCCTGGAGACCTGGGATCGAATCCCACATCGGGCTCCCGGTGCGTGGAGCCTGCTTCTCCCTCTGCCTGTGTCTCTGCCTCTCTCTCTCTCTCTGTGACTATCATAAATAAATAAAAATTAAAAAAAAAGAAAAAGCAAAGTAAATGTGGAGGCATCAGAATCCCCCACTTCAAGCTGTGTGACAAAGCTGTGATCATTTTTTTATAATAAATTTATTTTTTATTGGTGTTCAAATTACCAACATACAGAATAACACCCAGTGCTCATCCCGTCAAGTGCCCCCTTCAGTGCCCATCACCCATTCACCCCCAGACCCCGCCCTCCTCCATTCCATCACCCCTAGTTCGTTTCCCAGTTAGGGGTCTTTATGTTGTGTCTCCCTTTCTGATATTTCCCACACATTTCTTCTCTCTTCCCTTATGTTCCCTTTCACTATTATTTATATTCCCCAAATGAATGAGAACATATAATGTTTGTCCTTCTCCGACTGACTTACTTCACTCAGCATAATACCCTCCAGTTCCATCCACGTTGAAGCAAATGGTGGGTATTTGTCATTTCTAATGGTTGAGTAATATTCCATTGTATACATAAACCACATCTTCTTTATCCATTCATTTTTCGATGGACACCGAGGCTGGTTCCACAGTTTGGCTATTATTCCTCAACATCTTAAAAGCCATCTACGAAAAGCCCACAGCAAAGCTGTGATCATTAAGACAGTATGGAGGAACCTCCACACAGTTTTCCAGAGTGGCTGCACCAGTTCACTTTCCACCAACAGTGTAACAGAGTTCCCTTTTCTCCGCATCCTCTCCAACATTTGTTGTTTCCTGCCTTGTTAATTTGCCCCATTCTCACTGGTGTGAGGTGGTATCTCATTGTGGTTTTGATTTGTATTTCCCTGATGGCAAGTGATGCAGAGCATTTTCTCATATGCATGTTGGCCATGTCTATGTCTTCCTCTGTGAGATTTATCTTCATGTCTTTTGCCCATTTCATGATTCGATTGTTTGTTTCTTTGCTGTTGAGTTTAATAAGTTCTTTATAGATCTTGGAAACTAGCCCTTTATCTGATATGTCATTTGCAAACATCTTCTCCCAATCTGTAGGTTGTCCTTGAGTTTTGTTGACTGTATCCTTTGCTGTGAAAAAGCTTCTTATCTTGATGAAGTCCCAATAGTTCATTTTTGCTTTTGTTTCTTTTGTCTTCGTGGGTGTATCTTGCAAGAAGTTACTGTGGCCGAGTTCAAAAAGGGTGTTGCCTGTGTTCTTCTCTAGGATTTTGATGGAATCTTGTCTCACATTTAGATCTTTCATCCATTTTGAATTTATCTTTGTGTATGGTGAAAGAGAGTGGTCTAGTTTCTTTCTTCTGCATGTGGATGTCCAAATTTCCCAGCACCATTTATTGAAGAGACTGTCTTTCTTCCAATGGATAGTCTTTCCTCCTTTATCGAATATTAGTTGCCCATAAAGTTGAGGGTCCACTTCTGGGTTCTCTATTCTGTTCCATTGATCTATGTGTCTGTATCTGTGCCAGTACCACACTGTCTTGATGACCACAGCTTTGTAGTACAACCTGAAATCTGGCATTGTGATACCCCCAGATATGGTTTTCTTTTTTAAAATTCCCCTGGCTATTCGGGGTCTTTTCTGATTCCACACAAATCTTAAAATAATTTGTTCTAACTCTCTGAAGAAAGTCCATGGTATTTTGATAGGGATTGCATTAAACGTGTATATTGCCCTGGGTAACATTGACATTTTCACAATATTAATTCTGCCAATCCATGAGCATGGAATATTTTTCCATCTCTTTGTGTCTTCCTCAATTTCTTTCAGAAGAGTTCTATAGTTCCTGCCCTATGACCCAGCTATTGCACTGTTGGGGATTTAACCCCAAAGATACAGATGCAATGAAATGCCGGGACACCTGCACCCCAATGTGTATAGCAGCAATGGCCACAATAGCCAAACTGTGGAAAGAGCCTCAGTGTCCATCGAAAGATGAGTGGATAAAGAAGATGTGGTTTATGTATACAATGGAATATTACTCAGCTATTAGAAATGACAAATACCCACCATTTGCTTCAATGTGGATGGAACTGGAGGGTATTATGCTGAGTGAAGTAAGTCAGTCGGAGAAGGACAAACATTATATGTTCTCATTCATTTGGGGAATATAAATAATAGTGAAAGGGAATATAAGGGAAGGGAGAAGAAATGTGTGGGAAATGTCAGAAAGGGAGACATAACGTAAAGACTGCTAACTCTGGGAAATGAACTACGGGTGGTAGAAGGGGAGGAGGGCAGGGGATGGGAGTGATTTGGTGATGGGCACTGGGGGTTATCTGTATGTTGGTAAATTGAACACCAATAAAAAAGAGAAATATTTGAAGGTAGCCTATCTTGGAAGTTGAAGGGCACAGCACTGTTTTCAAGAATTCTGCTGAAAATGGAATCGATTCAATAAACAATATTTTGCCTCTTCTACTTCAAAAAAAAAAGACAGTATGGATCTGGTACAAAATAGACACAAAGATGAAGGGAACAGAGTAGAGAACCCAGAAATGACCCACCCATTTATGGTGAAATCATCTTTGACACACAGACAGAAATACCAAAGGAAAACAAATCAAAGTAAAACAAAACAGAGTCTTCCAAATGTGGTGTTAGAATACTTGAACAGCTCTATGCAGAAGAATGAACCTGACCCACTTTCTTACACCAGACACAACAAAAAACTCAAAAAAGATGAAAGATCTCCATGTGAGACAGGAGTCACTCATAATCCTGTAGAAGAACACTGGCAAGAACCTCTCTGATATTGTTCACAACATATTACAAGACATATTTCCAATGGAAAATAAGACTATGGCAAAAACGAACTGTTGGGACTTCATCAGGATAAAAAGTTCTTCACAGTAAAGAAAAGAGTCAGTTAAAAGGAAAAATACAAAAGGGGAAAAGATATTTGCAAATTAGGAATATTACTCAGCTATTAGAAATGACAAATACCCACCATTTGCTTCAACGTGGATGGAACTGGAGGGTATTATGCTGAGTGAAGTAAGTCAGTCAGAGAAGGACAAACATTATATGTTCTCATTCATGTGGGGAATATAAATAATAGTGAAAGGGAATATAAGGGAAGGGAGAAGAAATGTGTGGGAAATATCAGAAAGGGAGACATAACATAAAGACTGCTAACTCTGGGAAACGAACTAGGGGTGGTAGAAGGGGAGAAGGGCGGGGAGTGGGAGTGATTGGGTGATGGGCACTGGGGGTTATTCTGTATGTTGGTAAATTGAACACCAATAAAAAATAAAAAAGAAATTATTTAAATGGTTAGCATCCAAAATCTATAAAGAACTTAGCAAACTCAGCACTCAATGTTTAAAAATTCCAGTCAAGAAATGAGCTGAAAACACGAACATATATTTCTCCCAAGAGATATATAAATAGCCAACAAACATGAAAAATGCAACATATCACTCAGGTTCAGGAAAAATACAATTCAAAACCACAAGGCGATATCACCTCGCACTGGTCAGAGTGGCTAAAATTAACAAGGCAAGAAAAAGCGGATGTTGGTAAGGATGTGGAGAAGTTGAACCCTCTTGCACCATTGGTGGAGATGCACCTGGTGCTCCACTTTGGATACAGTAGATCTGTGCACACCCCAGGGCTCAGGAACCTGGGCACTGAGACACTGGACCACCAAGTAGGGGAGCAGCCAGCCCTGGTGAGGAAGAGGAATGTGATCCCTTGGGCCCCTCAGGACCCTCTGACAACAGGTCCCAGCCCCAGGGGTAGGTACAGAGTGAGTCTGGGAATAGAGGTCTCTCCTGTCGGGCTCTGCAGTTTCTGTAGCTGGGAATAGATCCACTCTTAGAACATCTCTCAATATTTATCTGCCTCTGGGTGTCAATGTCCCTGAGAACCTCCCCATCTGGGGAAATGATCAGGGCCTCCGGGGCCCTCATCAGTTCAGAACTTGGAAGATGGTGAATAAGACAAATGATCTGACTTTTACCTTTCCTACAATTACAGATGTGATGCTGTCTCTGTAATGGATTAGGTTTCAAAGGCATCTGAATTGGTGGAGCCACTCTGGAAAGCTGTGTGTAGGTTCCTCTAATAGGTAAAAATATAGCTATCCTACAACACAGGAATTGCAATACTGGGGATTTACCCCAAAGATACAGATGCAGTGAAACAGCAGGACACCTGCACCCCAACGTTTATAGCAGCAATGTCCACAATAGCCAGACTGTGGAAGGAGCCTTGGTGCCCCTCGAAAGATGATGGATAAATAAGATGTGGTCTATGTATACAATGGAATATTATTCAGCCATTAGAAAGGATGAATATCCACCATTTGCTTCAATGTGGATGGAACTGTTGGGTATTATGCTGAGTAGAGTAAGTCAATTGAAGAAGGACAAACATTATATGGTTTAACTCATGGGGAATATTAAAAATAGTGAAAGAAAAAAGGGGAAAGCAGAGAAAATGAGTGGGAAACATCAGAGATGGAGACAGAACATAGGAGACTCTTAAATCTGGGAAATGAACAAATGGTAGTGGAAGGGGAGGTGGACAGGGTATGGGGTGACGGGCATTGTGGGGGGCACTTGAAGGGATTATTACTGGGTGTTTTACTATATGTTGGCAATTGAATTTAAATTAAAAGGAAACTTAAAGAATTGGAAGTTGCCCACATACACAGAGATGATGATGCAAATATCAGTCTCTGCAATGACTATCTCAGACGTCCTCTGAAAATAGATTTAATCTGGGCAGAAATGGGCCAGTCTACTGAGACATGGAATTAACCGTCACATGCCAATCTCCTGTAAATTGGGCATCCATATTCATCACACTCATTCTGTAAAGAAGATAAGTAACAACGATGCCTCGGTGGCTCAGCATTTCAGTGCCTGCCTTCAGCCCAGGGCATGATCCTCATGTCCCAGGATTGCGTGCTGCATTGGGCTCCCTGCATGGAGCCTGCTTCTCCCTCTGCCTGTGTCTCTTCCTCTCACTCCGTGTCTCTCATGAATAAATAAATAAAAACTTTTAGAAAAAGAAAGTAAACAACAGGGTGTTAATTTCACCTTATATGAGACAAATATTCTGTATACAATGAAAATACAATGGCACCTTCCAAAGAATGTGAGATGAAGCCCTTCAGTGATATTTACTCTTCTCCTCAACACCTGTAGCTATGATTACTATGATTGAAATAGTGAAATACTATTGAAATACTATGAAATCATGAAATACTATGATTATCAGTGAGAAGTTTCATTTAACTTTACAGTATATTGAACAAATTTTGCCCTGATGCACCAGGACTGGGAGAGACTCGGCTCCCTGATTCCACATGAGCTGATAGGGAAAGGACCATCTAGGACCTGGATCCTCTGCAGATACATCTCCATGCGCTTGGACCTCAATCTTCCCAGATACCAGAACTGTGAGAAATGAGTGTCTGTAGTTTCATCTATCCAGTCCTTGAATAATGTTACAGAAGCCTGAACAGGGTATGGCCATAGTGACACATGAATGCAAGTAATGATACTCTGGCGTTTCCACAAGTTGTGTTTGTGGTGACCCTGGAGTATCTGAGTGTTACCACCTCCTTACAGAGTTGTGTTATACTGATTGCTGTGAAGTGACACTTCAAGACTGGATTTGACTTTGGTACCCTATATCCCCAGCCTACTACCTCTCTGGAGGTAAGGGAGGTTCCTCTAGGTGAGTTTATGTCTGGAAACCCTCAAACACCTACAATAATTGTTTACCCTTTATCTATATATTTATATGCAACCATTTTTCTAGAGGGTTTCTACACCACCTTGGTGGCATGACCTGGTGTCAACAATATCTCTCAGCTCTGCATTCTATTGCATAGTTTACACGTGAACTTACTGTTAGTGAAGCAGTTTCAGGAAATTAAGTCCACAAGTGAAAAGGGAGTCCACCTAATGGCAGGAAGTAAATCTGTGGTGTTATCAACTCATTCCATGTAGCAGAATTGGGGAACCATCCTCAGAATCAGAATAGGGAACATAGGGCCCAGAAACCTCTGCAAACAACCCTTGTCATTCTTTACTCATTAAGTGACCCAAACACAAATCCTGGGCTTCAATATCCACAAACGCAATATTGTATTGTCTAACAGACAGAAGAGGTGCCTACAGTGGTCATTGTCTGGGTGTCGTTTTTACATAGCTCCTGCACGAGAAAATGCAATACATCTTCCCTTAGATTTGTCTTATATCTACTGAGATAATAGAGCAGATACAGAAACCAGAAGAATAGAAAAAAATCTTTCTGCCCCAAGAAGATAAAGACTCAGTAAGGCAAATTAGGAAATAAAATTATAAAAATAATAAAATCAGGAGAGAGGAAGAACATTATTGTTTCCATATGACATGATCTGCTACATGAGCAAACTCCATAAACTCCAAAAACTCTAGGAATTAATAAGAGATTTTAGGGAATATTCAGGATATAAAATCAACATATACAGTGATGATTCCACACAGTAACAAAAAATTATCTTTATAAAATTAACAAAAATGATCCATTTATATAACATCCAAAATAAAAATTTAGTGTTAAATTCCTTTTTTTATAAATTTATTTTTTTATTGGTGTTCAATTTACCAACATATAGAATAACACACAGTGCTCATTCCATCATGTGCCCATCACCCAGTCACCCAGTCACCCCATCACCCCTCCCACCTTCCTTTACACCACCCCTATTTAGTTTCCCAGAGCTAGGAGTCTCTCATGTTCTGTCTCCCTTTCTGATATTTCCAACTCATTTTTTCTCCTTTCCCCTTTATTCCCTTTCACTATTTTTTTATATTCCCCAAAATGAATGAGACCATATAATGTTTGTCCTTCTCTGATTGATGTATTTCACTCAGCATAATACCCTCCAGTTCCATCCATGTCAAAGCAAATGTTGGGTATTTGTCGTTTTGAATGGCTGAGAAATATTCCATTGTATGCATAAACCACATCTTCCTTATGCATTCATCTTTCGATCGACATAGAGGCTCCTTCCACAGTTTGGCTACTGTGGACATTGCTGCTGTGAACATTGAGGTGCAGGAGTCCTGCCATTTCACTGCATCTGTATCTTTGGGGTAAATCCCCAGGGGTGTAATTGCTGGGTGGTGAGGCAAATCTATTTTTAACTCCTTGAGGAACCTCCACATAGTTTTCCAGGGTGGCTGCACCAGTTCACATTCCCACCAACAGTGCGAGAGGGTTCCCTTTTCTCCACATCCTCTCCAACATTTGTGGTTTCCTGCCTTGTTAATTTTCCCCGTTCTCACTGGTGTGAGGGGGTATCTCATTGTGGTTTTCTTTTGTATCTCCCTGATGGCAATTGATGTGGAGCATTTCCTCATGTGCTTTTTGGCCATGTCGATGTCTTCCTCAGTGAGATTTCTGTTCATGTCTTTTGCCCATTTCATGATTGGATTGTTTGTTTCTTTGCTGTTGAGTTTAAAAACTTCTTTATAGAACTTGGAAACTAGCCCTTTATTTGATACATAATTTGAAAATATCTTCTCCCATTCTGTAGATTGTCTTTTAGTTTTGTTGGCTGTATCTTTTGCTCTGCAAAAGCTTCTTATCCTGATGAAGTCCCAATAGTTCATTTTTGCTTTTGTTTCTCTTCCCTTCATGGATGTATCTTGCAAGAAGTTACTGTGGCCAAGTTCAAAAAGGGTGTTGCCTGTGTTCTCTAGGATTTTGATGGAATCTTGTCTTACATTTAGATCTTTCATACATTTTGAGTTTATCTTTGTGTATGGTGCAAGAGAGTGGTCTAGTTTCATTCTTCTGCATGTGGTTGTCAATTTCAATGGGAGATAAATGAATATAAGGGAAGGGAGAAGAAATGTGTGGGAAATATCAGAAAGGGAGACAGAACGTAAAGACTGCTAACTCTGGGAAACAAACTAGGGGTGGTAGAAGGGGAGGAGGGCGGGGGGTGGGAGTGAATGGGTGACGGGCACTGGGGGTTATTCTGTATGTTAGTAAATTGAACACCAATAAAAAATTTAAAAAAAATGACCTATTTTCAGGAAAGCCTTTTTATAAAACAAACAGAAATGAAAAGATAACACTTCTCACAGATGAGAACTTCATGTTTCCACAGTCATAACTGCACGAAATGATCTGCGAAGGTAATGCAATCCTTGCTATTTACTTGTTAGAATCGAATTGTAGTCAGAAGCTGAATATATACTCAGACGACATGCAAAAAGGGCCCTCCTTCCACTGATTAAACCAGCCCAGCCCCGACCCTGCAGCTGGGAGAGGAGACCCAGCCCCAGGATCCCCAGGTGACCCTTTCAGGGATCATGACAGAACACAGACAAACCACCATGGAGTCAGTGCTTGGCTGAGTGTTCCTTGTCGCTATTTTAAAATGTAATTCATGGTGAAGAAGGGACTTTGAGTATGTGAGAGGAAGTGAGTGAGAGAAACAGGGGATGTGGGACAGTTTCCTGACCAGGATGTCTTGTGTCTGCAGGTTTCCAGTGTGAGGTGCAGCTGGTGGAGTCCTGGGGAGACCTGGTGAAGACTGGAGGTTTCCTGAGACTCTCCTGTCTCCTGTGTGGCTTCCGGATTCACCTTCAGTAACTACAGCATGATCTGGGTCCGCCAGGCTCCAGGGAAGGGGCTGCAGTGGATCACAACTATTAGCAATAGTGGAAGTAGCACAAATCACGCAGACACAGTAAAGGGCCGATTTACCATCTCCAGAGACAACACCAAGAACACGCTGTATCTACAGATGAGCAGCCTGGGAGCCGATGACACGGCCCTGTATTACTGTGTGAGGGACACAGTGAGGGGACCTCATTGTGAGCCCAGGCACAAACCTCCCTGTAGAAGGATATCGGGACCACCAGGGGTGTACACTCCTCACCACTTGTGTCTTGAAGGCCAAGGAGCAGGTGCAGATGGATCTTCTGGGCAGGTTTCCTGTCAGGGTCTGGGCTTCCTCTCCAGGAGCAGCTTCCCCCAGAGGGTCTCTCTGGGCACAGGATTCTGTGCTCACCATCTCAGTCTCTAACTTATAAACTTCATTGTCATAGAAAGCGATATATTCAAATGTCCATAAATGACAGTGGCTCTTGCTTTGCTCATTCCTTATTTAGTTTCTGATTTGGAAACTTTGCTTGTTTTACTCAACAACTCTTCTTATATGCACAAGGACATATTTGCTTAAACTTTCTTACTGCTCTCCCAAAATATCAGTTTATTACTCATATCTCCTACTGCAACTTCTCCTTTATAAAGTCCCAGCTGTATACATGGATTACAACAGGTCCAACCAGCTAGTGTTCATGGTTCTTTGAAACAGCATAAAGCACATTCTACTCATGACCCTACAAAAGCTCAAAAATCAAAAGGAGAGAAGATGGAGTGCAGGCATGACTTCAGTCTTGAACCACACTGAGAGAATACATATTAGCATCAGCCCAGGAAAGCAAGGGACACCAAGAAGTACATTGTGAGGAGTGTAGTCTAAAGAGCCCCCCCCCCCCCCACACACACACATGAGAGTACAATCCTTTATCACTTTCATCATTGTGTCTGTTGATTTCAGGGAAGGCTTCTAAGCAAGTCATAAGTGCTTGGATTTGGGATGGACACTGGCTCAAAATGTGTGTTGTGGGTCAGTGTTGGGGATGAGGTGTTGCTCTAGGAGGGGCTTGTGTGGAATCAGTGTCTCTCCTGCATCAAAGGATGAAATTCAAGTTTTCCTGCTGCATTTCCCATGGGTTGGGCAGGAAGAGAAGAGGGAGGACTGGTGATCACAGGAGTAAGCAGGTGACACTCAAAGATATGGTGTGATAAAATATTCCACTAAACTATTATGAAAACTGAGAGAAAAAAAGTGGAGGAGGACCTTCCACCTGCAGGGAACAACTCATGGATTCTTCAAGTGCTGATATCAGCTCACTGTCTGTGACCAAACCATGCCCCTGTTGGAACCTAACATCCGTGTGATGAGAGGAGGAAGTGGGGCCTTAAGGGAGCATTTAGGTCAGGAGGTGCAGTCTCATAATGGGATCAGGAACCTTATACAGCAGGACTGGGAAACCTCCCCACACTCTGACCCCATGTGAGGTGATGGGGAAAGGACAGGCTAGGACAGGGACACTCTCCAGACACCACATCTGCCTGCACCTGGACCTCAGACATCCCAGACTTCAGAACTGTGAGAATGAATGTCTGTTGTTTAATCCACCCAGTCTGGGAATGTGGTGACATCACCCAGACACACTAAAACAGTGTCTTTCCACTTTTTTAAAATTTTTATTTATTTATGATAGTCACAGAGAGAGAGAGAGAGAGAGAGAGAGAGAGAGGCAGAGGAAGAAGCAGGCTCCATTCACCGGGAGCCCGACGTGGGATTCGATCCCGGGTCTCCAGAATCGCGCCCTGGGCCAAAGGCAGGCGCCAAACCGCTGCGCCACCCAGGGATCCCCTCTTTCCACTTTTTTTGTCCTCTACAAACTGTTTCCAAGAAAACACTCAATTTATGACAAAAGAGAACAGGAAACCCAAACCTGGACTCACTGTCCTCTGCCACCTTCCATGCCCTCTGCTTAGCAGCTGTGCATCACGTTGGTGACACACATTCTTCCTACAACCTTGGGGTTCTTTTGACCCATTAGTATCCTGGGATTCCTCCCAATTTACTACCTGAGCAGCTTTAACCCAGGCACATCCCCATGGAAGTGGAGGTATAAAAGTTCAGAATTTCTTGTCTGCTGCTCATAATACTATACAGTATATTCTGGATCAGCCTCCATCCTGCCCTCATCGCCACAGCTATATATCCCTATGACAACATCCACAACTCCTGCGTCCAAAATGACGTTGATTTTCTACCTCTGAACTTGCAATTCCTGTTCTCACGGAACTCTGAGTGATTTCCTGCATGATCAGAATGATTTGATAAATATCTCTCATGTTCCAGGAACAAGACAAGCTCAGGAACTTTAGTCCAGCATCTTAACTCCTCCTTCCTAACGCTGTCATAGCAAACACCTTGTGGGGAATTCCCTCTGTTTTATATGCAGGGATTAAAATGGGGATTCTGGAATTTGATGTCAACGTCAACTAAATTTATATCCTTCCCAACTCTTATATCAGTCCTGTGGATTCATTTTGTGTTTGAGTGTATGTTGTACAATTATTAAATTATTTTCACTAAGTAATGGTGACATGTATGGTCCATGCACATATTGTCCCTAATTAGTACATAGAGAGGAAAGCACCTCTCAACATATGACACGCCTTTGAGCAGGAGGTTGGGCAACCTCCGCAAGGAAAAGAATTTTGGGACTATTATTATCACAACTCTATGTCTTCATGCCATTGAGGAAGATGCACTTTGGATGGTGTGGGCAGCTGGCAGTCTCCCTGATGTACAGGATTCCCTCAGGGATGGAAACTGCTGGATCTGGAGACAGAAAAGTAGTCCTATCTCATTTGGCAGGATCAAAGAGAGTGACCTGAGAAACCCTAAATTGAGGTGGATCAGAGCAGGAAACTAGAATTGAAATTCCTGAATCATGGCATTTTCTGTAAGTTTCTCTCTTCCTCTGTTTGTACAAAACCCAGTTTTAGTTCCTGCCCCAGAAAAACATCTTTATGATAGAGTTCACATAGGGTGCTGGGTCTGGGTTCAGAGAGTGTCTGTGGTGTGTGCTGCATGCTCTGTGCTGTCCTGTTTTGGCTGCTATTTCCTCCAGGACAGGCATCTACACAGGCCCTCCTTGCCTGCAGTGAGCAGTGTGTGGTGCCTGGCCAGCATGTGGTGAGTTTTAACTGGG
The DNA here is from genome assembly GCF_048164855.1 of Canis lupus baileyi. Lineage (NCBI taxonomy): Eukaryota > Metazoa > Chordata > Mammalia > Carnivora > Canidae > Canis > Canis lupus. The sequence goes on from NC_132846.1 coordinate 76,224,102, forward strand.
TGTGCTCTGGTCTGCCTGTTAAATGAGCCCTGATTCCCCCTCCACTAGAAATGAAACCCTGCTGAATTCTCTGGTCTGGAGATGTCGGTGGGCAATGGTGCAGCCATTCAGGCAAACCATACAGTGCGACATCAAATAAGTAATAGTAGACCTACTCTATGATCCCACAACTGTACGACTGGGCATTTACTCTAAGAATACAAAAGTACTAAGATGCCTCAGTATCTCAGGAGTTGAGTGCATGCCTTCAGCTCAGGTCATATTCCTAATCTGGGGTTTGAGTCCATATCGGGTCCCTGGGAGGAGCCTGTTTCTCACACTTTATCACTCTCTTTGTGTCTCCCATGAATAAATAAATAAAATCATTAAAACGAAAAGTATTCTGAGACACCTGGGTGGCTCAGTGGTTGAGCATCTGCCTTTGGCTTATGGCATAATCCCAGAGTTTGGGGATCGATTCCCACATCGGGCTTCCTGTATTTACCCTGCTTCTCCCTCTGCTGTGTCTCTGTCTCTCTGTGTGTGTCTTTCTCATGTATAAATAAATAAAGTCTTCAAAAAAATAAAAGAAAAAATACAAAAATACAAATTCAAAGGGATATATGCACCTGGATTTTTACAGCAGCATTATGTACATTAGTCAAACTATCAAAACTATCCATACATGGAATGAAATCTAATCCTTTTGGAACTATGGGGATGGAGGTAGCAAGTATAATGCTAAATGAAGTGAGTCAGTCAAAGTAAGGCAATCACTGTATTATTTCAGTCATGTATTGAATTTAAGAAAGAAAAAAATATGAGCAAATGGGAATAAAGTCGATACGTAGACCAAGGATATATACAGACAATGCTATAAAACTAGGAATCAATTACTAGAAGGAGTTTAGAAGAAACTCCAAAACATGGGTTAAAGGGAATTCTACTAAAAGATGAACAGGTCAACAAGGAAATGAGAAAAGTGCTAAAAATATTCTTGCACACTAATGAAAATGAAAGCATATCTATTCAAAACTGTTGCCATACAAAAATATAGTCATAAGAGGGAAATACATCGCACCACAAGTTTTCCTCTAACAATTTGAAAAAGAAAAACAAATAAACAAACTATCCTCGCACATAAAGGAATTGGAGAAAGAACAGCAGGTAAGCTCTACACCAAGTAGAAGAAGAGATATAATAAATATTCTAGCAAAAATTATGAAATAGAGACTAGATGAACTCTAGAACACATCAATCACACCAGGATCTGGTTCTTTGAAAGAATTAATAAGGTAGATACACACCTAGCTAGGTAATTAAAAAGAAAAAGCTGAAAGAGGAAGAAGTAGAAAAGAAAAAAATATCAATAAAAAGCGAGGAAATTGAGGCTGCTATCAAAATCCTCCCAAGACACAACCCCCCAGGGCCTGATAGCTTCCCAGGAGATTTCTTCCAAACATTTAAAGAAGAAATAGAACTGTTAGGACTGAAGCTCTTTCAAACGATAGAGAAAGAAGGATTACTTCTAAATCCCTTCTATGGGGCCAGCATTACCTTGATCCCAATACCAGACAAAAACACCGCCAAAAGTGGAATTATAAACCATTATTCCTGATAACATGGATGTTAAATTCTCACCAAGATACTAGACAACAGGATAAAAAAATACATAAAGACCAGTATTCACCGTTACCAGGTGGGATTTGTCCCTGGAATAATATGGTGGCCCAAAATATGTAAAACAATCAGTGTAATAGTACACATCAATAATAGAAAAGACAGGGACTCCTGAATGGCTCAGTGGTTTAGTGCCTGCCTTTGGCCCATGGCATGATCCTGAAGGCCCAGGATTGAGTCCCATGTAGAGTACTTGCATGGAGCCTATACTTCTGCCTGTGTCTCTGTCTCTCTCTCTCTCTCTCAAATCAATCAATCAATCAATAAATAAAATAGTAAAAAAATAATAGAAAAGACAAGACGTATATTGTCCTTTCTCTAAATGCAGAGAACTCATAGGGCAAATTACAGCAGGCATTGCTGATTAATATTCTTCAAATAGAGGGTAGAGAAAACATTCTTCAATGTCTTAAAAGCTAATTATGAAACGTTCAGAATGAATCTCATACCAACTGGGGATAAAAAGAGCTTAAAAATGTTCAGGAAGCTCAGGAAGACAGCGGAAGTGCCCACTCTCACCACTTCTGCTCACAAAAGAAGTATAATTCCTAGAATCAACAATAAGACAACAAAAATAAATAAAATCATTCAAGATGACAAAGAAGAAATCAAACTCTCCTTCTGTAGAAGACATGATATTTGTATGTAAACTCCAAGAGATACCACCTAAAATTTCTATAAATGATATAGCAACTTAGCGACATTGCAGGAGGTGATACCAAGGCATAGAAGACAGCTGCATTCCTACACACTAACAATGATACTGTTAACAGAGAAAAGAGGGTATTGAACTCATTTACAATAGCACCAACCATATGATATATAGGATTAAACCTAACCAATGAGGTCAGGGATCTGCACTTTAAATCTAGAGAACACTTTATGAAAGAAATTAATGGAGACATAAAGAGATGGAGAACATCCAATTCTCATGGATCAGAAGAATAAATATTTTGAAAATGTCTAAGCTACCCAGGGCCATCTAGACACTGAATACATTCCTGTTAAAATACCACAATCTTTCTTCCCAGTGATGGAACAAGTAATCCTAAGATTTCTACAAAATCAGAAAAGATATCCAATTGCCAGGGTAAGGTTTACAAAGAAAGCCAAAGCTGGGGACATCAGAATGCCCAATTTCAAGCTGTACGAAAAAGCTGTGATCCAACAAGAAGTTTGGAAGGACCTCAAACACATGGAGGTTAAGGACCATCCTGCTAAAAGATAAAAGGGTCAACCAGGAAATTAAGGAAGAATTAAAAAGATTCATGGAAACTAATGAGAATGAAGATACAACCGTTCAAAATCTTTGGGATGCAGCAAAAGCAGTCATAAGGGGGAAATACATCGCAATACAAGCATCCATTCAAAAACTGGAAAGAACTCAAATACAAAAGCTAACCTTACACATAAAGGAGCTAGAGAAAAAACAGCAAATAGATCCTACACCCAAGAGAAGAAGGGAGTTAATAAAGATTCGAGCAGAACTCAACGAAATCGAGACCAGAAGAACTGTGGAACAGATCAACAGAACCAGGAGTTGGTTCTTTGAAAGAATTAATAAGATAGATAAACCATTAGCCAGCCTTATTAAAAAGAAGAGAGAGAAGACTCAAATTAATAAAATCATGAATGAGAAAGGAGAGATCACTACCAACACCAAGGAAATACAAACGATTTTAAAAACATATTATGAACAGCTATACGCCAATAAATTAGGCAATCTAGAAGAAATGGACGCATTCCTGGAAAGCCACAAACTACCAAAACTGGAACAGGAAGAAATAGAAAACCTGAACAGGCCAATAACCAGGGAGGAAATTGAAGCAGTCATCAAAAACCTCCCAAGACACAAGAGTCCAGGGCCAGATGGCTTCCCAGGGGAATTTTATCAAACGTTTAAAGAAGAAACCATACCTATTCTCCTAAAGCTGTTTGGAAAGATAGAAAGAGATGGAGTACTTCCAAATTCGTTCTATGAAGCCAGCATCACCTTAATTCCAAAGCCAGACAAAGACCCCGCCAAAAAGGAGAATTACAGACCAATATCCCTGATGAACATGGATGCAAAAATTCTCAACAAGATACTGGCCAATAGGATCCAACAGTACATTAAGAAAATTATTCACCATGACCAAGTAGGGTTTATCCCTGGGACACAAGGCTGGTTCAACACCCGTAAAACAATCAATGTGATTCATCATATCAGCAAGAGAAAAACCAAGAACAATATGATCCTCTCATGAATGCAGAGAAAGCATTTGACAAAATACAGCATCCATTCCTGATCAAAACTCTTCAGAGTGTAGGGATAGAGGGAACATTCCTCGACATCTTAAAAGCCATCTATGAAAAGCCCACAGCAAATATCATTCTCAATGGGGAAGCACTAGGAGCCTTTCCCCTAAGATCAGGAACAAGACAGGGATGTCCACTCTCACCACTGCTGTTCAACATAGTACTGGAAGTCCTAGCCTCAGTAATCAGACAACAAAAAGACATTAAAGGCATTCAAATTGGCAAAGAAGAAGTCAAACTCTCCCTCTTCGCCGATGACATGATACTCTACATAGAAAACCCAAAAGTCTCCACCCCAAGATTGCTAGAACTCATACAGCAATTCGGTAGCGTGGCAGGATACAAAATCAATGCCCAGAAGTCAGTGGCATTTCTATACACTAACAATGAGACTGAAGAAAGAGAAATTAAGGAGTCAATCCCATTTACAATTGCACCCAAAAGCATAAGATACCTAGGAATAAACCTAACCAAAGATGTAAAGGATCTATACCCTCAAAACTATAGAACACTTCTGAAAGAAATTGAGGAAGACACAAAGAGATGGAAAAATATTCCATGCTCATGGATTGGCAGAATTAATATTGTGAAAATGTCAATGTTACCCAGGGCAATATACACGTTTAATGCAATCCCTATCAAAATACCATGGACTTTCTTCAGAGAGTTAGAACAAATTGTTTTAAGGTTTGTGTGGAATCAGAAAAGACCCCGAATAGCCAGGGGAATTTTAAAAAAGAAAACCATATCTGGGGGCATCACAATGCCAGATTTCAGGTTGTACTACAAATCTGTGGTCATCAAGACAGTGTGGTACTGGCACAAAAACAGACACATAGATCAGTGGAACAGAATAGAGAATCCAGAAGTGGACCCTGAACTTTATGGGCAACTAATATTCGATAAAGGAGGAAAGACTATCCATTGGAAGAAAGACAGTCTCTTCAATAAATGGTGCTGGGAAAATTGGACATCCACATGAAGAAGAATGAAACTAGACCACTCTATTTCACAATACACAAAGATAAATTCAAAATGGATGAAAGATCTAAATGTGAGACAAGATTCCATCAAAATCCTAGAGAAGAACACAGGCAACACCCTTTTTGAACTCGGCCATAGTAACTTCTTGCAAGATACATCCACAAAGGCAAAAGAAACAAAAGCAAAAATGAACTATTGGGACTTCATCAAGATAAGAAGCTTTTGCACAGCAAAGGATACAGTCAACAAAACTCAAAGACAACCTACAGAATGGGAGAAGATATTTGAAAATGACATATCAGATAAAGGGCTAGTTTCCAAGATCTATAAAGAACTTCTTAAACTCAACACCAAAGAAACAAACAATCCAATCATGAAATGGGCAAAAGACATGAACAGAAATCTCACAGAGGAAGACATAGACATGGCCAACATGCATATGAGAAAATGCTCTGCATCACTTGCCATCAGGGAAATACAAATGAAAACTACAATGAGATACCACCTCACACCAGTGAGAATGGGGAAAATTAACAAGGCAGGAAACCACAAATGTTGGAGAGGATGCGGAGAAAAGGGAATCCTCTTACACTGTTGGTGGGAATGTGAACTGGTGCAGCCACTCTGGAAAACTGTGTGGAGGTTCCTCAAACAGTTAAAAATATACCTGCCCTACGACCCAGCAATTGCACTGTTGGGGATTTACCCCAAAGATACAAATGCAATGAAATGCCGGGACACCTGCACCCCGATGTTTCTAGCAGCAATGGCCACGATAGCCAAACTGTGGAAGGAGCCTCGGTGTCCAACGAAAGATGAATGGATAAAGAAGATGTGGTTTATGTATACAATCGAATATTACTCAGCTATTAGAAATGACAAATACCCACCATTTGCTTCAACGTGGATGGAACTGGAGGGTATTATGCTGAGTGAAGTAAGTCAGTCGGAGAAGGACAAACATTATATGTTCTCATTCATTTGGGGAATATGAATAATAGTGAAAGGGAACATAAGGGAAGAGAGAAGAAATGTGTGGGAAATATCAGAAAGGGAGACAGAACGTAAAGACTGCTAACTCTGGGAACGAACTAGGGGTGGTAGAAGGGGAGGAGGGCGGGGGTGGTAGTGAATGGGTGACGGGCACTGGGTGTTATTCTGTATGTTAGTAAATTGAACACCAATAAAAAAATAAATTAAAAAAAAAGAAAAAGCTGTGATCATTAAGACAGTCTGGTCCTGGCACAAAAACAGACACTAAGATCAATAGAACAGAATAGAGAACCCAGAAATGGACCCTTAAATGTATGGTCAATAATCTTTGACAAAACAGGAAAGAATATCCCTTGGGAAAATAAAACCGTCTCAAAAAAAATTGGCATTGTGAGAATTGAACAGCCCCTGTAGAACAATTAAAGGGACAAATCTCATATGCAAGTAAAGAAGATAAAGTCAAAATGGTTAAAAGATCTAAATGTGAGATAACAATCCATCAAAATCTCTGCGAGGAGAAGAGAGGGAACAACTTTTTGGAACTTAGCCACAGCAATTTCTTGCAAGGCATATCTATAATGGCAAGGGAAACAAAAGCAAAAATGAATTTTGGGAGCTCCATCGAGATAAAAATGCTCTGCAGAGCAAAGGAATCTGACAAAAGAACAAAAACACAACACATAGAAGGGCAGATGATATTAGCAATTGACGTATCAGACAAAGGGCTTTCTATCCAACATGTATAATGAACTTATCAAAATCAATGCCCAAGAAACAAGGAACCCAGTAAAGAAACGGGGAGAAAACATAAACAGAAATTTATCCAATAAAACCTACATATGGCCAACAAGTCCATGAAAAAAATGTTCCACATCACTTGCTATCAAGGAAAAGCACATCCAAACCGCAATCATCTGTCACTTTACACCACAGAGAATAGAGAAAATTAATTAATAAGAAAGAAAAATAACAAATGGTGGAGAGGACGTGGAGAAATGGGAACCCTCTTGCACTGTTGGTGGGAATGTGAACTGATGCAGACACTCTGGAAAACTGTGTGGAAGTTCCTCAAAGAGTTAAAAATAGATCTGCCCTATGACCCAGCAATTGCACTGCTGGGGATTTACCCCAAAGATACAGATGCAGTGAAACTCCAGGACAGCTGCATCCCAATGTTTATTACAGCCATGTCCACAAGAGCCAAATCCTCGGGTAAGCCACGATGTCCTTTGACAGATGAATTGATAAACATATAAGGTTTATATATACAAAGGGATATTTCTCAGTCACCAGAAAGGATCAGTAGCTATTATTTCTTCAAGGTGTATGGAACTACAGGGTATTATGTCAATGAAATAAATTAATTGGAGAAGGACAATCATCATGGTTTCACTCATATGTGGAATATAGAAACAATGAAAGGGATCGTAAGGGAAGGAGGAAAACTGAGTGGGGAAAAATCAGGAGGAAGACAAACCATGACAGATTCCTATCTCTGGGACTCAAACAAAGGGGTGCAGAAGGGCAGGTGGGTGTTGGGACGTGGTCCCTGGGTGACGGGCACTAAAGAGGGCACGTGATCAGATGAGCACTTGGTGTTACTATATGTTGGCAAATTGAACTTAAATAAAATATTGAATAAATAAATGAAAAATAAATTATCGAAGAGAGATAATATGAGCAATAACATGCCAACATATTCAGCAATCTGGAAGAAATGGATGCCTTCCATTCCATAAATGTAGAAACAATGAAATCTAAAACAGGAATGAATGGAAAAGCTGTACAGACCCAAAACCTGGAAATGAAAATCAGATATATTTAAAAGTCTTCTAACAATCAAAAGTCCAAGGACAGATGGCTGCCCATGGGAATGCAACAAGCATTTAAAATAACTTAATACTTATCATGAAAATGTTTCAAAGATAGAAATTAAAGGAAACTTCCAAACTCATTATCCAATGGTAGCATTTCCTGACCTCAAAAGCAAAGATCCAACTGAAAAGGAGAATTACAGACTAATATCCTTGAGGGATATGGATGCAAAATTCTCACCAAGATCCTAACTAACAGGTTCCTACAGTACATTAATAGGATAATTCATCATGACCAAATTCGCTTAAATTCTGGTATGCAAGGGTGGTTCAGCATCTGAAAATCAAACAATGGGATTTGACTCATTCATAAAAGAAAATATAAGGACCATTTTGTCCTTTCATCTGAAGCCCAAAAATATTTGTCAAAAGATACTATACTTTCCTCATAAAAACCTTTTGCGGTGTAGAGATAAGGAGACATTCTCATCACAAGAGCTACCTACAGAAGACACATGGAGAATGTCATCCTCAACAGGAAAATTTTAGAGCTTTTCCCCTAAAATCAGGGACAGGACAGGGATTCCCACCCTCACCACTCTTCCGCACCATAGTACTAGAAGTCCTAGCTTCAAAAATCAGAAAAAAACAGATGTAGAAGTCATCTAAATCATCAAAGAGAAAACTCAAACTTTCACTCTTCACACATGGCACAATAATTTAAGTTCAAATCCAAAAGATTCCTTTGGAAAAAAAAAAAAAGATTCCTTTGAAACAATTGCTAGAACTGATACCTGAATTCAGCAAAATCAGTGCATGGAAAATCAATACAAGAAAGACAGGCGCTTTTCTATATAGTGCAAATGAAACAGAAAAAAAGAAAACCAAGGACTGGATGTAATTTATAATTCCAGTATAAATAATCAGATAATGAGGAAAAATCCTAACCAAAGAAGGATGGATGGATAGACTAAACATACCAGAACACTTATGAAAGACAGTATGGAAGACACAAGAGCATAGAAAATATTATTTTCATAGATTAGAAGAACGAATATTGATAAAACACTTATGCTTCCAGAGAAAGCTACACATTCAAAGCCATCCGTATAAAAATATCACCAGCATTGTTTACAGATCTAGAGCAAACCATCAGGAAATGTTAGGGAACCAAGAAGGCCTCAAATATCCAAAGCAATCCTGTTAAAGTAAAGCAAGCCTGGAAACATCCTGATTCTGGTTGTCAAGGTAAATTACAACGTTGTGATCATCAGGACATTATGGTACTGACACAAATTAAGAAAAGTTTGAGAACCCAGAAATGGACCCTGAAGCCTAAAGTAAAAAAATCTTGACAAAGCAGGGAAGAATATTCAATGGAAAAAAGAAAGTCTCTTCAACAAATTGTGTGGGGAATGTTGGGGAGACACATACAGAAGAATGAAAGTGGACCCCTTTCTTATATCATTCACAACAATGGGCTCAAAGTTGATGAAAGACCTAAACGTGAGTCAGGAAACCATCAGAATCCTCAGGAGAACACAAGCAGCATCTTTTCTACCTCGGCTGCAACCACTTCTAGACGTGTCTCCAGAGGCAAGAGAAAGAAAAGGAAAATGAACCATGGAGATTTCATCAAGGAAAGAGCATTTTCACAGCAAAGGAATCATTCGGTGTAATTAAAAGGCAAACTACAGAATTGGAGAAGATATTTTGTAAAGTCTAATCAGATTAAAGGCTCAAATTCAAATCTAAAATAAACTTATCAAGCTCAACAGCCAATCAGAATTGGGCAGAAATTGTGAACAGACTTCCTGTCCTGTCCTGAGATCCCACATCACACCATATATTAGGGAGCTCATCCACAAGCAAGAAGAAATTCTTTTACTCTCCTAGATCTGCTATATATCAAATGAAATATTACAACAAAGAATTTGACAAAAATAGGGAAAGCTTTTATTCCCCTAAATCAAAGATTTCCGTAGAAATTAGGCAATAATAAAATAAAGGTATTAATATCATTCAACAGGAAGAAAAATAATTTGCTTTTATATGACATTGTCATATAAATGGTGAATGAGGACAAACCTTACAAAAAAGACTTGAAGTTAGTAATGAGCTCAGGGAAAATACAGGATATAAAACCAACATACACACTAAAGCTAATTTCTACACACTAACAACAAATTATCACTATACAATTTAAAAAACAATCCGCTTTACAAAGGTAACAAAAATAAATATTTATGATTAAAGTTCATTAAGGAGAGAAAATACTTTTTAAAAATGACCTATGTTAATGATAGAGTTTTTAAAAAGCACAAAGGCAAAGATAAATACGTAGATGGATTAGAACATCATAAATCCACTGTATCACCAAAAGAAAGTGATCTACAGTTGTGAAGTAATACTTGTATATAACTTCTAAAGTATTGAATCGAGTCTGGAGCTGACTATATAGTCAGAGGACATGCAAATTGGGCCCTCCCTCCACTGATTAAACCAGCCCAGCCTCGACGCTGCAGCTGGGAGAGCAGCCAGAGTCCCAGGATCCCCAGGTGACCCCATTCAGTGCTCACTAAACAACACAGACAAACTACCATGGAGTCTGTGCTCAGCTGGGTTGTCCTTGTCGCTATTTTAAAAGGTAATTCATGGAGAACCAGGGACTTTGAGTGTGTGAGTGGAGGTGAGTGAGAGAAACAGGGGATGTGGGACAGTTTCCTGACCAGGATGTCTTGTGTCTGCAGGTGTCCAGGGTGAGGTGCAGCTAGTGGAGTCTGGGGGAGACCTGGTGAAGTCTGGGGGGGTCCCTGAGAGTCTCCTGTGTGGGCTCTGGATTCACCTTCAGTAGCTACTGGATGTACTGGGTCCACCAGGCTCCAGGGAAGGGGCTCCATGGGTCGCATGGATTAGGTATGATGGAAGTAGCACAAGCTACGCAGAAGCTGTGAAAGGCCGATTCACTGTTTCTAGAGACAACGCCAAGAACACGCTGTATCTGCAGATGAACAGCCTGAGAGCCGAGGACACGGCCGTGTATTACTGTGTGAGGGACACAGTGAGGGGACCTCAGTGTGAGCCCAGACACAAACCTCCCTGTAGAAGGGGATCGGGACCACCAGGGGATGCACACTCCTCACCACTTCAGTCTTGAAGGACCAGGAGCAGGTGCAGATGGAGGTTCTGTGCAGGTTTCCACTCGGCTTCTGGGTTTCCTCTCCATGCAGCAGTTTCCCCCAGGGAGTCTCTCTGAACACTTGGTTATGTGTTTACCTCTTCAGTCTCTTTCTTAGAGACTTAGAAATTCAACTATAGCACCTGCACTTACTTATACTTAACATTTCCTGACCCGAAATATTCATCTATGAAAAATAACCCCATTCACATTATCTGAACATTTTCATGAGTCCTCCTGAGGCTCACTGTGTATCAAAAGACACAAAGATAATATGCTGTCTTGCACATCAGGGTATAGAGAAATCTGCAATCAACACAAGAGAAAAGAGACATTCTACAAAAATGTTAATAACGGCCTGAGAGGGAGGGGGATTCCCAGCATGAAATTGGAGGGATGTGGATGCAGAGGTGATTCACACACACACACACACACACACACACACACACACACACACAATCAGGAGAGTATAAACTTTAATTATCTTCATATTCATGTCAGATGAGAGCCAGGCTGGCCTCTCATCAAGTCATAAATGCCTGGGTCGTGACGGGAGGTACACTGGCTTATGGTGTGTGTTGTGGGTCAGTGTTGGGGATGGGGTCCTGCTCCAGGATGGGCTTGTGTGGAGTCAGTGTCCCAACTGCTTCTAAAGAGGTAACTCCTGGGTAATTGTTTGATTTCTTATCTTGGATGGAGGAAAGGCATGTGGATGGAATGTCAGGGAGCTAGCAGGCAGTAAAGAATGCACATGGTGTGAGGAATAATTTCACTAAATAAGTATCAAACTGGAAGGACAAAAGAGAGACGTGGTCATTCTCAGTAGACAAATTTCTGAATCCCATGGAAAGGAGATGAATAATATATGGAAGCAGCATGAAACACAAAATGACAATACAAATAGGTCTAGATCCTACCAGATCTCAGATGGAGGCTGTCCTCTCCCCAGTGTCACCAGCTGATCATGTGTCATGTGTCCTCCATGTGCTAGAGACCAGAAGCTTCTATTGGATCCATGAGCATCCTCAAGGTGAAGAGGTTGATTGAAGGGTCTTCCCCCTGCAGGGAATAACTCGTGGATCCTTCAGGTGCTGACTGTCAGCTCACTGTGTGTGACATCTACCATCTCCATGTTGGGACATAATGCCCATGAGATGGGGGGAGGAGGTGGGGCCTTAGGGGAGCACTTAGGTCAGGAGGTGCAGCCTCATGATAAGATCAGAGCCCTTATAAACCAGGACTGGGAAAGCTCCCTGTGCCCTGGTCCCATGTGAGGTGAAGGGGAAAGGACAGGCTAGGACGTGGGTGTTCTCTAGACACCACACCTGCACCTGGGTCTCAAACGTCCCAGATTCCAAAGCTGTGAGAATGAGTGTCTATTGTTTGATCGGCCCAGTCCATGTATGATGTTCCAGCAGGGGCACAGGCTAATCTCCACTTATTTTTCTTTGTTAAGTTGAATTTACCAGAGCGGGGCAGGAGGGCAGAGGAGTAGGGATCTCAAGTCACCTGTCCCCATCAACTTACCTAGGTAACTTTTAAATCATCCTCAAAACCTACTAATCCCTCTTGAAATTTATTTTTTAATAATAAATTTATTTTTATTGGTGTTCAATTTACCAACATACAGAATAACACCCAGTGCTCATCCTGTCAAGTGCCCTCCTCAGTGCCCATCACCCATTCACCCACACTCCTGCGCCCTCCTCCCCTTCCACCATCCTTAGTTCATTTCCCAGAGTTAGGAGTCTTTATGTTCTGTCTCCCTTTCTGATATTTCCTACCCATTTCTTCTCCCTTTCCTTCTTCTACCTTTCACTATTATTTATATTCCCCAAATAAATGAGGCCATATAATATTTGTCCTTCTCCGATTGACTTATTTCACTCAGCATAATACCCTCCAGTTCATCCACGTTGAAGCAAAGGTGGATGTTTATCGTTTCTAATGGCTGAGGAATATTCCATTGTATACATAAACCACATCTTCTTTAACCATTCATCTTTCGATGGACACCGAGGCTCCTTCCACAATTTGGCTATTGTGGACATTGCTGGTAGAAACATCGGAGTGCAGGTGTCCTGGCATTTCATTGCATCTGTACCTTTGGGGTAAATCCCAAACAGGGCAATTGCAGGGTCATAGAACAGGTCTATTTTTAACTCTTTGAGGAACCTCCACACAGTTTTCCAGAGTGGCTGCACCAGTTCACATTCCCACCAACAGTGTAAGAGGGTTCCCTTTTCTCCGCATCCTCTCCAACATTTGTGTTTTCTTGCCTTGTTAATATTCCCCATTCTCACTGGCGCGAGGTGATACCTCATTGTGGTTCTGATTTGTCTTTCCCTGATGGCAAGTGATGCAGAACATTTTCTCATGTGCATGTTGGCCATGTCTATGTCTTCCTCTGTGAGATTTCTGTTCATGTCTTTTGCCCATTTCATGATTCGATTGTTTGTTTCTTTGGTGTTGAGTTTAATAAGTTCTTTACAGATCTTGGAAACTAGCCCTTTTTCTGATATGTCATTTGCAAATATCTTCTCCCATTCTGTAGGTTGTCTTTGAGTTTTGTTGACTGTATCCTTTGCTGTGCAAAAGCTTCTTATCTTGATGAAGTCCCAATAGTTCATTTTTGCTCTTGTTTCTTTTGCCTTCGTGGATGTATCTTGCAAGAAGTTACTATGGCCGAGTTCAAAAAGGGTGTTGCCTGTGTTCTTCTCTAGGATTTTGATGGAATCTTGTCTCACATTTAGATCTTTCATCCATTTTGAGTTTATCTTTGTGTATGGTGAAAGAGAGTGGTCTAGTTTCATTCTTCTGCATGTGGATGTCCAATTTTCCCAGCACCATTTATTGAAGAGACTGTCTTTCTTCCAATGGATAGTCTTTCCTCCTTTATCGAATATTAGTTGCCCATAAAGTTGAGGGTCCACTTCTGGATTCTCTATTCTGTTCCATTGATCTAAGTGTCTGTTTTTGAGCCAGTACCACACTGTATGGTACTATTTCCTGGATTTTAAAACATATACATGTGCAGAAATGTATTAAAGTGAAAGGAAACATACCTTCATCAAGATGTGATTTAAATTTAATATCAACTGTAATATTTCATTTGGATTCTTTTTGTTCTTGTTAATGCCTAAAAATGCCTATTTTGATCATCACCTTTTTCTCATTTGGGAGACGCTCTCTTCTGTGTAGAACAGATGTTCCTGAATATCTTGTTTTGTTTTCCTGTTGCAAGACAGACTTAAATATTTTTTTCCAGCAGTGGAGGTATGTTAGAGTTCAGTGTTCTAGAAGGGGCAGTGTCTCAAGGTCAATTTTACTTTTCTAATTATGGTAGCTATTACCTGGAATTTCTGAAAGTTTTGTCTAAGTAGTCTAATATTTTTTATGTAAAGAGCATTAAATTTTGCTATGTATAAATTTTTGTAACCTAACAGTGAATCAATATTTTCAATCAGTCCCAAGGGCTTCCTGTTGTTCTATTCAAGTGTTACAATAAATATTTGTAGAAAATAGTCAAAAAGAATAGAAAAGACAAGGAGGGATGCCTTGGTAGCTCAGAGGTTTAGTGTGTGCCTTCGGCCAAGGGCGTGATCTTGAAGTCCCAGGATCGACTCCCACGTCAGGCTCCCTGCATGGAGCCTGTTCGCTGTCTGCCTGTGTCTCTAATGCTCTTGCTCTTGCTAATCCTTTGTCTCTCATGAATAAATAAATAAAATCCTTAAAAAAATAATAGAAAGCATTCCTTTCTTTGTTGTAGGATTAAAGAAAGGTTATGATAAAATGATTACTTAATCTACATTCACTTGTAGCAATTACATGAGAATTTGAATTTTGTCGTGTGTGGGTTTGTCCATTCCTTTGAATGATGGTGCAGTTAGATGCTCCTACCCCAAGCTGAGCAAATCAGAGGATCCGCCCCCAGAGCATCCAGGGCTCTGCAGACAGAGAGTTCTGTAGTTACTGTGGGAGCTGAATCCAGGGCTCCAGAGCTGGCCGCCGTCACTGTGGTTGTTCCTCCTGGGGCCTCAAAGGGTAAACAACACCCACTGAGCCTCACGGTGGCCTCACTGGATAAGCATCTATACATCACTCACTGAGCCCTGCACCAGGCAGGGGGCTGAGCAGCAAACCAAGTGCTAACATCTGAATATCAGCACAACAGGCCCCTCTGCCAGAAGACAAGCTAGACGGACAGGGGCAAAACAAATTATTGACAAGTAGCACTGGACTGTTCCAGGGGAAGTCAAGGGACTTACAGTATACAGAATCAGAGGATACGCCCCCTTGGTTTTTTTTTTTTTTTTTTGGCTTTCTGTTTGCTTCCTCCCCTCTTTTTCTTTTTTCTATTTTTCTTCTCTTTTTCTCTTTTTTTCTTCCTTTTTGCTTTTTTCTTTTCTTTTTCTTATTTCTTTCTCTTCTCTATCTTTCCCCTTTTCCCAATACAACTTGTTTTTGGCCACTTTACACTGAGAAAAATGACTAGAAGGAAAACCTCACCTGAAAAGAAAAAATCAGAACAGTCCTCTATCCCACAGAGTTACAAAATTTGGATTACAATTCAATGTCAGAAAGCCAATTCAGAAGAACTATTATAAAGCTCCTGGTGGCTCTACAAAAAAGCATAATGGACTCAAGAGACTTCATGAATGCAGAATTTGAATCTAATCAGGCAGAATAAAAAATCAATTGAATGACATGCAATCCAAACTAGAAGTCCTAATGATGAGGGTTTTGAAGGTGGAAGAACGAGTGAGTGACATAGAAGACAAGTTGAAACCAAAAAAAAAAAAAAAAAAAGAAGACAAGTTGATGGCAAAGAGCGAAACTGAGGAAAAAAGAGACAATTAAAAGATCATGAGGATAGATTAAGGGAAATAAGTGACAGCCTGAGGAAGAAAATCCTACGTTTAATTGCGGTTCCGGAGGGCGCTGAAAGGGAAAGAGGGCCAGAATATGTATTTGAACAAATCATAGCTGAAAACTTTCCTAATCTGGGAAGGGAAAAAGGCATTCAGATCCAGGAAATAGAGAGATCCCCCCTAAAATCAATAAAAACTATTCAACACCTTGACATTTAATAGTGAAGCTTGAAAATTCCAAAGATAAAGAGAAGATCCTTAAAGCAGCAAGAGACAAGAAATCCCTGACTTTTATGGGGAGGAATATTAGGGTAACAACAGACCTCTCCACAGAGACATGGCAGGCCAGAAAGGGCTGGCAGGATATATTCAGGGTCCTAAATGAGAAGAACATGCAACCAAAAATACTTTATCCAGCAAGGCTCCCATTCAGAATAGGAGAGATAAAGAGCTTCCAAGACAGGCAGGAACTGAAAGAATCTGTGACCTCCAAACCAGCTCTGCAAGAAATTTTAAGGGGGATCCTTAAAATTCCCCATTAAGAAGAAGTCCAATGGAAAAATCCACAAAAACAAGGACTGAATAGATATCATGACGAAACTAAACTCATATCTTTCAATAGTAACTCTGAACGTGAATGGGCTTAATGACCCCATCAAAAGGCGCAGGGTTTCAGACTGGATAAAAAAGCAGGACCCATCTATTTGCTGTCTACAAGAGACTCATTTTACACAGAAGGACACCTACAGCCTGAAAATAAAAGGTTGGAGAACCATTTACCATTCAAATGGTCCTCAAAAGAAAGCAGTAGTAGCCATCCTCATATAAGATAAACTAAAATTTACCCTGAAGACTGTAGTGAGAGATGAAGAGGGACACTATATCATACCGAAAGGATCTATACAACAAGAAGAGGACGTCACAATCATCAATATATATGACCGGAATGTGAGAGCTGCCAAATATATCAATCAATTAATAACCAAAATTAAGACATACTTAGATTATAATACACTTATACTAGGTGAATTCACTCTAGCGTTTTCTACACTTGATAGGTCTTCTAAGCACAACATCTCCAATGAAACAAGAGCTTTAAATGATACACTGGACCAGATGGATTTCACAGATATCTACAGAACTTTACATCCAAACACAACTGAATACACATTCTTCTCAAAGGCACTTGGAACATTCTCCAGAATAGACCACATACTGGGTCACAAATCAGGTCTGAACCAATACCAAAAGATTGGGATTGGCCCCTGCATATTCTCAGACCATAATGCCTTGAAATTAGAACCTAATCACAACAAGAAGTTTGGAAGAACTTCAACACGTGGAGGTTAAGGACCATCTTGTTAAAAGATGAAATGGTCAACAAGGAAACTAAGGAAGAATTAAAAAGTTTCATGGAAACTAATGAGAATGTAGATACAACCATTTAAAATCATTGGGATACAGCAAAAGCAGTCCTGAGGGGGAAATACATATTAATACATGCATCCATCCAAAACTGGAGAGAACTCAAGTACAAAAGCTAACCTTACACATAAAGGAGCTACAGAAAAAACGACAAATAGATCCTACACCCAGCAGAAGAAGAGAGTTAATTAAGACTCGAGCAGAACTCAATGAAATCTAGACCAGAAGAACTGTGGAACAGATTAGCAAAACCAGGAGACGGTTCTTTGAAAGAATTAATGAGATAGATAAACCACTAACCTGTCTAATTAAAAAGAAGAGAGAGAAGACTCAAATTAAAAAATCATGAATGAGAAAGGAGTCATCACTATTACACCAGGGAAATAAAAACGATTTTAAAAACATATTATGAACAGCTATACGCCAATAAATTAAGCAATCTAGAAGAAATGGACGCATTCCTGGAAAGCCACAAACTACCAAAACTGAAACTGGAAGAAATAGAAAATCTGAACAGGCCAATAACCAGAGAGAATATTGAAGCAGCCATCAAAAACCTCCCAAGACACAAATGTATAAGCCCAGATGGCTTCCCTGGGAAATTGTATCAAACTTTTAAAGAAGAAACCATACCTATTCTATTAAAGCTGTTTGGAAAGATATAAAGAGTTGGAGCACTTCCAAATTCGTTCTATGAGGCCAGCATCACCTTATTTCCCAAACCAGACAAAGACCCCACCAAAAAGGAGAATTACAGACCAATATCCCTGATGAACATGGATGCAAAAATTCTCAACAATATACTACCAATTAGGATCCAAGGGGACATTAAGAAAATTATTCACCATGACCAAGTAGGATTTATTCCTGGGACACAAGGCTGGTTCAACCCTCGTAAAACAATCAATGTGATTCATCCTATGAGCAAGAGAAAAACCAAGAACCATATGATCCTCTCATTAGATGCAGAGAAAGTATTTGACAAAAGACAGACTCCACTCCTGATGAAAACTCTTCAGAGTGTAGGGATATAGGGAACATTCCTCAACATCTTAAAAGCCATCTACAAAAAGCCCACAGCAAATATCTTTCTGAATGGAGAAGCACTGGGAGCCTTTCCCCTAAGATCAGGAACAAGACAGGGATGTCCATTCTCACCAATGCTATTCAATATAGGACTGGAAGTCCTAGCCTCAACAATCAGTCAACAAAAAGACATTAAAGTCACTCAAATTGGCAAAGAAGAAGTCAAACTCTCCCTCTTCACTGATGACATGATACACTATGTAGAAAACCCAAAAGTCTCCTCCCCAAGATTGCTAGAACCCATACAGCATTTGGTAGTGTGGCAGGATACAAAATCAATGCCCAGAAATCAGTGGCATTTCTATACACTAACAATGAGACTGAAGAAAGAGAAATTGAGGAGTCAATGCCATTTACAACTGCACCCAAATGCATAAGATACCTAGGAATAAGCCTAACCAAAGAGGTAAAGGATCTATACCCTAAAAACTATAGAACGCTTCTGAAACAAATTGAAGAAGACACAAAGAGATTGAAAAATATTCCATGTTCATGGGTTGGCAGAATTAATAATGTGAAAATGTCAATGGTACCCAGGGCAATTTACACGTTTAATGCAATCCCTATCAAAATACCATGGACTAAAAAAAAAAATACCATTGACTTTCTTCAGAGAGTTAGAACAAATTATTTTAAAATTTGTGTGGAATCAGAAAAGACACCGAATAGCCAGGGGAAATTTAAAAAAGAAAACCATAGCTGGGGGCATCACAATGCCAGATTTCAGGTTGTACTACAAAGCTGTGGTCATCAAGACAATGCGGTACTGGCACAAAAACAGACACATAGATCAATGGAACAGAATAAAGAACCCAGAAGTGGACTCTGAACTTTATGGTCAACTAATATTCGATAAAGGAGGAAAGACTATCCATTGGAAGAAAGACAGTCTCTTCAATAAATGGTGCTGGGAATATTGGACATGCACATGCAGAAGAATGAAGATAGAACACTCTCTTGCACCCTACACAAGGATAAACTCAAAATGAATGAAAGATATAAATGTGAGACAAGATTCCATCAAAACCCTAGGGGAGAACACAGTCAACAACCTTTTTGAACTCGGCCACAGTAACTTCCTGCAAGATACACCCACGAAGACAAAAGAAACGAAAGCAAAAATGAACTATTGGGACTTCATCAAGATAAGAAGCTTTTACACAGCAAAGGATTCAGTCAACAAAACTAACAGGCATCCCACAGAATGGGATATGATATTTGCAAATGACATATCAGATAAAGGGCTAGTTTCCAAGATCTATAAAGAACTTATTAAACTCAACACCAAAGAAGCAAACAATCCAATCATGAAATGGGCAAAAGACATGAACAGAAATCTCACAGAGGAAGACATAGACATGGCCAACATGCACCTGAGAAAATGCTCTGCATCACTTGCCATCAGGGAAATACAAATCAAAACCACAATGAGATACCACCTCACACTAGTGAGAATGGGGAAAATTAACAAGGCAGGAAACAACAAATGTTGGAGAGGATGTGGAGAAAAGGGAACCCTCATACACTGTTGGTGGGAATGTGACCTGGTGCAGCCACTCTGGAAAACTGTGTGGAGGTTCCTCAAACAGTTAAAAATATACCTGCCCTACGACCCAGCAATTGCATTGTTGGGGATTTACCCCAAAGATACAAATGCAATGAAACTCCGGGACACCTGCACCCCGATGTTTATAGCAGCAATGGCCACGATAGCCAAACTGTGGAAGGAGCCTCGGTGTCCAACGAAAGATGAATGCATAAAGAAGATGTGGTTTATGTATACAATGGAATATTACTCAGCTATTAGAAATGACAAATACCCACCATTTGCTTCAACGTGGATGGAACTGGAGGGTATTATGCTGAGTGAAGTAAGTCAATCGGAGAAGGACAAACATTATATGTTCTCATTCATTTGGGGAATATAAATAATAGTGAAAGGGAATATAAGGGAAGGGGGAAGAAATGTGTGGGAAATATCAGAAAGGGAGACAGAACGTAAAGACTGCTAACTCTGGGAAAAGAACTAAGGGTGGTAGAAGGGGAGGAGGGCGGGGGGTGGGAGTGAATGGGTGACGGGCACTGGGGGTTATTCTGTATGTTAGTAAATTGAACACCAATAGAAAATAAATTAAAAAAATAAAAGAACTGATTAAACTCAACACCAAAGAAAAAACAATCCAATCCTGAAATGGGCAAATGACATTAAGAGAAAACTCACAGAGGAAGACATAGACATGGCCAACATGCACATGAGAAAATGCTCTGCATCAATTGCCATCAGAGAAATACAAATCAAAACCACAATGAGATAACACCTCACACCAGTGAGAATGGGGAACATTAACAAGCAGGAAACCACAAATGTTGGAGAGGATGCGGAGAAAAGGGAACCCCCTTACACTCTTGGTGGGAATGTGAACTGGTGCAGCCACTCTGGAAAACTGTGTGGATTTCCTCAAAGAGTTAAAAATAGACCTGTTCTATGACCCTGCAATTGCCCTGTTTGGGATTTACGCCAAAGATACAGATGCAATGAAACGCCAGGACACCTGCACCCCGATGTTTCTAGCAATGTCCACAATAGCCAAACTGTGGAAGGAGCCTCAGTGTCCATCGAAAGATGAATGGATAAAGAAGATGTGGTTTATGTATACAGTGGAATATTACTCAGCCATTAGAAACGACAAATACCCACCATTTGCTTCAACTTGGATGGAACTCGAGGGTATTATGCTGAGTGAAGTAAGTCAATCGGAGAAGGACAAACAGTGTATGTTCTCATTCATTTGGTGAATATAAATAATAGTGAAAGGGAATATAAGGGAAGGGAGAAGAAACGTGTGGGAAATATCAGAAAGGGTGACAGAACATAAAGACTCCTAACTCTGGGAAACAAACTAGGGGTGGTGGAAGGGGAGGATGGCGAGGGCTGGGGTGAATGTGTGAATGGGAATGTGAGGGGGGCACTTGACAGGATGAGCACTGGGTTTTATTCTGTATGTTGGTAAATTGAACACCAATTAAAAATAAATTTAGTAAAAAGAAAGAAAGAAAAAGAAAGAGAAGAAAGAAAGAAGATGAAAGAAAGAAAGAAAGGAAGAAAGAATGAAAAAGAAAGAAAGAAAGAAAGAAAGAAAGAAAGAGATTCATCTATGAAGGCAAGACAAACAAGAGCAAAATTGAATTATTGCATCTCCATCTAGATAAAAAGCTTTTGCACATCAATAAAACAGTCAACAAAACTAAAATACAACCTACAGAATGGGAGCAGATATTTTCAAATTATCTATCAGATAAAGGGCTAGTATCCAAGATCTATAAAGAACTTATTAAACTCAATAGCAAAGAACAAAAGAATCTGAGTAGGCTCAGAAGGGTCAGTGAACTATAGAAAAAAAATAAACCTATTATTTCTATAAAAGAATTCTGTAGAAAAAAGAAAATCAAGGACTGGATGCAATTTATAATTACACCAGAAATCATCAGGTAATGAGGAAAATCCTAACCAAAGAGCCATGGTTGTATGGTCTGAACATTCCAGAATTAGAAGAATGAATATTGATAAAATATCTGTGCTACCAAAAGCCAGTGACATATTCAAAGCTATCTGTATTTAAATATCACCAGAATTTTTCAGAGAGCTAAAGAAAAGAATCAGAAAAATTTTAGGGAACCAAAAGAGCTCAAATAGCCAAAGCAATCCTGAAAAAGTAAAGCAAGGCTGTAGACATCCTGATTCTGGTTGTCAAGGTAAATTACAACGTTGTGATAATCAGTACTCTATGGCACTGGCACAAATACAGAAGTATAGATAAACAGAAAAGTTTGAGATCCCAGAAATGGAACCTGAAGTCTGTGGTCATAAATCCTGACAAAGAAGGAAAGCATATCCAATGGAATAAAAAGAAAGTCTCTTGAACAAATGGCATTGGGAATATTGGAGACCCACATGCAGAAGAATGAAAGGGGTCACTTTTCTTACATCATTCACAGCAATGGACTCAAAGTTGATGAAAGATCTAAATGAGTTGGGAAACCATCAGAATCCTCAGGAAAACACAGGCAGCACCTTTTCTACCTCATCTATAACCACTTCTAGACGTGTCTCCAGAGGCAAAGGAAAGAAAAGGAAAATGAAGCATGGGGACTTCATCAAGGAAAGAGCATTTTCACAGCAAAGGAATCACTCAGTCTAATTGAAAGGCAACCTACAGAATGGGAGAAGATATTTGGAAATGTCTTTTCAGATTAAAGGTTCGAATTCCTATCTAAAATGAATGTATCAAGCTCAACAGCCACCAGTATCTCCAATGAGAATAGAGCAGAAGTTGTGAAAAGACTTCCTATCTCCCTTTCTGATATTTCCTACGCATTAAAGATTCCTAACTCTGGGAAATGAACTAGGGGTGGTGGAAGGGGAGGAGGGTGGGGGGTGGGGTGAATGTGTGATGGGCACTGAGGGGGGCACTTGACGGGACGAGCACCGGGTGTTATTCTGTATGTTGGCATATTGAACACCAATAAAAAATAAATTTATAAAGAAAAGACTTCCTATCCTGTCCTGAGATCCCACATCACACCGTATATTAGGGAGCTCATCCTCATGCAAAATGAAATTCATTTGCTCTCACAGATTTGCCATATATCAAACAAAATATTAGAAGAAAGTATCTGACAGAAAAGAAGGAAAACATCAATGCCCCTAAGTCGAAGATTACCATATAAATGTTGCAATAATAAAATAAAAGATTTTAAAATCATTCAACAGGAATAAAATAATTTGTTTACATATACATAGTCAACGAGGAAAATCATTCCAAAAAAAAAAAACAGTTAAAGGTAGGTAATGAACTCAGGGAAAATTCAGGATATCAAATCAAATTAGACCATAAAATTAATTTCTACACACTAACAACCAAATTTCTGTATAAAATATACAAAACATTCCCCTTTACACTGGTAACAAAAATAAATATTTATGATTACACTTCTTTAAGGAGCGAAAATCCATTTAAAAGTGAACTATATTAATGAGAGACTTTCAAAATGACACAGAAATGCAAAGATAAATACGCTGATGGATTAGAACATCATAAATTCACTGTGCCATCAAAAGAATGTCATCTACTGTTGTGAAGTAATGCTTGTATATAACTTGTAAAGAATTGAATCTAAGACTGGAGCTGACTATATACTCAGAGGACATGCAAATAAGGCCCTCCCAACACTGATTAAATCAGCCCAGCCCTGACCCTAAAGCTGGAGAGGAGCCCCAGCCCCAGGATCCCCAGGTGGACACATTCAGTGCTCATGACACAACACAGACAAACTACCATGGAGTCTGTGCTCAGTTGGGTTTTCCTTGTCGCTATTTTAAAATGTAATTCATGGAGAACAAGGGACCTTGAGTCTGTGAGTGGAGGTGAGTGAGAGAAACGGGATGTGGGACAGTTTCCTGACAAGGATGTCTTGTGTCTGTAGGCGTCCAGAGTAAGGTGCATCTGGTGGAGTCTGCGGGAGACGTGGTGAAGCCTAGGAGGTCCCTGAGACTCTCCTGTGTGGGCTCTGGATTCACCTTCAGTAGCTACAGCATGTGGTGGGCCCGTGAGGCTCCCGGGATGGGGCTACAGGGGGTCGCAGGTATTAGATATGATGGAAGTAGCACAAGCTACGCAGACGCTCTGAAGGGCCGATTCACCATCTCCAGAGACAATGCCAAAAACACACTGTATCTGTAGAAGAACAGCCTGAGAGCCGAGGGAGGACACGGCCGTGTATTACTGTGCGAGGGACACAGTGAGGGGACCTCAGTGCGAACCCAGACACAAACCTCCCGGTCGAAGGGGATCCGGACCACCAGGGAGTGCACACTCCTCACCACTTTTGTCTTCAAGGCCCAGGAGCAGGTGCAGAGGGAGGTTCTGGGCAGGTTTCCTGTCAGATCTGGGCTTCCTCTCCAAGGAGAGTTTCACCCAGGGAGCCCCTCTGAACACTTGATTGTGTGTTTACCTATTTAGCCTTTCTTAGAGACTTAGAATTCCACTATAGCACTTGCACTTACTTGTACTTAACTTTCCCTGACCCGAAGCATTGATCAATTACAAATAACTCCATTCATATCATCTGAACATTTTAATGAGTCGTATTGGCACTCTCTTTGGATCACAGGATCCCACAATAACTGTTATCTTGCACATCACGGTATTCAGTAATCTCCATTCAACACAAGAGAAAAGAGACATTCTAAAAAAATGTTAATAATGGCCTGGAAGTGAGAAAAATTCTCAGCATGACATGGTAGGGAGGTGAACTCTGAGGTCACACACACACACACACACACACAATCATGAGAGTATAAGGTTTAAATACCTTAGCCTTCATATCTGATGAGAGCCATGCAGGCCTCTCATCAAGTCATAAATGCCTGGACGGTGCCTGGGAGGTCACTAGCTTAGGGTGTGTGTTGTGAGTCAGTGGTGGGGACAGGATCCTGCTCCATGGCATTTGGGGAGGAGGTGGGGCCCCAGAGGAGCACTTAGGTCAGGAGGTGTAGCCTTTTTTTCTTTTCTTTTTTTTTTTTGAGGTGTAGCCTTATTATTCAATCAGGGCCCTAATACACGAGGACTGGGAAAGCCCTCTGCATCCTGGCCCCATGTGAGTTGATGGGGAATGGACGGGCTAGGACATGGGTGCTCTCCAGCCACCACATGTGTCTGCACCTGGACATCAGACGTCCCAGTTTCCAGATCTGTGAGAATGAGTGTCTGTGGTTTGATCCACCCAGTCCATGTACGATGTTTCAGGAGTTGGGACAGGCTAAAGTCATTTTCTTTGTTTAAATTGAATTTACCAATGTTTACTACATACTCAGTGCTCATCACATCATGTGCCCTCCTTAACTCCAATCACCCAGATCCCCCATCCCCCACCCCCTCCCTTCCAGCGACCCTCAGTGTTTTATCCCCAGAGTTAAGGGTCTCTCATGATTTGTCTTCTTCTGTAGTATTACCCAACTAAGTTTCACTCCTTCCTTTATAGGCTCTTTCAATATTTCCTATATTCCACATATGAGTGAGACCATATCATTGCCTTTCTGTGATTAATTTCTCTCAACATAATACCTCCAGTTCCACCCATGTTGAAGGAAATGTTATTTCATGTTTTTCATCATTTCTGACAGCTGTGCAATATCCTATTGTATATATAAACCACATATTTTGTATATTTTTATTGGAGCTCAATTTGCCAACATATACAATAACAGCCAGTACTCATTCCACCAATTGCCCACCTCAGTTCCTGTCATCCAGGGACTGCAAGTCCCGGACCATCTCCCATTCCACTCTCCTTGTTTTTTTTTTCTTCTCGCATAGTTAAGAGTTTCTCATGTACCGTCACTGTCTCTGATAATTCCCACTCATTCTATCTCCTTTCCCCTTTATTCCCTTGCACTATTTCTTATGTTCTTTTTATGAGTGAAACTATATAATGTTTGTCCTTCTCTGAACCACTTACTTTATTAACATAATACCTTCCATGTCCATCCACATTGAAGTAAATGGTGGGTATTCATGGTTTCTAATGGCTGAGTAATGTCCCATTGTATATATAAACCACATCTTCTCTATGCATTCATCTGGCAATGGACATTGAAACTCCTTCCGCAGTTTCTTTATCCACTCTTCTGTAGAAGGGCTTCCTGATTCCTCCCACAGTTTGACTATTGTGGACATTGCTGCTGTGAATATTGGGTTGAAGAGATCGCTTAATTTCATTCAATTTGCATATTTGGGGTAACTACCCTGTAGTGTAGTGGCTCCATCATAGAGTGGCTCTATTCTCACATTTTCAGGACATTCCATTCTGTTTTCTGGAGTGGCTGAACAAGCCTGCATTCCCACAAAAAGTGAAAGAGAAAGTTCCACTTTCTGGATATCCTCACTTATATTTATTGTTTCCGGCCTTGTTACTTTATCCATTCTGAGTTGTATAAGTGAGAACTTAGTGTGGTTTTTATTTGTATTTCCCCGATGACAAGTCACGTGGATCACTTTTCTCATCTGCTTGTTGGCCATGTGTAGGTCTTCTTTGGAGAAATGGCTGTTTTTGCATTCTCTCCATTTCTTGAGTGGATTGTTTGTTTTTTGGGTGCTGACTTTGTTAAGGAAATATCTTGTCCTATTCTGTACGTTGCCTTTCATTTTGTCGCCTGTTGCATTGTTGTACAGATTCTACTTTGATGAAGTCTTAATAGTTTACTTTCCCTATGTTTCCCTGTTGTTACCTAAGCCTTTTGAGAGGTGTCTTGATAGCAGTCACTGCAGCTGAGGACAAAAAGTTGCTGCCTGAATTCTCCTCTTGGATTTTGATGGATTAGTGTCTCAGATTTTGGTACTTCATCCATTTTGAGATTGTGTTTGTTTTTGGTGTAGCTGAATGGTTCACATTCATTCTTATGCAGGTGGCTGTCCAATTTTTTTCAAATCCATATATTAATGGGATTTTTTTTAATTGGATATTTTTTCTTGCTTCTTGAGGAGTAGTTGACCATAGAGTTGAGGGTCCATTTCTGCATTCTCTGCTCTGTTCCATTGATCTATGTTTTGTTTTTCCCAATACCAGGCTATTTTGATGATAAAGACTTTATAATAGAGCTTGTCTGCAAATATTGATTTGCCCAGCAGCTGTAGGATGTTTCTTGGCCCAAATGTTTCTACCTATTTGGCAACTTAGGAAAGGAATTGAAGAAGACACAAAGTGATGGAAACCCTTCCGTGCATACGGATTTGAACAATGAATATTGTCAGGGCACCTGTGTTGCTCAGAGGTTGAGTGTCTTCAATTGGCTCAGGTTATGATCCTGGGTTCCTGGGATGGTGTCTTGTATCAGGCTTTTGGAAGGGAGCCTGTTTCTCCCTCTGCCTATGTCTCTACCTCCATCTATGTGACTCTCCTGAAAAAATAAATATTTTTCAAAAAAGAAAAATAATTATTGTGAAAATCTCTATGCTTCCCAGAACCTTCTACATATTCAAACAATCTTTATCAAAACATCCTGGACATTTTTTTTGCAGTGTATGAACATATAATCCTAAGATTTTTATGGCACACAGAGAGATATTAGGGACACATTGATGCTCTGGCATTGCCCTACTGTATTTGTTTTGAAAAGTATCCGTTAGCCTCCCTCATCCAGTGAAGGGTGCATTTCTCAGCAGGACTAGAACTAACCTGTTGCAAACCATAGGTATCTGTCAAAAAGTCACAGTGGACAC
The DNA here is from genome assembly GCF_048164855.1 of Canis lupus baileyi. NCBI lineage: Eukaryota > Metazoa > Chordata > Mammalia > Carnivora > Canidae > Canis > Canis lupus. The sequence goes on from NC_132846.1 coordinate 76,251,688, forward strand.
ACAGGAGAATAATGATACAAGAGAGTCAGAGATTCTCAGACACTTTGGAACTTCATTTTAAGGATGTTCTTTTATAACATTTCCAGAAGATGAGGATGTGATGACCTTGTGGGATTTTTGTCTCACCATAACCTTACAGGGTTGTGTTGTACTGATGGCTGTGACATATGTGCCTTGTCACTTATGAACATTTGGTGCCCTGTGTCCTCGTTTCAAACCCACCTGCATCTGTGCATCTCCCTCTGGACATGAGATCAGATTCCCTTTAGGATTTCCTCAATGAAACCCCCCAAGGGACCTACGTGACTTATTTACTCTTTATCATTGTATTTAAATGCAATCATTTTTGTCATGGGATACGCAACAACCAGGTCATGTCAATATCTAAGAGCCCTACCATCCTATTCCATAGTCTACCTGTGAACTTACATAGCAGTGAAGGTGTTTCAGGGAAAGTAAGTCCACTCATGGTCAGCAAGCAGGGGAGCAGCTCCGAATGCCCAGATGCAATGCAATAGTTGGCTTTGCCAATTTCACTAATATAAACACACAGCAGCTGTACTGAAACATGCACACTCAGAACATAACATGAGAGAATGGAGCAAGGGATGGAGCACACAGTTCCTCTGGCAGTGTGCAGCCCCTGGTCCTGAAATGCGCTTGGATGAATCTGTAAATTAAGAGTGCAGTTTGCAATGGATTGCTATAGTTTGCTATTGTTTTTTTTTCCTCTGTAGATACTCACACCCTACCTTATTGAGGCCTGTTTTGGGGGTTTTGTGACTCTCTTCCTGGTTGTATCAGAGAGCTGTTCTGAACATGGCCTCCTACCTCTAGCCTGAGGTTGAATATTTGCACCCCCTCTCTTCAGGGAGCCCTCACAGGAGAGCCATCAAGCCCTTTCTGTCCTCAGTTTACACCTGAACCCCAAGTTCACCCTGCCTGTGTTTAAGCTGGCTTATCTTAGGCACATGAATGAGTCTCTAAATGTCAATATGAGGTATATGAGGGATTTCTGTGGTGTGGACCTGGGATGTTGCTCAGAGCAAGGGTCTCAGGGTCTCTTATTTTCTGCCTGCTGGTCTCAGGATAGAGGTCACAGGACCAAACAGGGTTCAGATTATGGAAACACAAATCACAATGCCTCCACTCAGACATAAGGTTTACCCGTCTCCAGAATCCTGTTCTTCTTAACCATCTATCACATGGTGCCACTTTTTCTTTGTAGGACTCAGGAGGACCGCACATCCTGGAAATTTCCCCACTTTGCCACTTGAGCACCATCATACCAGGTTCGTTCCACACAGGACCAGAATTCTTTTATTTATTTATTTTTTATTGGTGTTCAATTTGCCAACATACAGAATAACACCCAGTACTCATCCCATCAAGTGCCTACCTCAGTGCCCATCACCCAGTCACCCCCACTCCCACCCACTTCCTTTTCTACAACCCCTTGTTCGTTTCCCAGGGTTAGGAGTCTTCATATTCTGTCTCCCTTTCTGATATTTCCCACTCATTTTTTCTCCTTTCCCATTTATTCCCTTTCACTATTTTTTATATTTTCAAAATGAATGAGACCATATAATGTTTGTCCTTCTCTGATTGACTTATTTCACGCAGCATAATACCCTATAGTTCCATCCATGTTGAAGAAATTGGTGGCTATTTGTCGTTTCTAATGGCTGAGTAATCCCATTGTATACATATACAATGTATACATACATTCTTTATCCATTCATCTTTTGATGGACACTGAGACTCCTTCCACAGTTTGGTTATTGTGGATATTGCTGCTATAAATATCGGGGTGCACGTGCAGGACCAGAATTCTAAAGATTCACACATTCCTCTCTTGTCCTTAAAATCCTTGACAGTAGCTTTTGCAAGCAACCTCCCTCCTACTGTCATCCCCATTGTCGACTCTCCCCTAAGTCAACACCTCACAGTTCCAACACTCCAAAACATGCTCAGTATCCTTTTATAAGATTCTATTTGCTTATTCATGAGAAACACACACACAGACCGAGAGAGAGAGATGCTCGGTATTCTTTTACGAGTCTTGCTGTTTTTATTCTTTCATCTCTGATCAATTTCTTCGATGTTTGAAATGATTCAATAACCATCCATCTGTTCCAGGGATGTGACAAGCCCTGAGTCCCCCAATCTTCTGACATCTTAACTCTTTCCTCCCATATGTTCTTATACTAATTCTTTCTGATTTATATGTTAGAGGTCCACCTTGAACTCTGTTAATTTGCTTCAGAACTTCCTAAACTTATTTCCCCCCAACTCTGATTCTGGATCCTATGGACTTATTTTTGTTTGTACAAGCCTATTGAATATTGTACAATTATTATATTATGTTGCAGGAAGTACATGTAGACATATGTGGTCCAGACATATATCGTCATCCAACAAGTGACATAAAGAGCAATGCACCTCCTAGCAGTGAGATGAGGCTTCTAAGAGGGCAGGTAGTGTCCCCAGGGACTAGAATTGCAGGAATATTATAGGCAAGACTCCATGTCTTTCTGAAGTGGACACAGGTGCCTTTTGGTTGGTGGGCTCTGCTGGCAGTCTTCCTGCTGCATATGATCCATTCAAAGTTGGAAAGTATTAGATTTGGAGATAGAACAGAAGTCGTGTGCACAGCCACAGGGTCAGGGGGACTGATCTGAGAAAACCAAAATTAAGGTTAATTAGAGCCACAGATTTAAATTGAATTCAAACTGAATTTCCTGCCACATTTGTTTTTTTTTTTTTTCATTTTTTTTTCTGCTCAATAGAATTTTTTTTATTGGTGTTCAATTTACTAACATACAGAATAACCCCCAGTGCCCGTCACACATTCACTCCCACCCCCCGCCCTCCTCCCCTTCCAACATCCTGCCACATTTGTTATCAAAAATACCTGATAAATCTGTAGAAGTGTTCAAGGGTAGATATTTTTCTTCTCTTAGATGGATTATACTATTTGAATGTAAAGGAATTCATCAAAAACTTATAGTGGAAAGGCAGCATTATACTGTTCATTTAGGAGGGATAAGAAAATTAGGAATATAGGCTATACAATGGAAAATGTTCTTCCTGACACCAGTTTTTATATCCCAAACTCTGCATGAATGCAGCTCATTCTGCATCAGATAAGCTTATTAAAGCCATTACAGAAAATCACCGATTTGACTGGAGTGGAACACAGTGACTGAGTTGATAGAGAGTTACAAATCCAACTGCATTACCTGAAACGCTCTCAAATTCAGCTACATTCTAAATTTAGCAAAATCATGATCCTCAATACAGGAGGAGTCCATATTTCTAAGGAACTGTGCCAGTCTGTCATTCAGGTATTTCAAGAGGGCCAGTAAGTCCTGTGGAGAGGAGCACAGGCCAATATTCTGACTCACTGAAATGTGTAAAAGGACATATGAGAAACCCTCTACCATTTAAGGGGTAGGATAAAATCACTCTATGGGGACACATGACACGTAAAATCCAAGATTTATGTGCAAAAAACATTACAAAGTACTATGTGGACACAAAGTCTGAAGTCTGGAATATTACTTCATAAAAACATAGTTTCTCAAAGCAGTCAATATGAACACACAAAGGCAGTCACAACAGTTTGACAAGTAAGGCAAGAGGAGAACAGTTAGGACTTGAGATCAAGGAGTTATCAGGTAACATTTAAAACATGGTGTGGTGAAAAATGTCACTAAACAGTTATGAAAACTAAGGGAAAAAAGGTGGAGGAGGTCCTTTCATTGATCCTTCAGGTGTAGATATCAGATCATTGTGTGTGACCTCTACCATCCCCATGTTGAAACCTAAGGCCCATGAGATGGGAGGAGGAGGTGGGGCCTTGGGGAGCACTTAAGTCAGCAGATCAATCCCCAGGATGGGATCAGCAACCTTACCCACCAGGACTAGGAAATCTCCCTGCCTCCTGCTCCATGTGAGGTGACAGGGAAAGGACAGGCTAGGACGTGGGTGGTCTCCAGACACTGCATGTGCGTGCACCTGGACCTCAGATGTTACAGACTCCAGAAATATGGTAAATGAAGGTCTTTCTTTTGATTTGCCAAATCCATTTAGATGTTACAGCAGCCAGCACAGGCTAAAGTTTATTATTATTATTATTATTATTAATTATTTTTGTTATTATTATTAAATTTAATTAAATTTTCCAAAATTTACTATATACCCAGTGCTCATCACATCACGTACCCTCCTTAATACCCATCACCCAGTTACCCCATCCCCACCACAACCTCCATTCCAGTGACCCTCAGTTTAATTACCAGAGTTAAGGGACTCTCATGGTTTACCTTCCTCTCTAGTATTACCCTGGTCAGTTCCACTCCTTCCCTTTTGGTCTCTTTCAATATTTCTTATATTCCACATATGACTGAGGCCATATCATTGCCTATCAGTGATTGGTTTATTTTCCTCAGTGTAATACCTCAAGTTCCAACCATATGGACTTGAAATTTCCTTCATATTATACATAATTTCTAGCGGCTTAATTATACTTCAATTTATATATAAACCATATCTTCTTTATCGTTTTTCCTGTCGAGGCACACCATGATTCCTCCCAGTTTAATTATTGTGGACATTGCTGCTGTGAACATTGTGGTGCAGGTGACCCTTCACTTAACTATATCTGTGTGTCTGAAGCAAATACCCAGGATAGCAATGACTGGTTCATAGGGTGGCTCTTTTCTCAGTTTTAGAGGAAATTTGATTCCGTTATCTGAAAAGCCTGCACCAGCTTTCATTCCTACCAACAGTGCAAGAGTTCTCCCTTTCTCCACATCCTCTGCAATATTTGTTATTTCCAGCCATGTTAGTGTATCCATTCTGAGTTGTAGAAGGGGTATCTCCTTGAGATTTTCCTTTGTATTTCCCTGATGACAATTCATGTGGATCATTTTTCTCAGCTGCCTGTTGTCCGTGTGTAGGTCTTCTTTGGGGCAATGTCTGTAAATGTATTTTACCAATTTCTTGGCTGGATTGCTTGATTTTTTACCATGAATTTGTTATGCAAATATCTTCTTCTATTCTGTAGGTTGCCTCTCATTATATTGACTACTCCATTGCTGTGCAGATTTTATCTTGAAGAAGTCCCAGTAGTTCATTTTCTCCTCTGTTTTCTATGCCTTAGATGTATTGCCATTAACCGCTGTATTTCAGGTCAAAAGTTGCTGCCTGTATTTTCCTTTATGATTTTGACGAGTTACTGCCTCAGATTTTAGTCTTTCATTCATATTGAGTTTATCTTTGTGTCTGCAGTAGGAGAATAGTCTACATTCATGCATCTGCAAGTGCAGTCCAAGTTTTTAGCACTATTTATTGATGAGTCTGTGTGTTTTACATTGTGCATTCTTTCTTGATTCTGGAGGATTAGTTGATCATAGATTTGATTGTCCACTTCTGGCTTCTCTACTCGGTTCCATTCATCTATGTGCTGTTTTGTGCCAGTACCAGCTTGTCTTGATGATAAAGACTCAGTAAAACAGCTTGACCACAAACATTGTGATGCCACTGCTGTGGCACTTTGATTTTTTCCAACATTTTTCTACCTAATCAGCATTTTAAGAAATAAACTGAGGAAGACACAATGAGATGGAAAGTGATTGCATGCTATGGATTAGAAGAATAACTATTGTTGGGACACCTGTGTTCCTCAGTGATTGAGTGTCTGCCTTTGGCTCAGGTCAAACTCAGGGTCTGTGGATGGATCTCACAGCGGGCTCCCTGCAGGGATCCCACTTCTCCCCCTGACTATGTCTCTGCATCCCTCTAGGTGTCTCTCATGAATAAGAAAGTTATGAAATACTTTTTAAAAACAGAACTATTTTGACAATATATGCTACCCGAAATATTCTATACAGTCAATGCAATCTTTATCAAAACATCGTAGACTTTCTATACAGAGTTGAGACACACAGTCTTAGAGATGTATGGCTACCAAAGATTCTAGTGACACATGAACCCAACGCTGATACTCTTGCAACTTCAGACTGCATTTGTTGTGTCAAGAACCTTTTAAGCTCCCTCAGCCAGTCAAAGGTGTATTGCTCACATATTCCTTCCTGGAGTTAGGACTAAGCTGTTGTCAATCATAGAGATAACCCATGAGAAGATTCTCTTCTCTGAACCAGGAGAGGTGAACCATCCTCAGCAGCAGAACCGTCTGTAGGGCCCAGAAGGCTGTGCAAACATCCCATGTCAGTTCCTCACTAATTCACTGACTCAAACCCATTATCCTGGCCTTATATCTCCAAAACCCACGTCCTGTTGTGTAAGAAGCACAAGGGCTGCCTACTTTGATCATTGCGTGTTGTGTTCCAGGGAGCTCATGCACATGCAACATGAAATACATCTCCACTTAGGTCTGTCATATGTCTACAGAGTAATTAGTCCAGAAAAATAACCAGGTAGAAGAGAAGGAAACACTTACTGGGGCAACGACTGGAATTCCAATCCAGGACCTTTAGGAAACAAAGAATAAAAGATATTTAAATCCATAGATACAGAAAACAATACTTGTATCCATATGACATGATCTGTTGCAGGAACAAACCTGACAAGATCCAAAACCAAACCCTTAATTAATGAAGAACTTCAGGGAATCTATAAGATAAAAATCAACATACAAAATAAATCCAAGTATCCACACAGTAACAACTCATTATTTATAATTTATAATTTAAAGATTTCATTTAGTTACTCATGAGACAGACAGAGACAGAGACACAGGCAGAGAGAGAAGTCTGGGAGCCCCACATGGGACTTGATCTCTGGACTCCAGGATCACTCCCAGAGCAGAGGGCATATCTCAACCGCTGAGCCCCCCAGGCATCCATAACAATAGAGAATTTAAAAGGCAATTAGCAAAACCTTATTACATTGACACCGATGTTAAGAATATACTATGTAGGATTAAATATTCTGAAGGAGGCAAAATACTGTCCAATAACAGTACCTACGTTGATGAAAGATTTTTAAAAAGTCATAAGGAAATGAAAAGGTATTTTTTCATAGATTTTAACACTTCATAATGTCACAAGACATTAGACAGTGGCCTACAGATGAAAGCAATCCTTGTTAATAACTTGTAAAGAACCAAATATAGGTATGGTGCTGATTATTTATTCAAAGGACATGCAAATAGGACCCTCCCTCCACTGATTAAATCAGCCCAGGCCCAACCCTGCAGCTGGGAGAGGAGCCCCAGCTGAGGATCCCCAGGTGATCCCATTCAGTGCTCATGACACAACACAGACAAACCACCATGGAATCTGTGCTCGGATGGATTTTCCTTGCCACTATTTTAAAAGGTAATTCATGGAGAACCAGAAACCTTGAGTCTGTGAGTGGAGGTGAGTGAGAGAAATAGGGGATGTGGGACAGTTTCCTGACCAGGATGTCTTGTGTCTGCAGGTGTCCAGGGTGAGGTGTAGCTGGTGGAGTCTGGGGGAGACCTGGTGAAGCCTGGGGGGTCCCTGAGACTCTCCTGTGTGGGCTCTGGATTCACCTTCAGTAGCTACTGGATGAGCTGGGTCCGCCAGGCTCCAGGGAAGGGGCTACAGTGGGTTGCAGAAATTAGCGGTAGTGGAAGTAGCACAAACTATGCAGACGCTGTGAAGGGCCGATTCATCATCTCCAGAGACAATGCCAAGAACACGCTGTATCTGCAGATGAACAGCCTGAGAGCCGAGGACACGGCCATGTATTACTGTGCAAGGGACACAGTGAGGCGACCTCAGTGTGAGCCCAGACACAAACCTCCCTGCAGAAGCTGCAGAAGGGGATCAGGACCACCAGGGAGTGCAAACTCCTCACTTTTGTCTCAAGGCCCAGGAGCAGGTGCAGAGGGGTGTTCTGGGCAGGTTTCCTGTCAATGCCTGGGCTTTCTCTCCATGGAGCAGTTTCCCCCTGGGAGCCTCTCTGGGCACAGGATTCTGTTCTTACCTATTCAGTCTGTGATTTAGATACAGTTCTTTTCTTTTCTTTTCCTTTTCTTTCTTTTCTTTTCTTTTCCTTTTCTTTCTTTCTTTTCTTTTCTTTCTTTTCTTTTCTTTTCTTCTTTTCTTTTTTTCTTCTTTCCTTTCCTTTCCTTTCCTTTCCTCTTTTCTTTTTTTTTCTCTTTGTTTTTGGTAAAAATTATCCTTACATGCACAGAAGAGAAATTTGCTTAGATTTGCTTACTATTTTTCCTAAACATCGATTAATTAGAAATTCCTCCAAGAAAACTCAATTCTCTGTAAGAGTCACAGCTACAGATGCTGAGCATGACACAACCATCCAGGTCCATGGAAAATATTTTTAGCAGCAGCATAAATTCCTTGCTAGACATGAGGCTACAGAGGCTTCAACAATCAACAGTAGAGAAGAAAAATTTCTGAAGGGGTCCCTGTCTTGAACCACTCACTCAGTATCAATATTTGTGACAACCTGGGCAAGCTGAAGAACCCCAACCAGGACATATTGTGGTTGTGGCATCTGAAGAAAACACAAATGTACACACACACACACACACACACACGCACAAGAACGTTTAAAACCTTTATGCTGACATCATGTCTGTTGAGAAAAGTTTAGGCCACTCAGAAAGTAATAAGTGCTTGAATGGAGCCAAGGGAGGATAGAGGCTCAGGGTGTGTGTTGTGGGTCAATGGTGGGGATGGGGTCCTGGTTCAGTATTGGCTTGTGAAGGGTCAGTATTCCCCTGCATCAAATAAGAGAGAATCTGTGGGTTATTTTTGATTTCCCTTGTTTGAGGTAGGAGGAGAAGAGGGAGGATTGGAGATCAAGGATCTAGAAGATAACGGACAATGGATGTGATGTGAGCAATAATTACAATCTATATTCCTGCATTTGTTGTCTTTGTCCTTATTTCCCTTTTCTTTTCAGTCCTTATTTTATATAATTGCTTTTTTAAGAGTTTATTTATTTATTCATGAGAAACACAGAGAGGAGAGAGAGAGGCAGAGACACAGGCAGAGGGAGAAGCAGGCTCCATGCAGGGAGCCCAACGTGGGACTTGGTCCTGTGTCTCCAGGATCAGGCCCTGGGCTGAGGGCGGTGCTAAACTGCTGAACCCCCCAGCTGCCCTATTTTCTATAGTTATATCTTATCTATCTCTGACTGAGTTCTCTCCTTCATCACCCGTCATATTGATCACCTCCATTGGGTTGGCATTTTGGTTATAGTATTTTTAATTTGGCCTGATTTGATTTTACTTGACGGTCTCAGTAGAAAAGAAGCCTCTCTTGTCTTCTCTGTAGTCTTATTTCCTTTTCCCAAATCCTGCTAGTGTTCTTTCAATCATGGTTTTAAATTCCAAATTACACATCTTACTGATATCTGCATTTAGTATATTCCTTCCCTTGATATTCACATCTTGTTCAATCTCAGTAAATTCATTCCTTATTTCATTTTTGTCCCATAAAGTATAAAGAGAAGAAAGACAAAAATCAAAAAAACGAAGATCCTGGGTTTGTTTTGTTCTGCCTCTTGAAGGAATATATATCAGAAAATAAGTTAAAATAAAAATAAAATACATTAGCTTGAAAATATAAATAGCAACTCTGGGAAATTAACAAGGGGTAGTGGAAGGGGAGGTGGGCAGGGGGAAGGGATGAATGGGTGACGGGCACTGAGGAGGGCATCTGAAGGGATGAGCCCTGGGTATTACAATATATGCTGGCAAATCAAAGTCCAATAAAAATTATACAAAAATATATCAATAAATCAATGAGAAAAAAGAAAATAGAGATAGTAAGTATATATAGTACATTTATTAAAATAAATACATAAACCAAGAACAAAATAATGGTAATAAAGGAAAAAGAAATAAGTGAAATTAAATAATAAAATAACCAATGGAGAATAAAAGTGGAGCAGAAGCTAGAAATTGATTCATTGCCGTTTGGCTGTTTATTCCTTTCGAGAATTGCAATATTATTATAATATTTTGCCAGAAGTAATTGTAGACATATGTTGTCCATACACATAAGCGCATCCAATGTGTGACATAGGGAAAACCTCATCTCCTGGCAACGAGACTGGGGCTTCAAGGAGGGCAGGGATGCTCCCCAAGGACTAGAATTGCAGGAACACTATTAGTGGTACTCCATGTCTCTGTGCAGTGGAGACAGGTGCCATTTGGGTAGTGTGCCCTGCTGACAGTCTTCTTGATACATATGATCCATTTGGGGATGGAAAATGAAGGATCTGGAGATATTACAGAAATGTACTCTTTTTGCAGGGTTATGGGGACTATTCTGATAAAGAAAAATTGAGGTTGAAGAGCCACAAACTCTGATTGAATTGAAACTGTATTTTCCCACTGCTTTTGTTGTAAAAAGTACCTGATAAACCCTGCAAAGAGGTTCAAGGGTAGTATATGTTTTTATGTTTATTTTTATTTTCTTCTATTGGATTGAATTTAATAGTTGAAAGATATAGACCTTGTCCCCAAATCACCGTGGAAAGCTGTCTTACACTGTTAGATTTAACGGGATATGATACAGGAATACATTTGAAAGGAGAGAATGCAATAGGGCAGAGTCTATTATTGAAGGCAATATTTCTACATTTAAGGATTCCATAAGTACCACATCTCAGGGAGACAGAGATGCTTCATGAGTCCCTTTTCCATAAGCCAGTTGTTACCAGAAGGTATATCTATGAAAAATGGAACTCATACATTTCTGAGAGTTTTTATAATGTTACCATAAGGATACTGCTTTGACTCCCTTTCTAGAAGACTGTGGAGGTATGACCATGCGGTAATTGATTCTGAGTCACACCGTGCACAGCTGTCCCACCATGACTTCTATCAGCTGTGTTCACTTCCTACTGAGTGTAAAAGGTGGTACAACAAAGGATGGAAACACACTTCAAATATATTTTCATCTGCACTCCAATGTTTATAGCAGCAATGTCCACAATAGCCAAACTGTGGAAGGAGACTCGGTGTCCATCAAAAGAGGAATGGATAAAGAAGATGTGGTCTATGTATACAATGGAATATTCCTCAGCCATTAGAAACGACAAACACCCACCATTTGCTTCGACGTGGATGGAACTGGAGGGTATTATGCTGAGTGAAGTAAATCAGCCAGAGAAGGACAAATATTATATGGTCTCATTCATTTGAGGAATATAAAATATAGTGAAAGGGAGTATAGGGGAGAGAATATGACTTGTTTTGTAATCAGGTTTAAATTCTCCAATATTTTTCTCTTTTCCTGCCTTAACTAAAATATTATACCAATTCATCATTTTTAAGCTTCTTTCCTCTTATATATTCATATTTCTAAAATTACATGTCTTAAATATATTTTTCACTTTTTGAATCTCCTAAACATGTTCAGTTTAATTTTGGTAGATATGCAAGATATGAATTTCTGGATTTTGAGGTTCTTTTGGATATTTTTTTCTCTTTCATTTTGTTTTACATGGTGGAAGTCAGTGTCTTCTTACACATGAAAAAACTCACACAGAATCAAGTGAAACACCATGTTGGTTCATTCTGTGAGACTATATTCTATCTTCCTTTCCATTCTGTCCCCCCTTTTAACTTGTTTGTGTTTCTATGCTCAAAGATGGGTTTTCATATAAGTATTGTTGGTTTATATAACGTTGGGATTGAGCATCTTCTAAGTTACAGAACAAAATATACTCAAAACCAAGAGGATCAAACATTAGGTCCCCCCAGGTAGATTATAATCTATCTCCACCACCACTTCTTCACCTCCGCCATTCACACGACACCCTTTAACTTTCTGTCTTCTTTGTTTTAGGCTTTTGGGTTGTTTCATTACTATTCTTTTTTAAAATTGGTTTTCCCCTTTAGCGGACCTTTTGTTTTATTGTCTTCTTTTCTTCTTTTTCTTATATTTTCTGGTATGTGACTTCCTCAGAATCATCTACGGTGTAAATTACTTAGGACATGGTTGATATTTTTGACTTGGGCCACTCATACAGCCTCTCTGAACTGGACAAAATGACTAGAAGGAAGAATCCACGACAAGGAAACAACCGGAAGCAGTACTCTCTGACACAGAGTTACCAGACCATGGATTTAAATGTGATGAAAGAATTTCAATTCATATATTGTTTGTCCTTCTTCGATTGAGTTACTTCACTCAGCATAATACCCTCCAGTTCCAACCACATCAAAGCAAATGGTGGGCACATTCTCTCTCAGTTTCCTTGTGTCCTGGAAGTTCTTTATCTCTCTTCTATTCTGAATGACAGCCTTATTGGATAAAGAATTTTTGGATGCATGGTCTTTTCATTTACTCCCCTGAATATAACATCCTGCTCTGTCTGACCTGCCACGTTTCTGTGAAGAGGTCTGATGCCAGGCAGACACTCCTACCCCTGAAGGTTAAGAACCTCCTGCCTCAAGCAGCTCTCATTATTTTCTCTTTATGCCTGAAATTTGCATTTTTCTCAATTAAATGATGATATGTTGATCTATTTTTATTAATTTTGAGAAGAGTCCACTCTACTTCTTGGACTCAAATGCCTGTTCCCTTCCCCTGATTAGAGAATTGTTCATCAGATTGACTTAAATATACCTTCTGGCCCTTTATTTTCTTCTCCATCAGGGATCCCAAAATTCTAATATTTTGTTCATTTTATGACATCACTGATTTCTCAAAGCCTCCTCTCATGGTCCATTAGTTGTGTTTCTCTCTTTTCCTTAGCTTCCATCCTTTCTATCACTTTGATTTCTATGTCACATTGTCTCTCTTCTGCCTCAGTTACCCTAGCTGTTAGAGCATCCAGTTTAGACTGCATCTCAGAATATTTTTCCTTGTGGCCTGATTATGTCTTATTGCTGCACTGAGATTTTCTACTGTCCTTTATGCCTCTTCCAAATATAGGTAGCATCTTTATACCTGTTCTCTTAAATTCCATCTCTGATATTTTTACTTTATCCATATCAACTAATTCTGCAGCAGAGAGCATTATCTCAGGTTCTTTCTTTTGTTGTGAATTCTTCCTATCCAGAGAAAATGGTTGCACAAGTGGGCACAATCAAAAATATCAACCACGACCTAAGCAAAATGCACACTAGAGAAATCAGAAGGGGTCAGAAATCGAGAAGAAAAGAAAAAAAAGAAAAGAAAAGAAAAGAAAAGAAAGAAAAGAAAAGAAAAAGAATGAGGACATAAGAAAAGGTAAAGAGAAAAGAAGAATAAAAGATAGAAATGAAGGTGAAGAGAGAATACAATCTCATAGGGTAGACAAACAGGTTGATCTACTTGGTCCTAAGTGTATTTTGGTCTGTGTGTTATAAGACATTAAATTCCAAAACCATAAAGATTTGAAAACTTATATTTATACAAATACAAAGTTGAATAGAGAAAGGAAGACAAAAATGAACAGGTACTTATAAAATGTAAATGGAAACATGAAATGGAAAAAAAGCCTCAAAACCAAAGAGTAAGTAAAATAAGAAATTAGATGAAAAGAGAGGGAACAAAAGTAATGGAAAATTTTAAACTGAAGGATAGGTGAACCTTGGGAAAAATTCTCAAGTTCTATAAGTATTTCCCCCACCACTGGAGTTTTGTGATCCTATCATTTCCATCAGCGTGCTTGTCACCTGTCTTCCAGGTGGCCTTCTGGGAAGGGGTCTGTTGTGCCGATTCTCACGTGTCTTTCCCTGCGTGGAGCTGCACAGCCCTTGCCTGGGGGCCGGCCTCCGTGCAAGCTCTTTCTGTCGCTCTCTGTGACCTTTGTTCCCTGGGGGATTCCAGCACCTCTTTTGAGGAGGAAAACAAAACGGTGGCACCTGGATCTCCAGTTGCAGAGTTGAGAGATTGCTGTCCCCTCTCCTTAGTAAACACTTAAGGATGAGTGGTCTTCACTGTTGTGTGGCCTAACTCTGCAGACTACTGTGGATGAGCCCACACCTATGGTCTGTGGGAAGGCAGAGGGTCCCCATGTGTGCATTTTGCAGGGCCCCAACATGGAGATTGGTCACCTAATCCAGCATGCACCTGATCTACCCCTCTGGGGAAATGTAGAGGGTCATCTCCGTAATGTCCATTACAGGGTCCCCACACTGAAAGCAGTCTCTGGGTCATGGGCGCACCCATCTGCCCCTCCCAGGGAAAGGTGGAGGGTCCCCCAACCCTGTCCCTTGCAGGACTCCAACACAGCCTGGTCACCCCATCCATGGGCAGCTCCAGGTATAAGGCCACCGGAGATGAGAACACCGTCCTGGGCTTGCCAACCTTGTTTCCCAGCTCTAATCCTGGGAACGCCACTGTGTCAGGCAGCCCTGTACCCTCTGTGACTTCTGGTTTCTTGAGACCACACTGTACCAACTCGGATTCTGATCTCTTTCACCCCTTGAGCACCTTTCAGGCCGGGACATCTCTCACTGGGAAGATTTAAAAAGGTTCCCATTTTACACTCAGAGGCTCTATCACTTTCCAGATTATGGAGCCAGCTGATGAAGTCCCCCATTTAACTTTTTAAAAAATTTTTTAAATAAATTTATTTTTTCTTGGTGTTCAATTTACTAACATACAGAATAACACCCAGTACTCATCCTGTCAAGTGCCCTCCCAGTGCCTGTCACACATTCACCCCCACCTCACGACCTACTTCCCTTCCACCACCCCTAGTTCGCCTCCGAGGGTGAGAAGTCTCTATGCTCTGTCTCCCTTTCTGATATTTCCCACACATTTCTTCTCCCTTCCCTTATATTCCCTTTCACTATCATTTATATTCCCCAAATGAATGAGAACATACACTGTTTGTCCTTCTCTGATTGACTTACTTCACTCAGCATAATATGCTCCAGTTCCATTCATGTTGAAGCAAATGGTGGGTATTTGTCATTTCTAATGGCTGAGTAATACTCCATTGTATACATAAACCATATCTTCTTTATCCATTCATCTTTTGATGGACACCAAGGCTCCTTCCACAGTTGGGGTATTGTGGACATTGCTGCTAGAAACATCGGAGGCAGGTGTCCCGGCATTTCATTGCATCGGAAAATTTGGGGTAAATCCCAAACAATGCAATTCCTGGGTCGTTGGGCAGGTCTATTTTTAACTCTATGAGGAACCTCCACACAGTTTTCCAGAGTGGCTGCACCAGTTCACATTCCCACCAACAGCGCAAGAGGGTTCCCTTTTCTACGCATCCTCTCCAACATTTGTTTCCTGCCTTGTTAATTTTCCCTATTCTCCCTGGTGTGAGGTGGTATCTCATTGTGGTTTTGATTGGTATTTCTCTGATGGCAAGTTATGCAGAGGATATTCTCATGTGCATGTTGGCCATGTCTATGTCTTCCTCTGTGAGATTTCTCTTCATGTCTTTTGCCCATTTCATGATTTGATTGTTTGTTTCTTTGGTGTTGAGTTTAATAAGTTCTTTATAGATCTTGGAAACTAGCCCTTTATCTGATATGTCATTTGCAAATATCTTCTCCCATTCTGTAGGTTGTCTTTTAGTTTTTTTGACTGTATCCTTTGCTGTGCAAAAGCTTCTTATCTTGATGAAGTCCCAATAGTTCATTTTTGCTTTTGTTTCTTTTGCCTTCGTGGATGTATCTTGCAAGAAGTTACTGTGGCCGAGTTCAAAATGGGTGTTGCCTGTGTTCTCCTCTATGAATTTGATGGAATCTTGCCTCACATTTAGATCTCTCATCCATTTTGAGTTTATCTTTGTGTATGGTGCAAGAGAGTTGTCTAGTTTCATTCTTATGCATGTGGATGTCCAATTTTCCCAGCACCATTTATTGAAGAGGCTGCCTTCCTTCCAATGGATATTCCTTCCTCCTTTATCAAATATTAGTTGACCATAAAGTTCAAGATCCACTTCTGGGTTCTCTATTCTGTTCCATTGATCTATGTGTCTGTTTTTGTGCCAGTACCACACTGTCTTGATGACCACAGATTTGTAATACAACCTGAAATCTGGCATTGTGATGCCCCCAGCTATGGTTTCCTTTTGTAAACTTTCCCTGGCTATTCGGGCTCTTTTCTTATTCCACACAAATCTCAAAATAATTTTTTCCAACTCTCTGAAGAAAGTCCATGGTATATTAATAGGGATTGCATTAAACGTGTAAATTGCCCTGGGTAACATTGACATTTTCACAATAGTAATTCTGCCAATCCATGAGCATGGAATATTTTTCCATCTCTTTGTGTCTTCCTCAATTTATTTCAGAAGTGTTCTATAGTTTTTAGGGTAAAGATCCTTTACCTCTTTGGTTTGGTTTATTCCTAGGTATCTTATGCATTTGGGTGCATTTGTAATTGGGATTGACTCCTCAATTTCTCTTTCTTCAGTCTCATTGTTAGTGTATGGAAATGCCATTGATTTCTGGGCATTGATTTTGTATCTTGCCACACTGCCAAATTGCTGTATGAGTTCTAGCAATCTTGGGGTGGAGGCTTTTGGGATTTCTATGTAGAGTATCATGTCATCGGTGAAGAGGGAGATTTTGACTTCTTCTTTGCCAATTTGAATGCCTTTAATGTCTTTTTGTTGTCTGATTGCTGAGGCTAGGACATCCAGTACTATGTTGAATAGCAGTGGTGAGAGTGGACATCCCTGTCTTGTTCCTGATTTTAGGGGAAAGGCTCCCAGTGCTTCCCCTTTGAGAATATTTGCTGTGGGCTTTTCATAGACGGCTTTTAAGATGTTGAGGAATGTTCACTCTATCCCTACACTCTGGAGAGTTTTGATATGGAATGGATGCTGTATTTTGTCAAATGCTTTCTCTGCATCTAATGACAGGATCATATTGTTCTTGGTTTTTCTCTTGCTGATATGATGAATCACATTGATTGTTTTACCAGTGTTGAACCAGCCTTGTGTCCCTGGGATAAATCCTACATGGCGATGGTGAATAATTTTCTTAATGTACTATTGGATCCTATTGGCTAGTATCTTGTTGAGAATTTTTGCATCCATATTCATCAGGGATATTGGTCTGTAATTCTCCTTTTTGGTGGGGTCTTTGTCTGGTTTTGGAATTAAGGTGATGCTGGCCTCATAGAACGAATTTGGAAGTACTCCATCTCTTTCTATCTTTCTGAACAGCTTTAGTAGAATAGGTATGGTTTCATCTTTAAACGTTTAATAGAATTCCCCTAGGAAGCCATCTGGCCCTGGACACTTGTGTCTTGGGAGGTTTTTGATGACTGCTTCAATTTCCTCCCTGGTTATTGGCCTGCTCAGGTTTTCTATTTCTTCCTGTTCCCGTTTTGGTAGTTTGTGGCTTTCCAGGAATGCGTCCATTTCTTCTATATTGCCTAATTTATTGGCATATAGCTATTCATAATACGTTTTTTTTTTAAATTTTTTTTAATTTTTATTTATTTATGATAGTCACAGAGAGAGAGAGACAGAGGCAGAGACACAGGCAGAGGGAGAAGCAGGCTCCATGCACCGGGAGCCCGACGTGGGATTCGATCCCGGGTCTCCAGGATCGCGCCCTGGGCCAAAGGCAGGCGCCAAACCGCTGCGCCACCCAGGGATCCCTCATAATACGTTTTTAAAATAGTTTGTATTTCCTTTGTGTTGGTAGTGATCTCTCCTTTCTTTTTTTTTTTGATCTCTCCTTTCTTATTCATGATTTTACTTATTTAAGTCTTCTCTCTCTTCTTTTTAATAAAGCTGGCTAATGGTTTATCTATCTTATTAATTCGTTCAAAGAACCAACTCCTGGTTCTGTTGATCTGTTCCACAGATCTTCTGGTCTCGATTTCGTTGAGTTCTGTTCGAATCTTAATTAACTCTCTTGTTCTGCTGGGTGTAGGATCTATTTGCTGTTTTTTCTCTAGCTTCTTCAGGTGTAAGATTAGCTTTTGTATTTGAGTTCTTTCCAGTTTTTGAATGGATGCTTGTATTGCCATGTATTTCCCCCTAGGACTGCTTTTGCTGCATCCCAAAGATTTTGATCGGTTGTATCTTCATTTTCATTAGTTTCCATGAAACTTTTTAATTCTTCCTTAATTTCCTGGTTGACCCTTTCATCTTTTAGCAGGATGGTCCTTAACCTCCACGTGTTTGAGGTCCTTCCAAACTTCTTGTTGTGATTTAGTTCTAATTTCAAGGCATAATGGTCTGAGAATATGCAGGGGACGATCCCAATCTTTTGGTATCTGTTCAGACCCGATCTGTAACCCAGTATGTGGTCTATTCTGGAGAAAGTTCCATGTGTACTTGAGAAGAATGTGTATTCAGTTGAGTTTGGATGTAAAGTTCTGTAGATATCTGTGAAAGCCATCTGGTCCAGTGTATCATTTAAAGCTCTCGTTTCTTTGGAGATGTTGTGCTTAGAAGACCTATCGAGTGTAGAAAGAGCTAGATTGAAGTCACCAAGTATAAGTGTATTATTATCTAAGTTTGCCTTAACTTTGGTTACTAATTGATTGATATATTTGGCAGCTCCCGCATTCGGGGCATATATATTGAGGATTGTTAAGTCCTCTTGTTGGATAGATCCTTTAAGTATGATATAGTGTCCCTCTTCATCTCTCACTACAGTCTTCGGGGTAAATTTTAGTTTATCTGATATAAGGATGGCTACCCCTGCTTTCTTTTGAGGACCATTCGAATGGTAAATGGTTCTCCAACCTTTTATTTTCAGGCTGTAGGTGTCCTTCTGTCTAAAATGAGTCTCTTGTAGACAGCAAATAGATGGGTCCTGCTTTTTTATCCAGTCTGAAACCCTGCGCCTTTTGATGGGGTCATTAAGCCCGTTCACGTTCAGAGTTACTATTGAAAGATATGAGTTTAGTGTCATCATGATATCTTCAGTCCTTGTTTTTGTGGATTTTTGCACTGAACTTCTTCTTAAAGGGGAATTTTAATAGTCCCCCTTAAAATTTCTTGCAGAGTTGGTTTGGAGGTCAGTTCATATTCTTTCAGGTCCTGCGTGTCTTGGAAGCTCTTTATCTCTCCTTCCATTTTGAATGAG
Organism: Canis lupus baileyi; assembly: GCF_048164855.1. Lineage (NCBI taxonomy): Eukaryota > Metazoa > Chordata > Mammalia > Carnivora > Canidae > Canis > Canis lupus. The sequence goes on from NC_132846.1 coordinate 76,270,673, forward strand.
AGCCTTGCTGGATAAAGTATTCTTGGTTGCATGTTCTTCTCATTTAGGACCCTGAATATATCCTGCCAGCCTTTTCTGGCTTTCCAGGTCTCTGCTGAGAGGTCTGCTGTTACCATAATATTCCTCTCCATAAAAGTCAGGGATTTCTTGTCTCTTGCTGCTTTAAGGATCTTCTCTTTATCTTTGGAATTTGCAAGCTTCACTATTAAATGTTGAGGTGTTGAACGGTTTTAATTGATTTTAGGGGGGATCTCTCTCTTTCCTGGATCTGAATGCCTGTTTCCCTTCCCAGATTAGAAAAGTTTTCAGCTATGATTTGTTCAAATACATATTCTGGGTCTCTGTCCCTTTCGGCGCTCTCGGGAACCCCAATTATACGTAGGTTTTTCTTCCTCAGGCTGTCGTTTATTTCCCTTAATCTATCTTCATGGTCTTTTAATTGTGTGTCTCTTTTGTCCTCAGTTTCCTCTTTGCCATCAACTTGTCTTCTATGTCACTCACTCTTTCTTCCACGTCATTAACCCTTGTCGTTAGGACTTCTAGTTTGCATTGAATCTCATTCAATTGATTTTAATTAATTTCTGCCTGATTAGATCTAAATTCTGCCATCATGAAGTCTCTTGTGTCCTTTATGCTTTTTTTTCTAGAGCCACCAGTAGCTGTATAATAGTGCTTCTTAATAGGCTTTCTGACATTGAATTGTAATCCAGGTTTTGTAACTCTGTGGGAGAGAGGACTGTTTCTGATTCTTTATTTTCAGGTGAGGTTTTCCTTGTAGTCATTTTGCTCATTGCAGAGTGGCCAAAAATAAGTTGTATTGGGAAAAGGAGAAAAAAGACACGAGAGAAAGAAGAAGAGAAAAGAGAAAAAGAAAAAAGAAAAAAGGAAGAAAAAAGAGAAGAGAAAGAGAAAGAAAAAGAAAGAAAGGAAAAAGGGTGGGGGAAGCAAACAAATCAAAAAGCAAAAAAAAAAAAAAAAACACGGGGGAGTATCTTCTGATTCTGAATACTTTAAGTCCCTTGACTTCCCCAGGACCTTGTCCGTCTAGCTGGTCTTCTGGGGGAGGGGTCTGTTGTGCTGATTTTCAGGTGTTAGCACTTGGGGGAGCTGCTCTGCCCCTTGCCTGGTGCAGTGCTCAGTGGGGGTTGTTTACCCCGTGAGGTCCCAGGAGGAACAGCCCCAGTGGTGGCGGCCAGCTCTGGAGCCCTGGATTCAGCCCCTGCAGTAACTATGGAACTCTCCGTCTGCAGGGCCTGGATGCTCTGGGGGCGGGGCCACTGATCTGCTCATTTCGGGGCAGGAGCATCCTTGTGGTCCTATGCCATCCAGGCCTCTGACTGTCCTGGGGGAGGTCGGATCCTGGGCTTTGTCCCGGCGCCCAGTGCTCCCAGGCCTGGGCTGTTGGATTAGCGCTCCCAGCCGTGTAGCTCCCTCTATGGAGCCGGCGCCTGAGACCCTCGGAGCTGTTCCTGGAGCCACACAGCCCCCTCCGTGCGGAGCCTCTTCCTCTGCCAGAGCCACGCAGCCCTCTCCGTGGGGAGCCTCTTCTTCTGCCAGAGCCATCTCCTAGCTGCCCCCGGGGCTGCGCACCCCCTTCCGCGGAGCCACCGCCCAAGCCCCTCCGAGTTGCTCCGGGTCCCGCCGTGCACGCTGCAGCCATTTAGGGAGCTCGGCACACTCTCCTGGGCATGCAGGTGTCTGTTAGTGTCCCAGGGAGCCTGAGAGCACCCCACCCTCCTGCATCCTGCTCTAACTCCCTGCGGGCGCCTTTCTGCCCAGGAAGATTGGTGCAGCTCCTGCTTCTCCGGGAGGGGGCTCTCCTGTCCTGTGCACACTCGCCCCGGCCTTAGCCTTGCTCCTCGTGGGGCTCCTCCCCCCTGGACACCGTTTGTTTATTTATTTCTTTTTCCCCGTCTTCCTACCTTGATAGAAGCGTGAACTCTTCTCACTGTAGCGTTCCAGCTGTTCTCTCTTTAAATCTCAGGCCAAATTCATAGATTTTCAGGATAATTTGAAGGTTATCTAGGTAATTTGGTGGGGACAGGTGATTTGGGGACCCTACTTTTCCCCCATCTTGCCCTTCCTCTTAACTTTCAATAATTGTTTGGGATTCACTGCTGTGCACCTCCTACCTTGAGGAAAGTGGAAACTTTTCTACTTGTAGAATTTTGGCAATTCTTTTCTTACATATCAGGATGAATTCAAGGGAGTTAGATGATTTAATAGCAGAATAGCTGAATTCAATGGATCAGTTGAAGTGAGCTCCTCTACATTTCCACAATCTTGCTTCCTGCCCCTTATAGTAAATATTTTTAGATGTCTGGAAATAAAGAATTAAATACATATATTTTGAGAAATCATAATCCAAAATGTTGGTATTTAACAATTTTAAAATTTGGAAAATATATATTTAATTTAAATATAGAAGCATAAATATATATTTTGGCAATATATCCATGGGTAAATATATAGCCCGTGTATTAAACATTTTAATAAATTGTTCTTTAAATAATTCCTAAATACTCTAATTTAACAATAGACAGTATATCAATCTTTTGAATAATCATTGTTGACTTGAATATTTCAACATTAGATAAACTTTTAATTTTTCATGAAATATGTACTCATTTTATTAGACCATTCCTAAGTCAAATCATTTCTATACGTGCTTCATGATTGTAGTATCCTGAGATTCTCATCTGCCCTCCTGCTTCTGCATGACTATAGTAATTGCTCCAAGGTCAATAGAACCAGGCTTCCCTCATACCTGTTCAAGGACTAGAGATCTATTTCTTCATGAATCTGGTGATGTCTTCAGGATCCCATAGTTCCTCATTATTGTCACCAGTCTCTTGTCCCAAACACAAAATATTATAATTCAGAGCCTAACTTGTGTCTCAGGCCTTTCCATGTGTTACGTCTTGTTTCAATTACTTTAAACTATAGGAGAACCCAGTTTCTCCATGTACAAGTCATGTTTCTCCAGAGAAACAGAGCCCATAACCCATTGGCTCACATGACTGAATAAACAGACAAGGCCCAGGATCTATGATCACAAGGTAGGGGCCCTGGAAAGCCAGTAGACTAATTCTCATCTGATTCTACATGGCTGTCTAGTCTGTGAACCTGGGGACCTGATGGTGTAACTCTCAGTCCTGGGGCAGGACGAGACCAATAATCCAACACAAATGTGAATGCAGGAAAGAACAATGATGGAATTGTTCCTCCCTCTGCCTTGTATTCTATTCAGAATCCTAATGGGTTGGATGATGCCAAGTCACATGGAGACAAGGAATGTACATACTGATCTGTTTGGCAATCATCATCCCAGATGTCCACAGAAACAACCACTACTCTGGGCACCCATGGCCTAGCCTCAGACACGTAGTTAACCATCACAGGTCAAGCTCCTCTAAATATGTATGTCCACGTGTACCTCCATAAATCATACTCATGTGTAAAGGAAGAAAATAACATGGTCATAATGTCACCTTATATGTGAGAGCGTTCTGAACAAAATCCAACTACACCAACCCCTTCTCCAGTTGAGGAGGTGAGGCTCCTGATTGATTTTTATTTGCCTCCTTGAAGTTCCCTAGATGAAATATTATGGTGTAAGAATTAGAATTGTTAAATGAAATAAAGTCTATCTGATATGTCATTTGCAAATATCTTCTCCCGTTCTGTAGGTTATCTTTTAGTTTTGTTGACTGTATCCTTTGCTGTGCAAAAGCTTCTTATCTTGATCAAGATCTATAAAGAACTTATTAAACTCAACACCAAAGAAACAAACAATCCAATCATGAAATGGGCAAAAGACATGAAGAGAAATCTCACAAAGGAAGACATAGACATGGCCAACATGCACATGAGAAAATGCTCTGCATCACTTGCCATCAGGGAAATACAAATCAAAACCACAATGAGAACCACCTCACACCAGTGAGAATGGGGAAAATTAACAAGGCGGCAGGAAGCCACAAATGTTGGAGAGGATGCAGAGAAAAGGGTACCCTCTTACACTGTTGGTGGGAATGTGAACTGGTGCAGCCACTCTGGAAAACTGTGTGGAAGTTCCTCAAATAGTTAAAAATAGACCTGTCCTATGACCCAGCAATTGCACTTTTGGGTATTTACCCTAAAGATTCAGATGCAATGAAACACCGGGACACCTGCACCCCGATGTTTCTAGCAGCAATGTCCACAATATCCCAAATGTGGAAGGAGCCTCAGTGACCATCGAAAGATGAATGGATAAAGAAGATGTGGTTTATGTATACAATGGAATATTACTCAGCCATTAGAAATGACAAATACCCACCATTTTCTTCAACGTGGATGAAACTGGATGGTATTTTGCTGAGTGAAGTAAGTCAATCAGAGAAGGACAAACAGTGTATGTTCTCATTCATTTGGGGAATATAAATAATAGTGAAAGGGAATATAAGGGAAGGGAGAAGAAATGTGTGGGAAATATCAGAAAGGGAGACAGAGTATAAAGACTCCTAACTCTGTGAAATGAACTGGGGGTAGTGGAAGGGGAGGAGGGCGGGAGTTTGGGGTGAATGAGTGATGGGCACTGAGGGGGGCACTTGACGGGATGAGCACTTGGTGTTATTCTGTATGTTTGTAAATTGAACACCAATAAAAATAAATTTATTATAAAAATAAAATAAAATAAAGTCTATATATCATATGTTAAATGAAAAAGAAAGGGCAGCCCTGGTGGTGCAGCAGTTTGGTGCTGCCTGCAGCCCGGGGCGTGATCCTGGGGACCCTGGTTAGAGTCCTACATCGGGCTCCCTGCGTGGAGCCTGCTTCTCCCCCTGCCTGTGTCTCTGCCTCTCATTCTCTCTCTGTGTCTCTATGAATAAATAAATAAAAATCTTTTAAAAAATGACAAAGAAAAAATAGAGGGAAGAAAACAAACAAAAAAACATATTCACAGAAAAAATAAGGAAATATGCATGATAACTACAGTCCTCATTCTGTAACATCATGAGAATAAAAGCTGCTGTGTGCACCTACCTTGTTCAACTGCCAAATATATATTCTCTTCTGTCAGTTTGCCCTAAAGTTTGTCCCATACATTTCCTGACAAGATTACTAAACGCTTAATCCCCAATCATCTTAACTTACTCATATATGGGTAGAGGAAATTCTGTTCCATACATCCAGGTGTTTCTGGGTGGTGGAGAATGTGGTGAGATTCGTAAGTACCACATTTAAGTATTGAATGAATATCATGCATAACCCTCTATGAACCAGGCTCACCTTCATTCTTGCTCAGAGAACTAACTGTAGGACTATCCTCATGAGACCACAGGTGCAGGTTGAGAGAGAAAATATAGGGGAGCACGACTGGGGACCATGGGCATTTGGAAACTACATCATGTGACATGCTGTGTCTTCAGGATCTCCTCAGACCCCATCTCTTCTCTCCTTCGATGAAAGAGTATCACTGTGCATGACAAATATTATGGCTTAATTATTCAAATAACACAATGATTTGTGTTTTTATGTTTATTTTTTGTGTATTTTTATTGGACTTCAATTTGCCAACATATATGATAACACCCAGTGCTCATCCTGTCAAGTGCTGTCAAGGGTCTTTTTGAGTCCATACAAATCTTAATATTATTGGTTCCAACTTCTGAAGAAAGTCCAAGGTATTTTGATAGTGATTGCATTGAACATGTATATTGCCCTAGGTAGCATTGAGATTTTCACAATATTAATTCTTCCAATCCTTGAGCATGGAATAATTTTCCATCTCTGTGTGTCTTCCTCAACTTTCTTCAGAAGTGTTCTATTGTTTTTAGGGTATAGATCCATTACCTTTTTTGTTAGGTTTATTCCTAGGTACCTTATGCTTTTGGGTGCAATTGTAAATGGGATTGATTCATTATTTCTCTTTCTTCAGTCTCATTGATAGTGTATAGAAATGTCACTGATTTCTGGGCATTGAGTTTGTATCCTGCCACACTGCCGAATTGTTGTAGGAGTTCTAGAAATCTTGGGGTGGAGTATGCAAGGAGAGACAGTTTGACTTCTTCTTTGCCAGTTTGAATTCCTTTAATAACTTTTTGTTGCCTGATGGCTGAGCCTAGGACTTCTAGTACTATGTTGAATAGCAGTGTGGTGAGAGTGGACATCACTGTCGTGTTCCTGATCTTAGAGAAAAGTCTCCTAGTGTTTCCCCATTGAGAATGATACTTGCTGTGTGCTTTGGGTAGATGACTTTTAAGATGCTGAGGAATATTCCCTCTATCCCTACACTCTGAAGATATTTTTCTTATTTTTGTATATTTTATTGCAGTTCAATTTGCCAACATATAGCATAACACTTGGTACTCATCCCGTCAAGAGCCCCCTCAGTGCCTGTCGCTCAGTCATCTCCACCCCCCCTGACCACCTCTCTTTCCACCATCCCTTGTAAGTTTCCCAGAATTAGGAGTCTCTCATGGTCTGTCACCCTCACTGTTATTTCCCACTCATTTTCTCTCCTTTCCCCTCTAATCCCTTTCACTATTTTTTATATTCCCCAAATGAATGAAACCAAATAATATTTCTCCTTTTCTGATTGACATACTTCACTCAGCATAATACCCTCAGGTCCATCTACGTTGAAGCAAATAGTGGGTATTCTTCGTTTATAATGGCTGAGTAATATCCCATTGTATGCAGATACCACATCTTCTTTATCCATTCATCTTTTGATGGACACAGAAGCTCCTTCCACAGTTTGGCTATTGTGGACATTGCTGCTATAAACATTGGGGTGCAGGTGTCTCTATCTCCCACTTCATCTGTATCTTTGGGATAAGTCCCCAGTAGTGCAAATGCTGGGGGGTAGGGTAGCTCTATTTTTAACTCTTTGAGGAACCTCCACACAGTTTTCCAGAGTGGCTGCTCCAGTTCACATTCCCACCAACAGTGCAAGAGCGTTCCCCTGTCTTCATATCCACTCAAACATTAGTTGTTTTCTCAGGAATGGATGATGTATTGTGTCAAATGATTTCTCTGCATCTATGAAGAAGATCATACGGTTCTTGTTTTTTTTCTCTTGTTTATGTTATCGATCATGTTGATTGTTTTACAAATATTGAACCAATGTTGCATCACGGTGATAAATCCTATTTCATCATGAAGAAAAATCCACTTAATATACTGTTGGAGGCTATTGGCTAATAATTTGTTGAGAATTTTTACTTCCATGTACAAACAAAATCCTAGAGGAGAACACAGGCAACACCCTTTTTGAATTTGGCCACAGCAACTTCTTGCAAGATACATCTATGAAGGCAAGGAAAATAAAAGCATAAATGAACTATTGGGACTTAACCAGGATAAAATGCTTCTGAAGCAAGAGAAACAGTCAACAAAACTCAAAGACAACCTACGGAATGGGATACTATATTGCAAATGACATTTCAGATAAATGACTAGTATCCAAGATCTATAAAAACTAATTAAACAAAACAGAAAAGAAACAAACAATCCAATCATGAAATGAGCAAAAGACATGAACAGGGCAGTCCAGGTGGCTCAGTGGTTTAGTGACACTTTCACCACAGGGCGTGATCCTAGAGACCCAGGCACAAGTCCCACATCAGACTCCCTGCATGGATCCTGCTTCTCCCTCTGCCTGTGTCTCTGCCTCTCTCTCTCACCTCTCTGTGTTTCTAATGAATATGTAAATAAATAATCATTTTTAAAAAGGACATGAACAGAAATTTAATAGAGAAATACATACACATGGCCAACCAGCACATGAGAAAATGCTCCACATCCCTTGCCATCAGGGAATTACAAATCAAAACCACAATGAGGTCCCACCTCACACCAGTGAGAATGGTGAACATTAACAAGACAGGAAACAACACATGTTGGAGAGGATGTGGAGAAAGGGGAACCATCTTGCACTGTTGGGGATGTGAATTGGTGCAGCCACTCTGGAAAACTGTGTGGAGGTTCCTCAAAAGGTTAAAAATAGATCTGCCCTATGACCCAGAAATTGCACTGCTGGGGATTTACCCCAAATATACGGATTTTTGTGAAATGGCAGAACAGCTGCACCCCAATGTTCATAGCAACTATGTCCACAATAGCCAAACTGTGGAAGGAGGCTTGGTGTCCATCGAAAGATGATGGATAAAGGAGATGTGATCTATGTATGTAATGGAATATTACTCAGCCATTAGAAATGTCGAATACAGGGATCCCTGGGTGGCGCAGCGGTTTGGCGCCTGCCTTTGGCCCAGGGCACGATCCTGGAGACCCGGGATCGAATCCCACGTCGGGCTCCCGGTGCATGGAGCCTGCTTCTCCCTCTGCCTGTGTCTCTGCCTCTCTCTCTCTCTCACTGTGTGCCTATCATAAATAAATAAATAAATAAAAGAAATGTCGAATACACCATTTGCTTCAATGTAGTTGGAACTGGAGGGCATTATGCTGAGTGAAGTAAGTCAATCAGAGATGGACAATCATCATATGGTTTCACTAATATGGGGAATATAAGAAATAGTGAAAGGGATTATAAGGGAATGGAGGGAAAATGAGTGGGAAATATCAGAGAGGGAGACAGAACACGAGAGTCTCCTAACTCTGGGATATGAACAATGGGTAGTGGAAGGGGAAGTGAGTGGGAGGATGATGTGACTGGAAGATGGGCATTGAGAGGGGCAATTGATGGGATGAGCACTTGGTGTTTTACTATATGTTAGCAAATCAAACTCCAATAAAAATATACAAAAATAACAAGCATAAAAAATCCAAGATCAGATTACTTTATCTATGAATTCTACCAAATATCTTAAGAAGAATTAAGGCCAAAACATCTCTAAACCTTCCAATCAATTAAAATGGTTCATGATCAAATTCATTTAAGGAGGCCAGGATGACTCTGATGCAAGTCAAGGACCCTACAGGAAGGGACTCATGCACAATATCTCAGATACACATAAACACAAAAATCCTGGCATCCTGAATGCAACAGCACATGGAACGGATCATACAAGATGACCTAGAGAAAACCAGCCCTGGCATGCAAGGATCCTTCAATATACCCAGATCATAAATGGGGCCCACTATAGTAACAGAGTGAACAATTGGATGTACATCATCCTTTCCTTTGATGCCTACAACCATTTAACAAAATCCAATAGACTTTTATCTTCAAAACATCTTAACACTCAAGGCAGAAGAAGATTTTTGTCAACAAAATAGTGGTGATTTCCAAAAAAGCCACACCAACATCATATCTGACAGTGAAAAACTGAAGCCTGCCAGTCAAATCAATAGCCAGGCAAGGATGCTGATTCCCACCATGAGTATTCAACATGGTATCATGAAGGACAATAACCTGGACACCACAAACATGTCAGCTGGTACCCTAGGTTATTTTGAATAAGAGTCACCTGGTAACACCCAGAGGAGGCACACTGAGCCTCCTATATCTCTGTGATGGCAGGAAATAAATCACACATTGGATGTTCTTGTCTCTGTACCAGGAGGTGAGAATCATCCTCAGCACCGGAATAGGGAACTTAGGGCCCAGAAGGCTGGACCAACATCCCTTGTCATTTCCCTCACTAACTTACTGACCTAAACCCAAATCATCTCTTTAACTATCACCAAAACCAATGTCTTCTTGTCTAAGAGCCACAACAACTGCCTACTTTGGTCGTTTTCTGGATGTAGTATCCTAGGTATCCCATACACTTGCAAAATGAAGTACATTTCCCCCTAGATCTGTCTTATTTCTACTGAGTTGGTAGACCAGACAAAAAACCCAGGAGAAGAGAATGAAAATCTTTCTCCCACAACAATGGGAAGATCTAGACAGGAAATTTAGGGAATGATAGAAGGGTACTTACATCAAAATAGAGGAAAAATTATTTTTTTCCATATGACATTATTTCTATAAGGTCAAACTCTACAAACAAATTCTTAGACAAATGAATTATTTTAGGGAATAAAGAAATACAAGAAACATGGAAAATAAAGCCATGTTTCCACACATTAATGTGCTATCATATAAAAAGAAATTAAAAATAATCCCACTGACACTGGCATTAAAAATAAAGTATTTAGGATTAAACATCAGGATGAAGGCAAACAGGTTATTCTGTATGTTGGTAAATTGAACACCAATAAAAAATTAATTTATTAAAAAAAAGGATGAAGGCAAAACACTGAATACAAAAATTACCTACATTGATGGGAGATTTTTATTTTTTTATTTATTATTTTCTTAATTAGAGGCTTTTCAAAAGACATAAAGAGATGAGAAGGAAAATCTGTTCACAGATTAGCACACTTCATATAGTCACAAAACATTACATACTGTTGCCTGCAGATATAAAGCAATCCTTGTTAATAACACTTAAAGGATCATATCTAATTCTAGTTCTCATTGTATACTCAGATGATATGCAAACAGGGCCCTCTCTCCACTGATTAAACCAATTCATTCCCAACCCTGCAGCTGGGAGAGAAGCCCCAGCCACAGGATCCCCAGGTGACCCCATTCGGGGATCAGGGCAGAACACAGACAACTCACCATGGAGTCTTTGCTCACGTGGGTTTAACTTCTGGCAATTTTAAAAGGTAATTCATGGAGAACAAGAGACCTTGAGTCTGTGAGTGCAGGCGAGTGAGAGAAACAGGGGATGTGGGACAGTATTCTGACCAGGATGTCTTGTGTCTGCAGGTGTCCACATGAGGTGCAGCTGGTGGAGCCTGGGGGAGAACTGGTGAAGCCTGGGGCGTCCCTGAGACTCTCCTGTGTGGTCCCTGGATTCACCTTCAGTAGCTACAACATGGGCTGGGCTCACCAGCCTCCAGGGAAGGGGATGCAGTGGGTCGCAGGTTTTAACAGCGGTGGAAGTAGCACAAGCTACACAGATGCTGTGAAGGGTGAATTCACCATCTCCAGAGACAATGTCAAGAACACGCTGTATCTGCAGATGAACAGCCTGAGATCCGAGGACACGGCCGTGTATTACTGTGTGAAGGACACAGTGAGGGGACCTCAGTGTGAGCCCAGATACAAACCTCCCTGTAGAAGAGGATCAGGACCACCAGGGGGTGCACACTCCTCACCACTTCTGTCTTGAAGGCCCAGGAGCAGGTGCAGTTGGAGGTTCTGGGCAGGCTTCCTGTCAGGGTCTTGGGCTTCCTCTCCAAGGAGCAGTTTCCCCCTGGTAGCCTCTCTGAACAAAGGAATTTGTGCTTAACTATGCAAGGACTTATTCAGAAACTTAGTTTATATAGGAAAACAACTACTTTATATGCACAAGAGACAGAGTTGCTTATATCTATTTAATATTTTGCCTAAATATGAATAATATACAAATAACTCCATGTACCTCATTTTCTTGTCAGATCAGCAATGCAAGAGAGGTGGGCAGTGGGATGGGTGACATGGTGACAGGAACTAAGGGGGGCACCTGAAGTGTGGAGCACTGGGTGTTATACTATATTTTGGCAAATCTAACTCCAATAAAAAATATACATAAAAAAACAACCCAAGCACTAAAAAATAAATCTGACTTCTGGATAAATGAGAACAATGATTAAAGAGAAGCAGAAAAATTTATGAAGTGATAATAAACTTGGATCAAGGAATTGCCCAGACTCTCAAGTGCAAGCTGTCCTTTTACCAAGGTCACCAGCTGGTTCAGAAGGTCAAGTGTACACTGTGTACTCAGAGACCAGAGGCTTCTACTGGATCCATGAGGTTCCTCAGGGCGAGAAGCTGGATTGGTGGACATTCCACCTGCAGGGAATAACTCATGGATCCTTCAGCTGCTGGCGTCATCTCAATGGGTGTGTCTTCTACCATCCCTGTGGTGAAACCTAATGTCCAGGTGATGGGAGGAGGAGGTGGGGCCTTCGGGGAGCACTTAGGTCAGGAGATTTAGTCCCATTGTGAGACCTAGTCCTTTATACACCAGTACTGGGAAAGCTCCTTCACCCCGGGCCCATGTGAGGTGACAGGGAATTGAGGCTTAGGACATGGGCATTCTCCAGGCATCATATCTTCCTGCAGCTGGACCTCAGATCCCTAGACTCAAGAACTGTGGGAATGAGTGTCTATTGTTTAATCCGCTCTGTCTATGAAGTTCTTCCAGCCTGGGGCACAGGCTAAGACATTAGTGGCACATGAACCCAAACACTGATGCTTTGGTGTTTCCAGGAGTGATGACTGTGATGACCCTGAGGGATTTGAGTGCCATCATCTCCTTATGGAGTTGTATCATACTGACTACTGTGAGTTGTGTGCCTCAGCTACTTTTAGCATTTGACTTTTAACTTTATATACAATCCCTTTTGTAAAGGGTCCTTGCACCATCCAGGTAACAGGACCTGGTGACGACAATATCTAACAGCTCTGCCATCCTATCCCATAGTTTACACATTAATGCAGCTGAGAGTGCAGTTGTGTCAGAAAGTTAAGTCCACCCATTATAACTCAGCCAGTGTGCCAGCCCCAAATGAACTTAACATGAGGAGTGGCCCAGCTTTGTCCAAAATCAGCATGATTTGTGCATTTATCTCCTTTTCCCATACTTGCACATCCAGGACTTTAATCATGAGAGGATGAAGGAGAGCGAGGAGCACAGAGGTTCCATAACATATTGGAGGCCCAGGACCTAGGTGGAGGTTTGATGAACGTGTAAGCAGACTTTGGGGCAGAAGGTTGTTCTACCTGCAACACAACCCTCCCTCCTGACTGTGTCCAGGATCCTGGTCAGCCCTTTGAAGACATTTTCCTCATGGGAGCAAGAGGAGCCAGGGCTTTTTGAATGAGATCCCAGAGAGAACATAGACATCTGAAAGGTCACTTCAGACCCTGCTCTCAGGAAATCCCCAGGAACTAGGACTCAGCTTCCCCTTTCCCAATTTCATAAAAAGTCACGTCATATGTGCACGACCTCAGCTTGGAAATAGATGGTGCCCAGCCCTCATGTATATGCCTTTTGGTCCTCCTCACCTAGGACTTACCAATTTTCTTCATTTCTTACATTTTCTTACATCACTTCCATGGATACATGACGTCATGGACTCAACCTTCTGCACTGAGGTCCCAGCTGTCCTGAGAGCCAAGTACCATGGAAACTAGAGCAACACTTACAATCATAATAACACCTACTGTCAAGCTGAAAGGATCATTTACTCACCCGGGGCACATATGGTTCTTGGGAGGAACACTCTCAACTTAGTTTGAAAGGGTAGGACCATTGGCCCCTTCCCACACGACAGGAGACACGGAGCCCCAACAACGCAGGCATTTCCATGGTTACTAGCTCCAAGATGAGCCCCCATCACCTTGCAGTCCCTAATTCCACATGGGAAGTACGAGGATAAGGGGGCATCTGGACATGTGCTTATGTGCTCCATCTAACCATCCTGGTTCTTCACTTTTTGTTCTTCATCCTCTGTGCTCCTCATGGACAGGTCCCTGCATGTGCTCTGATGATTTCATGAATTATAAATCTTTTACAAGGAAGTCATTCATCCCTGTTGCATATTTTATCATTCTCTCTCCCTCCTCTGCTTATGCCCCTCACCTCCAAGACTTGAGCACATACGTTAGTAGAGGAAAGAGTCTCAAAGCATTAAAACTAGCAAGCTCATGTTGTTTGACTTTCTATGTCTCAGAGAAATCCTGATATGATTTAGAGTTTTATTGTTGATGTATCAATTCTGTATTCATTGATCCTTATCTGGACATTTTTTGTACTCTAATATTAGCAGGTACACACATAATTAGCAATGATGGACTACCCATTTAAACTTTGCACTGAGGTGAGGGACTCAGCCTAAGGAAACAGGTTACATTCCTGTTTCTCTGAACACCCACAGATTTCTGCTGGCAGAGCTGATCATTTCCTCTTGTCCTCATGTATAGACCATGGTCCCTCAGTGGTGACCATTTCTCTCATGTTCCAGCTCCACTTGGAAGGCAAGAAAGCCCTCAATCCTGCACCCAGCTCTGCACCAGTTACAGAACACAGCTTTCTCACTGTATGTCTTGTGTTCAAGGAATGATACCAGCCCTCTGGAGTCCCCTGTGTAGGTTCCAGCTGAGACCCAGTCCCTCTAAATCACAGGCATTTACTCATGAGAATATTTGATGCCCCTCTGTACACAGGACCAACACACCAGTGTCTCAAAAGGGATTAGAGTTGAGGGGCTACAGAATGCCCATCTGTCTGAGGAGGAGAATGAAAGGGTTCAGGGAAAAAGTGACACCCCCTGAGGACAGGTCTCTCAAGATTCATACCAACCCCAGGTCCCTATGTCATGGACCTCGGACATTCCTTCCTTTTCATAGGGGTCTTGGCCAATACTTCTATCTGGTCGTGGTCTGCTGGCTTAACAGGAATGTCTATGAGGGTTCTGGCAGAAGCACAGAATCCAGGAGGACCTGCTGCCTGAGGTGCAAGGAGCAGGTGTCAGGAAGAGGGGCAATCAGCAGGAAGGAGTCCCATGAATGTACAGAACCAGAGCTTTTGGGCAAAGAGTTGTCATTAAGAAGCTGTGGCGACTCTCAGAGAGCTGACCCAATTCACCTGCCCTTCTTCTGTCCCACCCACCAGGCAACCTGGAGCATCTCCTGAGTCACCTGACACCGTGCAGCTAGTTATGCTCCTCCAATTATCAGAGTCACCACTTCCACAATCATGGGGTCACCACACCCTCAGCTGTAGGCCAGAGATGGTCAATGCATGACGGCTCCTGCCCCTCCTCTCCTCCAGGACTATGTTTACACTTGGTGGTGTCCACCCTAAAGCACAGCAGTCAGCAAAGCCCAGAGTCCTTGCACTGACCGTGTCTCCTGTATGATGGGAATGAAACCAGTGTCTGGCCCAGGTCGGAGGGGACACACACCTGAACACATTAATATGCTATTTGCACAGCCCAATTGAACAGAACTGTGAGAACAACCTGGACAATCATACACTGTAGCAGTGACCAGAGTTCTCCCAGGTCCCAAAGCACTGCTCACCATGAAGAAGGCACAAGGGGACCATAAACACACAATATCAAGCTCTAGTGTGGAGGTATTGCATCCAAACCAGAAGCAGATTCTTCTCCTCCACTCTGGTTTTTATGTGCAGCTCTTCTCTTCTTGAAACCTGACATACACATGAGCCCCTCTGCACAGGTGAGACAGGAACTGATCTCCAAGAGGGAAACCCCCACTTCAGAGATCCTCCCCTGTCACTCAGGTAGGGGACACTGATCCAACATTCAGCAGTTCAGGAACCCTATTTCTGCATGATACCATTTATTTGCATCTGAGGAGCCTTCCCTGTCCAGTGATGTCCATGACCTCAAATCGTGGCCCTGGCTGTTCCTTCTGGCAAAGGGGATGTCCACAGCATTGATGTTTACTGAGACCTCCCTGTGGGTATGAGGCACAGTTCTGGAAGCAATGACATGGTGTGTCAGCCTGGGAATTATCATCTGAGGGGCAGGGCTGAGCCCTCGTATCCA
Source organism: Canis lupus baileyi (assembly GCF_048164855.1). NCBI lineage: Eukaryota > Metazoa > Chordata > Mammalia > Carnivora > Canidae > Canis > Canis lupus. The sequence goes on from NC_132846.1 coordinate 76,286,183, forward strand.
CAGACTTGCAGGACCCCAGGCATTGGGAGGACAGACAAACCCAACATGCACACACTTCCCTATATCTGCTTGAATCATATTTTCTTTAGTTGTGTTGACTTGAAACAAGCCACACACCCAGGCCCAGGGTCCAGGTGGAGGACAATGCCCATGAGCTGGATGCAGGGAAAAGGGCACAATGGGATCCTGACTCCAAATATCAGCTACAGTGTGTGTGTGTGTGTGTGTGTGTGTGTATCTTATTGGACAATGGAGTTGCAGTGCCCTGTGAGATGCATATGTCTTCATGAGAAGATAGATGTGACCTTTAGTAACCTAAAGGATATAAGGGGTTCTCCAAAGCCCTGAAAGTTCCTGGCCTCATGGTGAGTGTGGACTGTGAGTGCATCTGGGGCTACAGGGAAGTGTCTCCACCAGAATTTCAGAGGTGCTTTGCTTGGGGTCTCCCTGCAGACTGTGCATAGCTAGGAACCCAGATCACTATTGCAGGACATGTTAACTGAGCACATGGTGTCATGGGAGGAACTCTCTGAAGGCACAACACAGCATTTTGGGGGCAGAAAGATTTCCCTCATTCCCTTTTAGGTTTTTACGATAGGTTAAAAATTACTTGGACATAAGACAAACAGGAGAAAAATAGTATTAATCTTGCATGTATAGCAGCTTGTAAAATATAAAGACACAGAAATGTGAGCAAAGTAGAAAGGACTTACATCTATATAAAGGGTGGGGATTGGATGGCATGACAACAGATAGAAATGTGGATTGGAATATTTTTCCATCTCTTTGTGTCTTCCTCAATTTCTTTCAGAAGTGTTCTATAGTTTTGAGGTTATAGATCCCTTACATCTTTGGTTAGGTTAATTTCTAGGTATCTTATGCTTTTCGGTGCAATTGTAAATGGGATTGACTCCTTAATTTCTCTTTCTTCAGTCTCATTGTTAGTGTATAGAAATGCCATTGATTTCTGGGCATTGATTTTGTATCCTGCCACGCTACCGAATTGCTGTATGAGTTCTAGCAATCTTGGGGTGGAGACTTTTGGGTTTTCTATGTAGAGTATCATGTCATCAGCGAAGAGGGAGAGTTTGACTTCTTCTTTGCCAATTTGAATGCCTTTAATGTCTTTTTGTTGTCTGATTGCTGAGGCTAGGACTTCCAGTACTATGTTGAACAGCAGTGGTGAGAGTGGACATCCCTGTCTTGTTCCTGATCTTAGGGGAAAGGCTCCCAGTGCTTCGCCATTGAGAATGATATTTGCTGTGGGCTTTTCATAGATGGCTTTTAAGATGTCGAGGAATGTTCCCTCTATCCCTACACTCTGAAGAGTTTTGATCAGGAATGGATGCTGTATTTTCCATGCTCATGTATTGGCAGAATTAATATTGTGAAAATGTCAATGTTACAAGGGGCAATATACACGTTTAATGCAATCGCTATCAAAATACCATGGACTTTCTTCAGAGAGTTAGAACAAATTATTTTAAGATTTGAGTGGAATCAGAAAAGACCCCGAAAAGCCAGGGGAATTTTATTTTATTTTATTTTTTTAATTTTTTTATTTTGTTTATGATAGTCATACAGAGAGAGAGAGAGAGAGAGAGAGGCAGAGACATAGGCAGAGGGAGAAGCAAGCTCCATGCACCGGGAGCCTGACGTGGGATTCGATCCTGGGTCTCCAGGATCGCGCCCTGGGCCAAAGGCAGGCGCCAAACCGCTGCGCCACCCAGGGATCCCGCCAGGGGAATTTTAAAAAAGAAAACCATATCTGGGGGCATCACAATGCCAGATTTCAGGTTGTACTACAAAGCTGTGGTCATCAAGACCGTGTGGTACTGGCACAAAAACAGACACATAGATCAGTGGAACAGAATAGAGAATCCAGAAGTGGACCCTGAACTTCATGGTCAACTAATATTCGATAAAGGAGGAAAGACTATCCATTGGAAGAAAGACAGTCTCTTCAATAAATGGTGCTGGGAAATTTGGACATCCACATGCAGAAGAATGAAACTAGACCACTCTCTTTCACCATACACAAAGATAAACTCAAAATGGATGAAAGATCTAAATGTGAGACAAGATTCCATCAAAATCCTAGAGAAGAACACAGGCAACACCCTTTTTGAACTCGGCCATAGTAACTTCTTGCAAGATACATTCACGAAGGCAAAAGAAACAAAAGCAAAAAATGAACTATTTGGACTTCATCAAGATAAGAAGCTTTTGTTGACTGCAATTGCACTGTTGGGGATTTACCCCAAAGATACAAATGCAATGAAACGCCGGGACACCTGCACCCCAATGTTTATAGCAGCAATGGCCACGATAGCCAAACTGTGGAAGGAGCCTCGGTGTCCAACGAAAGATGAATGGATAAAGAAGATGTGGTTTATGTATACAATGGAATATTGCTCAGCTATTAGAAATGACAAATACCCACCATTTGCTTCAACGTGGATGGAACTGGAGGGTATTATGCTGAGTGAAGTAAGTCAGTCGGAGAAGGACAAACATTATATGTTCTCATTCATTTGGGGAATATAAATAATAGTGAAAGGGAATATAAGGGAAGGGAGAAGAAATGTGTGGGAAATATCAGAAAGGGAGACAGAACGTAAAGACTGCTAACTCTGGGAAACGAACTAGGGGTGGTAGAAGGGGAGGAGGGTGGGGGGTGGGAGTGAATGGGTGACGGGCACTGGGTGTTATTCTGTATGTTAGTAAATTGAACACCAATAAAAAATAAATTAAAAAAAAAGATAAGAAGCTTTTGTACAGCAAAGGACACAGTCAACAAAACTAAAAGACAACCTACAGAATGGGAGAAGATATTTGCAAATGACATATCAGATAAAGGGCTAGTTTCCAAGATCTATAAAGAACTTATTAAACTCAACACCAAAGAAACAAACAATCCAATCATGAAATGGGCAAAAGACATGAAGAGAAATCTCACAGAGGAAGACATAGACATGGCCAACATGCATATGAGAAAATGCTCTGCATCACTTGCCATCAGGGAAATACAAATCAAAACCACAATGAAATACCACCTCACACCAGTGACAATGGGGCAAATTAACAAGGCAGGAAACAACAAATGTTGGAGAGGATGCGGAGAAAAGGGAACCCTCTTACACTGTTGGTGGGACTGTGAACTGGTGCAGCCACTCTGGAAAACTGTGTGGAGGTTCCTCAAACAGTTAAAAATAGACCTGCCCTACGACCCAGCAATTGCACTGTTGGGGATTTACCCCAAAGATACAAATGCAATGAAACGCCGGGACACCTGCAGCCCAATGTTTATAGCAGCAATGGCCACGATAGCCTAACTGTGGAAGGAGTCTCGGTGTCCAAAGAAAGATGAATGGATAAAGAAGATGTGGTTTATGTATACAATGGAATATTACTCAGCTATTAGAAATGACAAATACCCACCATTTGCTTCAACGTGGATGGAACTGGAGGGTACTATGCTGAGTGAAGTAACTCAGTCGGAGAAGGACAAACATTATATGTTCTCATTCATTTGAGGAATATAAATAATAGTAAAAGGGAATATAAGGGAAGGGAGAAGAAATGTGTGGGAAATATCAGAAAGGGGACAGAACATAAAGACTGCTAACTCTGGGAAACGAACTAGGGGTGGTAGAAGGGGAGGAGGGCGGGGGGTGGGAGTGAATGGGTGACGGGCACTTGGGGTTATTCTGTATGTTAGTAAATTGAACACCAATTAAAAATAAATTTAAAAAAAGCACAGAAATGTGAAGATAAATACGTTGATGGTTTAGAACATCATAAATCCACTGTGCCACCAAAAGAAAGTGATGTACGGTTGTGAAGTAATGCTTGCATATAACTTGTAAAGAATTGAATCTAAGACTAGAGCTGACTATATAGTCAGAGGACATGCAAATTGGGCGCTCCATATACTGATTAAACCAGCCCAGCCCTGACCCTCAATCTGCAGAGGAGCCCCAGCCCCAGGATCCCCAGGTGACACCATTCCGTGCTCAGGGCACAACACAGACATACCACCATGGAGTCTGTGCTCAGCTGGGTTTTCCTTGTCACTATTTTAAAAGGTAATTCATGGAGAACAAGGGACCTTGAGTATGTGAGTGCAGGTGAGTGAAAGAAACAGGGGATGCGGGACCATTTCCTGACCAGGATGTCTTATGTCTGCAGGTGTCCAGGGCGAGGTGCAGCTGGTGGAGTCTGGGGGAGACCTTGTGAAGCCTGAGGGGTCCCTGAGACTCTCCTGTGTGGCCTCTGGATTCACCTTCAGTAGCTTCTACATGAGCTGGTTCTGCCAGGCTCCAGGGAAGGGGCTACAGTGGGTTGCAGAAATTAGCAGTAGTGGAAGTAGCACAAGCTACGCAGACACTGTGAAGGGCCGATTCACCATCTCCAGAGACAATGCCAAGAACACGCTGTATCTGCAGATGAACAGCCTGATAGCCGAGGACATGGCCGTATATTACTGTGCAAGGTACACAGTGAGGGGACCTCAGTGTGTGTCCAGACACTCACTTCCCTGTAGAAGGGGATCAGTACCACCAGGGGGTGCGCACTCCTCACCACTTTTGTCTTGAAGGCCTAGGAGCAGGTGCAGATGGACATTCTTGGCAGGTTTCCTCTCGGGGTCTGGGCTTCCTCTCCATGGAGCAGTTTCCCCCAAGGAGTCTCTCTGAACACTTGATTGTGTGTTTACCGATTTAGTCTCTTTCTTAGAGACTTAGAATTCAAATATAGCACTTGCACTTCCTTGTACTTAACTCTTCCTGACCCAAAGTATTAATCAATTACAAATAACTCCATTCATGTCATCTGAACCTTTTCATGAGTCGTTTTGGCACTCTCTTTGGATCACAGGACTTCATGATAACTGTTGTCTTGCACATCACGGTATTCAATAATCTCCATTCAACACAAGAGAAAAGAGACATTCTACAAAAATGTTAATAATGGCCTGGGAGTGGGAAAAATTCCCAGCATGACATGGTAGGGAGGTGGACTCTGAGGTCACCCACAGACACACAATCACGAGAGTGTAAGCTTTAATTAAATACCTTCACCTTTATATCTGATGAGAGCAAGGCAGGCCTCTCATCACGTCATAAATGCCTGGATGATGCCAGGGAGGTCACTAGCTTAGGGGTGTGTTGTGGGTCAGTGTTGGGGACAGGATCTTGCTCCATGGGATTTGGGGAGGCGGAAGTGCCCCAGGGGAGCACTAAGGTCAGAAGGTGTAGCCTCATGATTCGATCAGGGCCCTAATACACCAGGCCTGGGAAAGCTCCTTGCAACCTGGCTGCATGTGAGGTGATGGGGAAAGGACGGGCTAGGACGTGGGTGCTCTCCAGACACCACATCAGTCTGCACCTGGACCTCAGACGTCCCAGATTCCAGATCTGTGAGAATGAGTGTCTGTTGTTTGATCCATCCAGTCCATGTACGATGTTCCAGGAGTTGGGACAGGCTAAAGTCATTTTTTTCTTTGTTTAAATTGAATTTACCAAAATTTACTACACACTCAGTGCTCATCACATCAAGTGCCCTCCTTAACTACAATCACCAAGTTCCCCCATCCCCCACCCCCTCCCTTCCAGCGGCCCTCAGTGTCTTTCCTCAGAGTTAAGGGTCTCTCATGATTTTTCTTCTTCTGTAGTATTACCCAACTAAGTTTCACTCCTTCCTTTATGGTCTCTTTCAATATTTCCTATATTCCACATATGAATGAAACCATATCATTGCCTTTCTGTGATTAATTTCTCTCAACATAATACCTCCAGTTCCACCCATGTTGAAGGAAATGTTATTTCATGTTATTCATCATTTCTGACAGCTGTGTAATATCCCATTGTATATATAAACCACATTTTGGGTATACTTTTATTAGAGTTTGATTAGCAAACATATATTATAACAGCCAGTACTCATTCTTTAAATTGTCCCCCTTAGCTCCTGTCATCCAGGGACCCCAACTCCCAGACCATCTCCCCTACCACTCTCCTTGTTTTCTTTTTATTTTCCCCATAGTTAGGAGTTTCTCATGTACTGTCACTGTCTCTGATAATTCCCACTCATTCTATCCCCTTTCCCCTTTACTCCCTTCCACTATTTCTTATATTCTTTGTATGAGTGAAACCATACAATGTTTGTCCTTCTCTGAATCACTTACTTCAGTCAGCATAATACACTCCACGTCCATCCACGTCGAAGCAAATGGTGGGTATTCATCTTTTCTAATGGCTGAGTAATGTCCCAGTGTATATATAGACCATATGTCCTTTATCTATTCATCTGTTGATGGACATTGAAGCTCCTTCTGCAGTTTCTTTATTGACTCTTCTGTAGAAGGGCATCATGATTCCTCCCACATTTGATTATTGTGGACATTGCTGCAGTGAACAGTGGGGTGAAGGGGTCTCTATATTTCATTACATTTGTGTATTTTGGGTAAATACCCTGTAGTGTAATGACTGAATCATAGGGTGGCTTTATTCTCACTTTTTCAGGACATTCCATTCTGTTTTCTGGAGTGGCTGAACAAGCCTGCATTCCCACAAAAAGTGAAAGAGAAAGTTCCACATTCTGGATATCCTCACTTATATTTATTGTTTCTGGCCTTGTTACTTTATCCATTCTGAGTTGTATAAGTGGGATCTTAATGTGGTTTTCATTTGTATTTCCCTGATGACAAGTCATGTGGATCACTTTTCTCATCTGCCTGTTGGCCATGTGTAGGTCTTCTTTGGAGAAATGTCTTTTTGTTCATTCTCTCCATTTCTTGACTGAATTGTTTGTTTTGTTGGGTGCTGACTTTGTTAAGGAAATATCTTGTCCTATTCTGTAGGTTGCCTTTTATTTTGTTGCCTGTTGCATTGTTGTACAGATTCTACCTTGAATAAGTCCTAATAGTTTAATTTCCCTATGTTTCCCTGTTGTTTCCTATGCCTTTTGAGAGGTGCCTTGATAGCAGTCACTGCAGCTGAGGTCAAAAAGTAGCTACCAAAAAAAAAAGAAAAAAAAAGTTGCTACCTGAATTCTCCTCTAGGAGTTTGATGGATTAGTGTCTCAGATTTTGGTACTTCATCCACTTTGAGTTTATGCTTGTGTTTGGTGTAGCTGAATGGTCAATTCATTCTTATGCAGGTGGCTGTACAATTTTTTTCAGATCCATTTATTGATGAGACTTTTTTTCATTTGATATTTTTTCTTACTTATTGAGGAGGAGTTGCCCATAGACTTGAGGGTCCATTTCTGCATATTGTGCTCTGTTCCATTGATCTATGTGTTGTTTTTGCCATACCAGGCTATCTTGATGATAAAGACTTTATAATAGAGCTTCTCTGCAAATATTGTTTTGCCCTACAGCTGTAGGATTTTTTTTTGCCAAAATGTTTCTACCTATTTGGCTATCTATGAAAGGAATTGAAGAAGACACAAAGAGATGGAAAACCTTCCATGCTTATGGATTAGAGCAATGAATAATGTCAGGGCACCTGTGTTGTTCAGAGTTTGAGTGCTTGCAATTGGCTCGGCTGATCCTGGGTTCCTGGAATGGTGTCCTGAATCAGGCTTTTGGAAAGGATCCTGCTTCTCCCCCTGCCTATGTCTCTACCTCCATCTGTGTGACTCTCCTGAATAAAAAAATAAATATTTAAAACAAAACCAAAAATAAGTATTGTGAAAATCTCTATGCTGCCCAGAACCTTCTACGTATTCAAAGAAATCCTTATCAAAACACCCTGAACATTTTTCACAGAGTAGCAACATATAATCTTAAGATTATTATGACACACAGAGAGATATGAGGCAAACATTGATGCTGTGGCATTGCCCTGCTGTATTTGTTTTGAAAAGAATCCGTTAGCCTCCCTCATCCAGCGAAGGGTGCATTTCTCACCTGGAACTAGGACTCACTTCTTGCAAACCATAGGTATCTGTTAAAAACTCACAGTGGACACACAGAAGGAGAATAATGATACAAGAGAGTCAGAGATACCCAGACACTTTGGGACTTCAGTTTAAGGATGTTCTTTTATAACATTTTCAGAAGATAAGGATGTGATAACCCTGTGGAATATGTGTCTCACCATTAGCTTACAGGGTTGTGTTGTACTGATGGTTGTGACGTGTGCTCCTTGTCACTGGTGAACATTTGGTGTCCTGTGTCCTCATTTCAAACACACCTGCATCTGTGAGTCTCCCTCTGGAAGTGAGATCAGATTCCCTTTAGGATTTCCTCAATGGAACCCCTCAAGGGACCTACATGACTTATTTACTCTTTATCATTTTATTGAAATGCAAACATTTTCATCATGGGATATGCAACAACCAGGTAACATGACTTGGTCATGTCAATATCCAACAGCCTTACCATCCTATTCCATAGTCTACATATGAACTTACATGGCGGTGAAGCTGTTTCAGAGAAGGTTAGTCCACTCATGGTCAGCACGGCAGGGGAGCAGCTCCCAATGCCCGGAAGCATGGCAGTAGCTGGCTTTGCTGATTTCATTAATATTTATACACATAGCAGCTGTCCCGAAACACACACCCTCAGAACATAACATGAGAGGATGGATCATGAGATGGAGCACACAGTTCCTCTGGTAATGTGCAGCCCCTGGACCTTAGATGGGCTTGGATGAATCTGTAAATCACAGTGCAGTTGATAATGGATTGTTATCATTTGCTATTGGTTTTGTTTCCTCTGGAGATTCTCACACCCTACCCTATTGAGGCCTGTTTTGGGGGTTTTGTGACTCTCTTCCTGGCTGTATCAGAGTGCTGTTCTGAACATGGCCTCCTACCTCTGGCCTGGAGTTGAATGCTTGCACCCCCACTCTTCAGGGAGCCCTCACAGGAGAGCCATCAAGCCATCCTGTCCTCAGTTTACAACTGAACCCAGTCTTTACCCTGCCTGTGTCTAAGCTGGTTTATCTCAGACACATGAATGAGTCTCTAAATGTCAATATGAGGTATTCCTGTGGTGTGGACCTGGGATGGTCCTCCGAGCAAGGGTCTCATGGTCTCTTACTTTCTTCCTGCTGGTCTCAGGATAGAGGCACAGGACCAAACAGGGTTCAGTTTATGGAAACACAAATCACAATGCCTGCACAGACATAATGTTTACCCATCTCCAGAATGCTGTCCTTCTTAACCATCCATCACATCATGCCGCTTTTTGTTTGTAGGACTCAGGGGAACCACGGATCCTGGAAATTTCCCCACTTTGCCACTTGAGCACCATCATACCAGGTTCGTTCCATACAGGACCAGAAATCTGTTTTTAACTTATTTTTTATTGGAATGCAAGTCCTGCCCCCATCCTGTGTTGTCCTTCTCCACAGGAGATCTGGCCAGGTTCCCCTGCAGGAGTCTGGATCTGGGCTGGGGAAACCCAGGCAGACACTTACACTCACCTGCCCCTTCTCTGAGTTCTCACTGCGCATGTCAGTGAGGGTGTCACATGGGTCCATCAGCCTCCAGGGGAAGGCCCTGGAGTGAATGCCAAAGTCTGGAGGGAAAAGGCTGAGTACCACAGCCTGTCTCTGAACAGCACCAAGAGGTATAGAAAGTCCAAAACCTGAAAAGATAAATGATGTTTCACACAAGAACCACATCTATTCAACGTGATGAACAACCAGCTGTTGAGATAGAGCAGAGCATCTGCCATGAAATCACAAGTTCAGGGATCCCTGGGTGGCGCAGCGGTTTAGCGCCTGCCTCTGGCCCAGGGCGCGATCCTGGAGACCCGGGATCGAATCCCACGTCAGGCTCCCGGTGCATGGAGCCTGCTTCTCCCTCTGCCTGTGTCTCTGCCTCTCTCTCTCTCTCTCTGTGTGACTATCATAAATAAATAAAAATTAAAAAAAAAGAAATCACAAGTTCATGTTTGAGCATGAGAACAGAATTGCTATAGTTTATGAAAACAACACCATGAAAATCAATTCCCAGAATCTATATTTATATAATATGTAAACACTGAGTTACTAGAGACCAATTAGGGAACAGGTCAACACTGAGGAGACCAGGAAAAAAAACAAGACTTTTCAATATATTGTCAATGGAGAAACTATTCATAGGCAATCATTAATCATGAAATAGGAATGTTATAGATAAAATATCAATATGCATAATACCAAATATTAAGAATACACTTTGTGAAAAATCAACTAGATGAACCTGTTGAACAACCAGACTGATCAGATACAACAGAGCATCTTACATTAAATCACAAGTTCACGTTTGAATATGAGAAAAAAATTCGTACAGCTTACAAAAAGAGCAACATGAAAATCAATTGCCAAATTCTATATTCATATAAAAAAATAACACTGATATAGTAGAGACCAGTTAGGGGGCAGGTCAACACTGAGGAGACCAGGAAAAAGAAAACAAGACTTTTCAATATATTGTCAATGGAGAAACTATTCATAAGCAATCATTAATCATGAAATCAGAATGTTATAGGTAAAAATCATTATGCATAACACCAAATATTAAGAATACACTTAGTGAAAATCAGCTACATTTTTCTACCCATGTATTTTTCAAGGTAATAAAATACAAGATATGGACCAAGAGAAAACTTGCACAAATTTCATAACCACCAAAGAACTTTCACCTGCATATCATAATCATCCTCAAAACTCAGTGGAAAAAAACAACAGAATTCATGTGTAAAACAGGCAGATCTTTGTGTGGACATGTTATACAGGAGGGTACAGATACATGAAGTAAGCACAGGAGAGGACACATCCCACCAGGAACTTTCAGGGTAATTCACATCAACCACAATGAGTTGCCCTACACACTAATCATGAGGGCTCAGTTATGAAAGAAGCACTGACCAGAACATCCTGGGAAGCATGCAGGACACCTGGGCCTCAACCCTGAAAGTAGAAATGAAAAATGAAACAGAAGCCCTGGAAAATCATTTTTCTGTTCCTCCTGAAATTAAAGATGGATAACCTACCAGGGGACATGGAAATCCCACTCCTCAGTGCTTGCTCCAGAATAAGGAAACCCAATGTTCTTGTAAAAATGGCATGTGATGAATTATAGTGTTTTCATTTCTGTTAGAATCCTAGAAACCCCCCCAAAAGCCTGCGTGATTTAAAGAATAATGCCAGTAGAAAACATCCACCAATGGGACGGGATTCTGCCATAAGAAGCCACACTATTGATGCATACACAGGACCCCAGGGGAACCTCAAGGACATGCTGTTCCATGAAGCTCAGCAGTCTCGCAGATGACAACCGTGCAGCCTGGGGCATTTGTACAGCCAAGCCAGGGTCACAATTGTTTGGTTGGGCTTTCTGTCCCTCTCTCTTCCCCAAGCCCAAATGATGAGCTCCTCTGCATCAGGCTGCATGCTCCCCTCCTGTGCACAATGTCCTCAGGTATGGAATGTCCACACACTGAAACAAACCAACTCTTGTCCTCTGATGGGGAGTTCCTGAGAGTCTGACGTGTGTTGTGATAGGAACTGTCCCCTCCAGCATCTCTGGCTCTGGCTCTCTCCTACAGCTGAGCAGGACTAGGTTAAGACACCTCCACTGAGTCCATCTGTCTCCTGCTACTGTTTCTCCCCACAACCTGAGGTCTAGTCCTTCCTCTCACTCAGGTGGAAATGAGGTCAAGTGTTTGAGAACAGAGTGAGGTCACAGTTTTAATCAGCTGTCCGCAGAGGATCCCACTACTGTTTGTTTTCTATAGAGGAATAAATATAGAAGAACTTGTCCAGATTAAAAAATCATATATTATATATTTATTTAGAGAGAAAGAGAAGGATAGGAGTCAGAGAAAGAAAATCTCAAGCGGATTCCCCATGACCAGAGCCTGACTTTGGGCTCAATTCCGGGATCCTGAGATCACGACGTGACTCACAAACAAGAGTTAGATCAAGAGTTAGATGCTTACCCATGTGAGTCGACCAGGCGACCCATCTTTGAGCAACTGTTTAAAGAGAGATTTGTGTTTGTTATTATTGTGTTTTGTCAGACTTTCTATTGAGGTTAAGATTCCTTTCTGTATTTTGGAGACTAAGTCTGTCTCAGTATATAGTTGAACACACTGTCTCCCATTTCATAGGCTATCTTTTTGCTCCAATAATATTTGTCCTGCACACTTTGTGCATGAGGTAGCCTCACTTATCAGTCTTTGTTTTTTTTACTGTGATTTTAATGTTATATCAAATAAATCATGAAACGCCTGGGTGGCTCAGCAGTTGAGCAACTGCCTTTGGCTCAGGGCATGATCCTGGATTCTGGGATCAAGTCTCCAGTGGGCCTCCCTGCATGGAGCCTGCTTCTCTCCTGCCTGTGTCTCTGCCTCTCTCTCTGTGTGTCTCTCATGAATAAATAAATCTTTAAAAAATAAATAAATCACAGCCAAGCAAAGATCATGATGTTTTCCCCTTAGTTTACATGTTTAAGTTCTAGAGTTGAGACTTCCACTTAACTCTTAATCACTTTTGAGATTTTCTGTGTCCTTGAATCTGTGTGATGTTTGATAAGGACCAAGTGTCATTATTTGTATGAGACTGTTCAACACCATTTGCTATAGAGACTATCCTTTCCCCACTGTATATTCTTACATATCCTATGGTTAAAGGATTTCTGACTGTATATGCACACGTTAACTTCTGGGCTCTGTAATATGGTCCACCATCTACATTGCTGACGTTAGGCAGTCACACACTGAAATGCTTAATGTGCGACTAAAATACATTTCTGTAGAAGGATGTGTGATGTCTGGCTATTGTTCTAATTTCTTAAACTTGTATGGTCACTCTCATGTGATTTTGTTTTCCATATGAATGTGGAGTTTTCCTATTATGTAAGAAAACAATTGATATTTTGATTAATTTAATCAACATTAAAATCATTAGAACAGAAATTATTTGTCTAATTGTATAGACAAATAAAAATTCTCAGGGAGATTTAATAAGTATATGGAAAAGAAAAATGAAATTTAACTCATAGACACTCTTTGAAAAGAGTTAAGCCTTAATAAATATAATCAGATTTCAAATAGAAGAAATAACTGACACAAAAAAAATAGAAAGGACCATGAAAAAAATTCTAATATTTTAACAATGCAAATAATGGATAACCAAGGCAAATTACAAAATTACTAGTATTATTAAGAAAATAAAACTGTTTCATGAAGAAATTTTTAAAAATGAACAAAACAGAACAAATAGGAAGCCTGAAACCATTATCTAAAAATCCTGCCTAAGGCAGGACAGGTCGCTCAGGAGTTAAGCACCACCTATGGCCCAGAACCTGATCCTGGAGACTCAGGATCCAGTCCCACATTGGGCTCTGGCATGGAACCTGCTTCTCCCTCTGCCTGTGTCTCTGCCTCTGTGTGTGTGTGTGTGTGTCTCTCCCATGAATAAATAAAATCTTTTTTAAAAATTCTGCCTCAAAAAAGACAATGAAAATTTTAAAAGAATAATGTAATGAAAAGGGCAAAATCAGATAGCTTTATCTACAAATATTCAAATATTTTAAGAAATAAGGCCAAAATGTTTCAATCTACTCCAAAACGTATTTAGAATGGAATGTGACCAAATTGATTTAAGGAGGCCAGGATGAGTCTGACAGCAAACCCATGCCAAGGACCCCACAGGAAGGGTCTCATGGACAATATCTCAGATGCACATAAATGCAAAAATCCTGGCATCTTGAATCCAACAGCCCATGGACAGATGGCACAGGATGACCTAGAGGGAATCATCCCTGGGATGCAAGGATGCTTCAACACACCCAGATCATCAATGGGCCCCTGTATTAACAGACTCAAGGATTGGATGTACACGATTCTTTCCTAGGATACCTAAAACCGCTTGAAAAAAATCTAACACGCTTTTATCTTCAAAACATCTTAACAGTCGAAGCAGAAGAGATTGCCTCCTATCTGATGGAAGTAGTCACATTTTATGAAAAACCCACAACCAATACTGCATTCAAAAGTGAAAACCTGGGCAGCCCTGGTGGCTCAGCGGTTTAGCGCCACCTTCAGCCCAGGGCCTGATCCTGGAGTCCCGGGATCGAGTCCCACGTCAGGCTCCCTGCATGAAGCCTGCTTCTCCCTCGGCCTGTGTCTCTGCCTCTCTCTCTCTCTCTGTCTCTCATGAATAAATAAATAAAATCTTTTTTAAAAAGTGAAAATCTGAAGCCCTTCTCTCAAGTCAGGATCCACAAAGGGGTCATTCCCACCCTCAGTATTCAACATATTATTCTAAAGGAGAATAAACTGTGCCACCCCATATATCAGCTGGTTCCCTGGATTGTTGTGAATAAAATCACACGAGAATCATCCAGTGGACAGAGAGGATGAACCCTTCTTTCACCCTGATGTAAGGAAATAAATCTCCCATGGGAAAATTCCCTTCCCTGAACCAGGAGGGGTGAACGATCCTCAGCACCAGAAACGTCTGTAGGGCCCAGAAGGCTGTGAACACAAGCCTTGTCGGTTCTTCACCAATTCACTGACCCAAATCCAGTATCCTGGCCTTATATCTCTACAAATCAACGTTTTGTTGGGTAAGAAGAAGAAGGACTGCCTAGTTTGTTCATTGTCTGTGTGTTGTGTTTCAGGGAGCTCATGCACATGCAACATGAAATACATCTTCGCTTAGGTCTCTCATAAGTCTACAGAGTAATTAGTCCAGACAAATAACCAGGAAGAAGGGAAGGAAGCCCATACTGTGATAATGACTGGAATTCCAAACCAGGAAGTTTATGAAACAAAAAATAAAAGATATTTAAATCAATAGATACAGAGAAATTTACTTTTATCCATATGACATAATCTGTTGCAGGGTCAAACATGCCAAGCTACAAAACCAAACCCTAAGGTAATGAACAACTTCAGGGAATCGATAGGATACAAAATCAACACACAAAGTAAATCTAGGTTTCCACACGGGAACAACTAATTATTTATATTTTAAAGATTTTATTGAATTATTCATGAAAGACACACAAACAGAGAGAGGCAGAGACACAGGAGGAGAGAGGCAGGCTCCATGCAGGGACCCCAATGTGGGACTGGATCTCTGGACTCTAGGATCACTCCCAGCACAGAAGGCAGACCTCAACCGCTGAGCCACACAAGCATCCCTAACAATAAAGTACGTAAAAGGTAATTAATAAAACCTTATTACATTGGCACCGGTGTTAAGAATGTAATAGGTAGGATTAAGTATCCTGAAAGAGGTAAAATACTGTCCACTAAAAGAACTTACACTGATGAGAGATTTTTAAAGAGTCAAAAAAATGCAAAGGCATTTTTTCATAAATGTGAACACTTCATAATGTCAGAAGACTTACACACAGTGGCCAACGGATGTAAAGAAATCCTTGTTAATAACTTGTAAAGAATCAAATCTAGGTCTGAAGCTGATTATATATTCAAAGGACATGCAAATAGGGCCCTCACTTCACTGATTAAACTAGTCCATCCCGACGTGCTGCTGGGAGAGGAGTCCCAGCCCCAGGATCCCCAAGTGACCCTGTTTAGGGATCAGGGTGGAAAACAGACGACTAAACATGGAATCTTTCCTTGGCTGGGTTTTCCTTGTCGCTATTTTAAAAGGTAATTCATGAAGAATAAGAGACCCTGAGTCTGTGAATGTAGGGGAGTGAGAGAAACAGGGGATGTGGGACAGTTTCCTAACCAGGATGTCTGTGTCTGCAGGTGTCCAGGGTGAGGTGCAGCTGGTGGAGTCTGGGGGAGACCTGGAGAAGCCTGGGGGATCCCTGAGACTCTCCTGTGTGGCCTCGGGATTCACCTTCAGTAGCTACGGCATGAGCTGGGTCCGCCAGGCTCCAGGGAAGGGGCTGCAGGGGGTCTCATTGATTAGGTATGATGGAAGTAGCACAAGGTATGCAGACGCTGTGAAGGGCCGATTCACCATCTCCAGAGACAATGCCAAGAACACGCTGTATCTGCAGATGAACAGCCTGAGAGCCGAGGACACAGCCGTGTATTCCTGTGCGAAGGACACAGTGAGTCGACCTCAGTGTGAGCCCAGACACAAACCTCTCTGTAGAAGGGGATCAGGACCACCAGGTGGTGCACACTCCTCACCACTTCCCTCTTGCAGGCCCAGGAGCAGGTGCAGGTGGAGGTTCTGGGCAGGTTTCATGTCAGGGTCTGGGATTCCTCTCCAAGGAGCTGTTTTCCCCAAGGAGTTATCTAGGCAGATGATATGTGCATACTTATTCAGTCTTGATTTAGACACATCCGTTTTTTATATGAAAACAGCTATTATGCCATGCACAAAAGACGGCGTTTCTTTTTCTATCAATAGATTTCACAGTAATTTTATTTTATTTTTTTAATAATAAATTTATTTTTTATTGGTGTTCTATTTGACAACATACAGAATGACACTCAGTGCTCATCCCGTCAAGTGTCCCCCTCAGTTCCTGTCACCCATTCACCCCCATCCCCTCCCTCCTCCCCTTCCACCACCCCTAGTTCGTTTCCCAGAGTTAGGAGTCTTTATGTTCTGTCTCCCTTTCTGATATTTCCTACCCATTTCTTCTCCCTTCCCTTCTATTCCCTTTCACTATTATTTATATTCCCCAAATGAATGAGAACATATAATGTTTGTGCTTCTCCAATTGACTCATTTCACTCAGCATAATAACCTCCCGTTCCATCCACATGGAAGCAAATGATAGGTATTTGTCATTTCTAATATCTGAGTAATATTCCATTGCATACATAAACCACATCTCCTTTATCCATTTCTTTTGATGGACTCTGACGTTCTTTCCACAGTTTGGCTATTGTAGGCATTGCTGCTATAAACATTAGGGTGCAGGCATCCCGACGTTTAATTGCATCTGCATCTTTGGGTTAAATCCCCAGCAGTCCAATTGCTGGGTGGTAAGGCAGGTCTATTTTTAACTCTTGAGGAACCTGCACACAGTTTTCCAGAGTGGCTGCACCATTTCACATTAGATTTCACAGTAATTTTAATTTACATGATAATAGGTTATAGTAGGCATGTAAAACATAAATTACAAAAACTATTTTTCTAGATTTGTTAATGCAGGTAGAAACGTTGTAATATAAGATACATATATAAGATATATACGTTACACATATACGTTGTATACTTTATATATATATAAAGTATGTATATAAGATATTTATGTTATACTTATACATTGTATATAAGACATATATAAGACATATTAATTTATATCTTGAGTACATTGCACACTGTGGCAATCAATAAACATGTGAATTTGATGAGATAGTATAATAGAAAAGATAATTTGGGCGATAGGTAAACGTAATGATTCTAGAAAATATAGTCTTATGCAACTGGTTTCATAAGAAGGAGTAATACATGCTCTATTTATTTGGAATAAAAAAGCTAGGATAGGAATAACTGTATAATTTAGCAGAATGGTGACATTGTATTAATTTGCCAGCTATAATAAAATTTAGTATACGGTTGTATGATTTGCACTGGTACTATAATATTGAGTAATCTATAGCCCTTATTGAAATTTCACCAGTTTTCCAAATAGTTTTTTTTTTACTGCCCCAGAATCCAAACTATGATCCTAAATTGCATTTGGTTGCTGTTTTCTTTGTTTATGCTAACCTATGGCAGCTATTTAAGTCTTTCTTTGTCCTTCATGGCCTTGAAACATTTGATGAGTACTGTTCAGCTGTTCTGAAGAACGCTTCTCACTTTGGGTTTATTTGACCCTTTTGGATGATTAGATTAAGGTTTTGCATTTCTTGGCGATATCACAGCCAAAATGTGGAAGGAGCTTCGGTGTCCATCAAAAGATGAATGGATAAGGAAGATATGGTATATGTATACAAGGGAATATTACTCAGCCATTAGAAATGACAAATATGGGGATCCCTGGGTGGCTCAGCAGTTTGGTGCCTATCTTTGGCCCAGGGCACCACCCTGGATTCCTGGGATGAGTCCCACATCGGGCTCCTCGCATGGAGCCTGCTTCTCTCTCCTCCTGTGTTCTGCCTCTCTATCATAAATAAATAAATAAGTTTTTAAAGAAAATTTTTAAAAAGGGACAAATACCCACCATTTGCTTCAACGTGGATGGAACTGGAGGGTATTATGCTGAGTAAAATAAGTCAATTTGGAGAAGGACAAACATTATATGGTCTCATTCATTTGGGGGATATAAAAAATACTGAAATGGAATAAAGGGGAAAGGAGAGAAAATGAGTGGGAAATATCAGAGATGGAGACAGAACATGAGAGACTCCTAGCTCCAGGAAACGAACAAGGCATGGTGGAAGGGGAGGAGTGTGGGGGATGGGGGTGAATGGGTGACGGGCACTGAGGGGGCACTTGATGGGATGAGCACTGGGTGTTATTCTGTATGTTGGCAAATTGAACACCATAAAAAATAAATTCATTATATTCAAAAAAGAATCATAACTAACAATATATATATAAATAAAATAACATAAAGTAAAATAAAATAAAATAATAAAATAATTGGGTGAACCAGAATATTTATCTAATCTCAGAGCATCTCTCCAAATATAGTTATTATTTACAAGGGGAATAATAGTAAATCTACAGTGGAAAAACCCAACACACATTACCTTGATCAAGAATATCCTGAGAAAAAAAATATACCATGTATCCCCTGATATGATACATTGTCAAGAACACAACATCACTTCTGTGATATTGCCAAGACAGAGATTCTTGCAGTTGCTTACTATTTTCCCTAAATACCAGGTAATTGCAAATATTTCCATGTACATTAACTAAGCATTTCCCCGATCCGCACCTGCAATCATTGTGCATCACACGACCACCCAGCTCAAAGAGAAATTTGGTAGAAGCAGCATAAACTCCATGTTGGACATGAGGTTGCAAATGCATCAAATATCTAAAGCAAAAGAAGACAGACCCCTAATGGGGTCAATATCTTGATCCATGCACACAGCATCCATGTCAGTGACAGCCTGGGAAGGAAGCAGGATTCACACCAGGATGTTCTGTGAATGTGGAGTCTGAGCATCAAAACACACACACACAGACACACACACGCACACGCACACACACACAAGAGTATGAAAACGTTTTCAGCTTCATCATTGTTTCTGTTAAAAGCAGGCAGGGGGATCCCTGGGTGGCGCAGCGGTTTGGCGCCTGCCTTTGGCCCAGGGCGCGATCCTGGAGACCCGGGATCAAATCCCACGTCGGGCTCCCGGTGCATGGAGCCTGCTTCTCCCTCTGCCTGTGTCTCTGCCTCTCTCTCTCTCTCTGTGACTATAATAAATAAATAAAAATTTAAAAAAAAAAAAAGCAGGCAGGCCTCTCAGCAAGTCAGATATGTTTGGATGGAGCCAGGGATAGACAGTGGCTCAGGGTGTGTGTTGAGGGAAAGTAGTGATGATGAGGTCCTGATCCAGGAGGGGATTATATGGAGTCAGTTTCCCACCAGTATCTGGGGACAGAACTCAAGGGCCCTTGCTGGATTTCCCATGGTGGGGAAGGAGGGGAAGAGGGAGGATTGGAGATCAAGGAGACAGCAGGCAATACTCAAAAATACGGTGTGATGACAAATTCCACTAAACAATTTTGAAAACTGAGAGAACAAAAGTGGAGGAGGACCTTCCACCTGCAGGGAATAACTCATGGATCCTTCAGGTACTCATATCAGCTCATTGTGTGAGTCCTCTAACAGCCACATGTTGGAACCTAATGTCCATGTGATGGGAGGAGGAGGTGGGGCCTCAGGGGACCACTTAGGTCAGGAGGTGCAGCCTCATTATGAGATCAGGGCCCTTATACACCAGGACTGGGAATGCCTCCTGCCCTTTGGCTCCATGTGAGGCCATCTGTTTACCATTTCCATCAACGTGTATGGAACTACAGGGTATTATGCCAAAGAAGTAAGTCAATCAAAGGACAATCATCATAGTTTCACTCCTATGTGGAATATAAGAAATATTGAATGGGATCATAATGGAAGGAAGGAAACTGTGTGGGGATAAATCAGAGAGGAAAACAAACCATGAGAGACTCCTACCTCTGGGACTGAGACAAAGGGTTGAAGAAGGAGAGCTGTGTGGTGGGACGTGGTTCCTGGGTGACAGACACTAAGGAATGCACGTGATGAGATGTGCACTTTGTGTTACTAAATGCTGGCAGATTGAACTTAATTGAAATATTGAATAAATAAATGAAAAATAAATTATTAAAGAGAGAACATTATGAGCAATAACATGCCAACCAATTCAGCAATCTGAAAGAAATGGATGCCTTCCTATAAATGAAGAAACAACCAAATCTGAAACAGGAATGAATAGAAAAGGAGTACAGACCCAAAAACAAGAAATGAAAATCAAACATATTTATATTCTTCTAACAATCAAAAGTTGGGACAGATGGCTGCCCATGGGAATGCACAAGCATTTAAAGATGATTAATGCGGAGGAGGGGCAAGATGGCCGAAGAGTAGGGTCTCCAAATCACCTGTCTCCACCAAATTACCTAGAAAACCTTCAAGTTATACTGAAAATCTATGAATTCAGCCTGAGAATTAAAGAGAGAACACCTGGAATGCTACAGTGAGAAGACTTCGCGCTTTTATCAAGGTAGGAAGACGGGTGAAAAAAAGAAATAAACAAAAGGACTCCAAGGGGGAGGGGCCCCGCGAGGAGCTGGGCTAAGGCTGGGGCGAGTGCCCCCAGGACAAGAGAGCCCCGTCCCAGAGACGCAGGAACTGCACCAACCTTCCCTGGCGGAAAGGGGCTCGCAAGGAGTTGGAGCAGGACCCAGAAGGGCGAGGATGCCCTTGGGTTCCCTGGGACAGTAACAGAGCAACTGCACACCCAGGAGAATGCGCTGAGCTCCCGAAGGGCTGCAGCATGCACAGCGGGACCCAGCGGGACCCAGAGCAGCTCTGAGGGGCTCAGGCGGCGGCTCTGCAGAGGGCTGCGTGGCCCCGGGAGCAGCTCAGAGGGCCTTGGGCAGAGGAAGAGGCTCCGTGGAGAGGGGGCTGCGCGGTTCCAGGGGGCTCGGGCGGCGGCTCCGCTGAGGGGGCTGTGCTGCCCTGGAGCCTGAATCCAACAGCACAGGCCCCGGAGCACAGGGCGCCGGGACACAGCCCAGGATCCGGCCTCCCCCGGGACAGGCAGAGGCCAGGAGGGCCCAGGACAACGAGGATGCTCCTGCCCCGAGCTGAGCAGATCAGCTGCCCACCCTGGAGCCTCCAGGCCCTACAGACGGAGTTCCTGCTGGAGCTGATTCCAGGGCTGCAGAGCTGGCCCTGCCACTAGGGCTGTTGCTCCTGGGGCCTCACGGGGTAAACAACCCTCACTGAGCCCTGCACCAGCCAGGGGCACAGCAGTTCCCCCAACTGCTAACACCTGAAAATCTGCACAACAGGCTCCTCCCCCAGAAGAACAGCTAGACAGACAACTTCCAGGAGAAGCCAAGGGACTTAAAGTATACAGAATCAGAAGATACTCCCCCGTGGTTCTTTTTTTTTTTTTTTTTGATTTGTTTCCTTCCGCCACCCCCTTTTTTCTCCTTTCTTTCTTTTTCTTTCTCTTTTTCTTCTTTTTTTCTTTTTTTTCTTCCTTTTTTTCTTTTTCTCTTTTCTTTCCTTCTTTCTCTCCTCTCTTTTTCTCTTTTTCCCAATACAACTTGCTTTTGGCCACTCAGCACTGAGCAAAATGACTAGAAGGAAAACCTCACCTCAAAAGAAAGAATCAGAAACAGTCCTCTCTCCCACAGAGTTACAAAATCTGGATTACAATTCAATGTCAGAAAGCCAATTCAGAAGCACTATTATACAGCTACTGGTGGCTCTAGAAAAAAGCATAAAGGACTCAAGAGACTTCATGACTGCAGAATTTAGAGCTAATCAGGCAGAAATTAAAAATCAAATGAATGAGATACAATCCAAACTAGAAGTCCTAACGACGAGGGTTAACGAGGTGGAAGAACGAGTGAGTGACATAGAAGACAAGTTGATAGCAAAGAGGGAAACTGAGGAAAAAAGAGACAATTAAAAGACAATGAAGATAGATTAAGGTAAATAAACGACAGCCTGAGGAAGAAAAGCTTACCTTTAACTGGTGTTCCCAAGGGTGCCGAAAAGGGCCAGAGGGCCAGAATATGTATTTGAAAAAATTCTAGCTGAAAACTTTCCTAATCTGGGAAGGGAAACAGGCATCCAGATCCAGGAAATAGAGAGATCCCCCCCTAAAATCAATAAAAACCGTTCAACACCTCGATATTTAATAGTGAAGCTTGCAAATTCCAAAGATAAAGAGAAAATCCTTAAGGCAGCAAGAGACAAGAAATCCCTGACTTTTATGTGGAGGAGTATTAGGGTAACAGCAGACCCCTCCACAGAGACCTGGCAGGCCAGAAAAGGCTGGCAGGATATATTAAGGATCCTAAATGAGAAGAACTTGCAACCAAGAATACTTTATCCAGCAAGGCTCTCATTCAAAATGGAAGGAGAGATAAAGAGCTTCCAAGACAGGTAGCAACTAAAAGAATATGTGACCTACAAACCAGCTCTGCAAGAAATTTTAAGGGGGACTCTTAAAATTCCCCTTTAAGAAGAAGTTCAGTGGAACAATCCACAAAAACAAGGACTGAATAGATATCATGATGACACTAAACTCATATCTCTCAATAGTAACTCTGAATGTGAATGGGCTTAATGACTCCATCAAAAGGTGCAGGGTTTCAGACTGGATAAAAAAGCAGGACCCATCTATTTGCTGTCTACAAGAAACTCATTTTAGACAGAAGGACACCTACAGCCTGAAAATAAAAGGTTGGAGATCCATTTACCATTAAATGATCCTCAAAAGAAAGCAGGGGTAGCCATCCTTATATCAGATAAACTAAAATTTACCCTGAAGACTGTAGTGAGAGATGAAGAGGGACACTATATCATACTTAAAGGATCTATTCCACAAGACGACTTAACAATCCTGAATATATATGCCCCGAATGTGGGAGCTGCCAAATATATAAATCAATTAATAACCAAAGTGAAGAAATACTTAGATAATAATACACTTATACTTGGTGACTTCAATCTAGCTCCTTCTATACTCGATACGTCTTCTAAGCACAACATCTGCAAAGAAACGAGAGCTTGAAATGATACACTGGACCAGATGGATTTCACAGATATCTACAGAACTTTACATACAAACTCAACTGAATACACATTCTTCTCAAGGGCACATGGAACTTTCTACAGAATAGACCACATATTGGGTCACAAATCGGATCTGAACCGATACCAAAAGATTGGAATCGTCCCTTGCATATTCTCAGACCATAATGCCTTGAAATTAGAACTAAATCACAACAAGAAGTTTGGAAGGACCTCAAACACGTGGAGGTTAAGGACCATCCTGCTAAAAGATGAAAGGGTCAACCAGGAAATTAAGGAAGAATTAAAAAGATTCATGGAAACTACTGAGAATGAAGATACAACCTTTCATAATCTTTGGGATGCAGCAAAAGCAGTCCTAAGGGGGAAAAACATCACAATACAAGCATCCATTCAAAAACTGGAAAGAACTCAAATACAAAAGCTAACCTTACACATAAAGGAGCTAGAGAAAAAACAGCAAATAGATCCTACACCCAAGAGAAGAAGGGAGTTAATAAAGATTCGAGCAGAACTCAACGAAATCGGGATCCTTGGGTGGCGCAGCGGTTTGGCGCCTGCCTTTGGCCCAGGGAGCGATCCTGGAGACCCGGGATCGAATCCCACATCGGGCTTCCGGTGCATGGAGCCTGCTTCTCCCTCTGCCTATGTCTCTGCCTCTCTCTTTCTCTCTCTGTGACTAACATAAATAAATAAAAATTAAAAAAAAAAAAAGAACTCAACGAAATCGAGACCAGAAGAACTGTGGAACAGATCAACAAAACCAGGAGTTGGTTCTTTGAAAGAATTAATAAGATAGATAAACCATTAGTCAGCCTTATTAAAAAGAAGAGAGAGAAGACTCAAATTAATAAAATCATGATGAGAAAGGAGAGATCACTACTAACACCAAGGAAATACAAACGATTTTAAAAACATATTTTGAACAGCTATACGCCAATAAATTAGGCAATCTGGAAGAAATGGACGCATTCCTGGAAAGCCACAAACTACCAAAACTGGAAGAGGAAGAAATAGAAAACCTTAACATGCCAATAACTAGGGAGGAAATTGAAGTAGTCATCAAAAACCTCCCAAGACACAAGAGTCCAGGGCCAGATGGCTTCCCAGGGGAATTTTATCAAACGTTTAAAGAAGAAACCAGGGATCCTTGGGTGGCGCAGCGGTTTGGCGCCTGCCTTTGGCCCAGGGCGCGATCCTGGAGACCCGGGATCGAATCCCACATCGGGCTCCCGGTGCATGGAGCCTGCTTCTCCCTCTGCCTGTGTCTCTGCCTCTCTCTCTCTCTCTGTGAGACTATCATAAATAAATAAAAAAAAATTAAAAAAAAAAGAAGAAACCATACCTATTCTCCTAAAGCTGTTTGGAAAGATAGAAAGAGATGGAGTACTTCCAAATTCGTTCTATGAGGCCAGCATCACCTTAATTCCAAAACCATGGGATCCCTGGGTGGCGCAGCGGTTTGGCGCCTGCCTTTGGCCCAGGGCGCGATCCTGGAGACCCGGGATCGAATCCCACGTCGGGCTCCCGGTGCACGGAGCCTGCTTCTCCCTCTGCTTGTGTCTCTGCCTCTCTCTCTCTCTCTCTCTCTCTCTGTGACTATCATAAATAAATAAAAATTAAAAAAAAATCCTCAACAAGATACTGGCCAATAGGATCCAATAGTACATTAAGAAAATTATTCACCATGACCAAGTAGGATTTATCCCTGGGACACAAGGCTTGTTCAACATCCGTAAAACAATCAATGTGATTCATCATATCAGCAATAGAAAAACCAAGAACCATATGATCCTCTCATTAGATGCAGGGAAAGCATTTGACAAAATACAGCATCCATTTCTGATCAAAACTCTTCAGAGTGTAGGGATAGAGGGAACATTCCTCAACTTCTTAAAAGCCATCTACGAAAAGCTCACAGAAAATATCATTCTCAATGGGGAAGCACTGGGAGCCTTTCCCCTAAGATCAGGAACAAGACAGGGATGTCCACTCTCACCACTGCTATTCAACATAGTACTGGAAGTCCTAGCCTAAGCAATCAGGCAACAAAAAGATATTAAACGCATTCAAATTGGCAAAGAAGTAGTCAAACTCTCCCTCTTCGCTGATGACATGATACTCTACATAGAAAACCCAAAAGCCTCCACCCCAAGATTGCTAGAACTCATACAGCAATTCGGTAGCGTGGCAGGATACAAAATCAATGCCCAGAAATCAGTGGCATTTCTATACACTAACAATGAGACTGAAGAAAGAGAAATTAAGGAGTCAATCCCATTTACAATTGCACCCAAAAGCATAAGATACCTAGGAATAAACCTAACCAAAGAGGTAAAGGATCTATACCCTCAAAACTATAGAACACTTCTGAAAGAAATTGAGGAAGACACAAAGACATGGAAAAATATTCCATGCTCATGGATTGAGAGAATTAATATTGTGAAAATGTCAATGTTACCCAGGGCAATATACACGTTTAATGCAATCCCTATCAAAATACCATGGACTTCCTTCAGAGAGTTAGAACAAATTATTTTAAGATTTGTGTGGAATCAGAAAAGACCCCGAATAGCCAGGAGAATTTTAAAAAAGAAAACCATATCTGGGGGCATCACAATGCCAGATTTCATGTTGTACTACAAAGCTGTGGTCATCAAGACAGGGTGGTACTGGCACAAAAACAGACACATAGATCAGTGGAACAGAGTAGAGAACCCAGAAGTGGACCCTGAACTTTATGGTCAACTAATATTCGATAAAGCAGGAAAGACTATCCATTGGAAGAAAGACAGTCTCTTCAATAAATGGTGCTGGGAAAATTGGACATCCACATGCAGAAGAATGAAACTAGACCACTCTCTTTCACCATACACAGAGATAAATTCAAAATGGATGAAAGATCTAAATGTGAGACAAGATTCCATCAAAATCCTAGAGAAGAACACAGGAAACACCCTTTTTGAACTCGGCCACAGTATCTTCTTGCAAGATACATCCACGAAGGCAAAAGAAACAAAAGCAAAAATGAACTATTGGGACTTCATCAAGATAAGAAGCTTTTGCACAGCAAAGGATACAGTCAACAAAACTCAAAGACAACCTACAGAATGGGAGAAGATATTTGCAAATGACATATCAGATAAAGGGCTAGTTTCCAAGATCTATAAAGAACTTATTAAACTCAACACCAAAGACACAAACAATCCAATCATGAAATGGGCAAAAGACATGAAGAGAAATCTCACAGAGGAAGACATAGACATGGCCAACATGCATATGAGAAAATGCTCTGCATCACTTGCCATCAGGGAAATACAAATCAAAACCACAATGAGATACCACCTCACACCAGTGAGAATGGGGCAAATTAACAAGGCAGGAAACAACAAATGTTGGAGAGGATGCGGAGAAAAAGGAACCCTCTTACACTGTTGGTGGGAATGTGAACTGGTGCAGCCACTCTGGAAAACTGTGTGGAGGTTCCTCAAAGAGTTAAAAATAGACCTGCCCTACAACCCAGCAATTGCACTGTTGGGGATTTACCCCAAAGATACAAATGCAATGAAACACCGGGACACCTGCACCCCGATGTTTATAGCAGCAATGGCCACGATAGCCAAACTGTGGAAGGAGCCTCGGTGTCCAACGAAAGATGAATGGATAAAGAAGATGTGGTTTATGTATACAATGGAATATTACTCAGCTATTAGAAATGACAAATACCCACCATTTGTTTCAACGTGGATGGAACTGGAGGGTATTATGCTGAGTGAAGTAGTAAGTCAGTCGGAGAAGTACAAACATTAAATGTTCTCATTCATGTGAGGAATATAAATAATAGTGAAAGGGAATATAAGGAAAGGGAGAAGAAATGTGTGGGAAATATCAGAAAGAGAGACAGAACGTAAAGACTGCTAACTCTGGGAAACGAACTAGGGGTGGTAGAAGGGGAGGAGGGCAGGGGGTGGGAGTGAATGGGTGACGGGCACTGGGGGTTATTCTGTATGTTAGTAAATTGAACACCAATACAAAATAAATTAAAAAAATAAAAATAAAAATGATTAATGCCTATCCTGAAAATATTCCAAAAAATAGAAATTAAAGGAAACTTATAAGTTCATTTTTTGTGGATAGTATTTCTTTGACCTCAAACGCAGACAGAGATCCAACTGAAAAGGATAATTACTTACTAATATCCTTGATGGATATGGATGCAAAATTTTCACAAAGATCCTAAGAAAGAGGATCCAACAATACATTAATAGGATAATTTACCATGACCAAATGGGTTTAAGTTCTGGTCTGCAGCGGTGCTTCAGTATCTGCAAATCAAACAATGGGATTTGAGCCGTTAATAAAAGAAAATATAAGGACCATTTTGTCCTCTCAATTGATGCCCAAAAACTTTTGGCAAAAGATATTATACTTTCTTGATAAAAACATGTTGCTGTGTAAAGATAGGGAGACATCCTCAACATCATGAAAGCCATTTACAGAAGGACATGGAGAATGTCATCCTCAAAGGAAAACTTGAGAGCTTTTCCCCTAAGATCAGGAACAGGACAGGGATACCCACCATCACCACTGTTCTTCATCATAGTGCTAGAAGTCCTAGCCTCATCATCATAAAACAAATATAAGGAAAAGTCATCCCAATCAGCAAAGAAAAGTCAAACTTTCACTCTTCACACACAGGTTACTTTAAGTTCAAATCCCAAAATTGCTTTGAAAAAATTGCTAGAACTGATACCAGAATTCAGTGACATCTGAATTGTATTGTAAAATCAATACAAGGAAGTCATTGGATTTTCCATATACTGCAAATGAAACAGAAAAAGAGAAAATCAAGGGATTGATGCAATTTATAATTGCTCCAGAAATCATATAATGATGAAAAATCCTAAGCAAAGAGGGATGGATGTACAGACTAAACATTCCAGACACTTATGGAAGACAGAAAGGAAGACACAAATAGATTGAAAATATTTATTCTCATAGATTAGAATAAATATTGATAAATATTGTTACTTGCTCTCTACCAAGAGCAAGTAACACATTCAAAGCGGATGTATAAAAATATCACAAGCATTTTTCACAGACCTTGAGCAAACAATCTGAAAACTTTCAGGGAACCACAAAGACCTCAACTAGCCAAAGCAATCCTGAAAAAGTAGGGTAAAGCTGGAGACATCATGATTCTGGTTGTCAAGGTAAATTACAACATTGTGATCAGCAGGACAGTATGGCACTGGCACAAATACAGACATACAGATACATAGAAAAGTTTGAGGACCCAGAAATGGACCCTGAGATCTAAGGTCAAAATATCTTGAAAAAGCAGGAAACAATATCTAATGGAAAACAGAAAAACTCTTCAACAAATGGTTTTGAGAATTTTGGAGTCCCACAAGCAGAAGAATGAAAGGGGACACTTTTCTGACATCATTCACAACAATGGACTAAAAACTGATGAAGGATCTAAATGTGAGTCAGGAAACCATCAGAATCCTCAGGAGAACACAGGCAGCACCTTTTCTACCTCAGGTGCAACCACTTCTAGACGTGTCTCCAGAGACAACGGAAAAAAAAGGAAAATGAAATATGGGGACTTCATCAAAGAAAGAGCAATTTCACAGCAAAGGAATCACTCAATGTAATTAAAAGGCCACCTACAGAATGGTAGAAGATACCTGGAAATATCTTATTAAAGGTTCGAATTCAAATCTGAATCAACTTATCAATCTCAACACACACCAAAGATATTGGATAACCGAGTCAAATTACAAATTACTAGTATTTTCAGTAAAATGAAACTGTTTCATGAAGAAATAAAAAATGAGCAAAACAGAACAGATAAGGAGTCTGAAACCTTATTAAAAATTCTCCCAGTTGCAGCCCAGGTGGCTCAGGGGTTTAGCACCACCTTCAGCCCAGGGCCTGATCCTGGAGACCTGGAATCAAGTCCCATGTCAGGCTCCCCCCATGGAGCCTGCTTCTCCCTCTGTCTGTGTCTCTGCCTCTTTCTCTGTATCTCTCATGAATAAATAAATAAAATCCTTAAAAAATATTTTGCGTCAAAGAAGACAATGAAACTTAAAAAAAAAAGTAATGAAAAGGCCAAAATCAGATGGCTATATCTACGAATACTCAAGATATTTTAAGAATTAAGGCCAAAACATTTCAATGTCTTCCAAAACCTAATTAAAATGGAGCATGACCAAATTGATTTAAGGAGGCCAGGATGACTCTGACAGCACACCCACACCACGGACTCCACAAGAAGGGTCTCATGGAGAAAATCTAAGATGCACATAAATGCAAAAATCCTGGCATCCTCAATCCCACAGTGCATGGATAGATCGCACAGGATTACCTAGAGGGAATCATGCCTGAGATGAAGGAATGCTTCAACATGCCCAGATTATGAACAGGGCCCCTGTATTAACAGAGGGAAGGATTAGATGTACATAATTCTTTCCTATGATGCCTAAAACCGCTTGACAATATCTTAACATGCTTTATCTTCAAAATATCTAAACAGTCGAGGCACAAAAGTTTCCCTCCATGAATTAGTCCCATTTATGAAAAACCCACAACCAACACTGCATTCAAAAGTGAAAACCTGAAGCCTTTCTGTCAAGTCAGGACCCACACAGGGGGTCATTCTCACCATGACTATACAACATGTTATACTGAAGGAGAATAAACTGTGCCACCCCATATGTCAGCTGGTTCCCTGGATTATTGTGAATAAAATCACACAAGAATCATCCAGTGGACAGAGAGGCTCAACCTCCTATATCACCCTGATAGACAGCAATAAATCTCTCATGGAAAAATTCCCTTCTGTGAACTGGGAAGGGTGAATCATCCTCAGCACCAGAAATATCTGTAGGGCCCAGAAGGATGTGCAAACAGCCCTTGTCAGTTCCTCACTAATTCACTGACCCAAACCCAGAATCCTGGTCTTATATCTCCACAAACCCAAGGTCCTTTTGGGTAAGAAGCACAAGGGCTCCCTACTTTGTTCATTGCGTGTTGTGTTCTAGGGGGCTCAGGCACATGCAACATGGAATACATCTCCACTGAGGTCTGTCATATGTCTACAGAGTAATTAGACCAAACAAATAACCAAGAAGAAGAGAAGGAAGCCCGTACTATGGCAATGACTGGAATTCCATTCAAGGAAATTTAAGAAACAAAGAATAATAGATACTTAAATCAATAGATTCAGAAAAAAAATTGTATCCATATGACATGATCTGTTGCAGGTCAAACCTAAGAAACTCCAAAACGAAACCCTTACTTAATGAACAATTTCAGGGAATATAGAGGATACAAAATCAACATACAAAGTAAATCAAGGGGATCCCTGGGTGGCGCAGCGGTTTGGTGCCTGCCTTTGGCTCAGGGCACGATCCTGGAGATCCGGGATCGAATCCCACATTGGGCTTCCGGTGCATGGAGCCTGCTTCTCCCTCTGCCTGTGTCTCTGTGCCTCTCTCTCTCTGTGACTATCATAAAAAAATAAAAATAAAATAAAGATTTAAAAAAAAAACAAAGTAAATCAAGGTTTCCACACAGTAACAACCAATAATTTATATTTTAAAGATTTTATTTACTTATTCATGAAAGACACAGGCAGAGAGAGAAGCATGACTCAACTTCTCCAGCAGACTTCATGCTGGGACCCGGATGTGGAACTGGATCTCTGGACTCCAGGATCACTCACAGAGCAGAAGGCAGACCTCAACCGCTGAGCCACCCCAGCATCCCTAACAATAAAGTATTTAAAGGTAATTTATAAAAACATTACATAGACACCAGTGTGAGAAATATAATATGTAAAATTAAATATCCTGAAGGAAGTAAAATACTGTCCACTAAAAGTACCTAAATTGATGAGAGATTTTTAAAAGTCATAAAGAAATGCAAATGTAATTTTTTCATAGATTTGAACACTTCACAATATCAGAACACATTACACAGAGTGGCCTACAGATGTAAAGCAATCCTTGTTAATAACTTGGAAAGAATCAAATCTAGGTCTAGTGCTGATTATATATTCAAAGGACATGCAAATAGGAGCACTCATTAAACCAGCCCAGCCCTGACCCTGCATCTGGGAGAGGAGACCCAGCCCCAGGATCCCCAGGTGACCCCGTTCAGGGATCAGGAGAGAACTCAGACAAACCACCATGGATTCTGTGCTCAGCTGGGTTTTCCTTGTCGTTATTTTAAAAGGTAATTCATGGAGAACAAAAGACCTTCAGTCTGTGAGAGGAGATGAGTGAGAGAAACAGGGGATGTGGGACAGTGTTTTGACCAGGATGTCTTGTGTCTGCAGGTGCCCAGGGTGAGGTGCAGATGATGGAGTCTGGGGGAGAACTGATGAAGCCTGCAGGATCCCTGAGACCTCCTGTGTGGCCTCTGGATTCACCTTCAGTAGCTACTGGATGTACTGGATCCACCAAACTCCGGGGAAGGGGCTGCAGTGGGTCGCAGGTATTAGCAC
Source organism: Canis lupus baileyi (assembly GCF_048164855.1). NCBI lineage: Eukaryota > Metazoa > Chordata > Mammalia > Carnivora > Canidae > Canis > Canis lupus. The sequence continues at coordinate 76,317,906 of NC_132846.1, forward strand.
AGATGGAAGTAGCACAAGCTACGTAGACGCTCTGAAGGGCTGATTCACCATCTCCAGAGACAACGCCAAGAACACGCTCTATCTGCAGATGAACAGCCTGAGAGCCGAGGACATGGCCATGTATTACTGTGCAGACACAGTGAGGGGACGCAAGTGTGAGCCCAGACACAAACCTCCCTGTAGAAGGGGATCAGGACCACCAGGGGGTGCACACTCCTCACCACTTCTGTCTTGAAGGCCCAGGAGCAGGTGCAGAGGGAGGTTCTGGGCGGGTTTACTGTCAGGGTCTGGGCTTCCTCTCCAAAGAGCTGTTTCCCCCCAGGGAGCTTCTCTGGACCAGGAATTTGTTCTTCACTATTTGGCTTCTGATTTGAAAACTTAAATTCTTTAGGAAAACAGCTACTTTATATGCATAGAGGATAGAGTTGCTTACATTTATTTACTCTTTCCCCAAATATGAGAAATATACAAATATCTCCATGTACCTCAAAGACTAGATGAACCCGGGGATCCCTGGGTGGCTCAGTGGTTTAGCGTTTGCCTTCAGCCTAAGCCATGATCCAGGAGTCCCGAGTTTGAGTATCACATCAAGCTCCCTGCATGATGCCTGCTTCTCCCTCTGCCTGTGTCTCTACATCTTCTCTCTCTGTGTGTCTCATGAATAAATGAATAATTTTTTTAAAAAATAGGGACCTACAATCCATACACAAAAACATAATACCTGATGTATGGATAAATGAGAAATATGATCAGGGAGAAGAGGCAAAAATGATGATGTGATTATAAAAGTGGACTGAAGACTCACCCAGAAGATGAAGTGGAATCTATTGCCTTCCAAGTTATCAGCTGATTTTGAAGGTCATGTGTGTCCTTGTGCAGGGACCAGAAGCTTCCACTGGATCTATGGGGATTCTCAGGGTGAGGAGCTCAATTGGAGGAGCCTTCCACTTCCAGGATATAAATCATTGATCCTTCAGGTGCTGGTATCAGCCCAATGTGTGTGATCTCTACCTTCCCCATGTTGAAACCTAACGCCCTTCTGATGGGAGGAGTTGGTGTGGCCTTAGGGGAGCTCTTAGGTCAGAAGGGTGCAGCATCAGTATAGGACCAGGCCCTTATACATCGGGACTGGAAAGCTCACTGCCCCATGGCCCTATTTGAGTCGACAAGGAAAGGATGGGGTAGGAAGTGGGCGCTCTCTAGACACCACATCTGCCTGCACCTGGACCTCAGGCTTCCCAGACTCCATAACTGTGGGAATGAGTGTCTGTTGTTTAATCCACACAGACCAAGTACAATGTTCCATCAGGGGGCACAGGCTAAGATATTGGTGACGCGAGAATCCAAGCCCTGATGATCTGGTCTTTTCTGCTGCATTTATTGTGGTAAGTCCCTGATAAGTTCCATCCATGGGGTCAAGGGTGGATTTCTCACATGTCCCCTCCTACACAGAGGATGAACCTGTGGACACTCCTAGGACTCTGTGATCAAGTCCCAGTGGACATGGTGGGAGAACCTTTAAACAGGGAGCAGGGGGCTGGGAGATTGTGGAACGTTAGTGTAAGGATGATGATTTATCAACCTTTCCAGAAGATGGGGATGTGCTGACCCTGTGGGACCTGAGTCTGAGCATCACCGTCCAGATGCTGTTAGACTGATGTCTGTGAGGTGAGGACAGCAGTTCTCTTCCTGCTTTCATGATTCCTTCTTTGCCTGCATATTTTGTGAGTTTGAAAATGAAATGCCTTAGAGAAGGTGGAATCTGTTGAATTTCATGAGAGTATCTGAGCTTCCTGGATGTTGAGGTCTCTGTCCTTCTGATTAGGGAGCTTTTCAGGAATTATTTCACTGAATAAACCTGCCACCATTTCTCAGTCTTCATTTTATGGGCCTCTTATCAAAGGAATGCAATTGTTTCCTAAGCCACTGAGTTCCCTGTCTATGTTTGGGGACAATTACTTTGTTTCCTTATACTGTTCTTTCATGATTTTCCACAATATTATCTTCTATTTTTCCAATATGCTGTTCTTTAATCCGTCCTCTTTTTCATGCATTTGGGACAGCATTTCTGTAATATCAGTTTTAATTTTGGGCTGACAACAGCTTATTTCTTTTATCTCTACAACAAATGATTCTTGAGTGTCTTCAATGTTTGTTCAAACCCAGTTGTATCTTGAAAAGCATTGTTTTAGATTCCAACCTGCTATGTAATCTAAGTACCTTTAACCAGCCATATCAACTGGGTGGATTTCTATGATGAACACATAGAACGAAATGAAGTCTAAACAATTTTCCTCTTTGCTGCTTATTCTAATTGTAGTAGCTTCAGGAAGTAGTTTCCTTCCCTGCCCCAGCCCCACAGCTAAATCTTCCCAACACAACACTCCACACCACCTACAATCCAAAACGTGTCGAATTTTAATTTGCAATTTGCAATTTTTGTTCTCTCATCCCCCAATTGATTTCTTGTTAGCTCAGAATTATATGAAAAATATCCAGCTGTGTTCAGGGATGACACAAGCCCAGGGTCCCCTGCAGGTCTGACATCATAACTCCTCTCCCCTTGTGTATGTTAGCAAAGAAGATCTGAAATTATACAAGGAGGCAATATGCATGACACCTACAATCCTCATTTTAGTAAACAAATGAGAATACAAATTGTTAATTGACCTTCCTTCTTCATCTACCAACTACATATATTCTTTGATTTCAGCAACCCTTAACCTTGTCACAGGCTATTACCTGAAAGGGCGACCAACACCTTCATCCTGAAGGGTCTCTGCTTGGTCTACTCCTTACAGGCTATTGGTACCTACTTAGCGATCTAATCCCATCTTGAAAGGAAATTCCACTCGTCTCAAAAGCCAGCTGCATCAGGGATGTGAAGACAATTTTAGTCTACTGAGTTCCACTCTTTATTTTTTTTTTCTGAGTTCCACTCTTAAGTGATGCCTGAATATCTGCAGAATCATCTGTGGAGGAGGCTCCACTTTTCTTTCCCCTTTCAAATAATTTCTTACTCTTTCCATGAGTTCATATGTGCAGGGTGTGACTGAATGCACTGGAGCGGGACTGGGCTCCATGGGGATTTGGAAGCTCCTTAATGGGACATGCTGTGTCCTCAGGATTGCTCCAGAACCCAACACTTCTTTCATTTGGTGATGGAGATGCACTGTGCATGCCCCAATCTTGGGCTTAGGTGCTCAAATACAACTCACTTCAAGATGGAAAGCTCAGTTTCCATGCTAAGCTAGGGACACAGGCTTCCTGCTGTAGATTCTAAGATCCAGAAACAGCCTGACAGCTTTCTCTATAGATGAACCATGATCAGCAGAGTTTAGCAGGGGTTTTCCCGCAAAATTTGAAGACCATCAATCTGAAATGCCCATAGGGGACTTCTAGAGCACTTCAGATTTTATGCAGCCCAAATAGGAATGGTGAATAGACATGTTGGGAGCATCACCAACCCTACATCCTCCATGTCCTTGATGATGGCACTATTCTCAGGAGTTCTTTAAGAAACATGTAACAGATTAATGTTCTATTCCCTGGAAAGAGGTAAATGATAAATGTAAATATAATGATCCTCACAATAGAACACATCTCCACCTATTGACTAAATTACTGAATTGAATAAATTAAACTATGACAATACTAAATGTCATCAAGGTTGTACAGAAAGTAAAACTCTTTTTAATTATGATCTCTGATCTCATCTGGATAAAATATATATAATTAGATCCTAGGAAAACAGAGCTTGACAAGAACCATGATCTATCTGCTGCATCCCGGAGACACAGAGTCAATGTTGGTGTAAATAATTCTGATCTGTTGTAATGAGAACCAGGGAAGGTCATGTGTGTTGCTCAGTCTAACAGTAGAGATGATAACATGAGATGAACAGCACAGACATTGAGACAAATAAATTAGATGACTTCTACCTTCCATGGATATTCTTGTATTCATGGATTCAATGAGTTGGGGGATGCTCCCTATGATTCCGGATGGAAATATACTTTATAAGTCCAAGGATACAATGGTCATCTCACCTGGAAACCATCTCACTTCTAGGGAAATGCAAGGCTTCTCCACAAATCATGTAGAGCACAGGTAAGTCAGTGGATACACATGCCTCTTTGTAGTTTGGGGGATATATTACTCCCTGAACTCTGCTTTATCTCTTTTAAATATTTTATTATTTACTCATGAGAGACCCGGAGAGAGGCTGAGACACAGGCTGAGGGAGAAGCAGGCTTTCTCTCGGGAGCCTGAGGTAGGACTCACCCCCAGGACTCCATAATCCTGACCTGGGCTGAAGGTTGAAGCTCAAACATGAAGCCACTCAGGTGCCCCAGAACTCAGTTTTCTTAGCGACCTCCAAAATGGGTGTTTTTCAAAATCCTCAGTACTTTCTTGTTTGAAAGATAATGTGAGGGATCCCTGGGTGGCGCAGCGGTTTGGCATCTGCCTTTGGCCCAGGGCGCGATCCTGGAGACCTGGGATTGAATCCCACATCGGGCTCCCTGCATGGAGCCTGCTTCTCCCTCTGCCTGTGTCTCTGCCTCTCTCTCTCTCTGTGTGACTATCATGAATAAATAAATAAAATCTTTAAAAAAAAAGAAAGATAATGTGATATGTAAATTCATTTAGCCAACATACAGCATAACACTAAATTCTCACCACATCAGATGTCCTCATTAACAACCATCACCCAGTTACCACATATGATGTGAAAAATACAGGGTGGTATACTCTGGTATACTGTATGCTGGCAAGTTGAATTTAAATAAAGAAAAAATGGTTAAATACTCCTTCCACCTTGCACATTTCATGCAGACAACAACAGATTATCTCTCCTTGTTTTATACTGCATTTAACAAAAATCTTGGCCATTTATGCCAGTCATCTTTAAAGATTTTCATATCTTTAGATAATTTTCATTTCAAAATGAAAAAAGAAAAATACTTTAACTTCTCTAAGATGGTGTTATTTTTATTTAGCCTTTTGTGGTGATAATGTTTCTTTTAATGGACATGAATTAAATCATTTAGGGTCAATCATTTTAGCCTTAGACTGTAGGCCGACCCACCTTATTCCATCCTTTGGATATTTGGAACACCTGTATTTGATGCAAAAAATAAATGCCTGTTTTTAAAGTTAAAACAAAAAAACAGAAATTTTGGGATAACTACCTTCTGTGTTACCTGGAAACTCGAAATCTCACTCTGCCATTTATCACACAATATTATAATCTTTTTTTTTTACAATATCATAATCTTATATCCCTCTTTCCCTTGATCCAGCACTTCTATGCACTCAAGAGCTCTTTTAATGTAGAAAGTCCATTGAGTATGATACAATCATTATATGATTTGCAGGAAGTGACAGTTGCCACCTGAGGACCATGCACACAATCTCATTCTTGTCTCCAATGACGTAGGAGCTTCATGGGGGACAACAGATGAGCTCCAATAGAACCGAATAGCAGGACTATTATTAACACCACCCTCTATCACCGTTCAGTGGATGTTTTGGCCAGTTTGAGGGTGTGGACTGCTGGCAGTCTTCCTGATGCACACGATCCATTCAGTGACGGAAAGACCTGCAAATGGATATATAACAGGAGCCCTCTGCTCAGACTGCAGGGTTATGGGGATCAGTCTGAGAAAACCAAATACTGATGGTAATCAGAAGCACTCCAACATAGCAGTTTCTCTAACCATCTACCTTCTTCTCTGTGTTAGAAAAGCCAGTTATGATTCCTCCTACAAAAGGAACAGTTTTTTGAGGAAGAGGTTATATAGTGTGGATAGTCTGGTACCTCAGAGACTGTCTCTAGTGTGTGCTGCATGCACTGGGCTCTTCTGTTTTGGCATCTTTTTCCATCAGGTCATACCTACAGAGACTCTCCCTGTCTGCAGTGGGCAGTGTGTGATCCTTGGCCAGGATGTGACGAGTTTTAACTGGGTGTGGTCTGCTCTGCTTGATAAATGACACCTGGTACCACCTCCACTAGAACGGAGGCCTTACAGAATTCTCTGGTCACGATATGTGGGTGGACAGGGGTACAGCCACTCCAGGAAACAGTATTAAGTTTACGCAGAAAGTTAAAAACACAGCCTTAGCATGAACCAGTAAACAAAGACCTAAAAATTCACACAAAAAATACAGAAAATCTGGCTTACAAGGAACCTCAAACACCTATGTTTATAGATTCATTATTTTCAAGACAAAATATGAAAACAGCGCAAGTGTACATTGTCAGATGAATAAAAAAGATAATAAAGTGTGTTTCTCTTCAAACAACATGATGCAGGGACATGGTAAACAGTTTTTTAAGTCTGGGGAAACACAGAAGAGTCCTCAATTTCTGAATACATAATCATAGTGCCTATAACCAAATTGCCAAGGATAAGCTCCAGGATCAATTGATATTTTCATGGCAATATATGTGAGTGTACAAGTACAATGATCTCCATGCCATTGATGAGGACACGGCTGTACAACACATCCTTTTTTGGTCACATTTTATGGAATTAATTATTTTAATAATCATTCCACTCTTGTATCTTTATTTAGAATTCCCATTCATATGTACAGAGAGAGGAGGTGTAAATGCCCCTGTGGTGGTTGAATACACAACATCTCCATCAGCTCTGTGAGTCTCTGTCAAGGTTTCTACTTGTCTCCATTTTTGTGTGACCAAGAGACCTGGTATCCACACATCACTCAATTGGCACTTCTGCAAATTCCAGAAACCTACAAATCTCATGTCCAGTTCCTTCCTGGAAGTGGTTCAGGGAGGATCCAGGTCCCATGGTGGGGAGCACAGCCAAGACACTGGGACTCACTTAAAACTGCTCTGTGGTCTCAGACACTCACACAAGCTCTCTTCTGCAGTGAATAGTTATACACCTGTAAATGGTGGTAAATTGTTATGTTCATAACCTATCTTGAGTGTATATGTGGGAAAATGGAAGATAATTGATAAGTAATCAGGCATCAAATGAGGTTGGAGAAAGCACAATTTACTGACACATATCCTGTCTGCAAAACTCTGCCATGATGCATACATGTGTTCTGAGCAACTAGTATCATAAGGATGCTAACTGCTAAATTTGATACGTACTCAGAAGACATGCAAATAGCGCCCTACCTCTACTATTAAACCAGCCCAGCCTGAACCCTTAGCTGGGAGAGAAGGCCCAGCCCCAGGAACCTTAGGTGACCCCTTTCAGGGATTGGGACAGAATACAGAGAACTCACCATGCAGTCTGTGCTCAGGTGGGTTTTCCGTGTCGCTATTTTAGAAGATAATTCCTGGAGAGCAGGGATCCCTGGGTGGCGCAGTGGTTTGGCGCCTGCCTTTGGCCCAGGGGGTGATCCTGGAGACCCAGGATCGAATCCCACGTCGGTCTCGCAGTGCATGGAGCCTGCCTCTCCCTCTGCCTATGTCTCTGCCTCTCTCCCTTTCTCTCTCTGTGACTATCATAAATAAATAAAAAATTTAAAAAAATTCCTGGAGAACGGAGACCTTGACTATGTGAGTGGAGGTGAGTGAGAGAAACATGATGTGGGACAGTTTCCTGACCTGGATATCTTGTGTCTGCAGGTGCCCAAGGTGAGGTGAAGCTAGTGGAGTCTGGGGGAGACCTGGTGAAGCCTGGGGGATCAATTAGACTCTCCTATGTGACCTCTGGATTCACCTTCAGGAGCTACTGGATGAGCTGGGTCAGCCAGGCTCCAGGGAAGGGGCTGCAGTGGGTCATATGGGTTAATACTGGTGGAAGCAGAAAAAGCTATGCAGATGCTGTGAAGGGGTGATTCACCATCTCCAGAGACAATGCCAAGAACACGCTGTATCTGCATATGAACAGCCTGAGAGCCCTGTATTATTATGTGAGTGACACATTGAGGGGACTTTAGTGTGAGTCCAGACAGAAGTCTTCCTGGTGAAGGGAATCAGGACATGTTGTGATGGTCACCAGACATTTGATGGAAGAGTTGACTCATTCCATTGTACACCATGCCCTGATATTACACATGTTAAAAACAGTAATTTAAATAAAATATGTAAAATTAATTACAACTTAAACAGTTTTAAGTCCCTTAAATTCAGAGTCTAACTCAAGAAGATGTTTATAATAACAAAATATTATATTATTCAGGGATTTATTAATTACTAGCTCTGTGAAACTGAAGAGTCAATACACTATCAAGGGGCAAATTCTTGATCTGAATAGTATATAATGAGTTATACGATGAAAGATAATTAATCTTTCTATTTTAAGGTTTTATACAGTATTTTCTTTGATTTGAGATTAGAGTGTCTACTTTCATATACTGATTTTGACTGCTCATTTTGTTTATTTTAAAATTAAATTATTGGTCTTCTGTTTAATTGCTTTCTATATGAGGGAAGGAAGAACATAAGAACTGATAAACATTAACATATTATCCATAACTCAACTCTATTCAATTAAATCAGTAAAACCAGGAAGCTCCTGGAAAGGTGCAGATGATGTCCTGTGAGGAGCAGGACTAATGTCCATTCCTGAGACTCTGAGCATGGAAGGGCTGATCCCCATGTCAGGTGTCGTGGAAGAAATGAGGATCTGTTGGAGGTGGTTGAGGGTGATGGCGTGTGCTGCATATGCCTAACTCTATTGACCTTTACACTTCAAAAAACTTAAGATCTGAAAAGTGACATAGTGTTTTTTTCCTGAAATACAGCAATGAAAATGGGAATGTTTAAGAACTGACAGAAAATCTATCGTAGAATATATGTTAAATATTTTTAAAATGTCTCTATGCTTTTAATATTTTCATCTAATTTTGCTAGAAAGAGAGAAATTACACCTCAAATTTCATAACCATTGGGATATGGGGTAATGAGATTATATATGTTTGATTGATCCATTTTATCCCTAACAGGGTTCAGATATTAATTAACCAAATCCATCATGACTCCACTGTGATAACATGTGGGTTGTAATTCAAACCACAGCTGCTTTTCCTAACTCACCCAAGCCCACACCTCACTTTCAGCCTGTCCAGACACCCATCATCCCATGATTGTTTGGTGACTTCCTGCACTAATGGAAAAGGCCTGTTAATATGGGGTGCTGCTGGATACTCACGAAGCATGAACAAGTGTTCACAGGCATTATCTGATGTTCCTATTCCTCTATAGGGAATCGGTCGGAGGTCAATGATTTTTCCAGCTGCTATTCCCCTGACCTTCAGCACCTGTCACCAAACATGTATTCCTGTTTCTAATTCAAAAATTTTAAATTAATGTCTAGTTCTATATACTAAAATCCCTCTACTTCCCCTGGAGCTTCACAACAACCCAGCAATTGCACTGCTGGGATTTACTACAAAGATACAGATACAGTGAAAGCCCAGGACACCTGCTACCCAATATCGACAGCACATTTGTCCACCATAGCTGAACTGTGGAAGAGCCTCGGTGTCCACTGGCAAATGGTGGACAAAGAAGATGCGGTCTATGTATACAATGGACTATTCCTCAGCCATTAGAAATGACAAATACACACCATTTGCTTCAACGTGGGTAGAAGTGGAGGGTAGCATTTTGTGTGAAGTAAGTCAGTCAGAGAAGGACAAACATTATATGGTTTCATTCATTCAGAGAATATAAGATATAGTGAAAAGGAATAAAGGGGAAAGGAGAGAAAATGAGTGGGAAAAATTAGAGAGTGATAGAACATGACAGACTCCTAAGTCTCAGAAACGAAGAAGAGGCATTGGAAGGGGAGGGGTGCGGGGCCAGTCTCCCTGCTTGGGAGTTAGTAAGTGTAAGAAAACACAAGATAATGTTGACAATTTAAAAGTGAAAGTACCCAAACTAATAAAATCATGAATAAATGAAGAGAAATCACAATGAACACCCAAGAATTATAAGCAAGTATAAGAAGAAATTATGAGCAGTTTTAAGCCAACATACTGGGTGATCTGGAGAAACAGATGCAATCCTAGGAACATAAGGACAAGGAAAACAGAAATAATAATGAATGGACAAGCTGCACAGAACAATTACCTGGAAATAAAAATCATTCAGAATTAAAAGTATCCCAAAAGCAAGATGACACGTACAGATCGTTCACCAGGGAAATTCCACAAGAACAATCAATATCTATTCTTCTAAAACTATTCCAAATAATATAATTTAAAGGGAAAATGCCAGACTCATTCTGTGATGCCAGTATTACCTTGACCCCAAACCAAACATTCCAGTAAGACGGAGAATTATAGAACAATACCATTGATGAATCTGGATGCAAATTTCTCACCAAAATCCTAACCAGCAGGATCCAACAGCATATTAATAAGATTATTCATGAAAAACAAAAGGGCTTAATTCCTGGGCTGCAAAGCTGGTTCAGTATGTGTAATCAATCAATGTGATAATCACATTAATAAAACAAAGAATAAGTGCCATTTTATCCTCTTAACTGATGCCCAAAAATAATTTGACAAAACAAATTATTGTTTCTAATAAAAACCTTTTCCTGGATGTATCTTGCAAGAAGTTACATCCACGAAGACAAAAGAAACAAAAGCAAAAATGAACTATTGGGACTTCATCAAGATAAGAAGCTTTTGCACAGCAAAGGATACAGTCAACAAAACTCAAAGACAACCTACAGAATGGGAGAAGATATTTGCAAATGACATATCAGATAAAGGGCTAGTTTCCAAGATCTATAAAGAACTTATTAAACTCAACACCAAAGAAACAAACAATCCAATCATGAAATGGGCAAAAGACATGAACAGAAATCTCACAGAGGAAGACATAGACATGGCCAACATGCATATGAGAAAATGTTCTGCATCACTTGCCATCAGGGAAATACAAATCAAAACTACAATGAGATACCACCTCACACCAGTGAGAATGGGGAAAATTAACAAGGCAGGAAACAACAAATGTTGGAGAGGATGCGGAGAAAAGGGAACCCTCTTACACTGTTGGTGGGAATGTGAACTGGTGCAGCCACTCTGGAAAACTGTGTGGAGGTTCCTCAAACAGTTAAAAATATACCTGCCCTATGACCCAGCAATTGCACTGTTGGGGATTTACCCCAAGGATACAAATGCAATGAAACGCTGGGACACCTGCACCCCGATGTTTCTAGCAGCAATGGCCACGATAGCCAAACTGTGGAAGGAGCCTCGGTGTCCAACGAAAGATGAATGGATCAAGAAGATGTGGTTTATGTATACAATGGAATATTACTCAGCTATTAGAAATGACAAATACCCACCATTTGCTTCAACGTGGATGGAACTGGAGGGTATTATGCTGAGTGAAGTAAGTCAGTCGGAGAAGGACAAACATTATATGTTCTCATTCATTTGGGGAATATAAATAATAGTGAAAGGGAATATAAGGGAAGGGAGAAGAAATGTGTGGGAAATATCAGAAAGGCAGACAGAACGTAAAGACTGCTAACTCTGGGAAACGAACTAGGGGTGGTAGAAGGGGAGGAGGGCGGGGGGTGGGAGTGAATGGGTGACGGGCACTGGGTGTTATTCTGTATGTTAGTTAATTGAACACCAATAAAAAATAAATTAAAAAAAAAAAAACCTTTTCCTGTGTAGGGATAGGGGGATACACCCAAATTCATAAAAGCCATCTACAGAGGATACACAAAGAATCTCATCCACAGCATGGAAAACCTGAGAGCTTTTCTCCTAAGGTCAGGATCACGACAGGAATGCGCACTGTCATCACTGGTATACAACATAAAACTAGACATCTAGCCTGAGCAATCAGACAAAAAAGTGGATAAGTCATACATATCAGCAAATAAAAAATCAAACTTTCATTCTTCATAGACAACAAGATACTTTAAGGACAAACCTCAAAAACAATATAGAAAAATTGCTGGGGGGGGGGGAGGAGCAAGATGGCGGAGGAGTAGGGTCTCCAAATCACCTGTCTCCACCAAACTACCTAGAAAACCTTCAAATTATCCTGAAAATCTATGAATTCGGCCTGAGATTTAAAGAGAGACCAGCTGGAATGCTACAGTGAGAAGAGTTCGCGCTTCTATCCAGGTAGGAAGACGAGGAAAAAGAAATAAAGGAACAAAGGCCTCCGAGGGGGAGGGGCCCGCGAGGAGCCGGGCTGAGGCCGGGGGAGTGTCCCCAGGACAGGAGAGCCCGGTCCCGGAGGAGCAGGAGCTGCACCGACCTTCCCGGGGGAAAGGGGCTCGTGGGGAGTTGGAGCAGGACCAGGAGGGCGAGGAGGCCCTCGGGCTCCCGGGGACACTAACAGAGCAACTGCGCGCCCAGGAGAGTGCGCCGAGCTCCCTAAGGGCTGCAGCGCGCACGGCGGGACCCGGCGGGACCCGGAGCAGCTGAAGGGGCTCGGGCGGCGGCTCCGCGGAGGTGGCTGCGCGGCCCCGGGAGCAGCTCGGAGGGGCTCGGGCAGAAGAAGAGGCTCCGTGCGGAGGGGGCTGCGCGGTTCCAGGAGCAGCTCGGAGGGCCTCGGGCGGCGGCTCCGCGGAGGGGGTTGCGCGGCCCGGGAGCGCGAATCCACCAGCGCAGGCGCCGGGACACAGGGCGCCGGGACACAGCCCAGGATCCGGCCTCCCCCGGGACAGGCAGAGGCCGGGAGGGCCCAGGACAGCGAGGACGCTCCTGCCCGGAGCTGAGCAGATCAGCGGCCCCGCCCCGGAGCCTCCAGGCCCTGCAGACGGAGAGCTCCGGAGTTCCTGCCGGAGCTGAATCCAGGTTTCCAGAGCTGCCCCGCCACTGGGGCTGTTCCTCCTGCGGCCTCACGGGGTAAACAACCCCCACCGAGCCCTGCACCAGGCAGGGGCACAGCAGCTCCCCCAAGTGCTAACACCTGAAAATCAGCACAACAGGCCCCTCCCCCAGAACACCAGCTAGACGGACCAGTTCCAGGAGAAGCCAAGGGACTTAAAGAACACAGAATCAGAAGATACTCCCCGGTGGTTCTTTTTTTGTTTGTTTGTTTTTGTTTTTGTTTTTGTTTTGTTTTGCTTTTTGATCTGTTTCCTTCCCCCACCCCCTTTTTTTCTCCTTTCTTTTTCTTTCTCTTTTTCTTCTTCTTTTTTTTTTTTTTTTTCGTTTTTTTTTCTTTTTCTTCCCTTTTTTTTCTCTTTCTCTTTTCTTTCCTTCTTTCTCTCCTCTCTTTTTCTCTTTTTCCCAATACAACTTGCTTTTGGCCACTCTGCACTGAGCAAAATGACTAGAAGGAAAACCTCACCTCAAAAGAAAGAATCAGAAACAGTCCTCTCTCCCACAGAGTTACAAAATCTGGATTACAATTCAATGTCAGAAAGCCAATTCAGAAGCACTATTCTACAGCTACTGGTGGCTCTAGAAAAAAGTATAAAGGACTCAAGAGACTTCATGACTGCAGAATTTAGAGCTAATCAGGCAGAAATTAAAAATCAATTGAATGAGATGCAATCCAAACTAGAAGTCCTAACGACGAGGGTTAACGAGGTGGAAGAACGAGTGAGTGACATAGAAGACAAGTTGATTGCAAAGAGGGAAACTGAGGAAAAAAGAGACAAACAATTAAAAGACCATGAAGATAGATTAAGGGAAATAAACGACAGCCTGAGGAAGAAAAACCTACGTTTAATTGGGGTTCCCGAGGGCGCCGAAAGGGACAGAGGGCCAGAATATGTATTTGAACAAATTTTAGCTGAAAACTTTCCTAATCTGGGAAGGGAAACAGGCATTCAGATCCAGGAAATAGAGAGATCCCCCACTAAAATCAATAAAAACCGTTCAACACCTCGACATTTAATTGTGAAGCTTGCAAATTCCAAAGATAAGGAGAAGATCCTTAAAGCAGCAAGAGACAAGAAATCCCTGACTTTTATGGGGAGGAGTATTAGGGTAACAGCAGACCTCTCCACAGAGACCTGGCAGGCCAGAAAGGGCTGGCAGGATATATTCAGGGTCCTAAAGGAGAAGAACATACAACCAAGAATACTTTATCCAGCAAGGCTCTCATTCAAAATGGAAGGAGAGATAAAGAGCTTCCAAGACAGGCAGCAACTAAAAGAATATGTGACCTACAAACCAGCTCTGCAAGAAATTTTAAGGGGGACTCTTAAAATTCCCCTTTAAGAAGAAGTTCAGTGGAACAGTCCACAAAAACAAAGACTGAATAGATATCATGATGACACTAAACTCATATCTCTCAATAGTAACTCTGAATGTGAACGGGCTTAATGACCCCATCAAAAGGCGCAGGGTTTCAGACTGGATAAAAAAGCAGGACCCATCTATTTGCTGTCTACAAGAGACTCATTTTAGACAGAAGGACACCTACAGCCTGAAAATAAAAGGTTGGAGAACCATTTACCATTCGAATGGTCCTCAAAAGAAAGCAGGGGTAGCCATCCTTATATCAGATAAACTAAAATTTACCCCAAAGACTGTAGTGAGAGATGAAGAGGGACACTATATCATACTTAAAGGATCTATTCAACAAGAGGACTTAACAATCCTCAATATATATGCTCCGAATGTGGGAGCTGCCAAATATATAAATCAATTATTAACCAAAGTGAAGAAATACTTAGATAATAATACACTTATACTTGGTGACTTCAATCTAGCTCTTTCTATACTCGATAGGTCTTCTAAGCACAACATCTCCAAAGAAACGAGAGCTTTAAATGATACACTGGACCAGATGGATTTCACAGATATCTACAGAACTTTACATACAAACTCAACTGAATACACATTCTTCTCAAGCGCACATGGAACTTTCTCCAGAATAGACCACATATTGGGTCACAAATCGGGTCTGAACTGATACCAAAAGACTGGGATTGTCCCCTGCCTATTCTCAGACCATAATGCCTTGAAATTAGAACTAAATCACAACAAGAAGTTTGGAAGGACCTCAAACACGTGGAGGTTAAGGACCATCCTGCTAAAAGATAAAAGGGTCAACCAGGAAATTAAGGAAGAATTAAAAAGATTCATGGAAACTAATGAGAATGAAGATACAACGGTTCAAAATCTTTGGGATGCAGCAAAAGCAGTCCTAAGGGGGAAATACATCGCAATACAAGCATCCATTCAAAAACAGGAAAGAACTCAAATACAAAAGCTCACCTTACACATAAAGGAGCTAGAGAAAAAACAGCAAATAGATCCTACACCCAAGAGAAGAAGGGAGTTAATAAAGATTCGAGCAGAACTCAACGAAATCGAGACCAGAAGAACTGTGGAACAGATCAACAAAACCAGGAGTTGGTTCTTTGAAAGAATTAACAAGATAGATAAACCATTAGCCAGCCTTATTAAAAAGAAGAGAGAGAAGACTCAAATTAATAAAATCATGAATGAGAAAGGAGAGATCACTACCAACACCAAGGAAATACAAACGATTTTAAAAACATATTATGAACAGCTATACGCCAATAAATTAGGCAATCTGGAAGAAATGGACGCATTCCTGGAAAGCCACAAACTACCAAAACTGGAACAGGAAGAAATAGAAAACCTGAACAGACCAATAACCAGGGAGGAAATTGAAGCAGTCATCAAAAACCTCCCAAGACACAAGAGTCCAGGGCCAGATGGCTTCCCAGGGGAATTTTATCAAACGTTTAAAGAAGAAACCATACCTATTCTCCTAAAGCTGTTTGGAAAGATAGAAAGAGATGGAGTACTTCCAAATTCGTTCTATGAAGCCAGCATCACCTTAATTCCAAAGGCAGACAAAGACCCCGCCAAAAAGGAGAATTACAGACCAATATCCCTGATGAACATGGATGCAAAAATTCTCAACAAGATACTGGCCAATAGGATCCAACAATACATTAACAAAATTATTCACCATGACCAAGTAGGATTTATCCCTGGGACACAAGGCGGGTTCAACACCCGTAAAACAATCAATGTGATTCATCATATCAGCAAGAGAAAAATCAAGAACCATATGATCCTCTCATTGGATGCAGAGAAAGCATTTGACAAAATACAGCATCCATTCCTGATCAAAACTCTTCAGAGTGTAGGGATAGAGGGAACATTCCTCGACATCTTAAAAGCCATCTATGAAAAGCCCACAGCAAATATCATTCTCAATGGGGAAGCACTAGGAGCCTTTCCCCTAAAATCAGGAACAAGACAGGGATGTCCACTCTCACCACTGCTGTTCAACATAGTACTGGAAGTCCTAGCCTCAGCAATCAGACAAAAAAAAGACATTAAAGGCATTCAAATTGGCAAAGAAGAAGTCAAACTCTCCCTCTTCGCCGATGACATGATACTCTACATAGAAAACCCAAAAGTCTCCACCCCAAGATTGCTAGAACTCATACAGCAATTCGGTAGCGTGGCAGGATACAAAATCAATGCCCAGAAGTCAGTGGCATTTCTATACACTAACAATGAGACTGAAGAAAGAGAAATTAAGGAGTCAATCCCATTTACAATTGCACCCAAAAGCATAAGATACCTAGGAATAAACCTAACCAAAGATGTAAAGGATCTATATCCTCAAAACTATAGAACACTTCTGAAAGAAATTGAGGAAGACACAAAGAGATGGAAAAATATTCCATGCTCATGGATTGAGAGAATTAATATTGTGAAAATGTCAATGTTACCCAGGGCAATATACACGTTTAATGCAATCCCTATCAAAATACCATGGACTTCCTTCAGAGAGTTAGAACAAATTATTTTAAGATTTGTGTGGAATCAGAAAAGACCCCGAATAGCCAGGGGAATTTTAAAAAAGAAAACCATATCTGGGGGCATCACAATGCCAGATTTCAGGTTGTACTACAAAGCTGTGGTCATCAAGGCAGTGTGGTACTGGCACAAAAACAGACACATAGATCAGTGGAACAGAATAGAGAATCCAGAAGTGGACCCTGAACTTTATGGGCAACTAATATTCGATAAAGGAGGAAAGACTATCCATTGGAAGAAAGACAGTCTCTTCAATAAATGGTGCTGGGAAAATTGGACATCCACATGCAGAAGAATGAAACTAGACCACTCTCTTGCACCATACACAAAGATAAACTCAAAATGGATGAAAGATCTAAATGTGAGACAAGATTGCATCAAAATCCTAGAGAAGAACACAGGAAACACCCTTTTTGAACTCGGCCACAGTATCTTCTTGCAAGTTATATCCACGAAGGCAAAAGAAACAAAAGCAAAAATGAACTATTGGGACTTCATCAAGATAAGAAGCTTTTGCACAGCAAAGGATACAGTCAACAAAACTCAAAGACAACCTACAGAATGGGAGAATATATTTGCAAATGACATATCAGATAAAGGGCTAGTTTCCAAGATCTATAAAGAACTTATTAAACTCAACACCAAAGAACAAACAATCCAATCATGAAATGGGCAAAAGACATGAAGAGAAATCTCACAGAGGAAGACATAGACATGGCCAACATGCATATGAGAAAATGCTCTGCATCACTTGCCATCAGGGAAATACAAATGAAAACTACAATGAGATACCACCTCACACCAGTGAGAATGGGGAAAATTAACAAGGCAGGAAACAACAAATGTTGGAGAGGATGCGGAAAAGGGAACCCTCTTACACTGTTGGTGGGACTGTGAACTGGTGCAGCCACTCTGGAAAACTGTGTGGAGGTTCCTCAAAGAGTTAAAAATAGACCTGCCCTACGACCCAGCAATTGCACTGTTGGGGATTTACCCCAAAGATACAAATGCAATGAAACGCCGGGACACCTGCACCCCGATGTTTCTAGCAGCAATGGCCACGATAGCCAAACTGTGGAAGGAGCCTCGGTGTCCAACGAAAGATGAATGGATCAAGAAGATGTGGTTTATGTATACAATGGAATATTACTCAGCTATTAGAAATGACAAATACCCACCATTTGCTTCAACGTGGATGGAACTGGAGGGTATTATGGTGAGTGAAGTAAGTCAGTCGGAGAAGGACAAACATTATATGTTCTCATTCATTTGGGGAATATAAATAATAGTGAAAGGGAAAATAAGGGAAGGGAGAAGAAATGTGTGGGAAATATCAGAAAGGGAGACAGAACGTAAAGACTGCTAACTCTGGGAAACGAACTAGGGGTGGTAGAAGGGGAGGAGGGCGGGGGGTGGGAGTGAATGGGTGACGGGCACTGGGTGTTATTCTGTATGTTAGTAAATTGAACACCAATAAAAAAAAAAAAGAAGAATGAACCTGGGCCACATTCTTAGACTCCACACAAAGATAAACTCAGAGTAGATGAAAGACCTAAATGTGAGGCAAGAAATCAACAAAATCCAAGAGATTTTGTGACTTCAGATGCAACAGTTCTTGGTACTCAACTCACCAAAGGGCAGGAAAACAAAATAAAAAATGAATTCTATGGACTACATTAAGGAAGGAGTTGTCGTACAGCTATGGAGACACTCAACATAATTAAAAGGAAACCAAATGAATGGGAAAAGATATGGATGCCTGTGTAGCTGGAACATCTGTCTTTGGCTCAGAGCATAATCCCAGGGCTCTGGGATTGAGACCAGCATGAGACTTCTTGTGGGGAGCCCACTACTACTTCTGCCTATGTCTCTGCGTCTCTGTCTCATGAATAGATAAATAAAATCATAAAAAAGAATGGGAGAAGATATTTGCAAATCTATCTTCAGATTAAGGCTGGTTTCTAAAATCAACAAATAAAATATCAAGGTAAACAAACACAAGGGGAAAAGTAAAGTCAGAAATGGGCAGAAGACATGAAGAGACACCCTGTCCTGAGGTGAGTTGCCGACTCTCAGTTTATATGAGGTAGGTCATCCACATGCAAAATGAAATTTATTGTCTCCTCTAGGTCTGCCTTATATCAACTGCATGACTAGATCAGACAATGGATCCAAAAGACGAGAGAGAAATATTTTCTGCCCCAGACTGGAGGACCTACCAGAAAACCTGGGAAGAAAACTACATAAAGAAAAAGAAAAATTGGTAAACTGGAAAGAAAGTAATTTGTTTGCCTATAACAATGTCTTC
Organism: Canis lupus baileyi; assembly: GCF_048164855.1. NCBI lineage: Eukaryota > Metazoa > Chordata > Mammalia > Carnivora > Canidae > Canis > Canis lupus. Next base: position 76,336,951 of record NC_132846.1, read on the forward strand.
AGAGAGTCAGTGAGTAAAAACCTCACATAAAATCTGGAAGAAATAACTTAGAGCTCAGGAAAAATCAGGATATAAAATCAGCAAATAAAAGAAAGATATGTTTCTACAAACTAACAACAAATTACCTACACAAAATTAACATAATAATCCACCATAACTGGTTTCAAAAATAAATATTTAGGATTAAAATTTATTAAGGAGATAAAATATTCTATGGAAAATTACCTATATTGATGAGAGTCTTTTGAAACTGCACCCAGAAATGCAAATAACTCCACTTACACGTTAGAAATTTCTTTAGTCATAGTGCCAGCTACACAAATTTCTATAGAATTCTGAAGCAACACTTGTTGTGAATTTAAAGACTCGAATGTAAGTCTGAAGCTGGTTATATAGCCAGAAGACATGCAAATAGGGTCCTCCCTCCACTGATTAAACCAGGCTAGCCCCGAACCTGAAGCTGGGAGAGGAGCCCCAGCCCCAGAATCCCGAGGTGACCCCGTTCAGGGATCAGGACAGAACACAGGCAACTCACCATGGAGTATGTGCTCAGCTGGGTTTTCCTTGTCGCTATTTTAAGAGATAGTTCATGAAGAACAAGAGACCTTGTGTATGTAAGTGGAAGTGAGTGAGCGAAACAGGGGATGTGGGACAGTTTCCTGACTAGAATGTCTTGTGTCTGCAGGTGTCCAGGGTGAGGTGCAGCTGTTGGAGTCTGGGGGAGACCTGGTGAAGCCTGGGGGGTCCCTGAGACTGTCCTGTGTGGTCTCTGGATTCACCTTCAGTAACTATGGCATGAGCTGGGTCTGCCAGGCTTTGGGGAAGGGGCTACAGTTGGTCGCAGCTATTAGCTAAGATGGAAGGAGCACATACTACACAGACACTGTGAAGGGCCGATTCACCATCTCCAGAGACAATGCCAAGAACACGCTGTACCTGCAGATGAACAGCTTGAGAGCTGAGGACACGGCCGTGTATTACTGTGAGAGTGACACAATGAGGGGACCTCAGTGTGAGCCCAGACACAAACCTCCCTGTAGGAGGGGATCTGGACCACCAGGGGATGCACACTCCTCACCACTTCTGTCTTGAAGGCCCAGGAGCAGGTGCAGATGGAGGTTCTGGGCAGATTTCCTGTCAGGGTCTGGACTTCCTCTCCATGGAGCAGTTTCCCCCAGGGAGCCCCTCTGAACACTTGATTATGTGTTTACCTCTTCAGTCTCTTTCTCAGAGACTTAGAAATTCAAGTATAGCAGTTGCACTTACTTGTACTTAACTTTTCCTGACCCAAAATACTAATCAATTACAAATAACTCCATTCACATCATCTGAACATTTTCATGAGTCCCAGTGACACTCACTGTAGATCACAGGACCCCAGGCTAACATGCTGTCTTGCACATTATGGTGCAGAGGAATCGCCAATCAACACAATAGAAAAGAGACATTCTACCAAAATGTTAATCGTGTCTGGGGAGTGAGAGATATTCCCAGTATGACATGGTAGGGAGTTGGACTCAGAGATAACTCACACACATACACACAATCACGAGAGTATAACCATTCATCACCTTCACCTTCATGTCTGATGAGAACCAGGCAGGCCTCTCATCATGTCACAAATGCCTGGGTGTTGCCAAGGAAAGACACTGGCTCAGGGTGTGCATTGTGGGTCAGTGGTTGGGACAGGGTCTTGCTCTATGGGATTTGGGGAGGAAGTGGGGCCTTAGGGGAGCACTTAGGTCAAGAGGTGCAGCCTCAGGATGGGATCAGGGCCCTTATACACCAGGACTGGGAAACCTCCTTGCACACTGATCCCATGTGAGTTGATGGGGCAAGGACGGGGTAGGACTTTCCTGCTCTTCGGAAACCACATCAGCCTGCACCTGGACCTCAGACATCCCAGATTCCAGATCTGTGAGAATGAGTGTCTGTTGTTTGCTCCACCCAGCCCATGTACAATGTTCCAGGAGTGGGGACAGGAGAAGTCCTTTTTCTTGACTGGATTCATTGTTTTGTTGGCTGCTGAATTTGTTAAGGAAATATCTTGCCCTATTCTGTAGGTTTTTCTTTGTTTAAATTGAATTTACCAATATTTAATACACACTCAGTGCCTACTACATCCTGTGCCCTCCTTAACGCCCATCACCCAGTTGCCCCATCCCCACCCTCTCCCTTCCAGCAACTCTCAGGTATTTTTTTCCCTGAGTTAAGTGTCTTTCATGATTTGTATTCCACTGTAGTAGTACTCCACTAAGTTTCACTCCTCCTCTTATGGTCTCTTTCAATATTTCCTATATTCCACATATGAGTGAGACCATATCATTGCCTTTTTGTGATTGATTTATTTCTCTCAATATAATACCTCCATTCATTTTGAAGGAAATGTTATTTCATGATATTCATCATTTCTGACAGCTGTGTAATATCACAAAATATATATAAACCACATCTTTTTTTTTCTCCTGTTCATGTATTCTCCCCATTTCTTGACTAGATTCATTGTTTTGTTGGCTGCTGAATTTGTTAAGGAAAAATCTTGTCCTATTATGAGGGTTGCCTTTCATTTTGTCACCTGTTGCATTGTTGTACAGATTCTATCTTGATGAAGTCCTAATAGTTAATTTTTTTCTTTGTTTCCTATGCCTTTTGAGAGGTGCCTTGGTAGCAGTCGCTAAAATTGAGGACAAAAATTTGCTACCTAAATTTGCCTCTAGGATTTGGATGAATTACTGTCTCATATTTAGGATTTTCATCCATTTTGAGATTGTGTTTGGTGTAGCTGAATGGTCCACTTTCATTCTTATGCAGGTGGATGTCCAGATTTTTCAGAACCATTTATTGATGAGAGTTTCTTTCATTCGATATTTTTTTTCTTGCTCCTTGAGGAGTAGTTTTCCATAAAGGTGAGGGTCCATTTTTGTGTTCTCTCCTCTGTTCCATTGATCTATGTGTTGTTTTTTCCAGTACAAGCCTATCTTGATGATAAAGATAAGTTGCACTTATAAAGACTTTATAATAGAGCATGTCTGCAAACATTGTGATGCCCTCCAGTTGAAGTTTTGTTTCTGTTTGTTTTCTCCCAAAATGTTTCTACCTGTTTGATGACTTAGGAAAGGAATTAAAGAAGACACAAAGAGATGGAAAACATACCATGCTTATGGATTAGAACAATGTATATTGTCAGGACACCTGTGTTGCTCAAAGGTTGAGTGTCTGCAATTGGCTAAGGTTGTGATCCTGGAGTCCTGGGATGGTGTCCTGCATCAGGCTTTTGGAAGGGAGCCTGCTTCTCTTTCTGCCTATGTCTCTGCCTCTGTCTCTGTGACTCTCCTGAATAAATAAATTAATCTTTAAAACAAAGACAAAAATAAATACTGTGAAAATCTCTATGTTGCCGAGAACCTTCTACATATTCAAAGCAATACTTGGGAAAGAATCCTGGACATTTTTCACAGAGTATGAACATATAATCCTAAGATTTTTATGGCAGACACAGATATTAGGGAAACATTGATGCTCTGGCATGACCCTGCTGTATATGTTGTGAGAAGTATCAGTTAACTGCCCTCATCCAGTGAAGTGTGCATTTCTCACCTGGAACTAGGAATAACCTGTTGCAAACCATAGGTATCTGTCAAAAAGTCACACTGGTCACAGAGAAGGAGAAGAATGATACAAGAGAGTCAGAGATACTCAGACACTTTGGAACTTCAGTTTAAGGATGTTCTTTGATAATGTTTCCAGAAGATGTGGGTGTGATGACCCAGTGGGATTTGTGTCTCACCATCACCTTACAGGGCTGTATTGTACTGATAACTGTTAGGTGTGTCCCTTGTCACTGAATGAACATTTGGTGCCCTGTGTCCTCATTTCAACCCACCTGCATCTGTGACTATCCCTCTGGACATGAGTTAAGTTTCCTTTTAGGATTTCCTCAATGGAACCCCTCAAGGGACCTACATGACTTATTTACCTCTTATCATTTTATTTAAATGCAATAATTTTTGTCATGGAATTTGCAATAACCAGGTAAAATGACCTGGCTATGTCAATATCTAACAGCTCTACCATCCTATGTCATAGTCTACATGTGAACTTACATGACAGTGAAGCTATTTCATGCAAGGTAAGTCCACTCATAGTCAGCAAGGCAGGGGAGCAGCACTGAAAGCCCAGAAGCAGGGCATTGGCTGGCTTTGACGATTTCATCAACATTTGTACAAATAGCAGCTTCCCCAGACATGAACACTCAGAAAATAAGTGTGACAGGATGGAGCAAGGGATGGAGCACACAGTTCGTTTTGTAGTATGCAGCCCCTGGACCTGAGCCGGATAACATGGATGTCTAAATGCACAGTGTAGTTGGCAGTAGATTGTTATCATTTGCTATTGGTTTTATTTCTTCTGTAGATGCTCTCACCCCACCTTGTTGAGGCCTGTTTTTGGGTTTTGTGACTGTCTTCCTGGCTGCATTGGAGAGCCTTTCTGAACATGGCCTCCTGCATCTAGCCAGGGATTGAATGTTCACACCCTTGAGTCTTCAGGGAGCCCTCCCAGGAGCCATCAAGCCCTTTCTGTCCTCAGTCGACATCTGAATCCTGTGTTCACCGTTCCTGTCTCTGAGCTGCTTTATCTCAGGCAGGATTATACTGTTAGTTTAGGAGGGATAAGAAAAATAGAAATATAGGCTATACAATGGAAAATGTTCATTCTGATACCAGTTTATTATATCCCAAACTCTACCTGAAGGAGCTCATTCTGCATCAGGTAAGCTCATCAAAGCGATTACAGAAGATCACAGATTTAACTGCAGTGGAACACCTTGACTGAGTTGTTAGAGACTTACAAATAGAAATGCATTACTTGAAACCCTCTGAAATTCAGCTAAATTCTAAATTTAGCAAAATCATGCGGTCCCCAATACATGCGGGATACATTATTCTACATAACCCTGCCACTTTGTCATTCAGGGGTTTCAGAGGGGCAGTAAATCCTGTGGAGAGGAGCACAGGCCAAGAATCTGGGGTTAGACTCACCTGAGAATGTGCACAAGGACACATTAGAAACCCTCTACAATTTAAGGGGTAGGTTCACATCACAGTGGGGGGAAACATGACACCTACAAACCAAGAGATATATGCAAATACAAATACAAAGTACCACGTGGACACAAAGTCTGAAGTCTGGAATATTACATCATAAGATCCATAGTTTTTCAAATAAGTAAATATGAACATACAAAGGCAGTCACATGTCTGATCACAACAGTTTCACAGAATGATCCCCAGCTGAGTATATACTGAGATGACATGTATATAGGGGTCTCTCTCTATTGAATAAAACATCCCAGACATGATCCTGCATCCGGGAGAGAAGCCCCAGCCCCAGGAACAATAGGTGACCAATTCATTGATCAGGACAAAACAACTCACCATGGAGTCTGTGCTCAGCTGGGTTTTCCTTGACACTATTTTTAAATATATTTTTATTTATTTTCTGTTTGAGTCAATTTGCCAATATAAGGCATATCACCCAGTGTTCATCACATGAACAGAAGAATGGGCATTTTTAAGAACTGACAGAAAAGCTATCATAAAATATATGTTAAATCTTTTTAAAAATGTCTCTATGATTTTGATATTTTTATCTAATTTTGTTAGAAAGAGAGAAATTATACCTCAAAAGTTCAAAAACATTTAGATATAGGGTAATGAGATTGAATATGTTTGATTTACACATTTTATCCCCAACTGGGAGCAGATATTAATTAACCAAAACCATCATGACTCCACTGTGGTAACATGTGGGTTGAAATTGAAACCACACTGGACTTTCCTAATTCACCCATGCCCACACCTCACTTTCAGCCTGTCCAGACACCCATCATCTCATGACATCCCTGTTTGAGGACTTCCTGCACTAATGGAAAAGGCCTGTTAATACGGGTTGCTGCTGGATACTCAGAAAGCATGAACAAGTGTCTACTGACATTCATCTGAAGCTACTATTCCTCTACAGGGAATAGGTCAGAGCTCAACGATTTAAGTTAACTCTGTGCTGTTCCCCTGATTTCACCACCTGACACAAAAAATGGATTCCTTTTTCTAATTCAATATTTTTAATTTAATGTCTAGTTCTATATACTATGAATCTCCCAACTTCCCCTGGAGCTTTCCTACAATCCAGCAATTGCACTACTGGGATTTACTACAAAGATACAAATACAGTGAAAGACCACAACACCTGCACCCTGATGTTTATAGCAACAAAGTCCAGAGTAGCCAAACTGTGGAAGGAGCCTTGGTGTCCATCGAAAGATGAATGGATAAGGAAGATGTGGTCTATATATACAATGGAATATTACTCAGCCATTAAAAATCAAGAACACCCACCATTTGCTTCAACATGATTGGAGCTGTAGGGTATTATGCTGAGTGAAGTAAGTCAGTCGCAGAAGAACAAACATGTGGTCTCATTCATTCAGGGAATATAAAAAGTAGTGAACGGGAGTAAAGGAGAAAGGAGAGAAAATGAGTGGGAAAGTTCAGAAAGGTCGACAGAACATGAGAGACTCCTAACTCTGGGAAAGGAACTCTGGGAAGGAACTCTGGGAAGCGGTAGTTGTAAGGGAGGTTGGCGGGGGTAGGTGTGACTGGGTGACGGGCAATGAGGGGTCACTTGATGGGATGAGCACTGGGTGTTATACTATACGTTGGCAAAGCTAACTCCAATAAAAAATAATTAAGAAATAAAATTTAAAAAACAAATGAACGTTCAGATAATTAGGAATAATCCTAACCAAAGAGGAAAGTACCTATAATCTAAAAATTCTAAAGTATGTATGAAAGACATTAAAGAAGACAGAAATATATGGAAAAAAGTCTATTCTCATGGATTGGAAAAATAAATATTCATATGATGTTTATGCCACCAACAGCAATTTTTGCATTCAATATGAACCCTAACAAAACACCACCAACATTTTTCTAGGGAATGGAACAAGCCTAAAATTTGTAAATAAACAGAAAAGATTCTGAGTAAGCAAAAGAATGTTCAAAGAAAAAACAAATCAAGGCAGCCCGGGTGGCTCAGCGATTTAGCACTGCCTTTTGTCCAGGGTGTGATCCTGCAGACAGGGGACGAGTTCCATATCAGGCTCCCCACATGGTCCCTGCTGTTCCCTCTACCTGTGTCTCTGCCATTCTGTTTCCCTGTGTCTCTTATGAGTAAATAAATAAAAACTAAAAAAAAAAGCAAAAGCTATACAATTCCGGATTTCAAAGATGTGATAATCAAAACAGTATAATAGTGGCAGTAAAACACGCACATGGTCAATAGAATAGAATAAAGAACCCATAAATGGACACACAGCTCTATGGACAACTTATCCTCAACAAAGTACAAAAGACTATCAACTGGAAAAGAGACAATCTCTTCAACAAGTGGTGTTGGAAACATTGGACAGCTGCAAGTAGAAGAATGAACCTGGGCCATTCTTACACTCCACACAAACATAAACTCAGAGTAGATGAAAGACCTAAATGTGAGGCAAGAAACCATCAAAATCAAGGAGATTTTGTGACCTCAGCCACAAACAGGTTCTTGGTACTCGAATCTCCAAAGGGAAGGGAAACAAAAGTAAAAATGAACTCTATGGACAACACCAAGGAAGGAGCTGTCGTACAGCTGTGGAAACACTCAACATAATTAAAAGGCAACCTAACAAATTGGAAAGATAGGGATGCCTGTGTAGCTTCAGCATCTGTCTTTGGCGCAGGGAGTCCTAGAGCTCTAGGATTGAGACCAGCATCAGGCTCCTTGTGGGGAGCCCACTTCTCCCTCTGCCCATCTCTGCATCTCTCTCTCTGTCTCTCATGAATGAACAAATAACATCTTCCAAGAGAATAAAAACAATGGGAGATTTGCAAATATATCTCCAGATTATGGCAGGTTTCCAAAATCGAAAAATAAATTGCCAAACTAAACAACCACAAAGTGAAATGGGCGGAAGACATGAAGAGACACCCTGTCCTGATTGAGTTGTCGACTCTCACTTTATATTAGGTAGGTCATCCACATGCAAAATGAAATTTATTGTCTCCTCTAGGTCTGCCTTATATTAACTGCATGATTAGAACAGGCAATGCATCCTGAAGACAAGAAGAAAATACTTTCTGCCCCAGACTGGAGGACCTGCCAGAAAACGTAGCAAGAAAACTACTTAAAAAAAAAGAAAACTTGGTAACCTGGAAAGAAAATAAAGAGTTTTTCTATGACAATATCTTAATAGAGTCAACGAGTAAAAACCTTACATAAAAACTGGAAGAAATAACTCATGAGCTCAGAAAAAAATCAGGATATAAAATCAGCAAATAAAATAAAGATATATTCCTACAAAATAACAACAAATTACATATACAAAATAACAAAATAATCCGATTTACACTGGCACCAAAAATAAATATTTAGGATTAAATTTTACTAATAAATTGAAATTTCTCCAGAAAATGACCTATATTGATGCGTGTCTCAGATTTCAGTATTTCATTATTTTGAGATTATCTTTGTGCTTTTTGTAGCAGAATGGTCCACTTTCATTCTTATGTAGGTGGCTGGCCAATTTTTTTCAGATCCATTTGTTGATGTGTCTTTCTTTGATTAGATATTTTTTTCTTGCTTTTTGAGGAGTAGTTGCCCATAGAGTGAGGGTCCCTTTCTGTGCTCTCTGCTCTGTTCAATTGAATTGATCTATGTGTTGTTTTTGCCAGTACCACGCTATCTTGATGATAAAGGCTTTATAATAGAGCTTGTCTGAAAACCTTGTTATGCCCTCCAGCTGTAGTTTTGTTTCTGTTGTTGTTGTTGTTGTTGTTGTTGTTGTTTTCTGTTGTTTTTTTTTTCCCAAAATGATTCTACCTGTTTGGCAACTTAGGATAGAAATTGAAGAAGACACAAAGAGATGGAAAACATTCTGTGCTTACAGATTAGAACAACGAATATTGTCAGGGCACCTGTGTTGCTCAGAGGTTGAGTGTCTGCAATTGGCTGTGGTTGTGATCCTGGGGTCCTGGGATGGTGTCCTGCATCAGGCTTTTGGAAGGGAGCCTGTTTCTCCCTCTGCCTCTGTAACTCTCCTGAATAAATAAATAAATCTTTAAACCAAAAACAAAATTATTTTGGATCCCTGGGTGGCTCAGCAGTTTGGCGCCTCCCTTTGACCCAGGGTGCCATCTTGGCGTCCCAGGATTGTGTCCCACGTCGGGCTCCGGGCATGGTCCTCCTTCTCACTCAGACTGTGTCTCTGCCTCCCTCTCTCTCTCTATCATTAATGATTAAATAAAATCTTTAAAAAAAAAAACAAAAATAAATCCTGTGAAAATCTCTGGTTGCCCAGAACCTTCTTCATATTCAAAGCAATCCTTGTGAAAGCATCCTGGACAGTTTTCAGAGTATGAACATATAATCCTAAGATTTTTATGGCACACATAGAGACATTCGGGACACATGGATGCATTGTCATGACTCTGCTGTATTTGTTGTGAGAAGGATCATGTAACCACCCTCATCCAGTGAAGGGTACATTTCTCAACTGGAACTAGGACTAGTCTTTTGCAAACCATAGGTATCTGTCAAAAAGTCACTGTGGACACACTGAACAGGAGAACAATGATACAAGAGAGTCAGAGATACTCAGACACTTTGGAACTTCAGTTTAGGATGTTCTGTTATAACGTTTCCAGAAGATGAGGATGTGATGACCCAATGGGATTTGTGTCTCACCATCACCTTACAGGGTTGTGTTGTACTGATGGCCTTTAGGTGTGTCCCTTGTCACTGGATGAACATTTGGTGCCCCGTGTCCTCATTTCAACCCACCTGCATCTGTGACTCTCCCTCTGGCCATGAGATCAGTTTCCCTTTAGGATTTCCTCAATGGAACCCCTCAAGGGTCCTACACGACTTATTTGGCCTTTATCATTTTATTTAAATGCAATCATTTTTGTCATGAAATTTGCAACAACCAGGTAACATGACCTGGTTATGTCAATATCTAACAGCTCTACCATCCTATTCCATAGTCTATGTGTGAACTTATATGATAGTGAATCTATTTCAGGGAGGGTAAGTCCACTCATAATCAGCAAGGCAGGGGAGCAGCTCTGAATGCTCAGAAGCAGGGCATTGGTTGGTTCTGATGATTTCATCAACATTTATACAAATAGCAGCTGTCCCCAGACATGAACACTCAGAACATAGATGTGAAATGATAGAGCAAGGGATGGAGCACACAGTTCCTCTTGCAGTGTGCAGCCCTGGACCTACTGGGCTTACATGGATGTCTAAATGCACAGTGCAATTGGCAATGGATTGTTATCATTTGCTGTTGGTGTTGTTTCCTCTATAGATGCTCACACTCCATTTTGTTGAAGCCTGTCTTGGGGTATTGTGACTCTTCCTGGTTGCATTGGAGAGCCGTTATGAACAGGGCCACCTACCTCTAGCCTGGGATTGAATGTTTGCACCCCGGAGTCTTCAGGGAACCCTCATAGGAGAGCCATAAAGCCCTTTCTGTCCTCAGTTGACATCTGAATCATGTGTTCCCCATACCTGTGTCTGGGCTGGTGTATCTTGACACATGAATGGATCTCTAAACGACAATATAAAGGCTCTGTAGTGTGGACCTGGGCTCGTCCTCTGAGGGCTTGTGTCGAATGAGGATCTAGTTTCTGCCTGCTGGTTTCAGAATAGATGTCACAGGACCACACAGCGTTCAGTTTATGGAAACAAAGCACAACGCCTGCACTCAGACCCAATGTTCACACGTCTATAGGTTCCAGTCCTTCTTAACCATGCATCACATTGTGCCACTTTTTCTTCTTGGCACTCAGGGGGTCCTTAGATCCAGAAATTTCCCTATTTTTCAATTTGAGCACCATTATGCCAGGTCCATCCCCCACAGGAGTAGAATTGTACAAGTTCATACAATCCTCTCTAGTCCTTAAAATTCTTGACAGTAGATTCTGCAAGCAACCTCCCTCCTGCTGTCATCCCTACAATAGTATCTCCCCAATGTCAACACCGCACAGCTCCAGCACTCCAAAACCTGCTCAGTATTCTATTAGGAGTCTTTCTGTTGTTGCTTTTTCAACTCTGATCGATTTCATGGATGTTTGAAATGATTCAATAACCATCCAGCTGTTTCAGATATATGACAAACCCTGAGTCCCCTAAACCTTCTGACATGTTAACTTCTCTCTCCCTTATTTTCTTATACTAAAGATGGTGTGGTTAATTTTTTCTGATTTATATGTTGGAGGTGAACTTTGGACCCTGGTGTTTTGTTTCAGAGTATCGTAATCTTATTTTCACCCCTACTCTGATTCTGGATCCTAAGGACACATTTTTGTTTGTACAAGCCTACTGAGTATTGTACTAATATTATATTATGCTTCAGGAAGTAATTATAGACGTATGTGGTCCATGAACATAAGGTCATCCAACAAGTGAGATAAGGAGCAATGCACGACCTAGCAGTGAGACTGGGGCTTCAAGGAGGGCAAAGATGCTCCCAAAGGACCAGAATTGCAGGAATATTATTGGCAGGACTCCAGGTCCCTGTGCAGGTGACACAGGTGCCATTTGGGTGGTGGGCTCTTCTTGAAGTCTTCTTGATGCATATGATCCATTCAAAGATGGAAATGGGGGTACCTGGGTGCACAGCAGTTTTGTGCTGCCTTCAGCCCAGGGCCTGATCCTGGAGATCAGGGATCGAGTCCCACATCAGGCTCCGTGCATGGAGCCTACTTCTCACACTGCCTGTGTCTCTGCATCTCTGTGTGTGTGTGTCTCTCATGAATAAATAAAACATTAAAAAAACAAAGATGGAATGGGCTAGATTTGGAAACAGAACAAAAGTCCTGTATGCACCCCACAGGGTCAGGGGGACAGATCTAAGAAAACCAAAATTATGGTTGATCAGAGCCACAAATTGAAATTGGTTTGAAACGGAAAATTCCTGCTACATTTGTTATCAAAAATAGCTGATAAATCCATAGAAGAGGTTCATGGTAGATAGTTTTCTTCTCTTAGATGGAATATAGTATTTGAATGTAAAAAGAATTCATGAAAAACTTACAGTTGCAAAGCAGCACCATACTGTTAGTTTAGGAGGGATAAGAAAAATAGAAATATAGGGTATACAATGGAAAATGTTCGTTCTGACACAAGTTTATTATATCCCAATCTCTGCTTGAATGAGCTCATTCTGCATCAGGTAAGCTCATCAAAGTGATTACAGAAGATCACAGAGTTAACCGCAGTGGAACACAGTGACTGAGTTGTTAGAGACTTACAAATAGAACTGAATTACCTGAAACCCTCTGAAATTCAGCTAAATTCTAAATTTAGAATTGCAGGAATATTATAGGCAAGACTCCGTGTCTTTGTGAAGTGGACACAGGCGTCTTTTGGTCGGTTGGCTCTGCTGGCAGTCTTCCTGATGCATGTGATCCATTCAAAGTTGCAATGTGTTAGATTTGGAGGCAGAAGACAAGTCCTGCACATAGCCCATAGGGTCAGGGGGAATGATCTGAGAAATTCAAAATTAAGTTTGATTAAAGGCATAGATTGAAAAGAATTGAAACTGAATTTTTCTGCCACATTTGTTATCAAAAATACCTTTTATAAAAATACATCATTTTTTAATAATAAATTTATTTTTTATTGATGCTCAATTTGCCAATATACAGAATAACACACAGTGCTCATCCCACCAAGTGCTCCCTTCCGTGCCCATTACCCAGTCACCCCAACACTCCGCCCACCTCCCCTTCCACTACCCCTTGTTCATTTCCCAGAGTTAGTTTTCTCTCATGTGTCACCCTCACAGAAATTTTCACTCATCTTCTCTCCTTTCTATTTATTCCCTTTCACTAATTTTTATATTCCTCAAATGAATGAGACCATATAATGTATATCCATTTCCAATTGACTTTTTTTAAATTTTTTTAAATTTATTTATGATAGTCACATACAGAGAGAGAGAGAGGCAGTGACACAGGCAGAGGGAGAAGCAGGCTCCATGCACCGGGAGCCCGACGTGGGATTCGATCCCGGGTCTCCAGGATCGTGCCCTGGGCCAAAGGCAGGCGCCAAATCGCCGCGCCACCCAAGGATCCCTCCAATTGACTTTTTTAATCAGCATAGCACCCTCCAGGTCCATCCACATCAAAGCAAAAGGTGGGTATTTGTCATTTCTAATGGCTGAGTAATATTCCATTGTATACATAGACCACATCTTCTTTGATACAATAATATTTTTATTTATTTTATTTATTTTTTATAATACATTTATTTTTATTGGTGTTCAATTTGCCAACAAAGAGAATAACACCCAGTGCTCATCCCGTCGAGTGCCCTCCTCACTGCCCGTCACCCATTCACCCCCAACCCCTGCCCCCCTCCCCTTCCACCACCTCTAGTTCATTTCCCAGAGTCAGGAGTCTTTATGTTCTGTCTCCCTTTCTGATATTTCCCACACATTTCTTCTCCCTTCCCTTATATTCCCTTTCACTATTATTTATATTCCCCAAATGAATGAGAACATATAATGTTTGTCCTCCAATTGACTTACTTCACTCAGCATAATACCCTCCAGTTCCATCCACGTTGATTTCTAGCAGCAATGTCCACAATAGCCAACTCTGGAAGGAGCTTCGTTGTCCATCGAAAGATGAATGGATAAAGAAGATGTGGTTTATGTATACAATGGAATATTACTCAGCCATTAGAAATGACAAATACCTACCACTTGCTACAATAATATTTTTAAATAAAATAGTTTTATTTTTTGTTACATTGAATTAGCCAACTTATACTACATACTTCTTTTCTGATGTTCAATAATCCATCAGGTGCTTGTAACAGTATTGATGACATCATTTACCCTCTTTAATGCACATCACAGAATGACCCAATAGACCCACTAACCTCCCCAGTATTATACCTCATTCTGTTTCCTATAGTTAATGGTTTCTCATGTTCTGTCCCCCTCTCTAATGATTACCAGGCTTGCCAGCATTAGCCAATGTTACTTTGAAAGGTTATGTATATTCCACGTTAGACAGAAATGATATGATAATTGTCCTCTGATTGACTTATTTTACTCAGCAAAATACCCTCCAGTTCCATCAATGTCAATGTAAATGGTAGGTATTTGATATTTCTGACGGCAGAGTAATATCCCATTGTATATACTACACATGATATTTATCCATTCTTCTGTGGTGGACATCATGTCTCCCTCCACAGTTCGGCTATTGTGGACTTTGCTGCTATGAACACTGGGGTTCAGGTGCCCTTTGCATCACTACATCTGTGTGCTTGGGGTAAATACCTGGTAATACAATTCCTGGAGCATATGCCATTCACAACAAAGGAAAGAACCAGAGGTAATACTCTCTGCCATAGATCTAATTAAGAAGGATAAAGTAAAAAATAAGAGCTCAAATACAGGATATTAATTTTAAAGTTTCTAGGGATCCCTGGGTGGCGCAGCAGTTTGGCGCCTGCCTTTGGCCTGGGGCACGATCCTGGAGACCCAGGATCGAATCCCACGTTGGGCTCCCTGCATGGAGCCTGCTTCTCCCTCTACCTGTGTCTCTGCCTCTCTGTCTCTCTCTGTGTAACTATCATGAATAAATAAATAAAATCTTTAAAAAAAATTTTTTTAAAGTTACTAGTTGCATTTCAGGATAGCTAAAACACACTACATTATAACTTAATGTAGAAATGAATCAATTCAGTTGTAAATTAAAAGTAATCAATGTGAGATAGAGTCTAAACTAGATGCAGTAACAGCCATGGTAAATGAGGTCGAATGGAGCATAGGTGACATCGAAGACAAGGTGATAGAAAGGAATGAAGGTGTGGAAAGTAGAGACACACAAATAATGGACCATGAGAGGCTTGAAAAATCACTAGTGCCATTAGTTTAAACTAAATTAAAATATTTGGGGCCCATGAAGGGAAGGAAGAGAGAGAAGGACAGAATGTATATTGGAGAAAATCATAGCAAAGACTCTTTTTCTTTCTTTTTTTGAAAGATTTAATTTATGTATTCATGAGAGACATAGAGAGGCAAAGACAAAGGCAGAGAGAGGAGCAGGCTCCATGCAGGGAGCCTGATGTGGGACTTGATACAGTGTCTACAGGATCATACCCTGGGTCAAAGGCAGGTGCTGAACAGCTGAGCCACCCAGGAGTTCCAGCAGACTCTCTCTTTTTCAATAAAAAGACACATCCAGGTTGAAAGTGAGGGAGAAAACTCCAACTAATCATGTCAATGGACGTCAAGAGGAAGGAAGAGGTGCAATGCTTATAGGAGCTGATCTAGAATTTAAAACAAAACCTATAATAAAGGATGAAGAAGGATACTATATCATAAAAATTGTTTATCCAACAAAAGATCTACCTTTTCAAAATATTCACACTGCTAACTTCATAGAAGACAAGTGCACAAACCAATTAACCCTCAACTTAATGACACTCATGGCTACTATTACCTTTACAGTGGGGACTTCAATGTCCCCTGATATCAGTGAGAATCATCTAAGCAGAAGCTCAACAAGAAACAAGGGATTTGAGAGACATACTGGATCAGACATACTTCACAAATATATCAGGGCATTTTTCCCAAAGGAGAGTACACGTTCTTCTTTATTGTACGTGGAAAATACTCCAGAATTGATCATACACATGGTCACAACTCATGTGTCAAGTGGTACAGAATGGTTGAATTCACTCCATGAATAGGTTCAGACCAATATGCTATGAAACAAGTCAAAACCAATAAAAACATGGAAGGCCCCTAAATGACAATGTGATACTACCTCACACCAGTGAGAATAGGGAAAATTAAGAAGATATGAAAGAACAAATGCTGAAGTGGATGTGGAGAAGGGGAACCCTCTTGCATTGTTGGTGGGAATGTGAACTGTTGCAATCACTCTGGAAAACTGTGTGGAGGTTCCTCAAAGAGTTAAAAATAGAACTGTCTTACGACCCAGAAATTGCACTGCTGGGGATTTACCTCAAAGATATAGATCCCGTGAAATGCCAGGACACCTGCTCTCCCATGCCTATAGCAGCAATGTCCAGAATAACCAAACTGTGGAAGGAGCCCTGGTGTTCATCGAAAGATAAATGGATAAGGAACATGTATTCTATATTTACAATGGCATATTCCTCAGCCACCACAGCGGAGGAATACCCACCAATTGTTTCACCGTGAGTGGAACTGGAGGGTATTATGCTGAGTGATGTAGGTCAATTGGAGGACAAACATTATATGGTCTCATTCATTCAGGTAATATAAAAAATGGTGTAAAGAATTATAGAGGAAATGAGGGAAAATAAGTGGAAAAAATTAGAGAGGGTGATAAAATATGAGGGAATTCTAAATCTGGGAAACGAATAAGTGGTAGTGGGAAGAGAAGTGGATGGGGGCATGGGGTGACTGGGTGAAGGGCATTGAGGGGAACACTTGACCAGATGAGTCTGGGGTGCTATGCTATATGTTGGAAATCAACCTTCAATTAAAAAATATATAACAAATAAATAAACATACATAAAAGGACATCTTATTGAAGAAGAAATGAATCAATGAAGAAATTAAAGAATTTAAGCAAAATTTCAATCAATGAACATTAAATCACAATCATACAATCCAGTATGTCTCTCAAAACCCTTGTTTCCTGGTAAAGCTCTGGGACACATCAAAAGCCATCCACAAAGGGAACAACAGAGCAACACAGGTCTTCTCCAGGACCTGATTAAAATGGGAGCATATCCAGTGCATTAGCAGAGTGAAGATTAGGGTAAAACATATTGCCAGGCTACTGCTCCCCATGTTTCCCCCCACTCCACCTGCATGGGCTCCCTGCTCAGTCATGGGCTGGTGAAGATGGATGGGTAGACATGTGGACACCTGTGTCTCAAATCTGTGCACATCAAGATATCCATGGACGATTGTTAACAGAGTGTAAACATCGTGCACATACCTCTAGAACATGGACATGACGTCCCACAAAAAGGCTCACTGTTCCTCCTACACAGATTCAATACCCATGCTGCTGGACGCTATGTCCTATCACATGAGGCAGGACACTGATGAGGATTGATAGCAAATCGAACTCCAATAAAAAGTATACATTAATCAATTAATTAATTAAATTATCTTATAAATTAAAAATAGCATATATTTTTATTTTTCACACCCTTTTTGAACTTGGCTGCAGCAACTACTTGCATGATTCATCTATGAAGGCAAGAGAAACAAAAGCAAAATTGAATTATTGGGACTCCATCAAGATCAAAAGCTTCTGCACATCAAAAGAAACAGTCAACAAAATGAAAAGACAACCTACAGGATGGTAGCAGATATTTGCAAATGATCTATCAGATAAAGGGCTAGTATCCAAGATCTATAAAGAACTTATTAAACTCAACAGCAAAGAACAACATAATCCGAGTAGGCTCAGAAGGGTCAGTGAAACTGTAGAAAAAAAAGAAAAATAAACCTATGATTCCTATGAAAGAAATCTGCTCTGCAGCAAAAGAAAATCAAGGACTGGATGCAATTTATAAGTGCACCAGAAATCATCAAATGATGAGGAAAAATCGTAACCAAAGAGCAATGGGTGTATGGTCTAAACATTCCAGAAAACGTATGAAACCCAATAAGGAATATACAAGTAGATAGAACATATTTATTCTCATATATTAGTAGAATGAATATTGATAAAATATCTATGCTACCAAAAGCAAGTGACACATTCAAAACCATCCGTATTAAAATATTGCCAGAATTTTTCAAAGAGCTAGAGAAAACAATCACATAATTTTTAGGGAACCACAAAGACCTCAAATAGCCAAAGCAATCCTGAAAAAGTAAAGCAAGGCTGTAGATATCCCAATTCTGGTTGTTGAGGTAAATTACAACGTTGTGATCATCAGGACACTATGGCACTGGCACAAATACAGACGTATAGATAAATAGAAAAGTTTGAGATCCTAGAAATGGAACCTGAAGTCTGTGGTCATAAATCCTGACAAAACAGGAAAGCATATCCAATGGATAAAAAGAAAGTCTCTTCAACAAATGACACTGAGAATATTGGAGACCCACATGCAGAAGAATGAAAGGGGACACTTTTCCTACATCATTCACAACAATGGACTCAAAGTTGATGAAGTATCTCAATGAGTCAGAAAACCATCAGAATCCTTAGGAGAACATAGGCAGCACCTTTTCTACCTCAGCTGCAACCACTTCTAGACGTGTCTCCAGAGGCAAGGGAAAGAAATGGAAAATGAAGTATGGGGGATCTCTGGGTGGCGCAGCGGTTTGGCGACTGCCTTTGGCCCAGGGCGCGATCCTGGAGACCCGGGATCGAATCCCACGTCGGGCTCCCGGTGCATGGAGCCTGCTTCTCCCTCTGCCTGTGTCTGCCTCTCTCTCTCTCTCTCTCTCTCTTCTCTCTCTGTGACTATCATAAATAAATAAAAAATTAAAAAAAAAAGAAAATGAAGTATGGGGACTTCATCAAGAAAGAGCATTTTCACAGCAAAGGAATCAGTGTAATTAAAAGGCAGCCTACAGAATGGGAGAAGATATTTGGAAGTGTCTTATCAGATTAAAGGCTCAAATTCATATCTCAAATGAATATATCAAATAAAATGAATGTATCAAGCTCAACAGCCACCAGTATCTCCAATGAGAATTGGGCAGAAGTTGTGAGCAGACTTCCTGTCCTGTCCTGAAATCCCACATCACACCATATATTAGGGAGCTCATCCTCATGCAAAATGAAATTCACTTGCTCTCGTAGATTTGCCATAGATCAAACAAAATATTAGAAGAAAATGTCTGACAGAAGAGAAGGAAAACATCAATGCTCGCAATTCAAACATTACCGTAGAAATGAGGCAATAATAAAATAAAAGATTTTAAATTCATTCAACAGGAATAAAATAATTTGTTTACATATACATAGTCAACGAGGAAAATCATTCCAAAAAAAAAAAAACTTAAAAGTAAGTAATGAACTCAGAGAAAATTCAGGATATCAAATCAAAATAGACATTTGCAAATGACATATCAGATAAAGGGCTAGTTTCCAAGATCTATAAAGAACTTATCAAACTCAACACCAAAGAAACAAACAATCCAATCATGAAATGGGCAAAAGACATGAACAGAAATCTCACAGAGGAAGACATAGACTTGGCCAACATGCACATGAGAAAATGCTCTGCATCACTTGCCAGCAGGGAAATACAAATCAAAACCACAATGAGATACCACCTCACACCAGTGAGAATGGGGAAAATTAACAAGGCAGGAAACAACAAATGTTGGAGAGGATGTGGAGAAAAGGGAACCCTCATACACTGTTGGTGGGACTGTGAACTGGTGCAGCCACTCTGGAAAACTGTGTGGAGGTTCCTCAAACAGTTAAAAATAGACCTGCCCTACGACCCAGCAATTGCACTGTTGGGGATTTACCCCAAAGAGACAAATGCAATGAAACGCCGGGACACCTGCACCCCGATGTTTATAGCAGCAATGGCCACAATAGCCAAACTGTGGAAGGAGCCTCGGTGTCCAACGAAAGATGAATGGATAAAGAAGATGTGGTTTATGTATACAATGGAATATTACTCAGCTATTAGAAATGACAAATACCCACCATTTGCTTCAACATGGATGGAACTGGAGGGTATTATGCTGAGTGAAGTAAGCCAGTCAGAGAAGGACAAACATTATATGTTCTCATTCATTTGGGGAATATAAATAATAGTGAAAGGGAATATAAGGGAAGGGGGAAGAAATGTGTGGGAAATATCAGAAAGGGAGACAGAACGTAAAGACTGCTAACTCTGGGAAACGAACTAGGGGTGGTGGAAGGGGAGGAGGGCGGGGGGTGGGAGTGAATGGGTGACGGGCACTGGGGGTTATTCTGTATGTTAGTAAATTGAACACCAATAAAAAATAAATTAAAAAATAAAAATAAAAAAAAACAAAAAACAAAATAGACTATAAAGTTAATTTCTACACACTAACAACAAATTTTTTGTATAAAATATACAAAACATTCCCCTTTACACTGGTATTAAAAAATATTTATGATGACACTTACTTAAGAAGAAAAAAATTCTCTTAAAAATGGACTATATTAATGAGAGACATTCAAAAGGCACAGAAATGCAAAGATAAATACGTTGATTGAAGTATATCATAAATCCACTGTGCCACCAGAAGAATGTGATCTACCGTTGTGAAGTAATGCTTGTATATAGCTTGTAAAGAAATGAATCTAAGACTGGAGCTGACTATCTAGTCAGAGGACACACAAATAAGGATGTCTCTACACTGATTAAACCAGCCCAGCCCTGACCCTAAAGCTGGAGAGGAGCCCCAGGCCCTGGATCAACAGTTGACACCATTCAGTGCTCATGACACAACACAGACAAACCACCATGGAGTCTGTGCTCAGCTGGGTTTTCCTTGTAGAAAGTAAATTACCTTTTATAAGGTAATACATGGAGAACAAGGGAACTTGAGTCTGTGAGTGGAGCTGAGTGAGAGAAACAGGGGATGTGGGACAGTTTCCTGACGAGGATGTCTTGTGTCTACAGGTGTCCAGGGTGAGGTGCAGCTGGTGGAGTCTGGGGGAGACTTGGTGAAGCCTGGAGGGTCCTGAGACTCTCCTCTGTGTCCTCTGTATTCACCTTCAGTATCTACTACATGTGATGGGTCTGTCAGGCTCCAGGGAAGGGGCTGCAGTGAGTCGCATACAGTAACAGTGGTGGAAGTAGCACTAGGTACACAGACGCTGTGAAGGGCTGATTCACCACCTCCAGAGACAATGCCAAGAACACACTGTATCTGCAGATGAACAGCCTGAGAGCTGAGGACACAGCGGTGTATTACTGTGCAGGTGACAAAGTGAGGGGACCTCAGTGTGAGTCCAGACACAAACCTCCCTGTAGAAGGGGATCAGGACCACCAGGGGGTGCACACTCCTCACCACTTTTGTCTTGAAGGCCCATGAGCAGGTGTAGATGGAGGTTCTGGGTAAGTTTCCTGTCGGGGTCTGGGCTTCCTCTCAGAAACAGTTTCCCCCAGGGAGTCTCTCTGAACATTTGATTGTGTGTTTACCTCTTCAGTCTCTCTCCTGGAGACTTCGAATTTAACTATAGCACTTGCACTTACTTGTACTTAACTTTTCCTGACCTGAAATATTAATCAATTACAAATTACTCCATTCATGTCATCTGAACATTTTGATGAGTCGTATTGGCACTCCCTTAGGATCACAGGACCCCAAGATAACTGTTCTCTTGCACATCATGGTATTCAGTAATCTCCATTCAACATAAGTGAAAAGAGACATTCTACATACAAAAATGTTAAAAATGGCCTGGGAGTGAGAAAGATTCCCAGCATGACATGGTAGGGAGGTGGACTCTGAGGTCACTCACACACACACACAATCATGAGAGAACAAGCTTTAAATACCTTCACCTTCATATCTGATGAGAGCCAGGCAAGCCTCTCATCACGTCATAAATGCCTGGATGGTGCCAGGGAGGCCACTAGCTTCGGGTGTGTGTTGTGGGTCAGTGGTGGGGACAGGATCCTGTTCCATGGGATTTGGGGAGGAGGTGGGGCCCTAGGGGTGCACTGAGGTCAGGAAGTGCAGCCTCATGATAGGTCCAGGGCCCTTATACACCAGGACTGGGAAATCTCCCTGTATTCTGGCCCCATGTGAGGTGATGGGGAAAGGACGGTCTAGGACCTGGGTGCTCTCCAGACACCAGATGTGTCTGCACCTGGACATCAGATGTCTCAGATTCCAGATCTGTGAGAATGAGTGTCTGTGGTTTGCTCAATCCAGTCCATGTACAATATTCCAGGAGTTGGAACAGGCTAAAGTAATTTTTTCTTTGTTTAAATTGAATTTACTAATATTTACTACACATTCAGTGCTCATCACCTCACGTGCCCTCCTTAACTCCAATCACCCAGTTTCCCATTGCCCACCCCCTCCCTTCCAGCGACCCTCAGTGTTTTTTCCCCAGAGTTAAGGGTCTCTCATGATTTGTCTTCCTCTGTAATATTACCCCACTAATTTTCATTCCTTCCTTTATGGTCTCTTTCAATATTTCCTATATTACACATATGAATGACACCATATCATTGCCTTTCTGTGATTAATTTCTCTCATCATAATACCTCCAGGGCCACCTATGTTGAAGGAAATGTTATTTCATGTTATTCATCATTTCTGACAGCTGTGTAATATCCCATTGTATATATAAACCACATTTTGAGTATATTTTTTATTGGAGTCCGTTTGCCGACATATAGACAGTACTCATTCCGACAATTACTCCCCTCAGCTCCTGTCATCCAGGATCCCCAATCCCCCGACCATCTCCCCTTCCACTCTCATTGTTTTTTCCCCCATACTTAGGAGTTTCTCATGTACCGTCACTGTCTCTGATCATTCCAACTCATTCTATCTCCTTTCCCCTTTATTCCCTTGCACTATTTCTTATGTTCTTTTTATGAGTGAAATCATAAAATGTTTGTCCTTCTCTGAATCACTTACTTCACTCAGCATAATACCCTTCACGTCCATCCACGTTGAAGCAAATGATGGGTATTCGTTGTTTCTAATGGCTGAGTAATGTCCCAGTGTATATATAGACCGTATCTCCATTATCCATTCATCTGTCGATGGACATTGAAGCTCCTTCCACCATTTCTTTATCCACTTTTCTGTAGAGGGGCTTCATGATTCCTACCATGGTTTGACTATGTGGACATTGCTGCTGTGAACATTGGGGTGCAGGGGTCCCTTCATTTCATTAAATTTACGTATTTGTGGTAAATACCCTGTAGTTTAGTGGCTGCATCATAGGGCGGCTCTATTCTCACTTTTTCAGGACATTCCTTTCTATTTTCTGGAGTGGCTGAACAAGCCTGCATTCCCACCAAAGGTGAAAGAGACAGTTCCACTTCCTCAATATCCTCGCTTATATTTATTGTTTCCTAGCCTTGTTACTTTATCCATTCTGAGTTGTATAAGTGGGATCTTAGTGTGGTTTTCATTTCTATTTCCCTGATGACAAGTCATGTGGATCATTTTTCTCATCTGCCTGTTGGCCATATGTAGGTCTTCTTTGGAGAAATGGCTGTTTGTGCCTTCTCTCCATTTCTTCACTGGATTGTTTGTCTTGTTGGGTGCTGATGTTGTTAAGGAAATATCTTTCCTATTCTGTATGTTGCCTTTCATTTCGTCGCTTGTTGCACTGTTGTACAGATTCTACCATGATGAAGTCCTAATAGTTGGCTTTCCCTATGTTTCCCTGTTGTTTCCTATGCCTTTTGAAAGGTGCCGTGGTAGCACTCACTGCAGCTGAGGACAAAAAGTTGCTACCTGAATTCTCCTCTATGATTTTGAAGCTTTTGTGTCTCAGATTTTGGTACTTCATCCATTTTGAGATTATGTTTGTGTTTGCTGTAGTTGAATGGTCCACATTCATTCTTATGCAGGTGGCTGTCTAATTTTTTTCAGATCCATTTATTGATGAGGCATTTTTTCATTAGATATTTTTTCTTGCTTCTTGAGGAGTAGTTGCCCATAGAGTTGAGGGTCCATTTCTGCGTTCTCTGCTCTTTTCCATTGATCTATGTGTTGTTTTTGCCAGTACCAGGCTATCTTGATGATAAAGACTTTATAATAGAGCTTTTCTGCAAATATTGTTTTGCCCAACAGCTGTAGGATTTTTTTTGGCCAAAATGTTTCTATTTGGCGACTTAGGAAAGGAATTGAAGAAGATGCAAAGAGGTGGAAAAACTTCTGTACTTATGGATTAGAACAATGAATATTGTCAGGGCACCTGTGTTGCTCAGAGTTTGAGTGCCTGCAATTGGCTCAGGTTGTGATCCTGGGGTCCTGGGATGGTGTCCTGCATCAGGCTTTTGGAAGAGAGCCTGCTTCTCCCTCTGCCTAAGTCTCTACATCCGTCTGTGAGTCTCGTGAATAAATAAAAAATATTTAAGACAAAATGAAAAATAACTATTGTAAAATTTTCTATGCTGCCCAGAACCTTCTACATATTCAAAGCAATTTTTATCAAATCATCCTGGACATTTTTTCGCAGAGTATGAACATATAATCCTAAGATTTTTATGGCACACACAGAGATATTAGGGACACATTGATGCTCTGGCATTGCCCTGTTGAATTTTTTTGAAAACTATCCATTAGCCTCCCTTTTCCAGTGAAGGGTGCATTTTTCACCTGGAACTAGGACTAACCTGTTGCAAACCATAGGTATCTGTCAAAAGTCACAGTGGACACACAGAAGGAGAATAATGATACAAGAGAGTCAGAGATACTCAGACACTTTGGATCTTCACTATAAGGATGTTCTTTTATAACGTTTCAGAAGATGAGAATGTGATGACCCAGTGGGATTTGTGTCTCTCCATCACCTTACAGGGTTGTGTTGTAGTGATGGTTGTGACATATGTGCCTTGTCACTTGCGAACATGTGGTGCCCTGTGTCCTCATTTCAAAACCACCTGCATCAGTGACTCTCCATCTGGGCATGAGTTCAGATTCCCTTTAGGATTTCCTCAATGAGGGATCCCTGGGTGGCGCAGCGGTTTGGCGCCTGCCTTTGGCCCAGGGCGCGATCCTGGAGATCCGGGATCGAATCCCACATCAGGCTCCCGGTGCATGGAGCCTGCTTCTCTCTCTGCCTGTGTCTCTGCCTCTCTCTCTCTCACTGTGTGCCTATCATGAATAAAAATAAAAAATAAAAAAAAAAAAAAGGATTTCCTCAATGAAACCCCTCAAGGGACCTACATGACTTATTTACTCTTTATCACTCTTTATCATTGTATTTAAATGCAATCATTTTTGTCATGGGATATGCAAAAACCAGGTAACATGACCTGGTCATGTCAATATCTAACAGCCGTAACATCCTAATCCATAGTCTACATGTGAACTTACATGACGGTGAAGCTGTTTCAGGGAAGGTTAGTCCACTCATGGTCAGCAAGGCAGTGGAGCAGCTCCAAATGCCCAGAAGCAAGGCAGTAGTTGGTTTTGCCAATTTCACTAATATTTATACAGATACCAGCTGTCTCCAAACACGCACACTCAGAACATAATGTGAGAGGATGGAGCAAGGGATGGAGCACACATTTCCTCTGACAGTGTGCAGACCTGGACCTGAGATGGGCTTGGATGAATCTGTAAATTCACAGTGTAGTTGGCAATGGATTGTTATCATTTGCTATTGGTTTAGTTTCCTCTTTTGATGCTCACACCCTACCTTGTTGAGGCCTGTTTTCGGGATTTTATGACTCTCGTCCTGGCTGCATCAGAGAGCTGTTCTGAACATGGCCTCCTACCTCTATCCTGGAGTTGAATGTTTGCACTTCCAGTCTTCAGGGAGCCCTCACAGGAGAGCCATCAAGCCCTTTCTGTCCTCAGTTTACAACTGAACCCCATGTTCACCCTGCTTGTGTCTAAGCTGGTTTATCTCTGGCACATGAACGAGTCTCTAAACGTCAATAAGAGGGATTTCTGTGGTGTGAACCTGGCATGGTACTCTGAGCAAGGGTCTCATGGTCTCTTACTTTCTGCTTGCTTGTCTCAGGATAGAAGTTACAGGACCAAACAGGGTTCAGTTTCTGGAAACACAAATCACAACGCCTGCACTCAGACATAATGTTTACCCATCTCCAGAATCCTGTTCTTCTTAATCATCCATCACATGCTGCCATTTTTTCTTTGCAGGACTCAGGGGACCGCAGATCCTGGAAATTTCCCCACTTTGCCACTTGAGCACCATCATACCAGGTTCACTCCATGCAGGACCAGAATTCTTTTTTTTTTAATTGGTGTTCAATCTGCCAACATACAGAATAACACCCAGGGCTCATCCCATCAAGTGCCCACATCCGTGCCCATCACCCAGTCACCCCCACCCCACCCACCTCCTTTTCTACCACCCCTTGTTCGTTTCCCAGAGTTAGGAGTCTCTCATGCTCTGTCTCCCTTTCTGATATTTCCGACTCATTTTTTCTCTTTTCCCCTTTATTCCCTTTCACAATTTTTATATTCCCCAAATGAATGAGACCATATAATGTTTGTCTTTCTCCGATTGACTTATTTCACTCAGCATATTACCCTCCAGTTCCGTTCACATCGAAGCAATTGGTGGGTATTTGTCGTTTGTAATGACTGAGTAATATTCCATTGTATACATAGACCACATCTTCTTTATCCATTCATCCTTCGATGGACACCGTTTTTCCTTCCACAGTTTGGGTATTGTGGACATTGCTGCTATAAATTCGGGGTTCAGTGCAGGATCAGAATTCTTAAGGTTCACACGTTCCTCTCTTGTCCTTAAAATCCTTGACAGTAGCTTCTGCAAGCAACCTCTTTCTTACTGTCATCCCAATAGTTGACTCTCCCCTAAGTCAACACTCCACAGCTCCAACACTCCAAAACCTGCTCAGTATTATTTTTTAAGATTCTATTTGCTTATTCACAAGAAACACACACACACACACAGATACTCAGTATTTTTTATGAGTATTGCAGTTTATATTCTTTCATCTCTGATCAATTTCTCCGATGTTTGAAATGATTCAATAAGCATCCAGCTATTCCAGGGATGTGACAAGCCCTGAGTCGCCCTAATCCTCTGACATCTTAACTCCTTCCTCCCATATTTTCTTATACTAAAGATGGTGTGTTGAATTCTTTCTGATTTATATGTTGGTTGTCCACCTTGAACTCTGGTATTTTGTTTCAGAATGTCCTAAACTTATTTCACCCCCGACTCTGATTCTGGATCCTATGGACTTTTTTTTGTTTGTACAAGCCTATTCAATATTGTACAATCATTATGTTATGTTGCAGGAATTACATGCTGACCTATGGGGTTCATACACCTAAGGTCATCCAACAAGTGACATAAAGAGGCAATGCACCTCCTAGGAGTGAGATGGGGCTTCTAGGAGGGCAGGTAGTTTTCCCACGGACTAGAATTTCAGGAATATTATAGGCAAGACTCCATGTCTTTGTGAAGTGGACACAGGCACCTTTTGGTTGGTGGGCTCTTCTGGCAGTTTTCCTGATGCATATGATCCATTCAAAGTTGGAATGTGGGGATCCCTGGGTGGCGCAGCGGTTTAGCGCCTGCCTTTGGCCCAGGGCGCGATCCTGGAGACCCGGGATCGAGTCCCACATCGGGCTCCCGGTGCATGGAGCCTGCTTCTCCCTCTGCCTGTGTCTCTGCCTCTCTCTCTCTCACTGTGTGCCTATCATAAATAAATAAAAAAAAATCAAAGTTGGAATGTGTTAGATTTGGAGACAGAACAGAAGTCGTGTGCACAGCCACAGGGTCAGAGGGACTGATCTGAGAAAACCAAATTTAAGGTTGATTAGAGGCACAGATTGAAATTGAGTTGAAACTGAATTTTCCTGACACATTTGGTTTTTTCCTTTTATTTTATTATTTTTTAATAAATTTATTTTTTATTGGTGTTCAATTTGGCAACATACAGCATAACACCCAGTGCTCATCCTGTCATGTGCCCCTTCAGTGCCCACCACCCAGCCACCACCACCCCCACCCTCCTCCCTTCTACCACCCTTACTTCTTTTCTCATAGATAGGAGTCTTCCATGTTCTGTCTCTCTGATATTTCCTACCCATTTATTCTCCCTTCCCCTCTATTCCCTTTCACTATTATTTATATTCCCCAAATGAATGGGACCATATAATGTTTGTCCTTCTCTGATTGACTTATTTCACTCAGCATAATACCCTCCAGTTCCATCCACATCGAGTCCAATGGTGGGTATTTGTCATTTCTAAGGGCTGAGTAATATTCCATTATATATATAAACCACATCTTCTTTACCCATTCATCTTTCAATGGACACCGAGGCTCCTTCAACAGTTTCCTGCCACACTTATTATCAAAAATACCCGATAAATCTGTCGAGGGGTTCAAGGGTAGATATTTTTCTTCTCTTAGATGGAATATACTATTTGAATGTAAAAGGAATTCATCAAAAACTTAGAGTGGAAAGGCAGCATTACACTGTTTATTTAGGAGGGATAAGAAAAATAGACATATAGGCTATATAATGGAAAATGTTCATCCTGACATCAGTTTATTATATCCCAAACTGCATGAATGTAGCTCATTCAGCATCAGGTAAGCTTATCAAAGCCATTACAGAAAATCACAGATTTGACTGGAGTGACACACATTGACTGAGTTGATAGAGAGTTACAAATCCAAGTACATTACCTGAAACACTGAAATTCAGCTATATTCTAAATTTAGCAGAATCTTGTGATCCTTGATACAGCAGGGGTCCACATATCTCAGGAACCCTGTCAGTCTGTCCATCAGGTGTTTCAAGAGGGCCAGTAAGTCCTGTGGAGAGGAGCACAGGCCAAGATTCTGACTCACTGAAATGTGCACCAGAACATATGAACAAAACCTCTACAATTTAAGGGGTAGGATAAAATCACTCTATGGGGACACTTGACACCTAAAAGCCAAGATTGACATGCTAAAAGCATTACAAAGAACCACGTGGACACAAAATCTGAAGTCTGGAATATTACTTAATAAAATCATAGTTTCTCAAAGCAGTCATTACGAGCACACTAAGGCAGTCACAGCAGTTTGACAAGTAGGGCAAGAGGAGAACAGGTAGGACTCGAGATCCAGGAGTTATCAGGTAACATTCAAAAACATGGTGTGGTGAAAAATGCCACTAAACAATTATGAAAAATAAGGGAAGAAAGTTGGAGGAGGTCCTTTCATTGATCCTTCAGGTGTAGATATCAGCTCATTGTGTGTGACCTCTACCATCCCCTTGTTGAAACCTAAGGCCCATGAGATGGGAGGAGGAGGTGGGGCCTTCGGGAGCATGTAAGTCAGCAGTTGGATCCCCATGATGGGATCAGGAACCTTATTCACCAGGACGTGGAAATCTCCATGCCTCCTGTTCCATATGAGGTGACAGGGAAAGGACAGAATAGGACGTGGGTGCTCTCCAGACACCACATCTGCATGCACCTGGACGTAAGATGTCGCAGACTCCAGAACTATAGGAAATGAAGGTCGTTCTTTGATTTGCTAAATCCATTTAGATGTTACAGCAGCCAGCACAGGCTAAAGTTTTCTTCTTCTACCTTTTCTTCTTCTTCTTCTCCTTCTCCTCCTCCTCCTCCTCCTCTTCCTTCTTCTTCTTCTTCTTCTTCTTCTTCTTCTTCTTCTTCTTCTTCTTAATAATAATAATAATTATTATTTTTATTATTACTATTATTATTTAATTAAATCCAATTTTCAAAAATTTACTATACACCCAGTGCTCATTACATCACGTACCCTCCTTAATGCCCATCACCCAGTTACCCCATCCCCACAATAACCTCCCTTCCAGTGACCCTCAGTTTAATTACCAGAGTTAAGTGACTCTCATGGTTTACCTTCCTCTCTAGTATTACCCCGGTCAGTTCCACTCCTTCCCTTTTGGTCTCTTTCAATATTTCTTATACTCCACATATGACTGAGACCATATCATTGCGTATCAGTGATTGGTTTATTTTCTTCAATATAATACCTCAAGTTCTAGCCATGTTGATGTGAATGTTCCTTCATGTTATACATAATTACTTGCGACTTAATTATACTTCAATTTATATATAAACCACATCTTCTTTATCCTTTTTCCTGTCAAGGAACACCATAGTTCTTCCCAGTTTAGTTATGGTGAACATCGCTGCTGTGAACACTGGGGTGCAGGTGACCCTTCATTTAACTATATCTGTGTCTCTGAAGCTAATACCCAGTATAGCAATGGCTTGTTCATAGGGTGGCTCTATTCTCAGTTTTTGAATAAATTTGATTCCATTATCTGAGGAGCCTGCACCAGCTTTCATTCCTACCAACAGTGGAAGAGTTCTCCCTTTCTCCACATGCTCTGCAATATTTGTCATTTCCAGCCGTGTTAGTGTATCCATTCTGAGTTGTAGAAGTGGTATCTCCTTGTGATTTTCATTTGTATTTTCCTGATAAAAATTCATGTGGATCATTTTGCTTTTTTTAAATAATAAATTATTTTTTATTGGTGTTCAATTTGCAAACATACAGAATAACACCCAGTGCTCATCCCGTCAAGTGCCCCCCTCAGTGTCTGCCACTCAGTCACCCCCACCTGCCGCCCTCCTCCCCTTCCACCACTCCTAGATCATTTCCCAGAGTTAGGAGTCTTCCATGTTCTGTCTCCCTTTCTGATATTTCCTACCTATTTCTTCTCCCTTCCCCTCTATTCCCTTTCACTATTATTTATATTCCCCAAATGAATGAGACCATATAATGTTTGTCTTTCTCCGATTGATTTTTTTCACTCAGCGTAATACCCTTCAGTTCCATCCATGTCGAAGCAAATGGTGGGTTTACCTCCTGTAGGAATACATATCACATATGTATACCTCTTGCAGGAATACATATCATAAAATTTTCTTAAAATAAATAAAATGAAATTAGAAAAAATAAGTATACAATATACATATAATATAAACATTAAAGAGAAAATTTAAGAACAAAATAATGATGTGAAGATTAATTACATTAAACAAGTAAGGAAATTGGGAAGACAAAAGAGAGAAATGGTCATTCTAAGTAGACAAATATCTGATTCTCTGGGAAAGGAGATGAACGATATATGGAAGAAGCACATAACACAAAATTATAGTACAAATACACCAAGGTCCTACGTGGAGCCTCAGGTGGAAGCTGTCCTCTCCCCAAGGTCACCAGCTGGTTCTGAAGATCAGGTGTACACTGTGCACATGCAGAGACCACAAACTTTTACTGGACCCATGAGGATCCTCATGGTTAGGATCTGGATTGGAGGAACTCCCACCTGCATAGAACAACTCCTTGATCTTTCAGGTGCTGATATCAGTTCCCTGGGTGTGACCTCTACCATCTGCATGCTGAAACCTGTCGCCCATGTGATGTGAGGTAGATGTGGAGCCTTAGCGGAGCACTTAGGTCAGAAGGTGTGCAGCCTCATGATGGGATCAGGTCGCTTATACACCAGGACTGGGAAAGCTCCCTGCACGCTGGACCAATGTGAGGTGACAGGGAATGGACAGGCTAGGATGTGGGTGGTCGCCAGACACCACATATGCCTACTCTTGGACCTCAGGGTTTCCAGGCTCCAAGTCTATGGGAATGAGTGTCTGTTGTTTGATTCATCAAGTCCATGTAGGATGTTCCAGCAGGGGAACCAGGATAAGGTCGTTTATATTGTCTTTATTTAAATGCAATTTGCTAGCATATTGTATAACACACAGTCCTCTTCACATCACATGCCCTCCTTAATGCTGATCTGTTGTGCCCAACATTGCAAATCTGAGAAACCCCCAAGGAGCCGACACCGATGCAAGTGCAAGAGGGTTTATTAGCAAGCTCGAGCTTGGATCCCAGTATACCCAACACAGTGGAGCAGGAACTCTGACCCCGAAGTGGGTTACAGCTGTGTTTTTTATGGGCTGGTCTAAGGGATTTTCAGAAGTGGTGGAGGAATTTCTCAAGTTTTGTTTACATTCTGATATGGGGCTTTCAAGGGCATGGAGCTCTGTTCTCATTCTAATATGGAGCTTTCTGCCACTGGCTTGGGCCGTTGTCTTGTGATATGGGATTCCCTGCGGAGGACATTCTGCAGTTTTTTCTGTAAAATTCAGCTCTTCTTTACAGGGGTCTTAGATGGCTGTACTTGTGATAATGCTAAACTTGAGGTGGAATGGCCTTAAATTTTCTCAGCCTCCACATTTCTCCCTCACAGAGGAACCTAAGGACAGACCCAATCGTGGGTCCACGTTGGTCTCCGATTGAGCCAGGGGAATGATTAAACCATGATTCAAACCAACCTTGTTGCTGTTCTTGCTCCCGTTTATGTCTAGCCAAACCTTTTCTGACTTTTGCCACAGATTCCCGGACCTTTCCTGAGTGGCCAGTAAAGAAGCAACGCTCCTCTTTTGGGGCAGCACATAACCCCCCTCCTTGCTTGCGAAAGCCTCTCTACACTTAAGATGCTCCCATCTTTTTAAACCTTAAAAGACTTTAAAAGTAAGGCTGAATTGGGTTCACATTTTTAAATGGCTAATGGAGATTGGTTCTGGCATGAAGAGGACAGGCATAAGCAACATTAGTGGAGAAAGTGAGAACGGTGCAGTCTTAGCTTTAGGGGATTGTGGCCTTTCCATTCTGGAACAAAGTCCATGATAATGGCGTGTGGGTCAGCTGGCCAGACGTGGGGGTTGTGGACCCAGGGAGTAATCCCATCGACCTTGAGAGCATTTGGTGTGGTCAGGATCACAATGTAGTGTCCCTTCTAGTGAGGTTGAAGTGTCTGGTGTTGGTATCTCCTCACCTACACCCAGTCACCTGGCCGGTATCCTTGGGGACCCAGAGGTCGCCCAGTCTTTTAGAAGGCCCTCAGTTATGGTCACAACTGCTCATGGATTCGTTGTAACATTTGGAGGGAGAAAAGGAGTTGGTGATCATCAAATTCAGCAAGCACCTCAGGTTTTAAATTGGATATAATAGGTGGAGCAAGACCCAACATGATCTTGTAGGGAGTCAGTCCGATCTTATACAGGAATTTCCTCACCCTATATGGGGCGAAGGGGAGGAGAGTCACCCAGTCCCCGCCAGTCTCCAGGGCTAATTTAGTTAAAGTCTCCTTTAATATTCTGTTCAGGCTCTCTACCTGTCCTGAGCTTTAGGATCTATATGCACAATGTAATTTCCAGTCTGCCCCAAGTGCTAGTGCCACTCCCTGTGTTACCTTAGAGACGAATCCTGAGCTGTTGTCTGATCCAATCTTAACAGGAAAACCATACCTCAGTTTTTTACCCAGTGGCTCTCTTCTTTGCAATAAGCAGATTGGTTTTTGTTCAGCTTAGGGCACTCCTGACGGGGACCAGGGCCATCCTCCTTACATGTCCCTGAAGCCAGCTTCTTGAGGTGCCTCAGTCGTTCCCGTGGGTCCTCCGTGGTTGTGGCCAGCAGGATCTTGGCCAGGTTTCAGGTCTGCTGGTCACATAGTTTGGCTTGTTTCTCTTCCAGACTTTCTCTATTATTATAGACTCTTTCTGCTACTACTACTAAGTCCTGTAATCTCTTCTCTCCTAGTCTCTCTACTCCTGCAATTTCTTTTTAATGTCCAAAGTAGCCTGGTTAACAGAAGCCATGATAATTGCAGCCTTTGTTTCTGGGGCTTCTGGGTTCATAAGGGTGTACTGCCTAAAAGCTTCCATGATTCTATCTAAGACGGTTGCTGGACTCTCATCCTTACCTTGTCTCACATCATATACCTTGGCCAGATTGGTAGGCTTGCAAGCGGCAGACTGGAGACCTGCCATTAGAGTCTGGCGGTAGACCTGGAGCCTCTCCTTACCTTCAGCTGAGTTGTAGTCCCAGGTGGGGCGGGATAGAGAGAAGGCAGCATTTATGAGGTCTGGGTTTTGAGTCAGCTGTCTGTCCTCTCCCAGGACAGACTTCCAGGCTTCCATCTGAATTCGTTCTCTCTCTTCGGTGGTGAAGAGATCCTGCAAGAACTGTTGTCAGTCATCCGAAGTAGGCTGGTGGGTAAAGAGAATAGTATCTAAAAGCCCGATTAGATCTCTTGAATCTGGAATCTCCAACCAGGCACATGCACATGAGAATCAGCACAGCAACCCCCACCCGCAGAATGCCAGCTGTAAGGTTAGAAGAGCAGCAAGTTCTTGACCAGCAGCGCTGGAAACCTAGAGAGGTATAGAGAAGGATTTACAGTATATAGAACTAGATGGTACTTTTCCTTCTTTTCCTGTTTACTTTTGGTTTTTTCCCCCTTTTTAATTCTTCTTTTCTTTTTTTTCTCTCCTTTGTGATTCTTGGAATTTATTGTTTACTACTTAGTTTTAAAATTTGATTTTCAGTTAAGGGTATCTTTTGCTTTATTTCATTCCGTAATTTGTTTTCCATTCCTGGCCTCCTACTTTGTCAGAATTATCTAGGGTGAAATTTACTCAGGTTGTGGTTAATATTCTTAATGCAGCCCGCTGAAACAGCCACTCTGCACTGAGCAAAATGACTAGACAGAAGAAATAACCACAAAAGAAAGAAACAGAAACAATACTCTCTGCCTCAGACTTACAAAACTTGGATTACAACTCATATTCAGAAACCCAATTCAGAAGCATAATTGGAAAGCTACTAGTGGCTTTGGAAAAAAGCATAAAGGATTCAAGAGACTTCATGAATTCAGAATTTACATCTAATTAGACCAAATTTAAAAATCTCAATCAAATGAGATGCAATCTAAAATGGAAGTGCTAATGATGAATCTGCTTTTTTAATAATAAATTTATTTTTTATTGGTGTTCAATTTGCCAACATACAGAATAACACGCAGTGCTCATCCCATCAAGTGCCCACCTCAGTGCTAATGATGAGTCTTAATGACATAGAAGAAAGAGTGAGTGACATAGAATACAAGTTGATAGCAAGGAAGTAAGCTGAGGAAAAAAAACGGAAAATAATTAAAAGAACATGAGGAAAGGTTAAGGGAAATAAATGATGGGTGTGCACACTCCTCACCACTTCTTGTCTTGAAGGCCCAGGAGCAGGTTCAGATGGAGGTTCTGGGCAGGTTTCCTGTAGGGCTCTATATCTTCTCCATGGAGCAGATTCCCCCCAGGGAGCCTCTATAGACTCAAGATTCTGAGTTGACTTCTTCAGTGTGTGATTTTAAAATTTGTTTCTTTATAAGAAACAGTTATTTCTATATTCACAGAGCACACAGTGGCTTACACTTCTTTAGACTTGTCACTAAATAGGAATAAATTACTAATATCTCCATGTTGAGGATGTCCAAAATAGGTCAACCTATATATGCACCTATAAAAAAATCGATGTAGAGAGAAACAATATGAAATATTGGGAAATGGTTAGTGATCTCAAGAAAGCAGCACAAATCATGAAATGATAATAGAAGATGCCTGAGGTACTACCCAGGGTCTCAGGTGGAACCTGTCTTCTCCCAAGGTCACCAGGTGGTACTGAAGGTCATGGGTACACTGTGCACAGAGACCAGAAGCTTCTACTGGATCCATGTTTATCCCCAGGATGAGGAGCTGGATTGGAGAACCTTCCACCTGCAGGGAATAACTCATTGACCAGTCAGGTGCTGATATCAGTTCCCTCTGTGTGACCTCTACCATGCCCATGTTGGAACCTAATGACATTGAAATGGGGAAGGAGGTGGAGCCTTAGGGGAACACTTAGGTAAGGACGGTGAAGCCTCAGGATAGGACCCTATCAAAACACCACCAACATTTTTCTAGACAATGCAACAAGCCTAAAATTTGTAAATAAACAGAAAAGATTTTGAGTGAGCAAAAGAATGTTGAAACAAAAACAAATCAGGGCAGCCCGGGTGGCTCAGCGTTTTAGCACTGCCTTTTTGTCCAGGGCTTGATCCTGCAGACCTGGGAACAAGTCCCATATCAGGCTCCCTATATGGTGCCTGCTGCTCCCTCTGCCTGAGTCTCTACCACTATCTCTGTATCCCTGTGTCTCTCATGAGTAAATTAATAAAAACTTAAAAAAATGAAAAAGCCATCACAATTCCAGATTTCAAAGTTGTGATCATCAAAACAGTATAATAGTGACAGTAAAGCATGCACATAGTCAATGGAATAGAAAAAGAACCCATAAATGGACACACAGCTCTATGGCCAACGTATCCTCGACAAATTACAAAAGACTATTGACTGGAACAAGGGCACTCTCTTGAACAAGTGGTGTTGGGAACATTGGACAGCTGCAAATAGAATGAACCTGGGCCACATTCTTACACTCCACACAAAGATAAACTCAGAGTAGATGAAAGACCTAAATGTGAGGCAAGAAACTATCAAAATCAAGGAGAATTTGTGACCTCGGCCACAAGAGGTTCTTCATACTCGAAACTCCAAAGGGAAGGCAAACAAAAGTAAAAGTGAACTCTATGCACTACATAAAGGAAGGAGCTGTAGTACAGCTGTGGAAATACAACATAATTAAAAAGCAACCTAACAACTGGAAAAGATAGGGATGCCTGTGTAGGTTGAACATCTGTCTTTGGCACAGGGAGTATAGAGCTCTAGGATTGAGACCAGCATTAGGCTCCGTGTGGGGAGCCCACTTCTCCCTCTGCCGGTCTCTGAATCTCTCACTCCATCTCTGATGAATAAATAAATAACATCTTCCAAAAGAATAAAAACAATGGGAGAAGAGATTTGCAAATCTATCTCCAGATTAAGGCTAGTTTCCAAAATCGAAAAATAAATTACCAAACTAAACACCACAAAGTGAAAACTACAATAAGAAATGGGCAGAGGACATGATGATTCACCTTGTCCTGATTTGTGTTGTAGACTGTCACTTTATATTAGGTAGGTCATCCACATACAAAATGAAATGTATTGTCTCCTCTAGGTCTACCTTATATCAACTGCTTACCCGAATGATGCACATGCAATGAAATGCCGGGACTCCTGCACCCCGATGCTTAGAGCAGCAATGTCCACAATAGGTAAACTGGAGAAGGAGACTCGGTGACCATCGAAAGATGAATGGATAAAGAAGATGTGGTTTATGTATACAATGGAATATTACTCAGCCATTAAAAATGACAAATAACCACCATTTGCTTCAATGAAGATGGAACTGGAGCATATTATGGCTGAGTGAAATAAGTCAATCGGAGAAGGACAAACGTATGGTCTCATTCATTTGGGGAATATAAATAATAGTGAAAGGGAATAGAAGGGAAGGGAGAAGAAATGTGTAGAAAATATCAGAAATGGAGTTAGAACATGGAAGACTCCTAACTCTAGGAAATGAACTAGGGGTGGTGGAAGAGGATAATGGAGGGGGGAAGGGGTGAATGGGTGAAGGGCACTGAAGGGGGCACTTGACGGGATGAGCACTGGGTGTTATTTTGTATGTTGGCAAATTGAACACCAATAAAAAAAATTATTATTTAAAAAAGGCTGCAATAAACATAGGATGCATTTAAAAAACAAATAGAACAGACAATGCATCCTGAAGACAAGAGGAAAATGCTTTCTGCCCCGGACTGGAGGACCTACCAGTAAACGTAGCAAGAAAACTACATTAAAAAACAAAGAAAAAGTGGTAACCTGTAAAGAAAATAATTAGTTTTCCTATGACAATGTCTTAATAGAGTCAATGAGTAAAAACGTCACATAAAAACTGGAAGAAATAACTCATGAGCTCAGCAAAAGAATCAGTATATAAAATCAGCAAATAAAGACTGCTAACTCTGGGAAACGAACTAGGGGTGGTAGAAGGGGAGGAGGGCGGGGGGTGGGAGTGAATGGGTGACGGGCACTGGGGGTTATTCTGTACGTTAGTAAATTGAACACCAATAAAAAATTAAAAAAAAATAAAAAAAATAAAATCAGCAAATAAAATAAAGATATATTCCTACATAATAAATACAAATTACATGTACAAAATTTTAAAAAAATGATCTGATTTCCACTAGCACCAAAAATAAATATTTAGGATTAAAATTTATTAACAAGATGAAATATCTCCAGAAAATGTCCTATACTGATGTGTCTTTTGAAATGAATCAAGAAATTCAAAAATAACTGTCATTAGAACTTCATATAGTCAGAGGGTCATCTACACAAATTGCTATAGAATTGTGGTGCAACACTTGTGTTGGCTTTAAATACACGAATGTAAGTCTGTAGCTGGTCATATGGTCAGAGGACATGCAAATAGGGCCTTCCCTTCACTGATTAAACCAGCCCAGTCCGGACCCTGCAGCTGGGAGAGGAGCCCCAGCCCCAGCATCCCCAGGTGACCCGATTCAGTGATCAGGACACAACACAGACAAATTACCATGGAGTCTGTGCTCAGCTGGGTTTTCCTTGTCGCTATTTTACAAGGTAATTCATAGAGAACCAGAAACCTTGAGTCTGTGAGTGAAGGTGAGTGAGGGAAAGAGGGGATGTGGGACAGTTGTTTGACCAGGATGTCTTGTGTCTGCAGGTGTCCAGGGTGAGGTGCAGCTGGTGGAGTCTGGGGGAGACCTGGTGAAGCCTGCGGGGTCCCTGAGACTGTCCTGTGTGGCCTCTGGATTCACCTTCAGTAGCTACAGCATGAGCTGGGTCCGCCAGGCTCCTGGGAAGGGGCTGCAGTTGGTCGCAGGTATTAACAGCGGTGGAAGTAGCACATACTACACAGACGCTGTGAAGGGCCGATTCACCATCTCCAGAGACAACGCCAAGAACACAGTGTATCTGCAGATGAACAGCCTGAGAGCCGAGGACACGGCCATGTATTACTGTGCAAAGGACACAGTAAGGCAAACTCAGTGTAAGCCCAGACACAAACCTCCCTGTAGAAGGGGATCAGGACCACCAGGGGGTGCACACTCCTCACCACTTGTGTCTTGAAGGCCCAGGAGCAGGTGCAGAGGCTGGTTCTGGGAAGGTTTCCTGTCAGGGACCGGGCTTCCTCTCCATGGAGCAGTTTCCCCCCAGGAGCCCCTCTGAACACTTGATCATGTGTTTACCTATTCAGTCTCTTTCTTAGAGACCTAGAATTCAAATATAGAACTTGCACTTACTTGTACTTAAATTCTCCTGACCCGAAATTTTAATCAATTACAAATAACTCAATTCACATCATCTGAACCTTTTAATGAGTCCTAGTGGTGATCACTGAGGATCACAGGACCCCAAGCTAACATGCTGTCTTGCACATTGCGGTATAGCAGAATCCCCAGTCAACATAAGAGTAAAGAGACATTCTACAAAAATGTTAATAACAGCCTGGGAGTGAGAGAGATTTCCCGCATGACATCATGACATGGTAGGGATGTGGACTCAGAGGTCATTCACACAAAGCGCGCACACACACACACACACACACACAATAACATAGTATAACCATTCATCACCTTCACCTTCATGTCTGATGAGAGCCAGGCAGGCCTCTCATCAGGTCATAAATGCCTGGATGGTGCCGGGGAAGGACACTGGCTCCGGGTATGTGTTGTGGGTCAGTGGTGGGATGGGGTCCTGCTCCAGGAGGGGCTTGTATGGTGTTAGTGTCCCAACTGCATCAAAAGAGGGAACTCCTCGGTTACTGTTTGATTTCTTATCCTTTGGGTGCAGGAGAAGAATGAGCAAGGAATGTCAGGGAGGTAACAGGCAGTAAAGACTGCACATGGTGTGAGGAATCATTTCACTAAACAAGCATCAAACTGGAAGGAAAAAAGAGAAACATGGTCATTCTCGGTAGACAGATGTCTGAATCATAGGGAAAGGAGATGAATAATATATGGAAGCAACACGAAACTTTAAATAATACTACAAATAGGCCAAGATCCTTCTCAGGTCTCAGATGGAAGGTGTCCTCTCCCCAAGGTCACAATCTGGTTCTGAAGGTCATGTATACACCATGTGCTCATAGACCAGAAGCTTCTACTGGATCAATGAGGAACCTCAGTGTGATGAGGTGGATTGGAGAACCTTCCACCTGCAGGGAATAACTCATGGATCCTTCTGATGCTGATGTCAGATCACTGTGTGTCACCTTTACCATGCCCATGTTGGAACCGAAAGTCCATGAGATGGGGAAGGAGGTGGAGCCTTAGGGGAACATTTAGGTAAGGAGGTGCAGCCTCATGATAGTATCAGGGCCCTTATAAACCAGGACTGGGAAAGTTCCCTGCACCCTGGCCCCATGTGAGGTGATGGGGAAAGGATGGGGTAGGACGTGGGTGCTCTCCAGAGACCACATCTGCCTGCACCTGGACCTCAGACGTCCCAGATTCCAGATCTGTGAGAATGAGTGCCTGTTGTTTGATCGTCCCAGTCCATGTATGATGTTCCAGGAATTTTTTCCATTTTTTTCTTTGTTGAAATTGAATTTACCAATATTTACTACACACTCAGTGCTCATCATATCACATCCCCTCCTTAACTCCCATCACCCAGTTCCCCATCCCACACCCCCTCTCTTCCAGCGACCCTCAGGTTTTTTTCCCCCAGAGTTACGTGTCTCCCATGATTTGTCTTCCTTGTAATATTACCCCACTTAAGTTTCACTCCTTCCCTTATGGTCTCTTTCAATATTTCCTATACTCCACATATGGGTGAGACCATATCATTACCTTTCTGTGATTAATTTCTCTCACTATAATAGCTCCTGTTCCATCCATGTTGAAGGAAATGCTATTTCATGTTATTCATCATTTCTGACAGGTGTGTAATATCCCATTGTATATATAAACCACATATTTTGTATATTTTTTTGGAGTTCGATTTGCCTACATATAACAGCTAGTACTCATTCCGTCAATTGCCCCCTCAGCTCCTGTCATCCAGGTACCCCAACCCACCAACCAACTCCCCTTCCACTACTCCTTCCTTTTTTCCCCCATAGGTAGGAGTTTCTCATGTACTGTTACTGTCTCTGATAATTCTCACTCATTCTATCTCCTTTCCCCATTGTTCCCTTGCACTATTTTTATGTACTTTGTATGTGTGAAACCATATAATGTTTGTCCTTCACTGAATCACTTACTTCACTCAGCATAATCCCTTCCAGTTCCATCCACATTGAAGCAAATGGTGGTTATTCGTCATTTCTAATGGCTGAGTAATGTCCCATTGTATATATAAACCACATCTTCTCTAAACATTCATCTGTCGAAGGACACCGAGGCTCATTCCACATCTTCTTTATCACTCTTCTGTAGAAGGGAATCATGATTCCTCCCACAGTTTGGCTATTCTGGACATTGTTGCTGTGAATATTGGGGTGCAAGGGTCCCTTAATTACATTAAATTTGCATTTTTGGGGTAAATACCATGTAATTCAATGGCTGTGTCCTAGGGTAGCTCTATTCTCACTTTTTCAGGACATTCCATTCTGTTTTCTGGAGTGGCTGAACAAGCCTGCATTCCCACCAAAAGAAGAGAAAGTTCCACTTTCTCAATATCCTCGCTTATATTTATTGCTTCCTGCCTTGTTACTTTATCCATTCTGAGTTGTGTAAGTGGGACCTTAGTGTGGTTTTCATTTGTATTTCCCTGATGTCAAGTGTTCCTGCTGGATTTCCCATGGGTGGGGCAGGAAGAGAAGATGGGGTGTTGGAGATCAAGGAGCGAGCAGGTAACACTCAAGAATACTGTGTGATGACAAATTCCACTTAACAATTATGAGGGAACAAATGTGAAGGAGGACCTTCCACCTGCAGGGAATAACTCATGGATCCTTCGGGTGCTGATATAGCTAACTGTGTGTCATCATATCTACCATCCTCAGGTTGGAACCTCACATCTATGTGATGGAAGAAGGAGTTGGGACCTTAGGGGAACAATGAGGTCAGGAGATGGAGCCTCGTGATGCGATCAGGAACCTGATCAGGAACCATCAGTACATGGAAAGCTCAATGTCCCCTGGCCCCATTTGAAAGGGGGAGAAAGGACATGCTAGGACATGGGCGCTCCAGACACCACATCTGCCTGCACCTGGACCTTAGACTTCCCAGACTCCAGAGCTGTGAGAATGAGCGTCTGTTGTTTAGTCCACTGAATCTGGGAATGTGGTGACATCACCCAGAAACACTTAAACAGGGTCTCACCTCTTATTTGTCCTATACTAGTCTGTTATCTAGTCATTTGCAAATATT
Organism: Canis lupus baileyi; assembly: GCF_048164855.1. Lineage (NCBI taxonomy): Eukaryota > Metazoa > Chordata > Mammalia > Carnivora > Canidae > Canis > Canis lupus. The sequence continues at coordinate 76,378,865 of NC_132846.1, forward strand.
TTCTCCCATTCTGTAGGTTGTCTTTGAGTTTTGTTGACGGTATCTTTTGCTGTGCAAAAGCTTCTTATCTTGATGAAGTCCCAATAGTTCATTTTTGCTTTTGTTTCTCTTGCCTTCATGGATGAATCTTGCAAGAAGTTACTGTGGCCAAGTTCAAAAAGGGTGTTGCCTGTGTTCTCTACGATTTTGATGGAATCTTGTCTCACATTTTGATCTTTCATCCATTTTTTGTTTGTCTTGTGTTTTGTGTAAGAGAATGATCTAGTTTCATTCTTCTGTACATGGCTGTCCAATTTTCCAAGCACCATTTATTGAAGAGACTCTTGTTTTTTCCAGTGGATAGTCTTTCCTGCTTTGTCGAATATTAGTTGACCATAGAGTTCAGTGTCCACTTCTGGTTCTCCATTCTGTGCAATTGATCAATGTGTCTGTTTTTGTGCCACTACCAGAATGTCTTGATGATCACAGCTTTGTAGTAGAACTTGGAATCCAGCATTCTGATGCCCCAGTTCTGGTTTTCCTTTCAGTATTACCATGGCTATTTGGAGTTTTTTCTGATTCCACACAAACCTTAAGTTGATTTGTTCCAACCCTCTGAAGAAAGTCTGAGGTATTTTATAGGAATTGCATTGAACGTGTAAATTGCCCTGGGTAGCTTTGACATTTTCACAAAATTAATTCTTCCAATCCATGAGCATGGAATATTCATCAATATTCTTGTTTCTTCCTCAATTTCTTTCAGAAGTGTTCCATCGTTTATAGGGTATAGAAACTGTACCTCTTTGGTTAGGGTTAATCCTGGGTATCTTATGCTTTTGGGTGCAATTTAAGATTTTTTTTCATGCCTTAACATTTCATTCTTTTATCTCATTGCTAGTGTACAGTAATGGAAGTGATTTCTGGGCATTTATTTTGTATCCTGCCACACTGCTGAATTTCTGTATGAGTTCAATCAACCTTGGGGTGGAGTCTTTTGAGTTTTCTAGATACAATGTCATGTAATCTGCGAAGACAGAGGTTTTGACTTCTTTTTTTTTCTTTTTTGGTTTCGACTTCTTGTTTGCCAATATGAATGCCTTTTGTTTCTTTTTGTTGCCTTATTGCTGAGGCTAGGGCTTCTAGTACTATGTTGAATAGCAGTGATGAGAGTGTATATCCCTGTCTTGTTTCTGATCTTAGGGGAAAGGCTCCCAGTGTTTCCCCATTGAGAATGATATTTGCTGTGGGCTTTTCGTAGATGGCTTTCAAGATGCTGAAGTATGTTCCCCTTATCGCTACGCACTGAAGAGTTTTGATCAGGAATGGATCCTGTATTTTGTCAAATGCTTTCTCTGTTTGTATTGAGAAGATCCTATGGTTCTTGTCTTTTTTTCTTGTTGATATGATCTATCATATTGATTGCTTTATGAGTGTTGAACCAGCCTTGCATCCCAGGTATAAATCCCATTGGTCATGGTGAATTATTTTGTTAATATTCTCTTGTGTCCTATTGGCCAGTGTCTTGTTGAGAATTTTTGCATCTGCGTTCATCAGGGTTATTGGTCTATAATTCTCCATTTTGGTGGAGTCTTTGTCTAGTTTTGGATTTAAGGTGATTCTGGCCTCATTAAAAGAGTTTGGAAGTATTCTGTCCCTTTCTATCTTCCAGAACAGCTTTAGTAAATACGTATGGCTTCTTCTTTAAATGTTTGATAGACTTCCCTGGGAAGCCATCTGAACCTGGATTTTTGTGTCTTGGGAGATTTTAGACGACTGCTTCAATTTCCTCCTTGGTTATTTGCCAGTTCGGATTTTCTATTTCTTCGCATTCCAGTTTTGCTCATTTGTGGTTTTCCAGAAAAGCATTAATTTCTTCTGGATTGCCTAATTTATTGGCATAGAAGTGGTCCTAATATGTTTTTAAAATCGTTTGTATTTCCTTCCTATTGTTTGTGAGCTATTGGGACATCATCAAGATAAAAAGCTATGCACAGCATAATAGTCAACAAAACTCAAAGCCAACCTAAAGAATGGGAGAAGATATTTGTAAATGACCTATCGGGTGAAGGGCTAATATACAATATCTTTTAAAAAAGTTATCTAGGTTAGTTGCTGGTATGAGGTGAGTTGAGAACCCTTACTCCTCCATGATCTTGCCCCCAACATTGTATGTATGTATGTATGTATATATGTATGTATGTATTTATTTATAGACAAAGTGACAAAATAGTTTGAGGGTAACAGAAAATCTCAAGATTCTTCAATGAGCACAAAGCCTGACCAGGGGCTTGATCCAAGGAACCTGTATCATAGTCTCAGCAGAAATCAAGAATCAATGGTTAACTGAATGTTTCCCCATGGGCAACATCCTTGGGCCAATTTTTTTAAGAGTGCATTTATTTATTCATGAGCGACACACAGAGACAGAGACATAGGTAGAGGGAGGAGAAGCAGACTCCATGCAGCGTGCCTGATGCTGGACTTGTCCCCAGTACTCAGATATCATGCCCTGACCCAAAGACACACACTCAACCACTGAGGTACCCAGGTTTACTGCCGCAATATTTTAAACAAAGAATTTTTTCTTCCCTGAGAGACATACAGCGAGAGACAGAGACAGAGGCAGAGGGAAGAGCAGGCTCCATGCAGGGAGTCCAATGTGGGATTCGATCCTGGGACTCCAGGGTCATGCCCTGGACCTAAGGCAGGCACCAAACTGCTGAGCCACCCAGGGATCCCTACCAAGTGATTTTAAACCAGAATCAATACCTATTCCTCTGAAGCTATTCAAATAATAGAAATTGAAGGAAAACTTCCAGACTCATTCTCTGATGTCAGCATTACATTGACCCCCAAACTAAAGACCCAGCTACTAAGGAGAATTACAAACAATTGTATTGATAAATATGGATGCAAAAGTCTTACCAAGTTCCTAACACTAAGATCCAACACTACAAAAATACTAACCAGAGAGGAAAAGGATCTATAGTCTCAAACTTCTAGAACACTTATGAAAGAAATTGAGGAAGACACACATAGATTGAAAACATTCTATTCTCATGGATTGGAGTTATAAGTATTGATAAAATATCTATGCTACCAAGAGCAATTGACACATTCAATGAAAACCCTATCAAAATACCATGAACTTTGTTCTAGGAAATAGAAGAAACAATCCTAAAACTTGTAAGGAACCAAGAACGATTCTGACAAGACAAGACAATGTTGAAAACAACCCAAAGCAGAAGGTATCACAATTGTGGAGTTCAAAGTTGTGATCCTCAAGATGGTATAATTTTGGCAGTAAAAGAGGCACATAGGTCAATGGAATAGAGTAGAGAATGCAGAAATGGAAACACAACTCTACAGTCATATTGTCTTTGACAAAGCACAAAAAAAAGTATCCACTGGAAAAGGACAATCTTTTCAACAGGTGGGGTTGTGAATATTGGGCAGTCACAAGTAAAAACATGAACCTGGGCCACACTCTTACAAGTGACACAGAGATAAAAATCAGAGTAAATGAAATTCCTAATTGTGAAGCAGGAAACCATCAAAATCCTAGAGATTTTGTGAACTCAGGCACAACAGTTTCTTGCTACTCAAGTTTCTAGGGGGAAAGAAAAAAAAAAACCAAAGATAAACTATATGGATTCCATCAAGGAAAGAGCAGTTGTACAGCTATGGAAACACTCAACATAATTTAAAGACAACCTATAAGATGGGAGAAAATATTTGCAAATTGAGCATCAGATTAAGGCTGGTTTCCAAAATATACAGCACAATTATCAACCTAAACAACACAAAATGAAAAACCCAATCAGAAATTGGCAGAAGACATAAATAGACACCCTGTCCTGATATGAAATCCCACCTCACATCATATATTATGTAGCCCATGCACATGAACAATGAAATTCATTGTCTCCTGAAGGTCTGCCTTTTACAAACTCCATGATTAGACCAGACAATGAATCCAACAGAAAAAAGGGAAAAAAATTTTCTGTCCCACTGGAAGGCCTACCAGAGAAATGGCAGAAAAAATAAATGTGAGGCAGGGCAAGATGACAGAGGAGTAGGGGTCCTCAACTCACCTGGCCCCATCAAATACCTAGATAAGTTACAAACCATCCTGAACACCTACAAATTCGACCTGAGACTTAAAGAGAGATTGGCCAGAACACTACAGAGAAAAGGGTTTTCACTTCTAACAATGTAGGAAGGCAGAAATAATAAAATAAAAAAAATCAACTAGGGGAGGAGCACCGTGATGAGCCCATGTAAGGCCCACAGCTAAAGCCTCCAGGACAGGAAAGTCCAGCCCTGGAGAAGCTGGAACATTATATATCCGCCTTGTGCCTTCCCAGACAAAAAAGTGATTACCAGTAAAATTGGGCAAAATCGCAGGAGGGGCCCACTTCTCCCTCTGCCGGTCTCTGAATCTCACTCCATCTCTGATGAATAAACGAATAACATCTTCCAAAAGAATAAAAACAATGGGAGAAGAGATTTGCAAATCTATCTCCAGATTAAGGCTAGTTTCCAATATCGAAAAATAAATTACCAAACTAAACACCACAAAGTGAAAACTACAATAAGAAATGGGCAGAGGACATGATTCACCTTGTCCTGATTTGAGTTGTAGACTGTCACTTTATATTAGGTAGGTCATCCACATACAAAATGAAATGTATTGTCTCCTCTAGGTCTACCTTATATCAACTGCTTACCCGAAAGATGCACATGCAATGAAATGCCGGGACACCTGCACCCCGATGCTTAGAGCAGCAATGTCCACAATAGGTAAACTGGAGAAGGTGCTTCGGTGACCATCGAAAGATGAATGGATAAAGAAGATGTGGTTTATGTATACAATGGAATATTACTCAGCCATTAGAAATGACAAATAACCACCATTTGCTTCAATGAAGATGGAACTGGAGCATATTATGGCTGAGTGAAATAAGTCAATCGGCGAAGGACAAACGTATGGTCTCATTCATTTGGGGAATATAAATAATAGTGAAAGGGAATAGAAGGGAAGGGAGAAGAAATGTGTAGAAAATATCAGAAATGGAGTTAGAATATGGAAGACTCCTAACTCTAGGAAACGAACTAGGGGTGGTGGAAGGGGATGATGGAGGGGGGAAGGGGTGAATGGGTGAAGGGCACTGAAGGGGGCACTTGACGGGATGAGCACTGGGTGTTATTTTGTATGTTGGCAAAATGAACACCAATAAAAATAAATTTATTATTTAAAAAATGCTGCAATAAACATAGGATGCATGAAAAAAAAATAGAACAGACAATGCATCCTGAAGACAAGAGGAAAATGCTTTCTGCCCTGGACTGGAGGACCTACCAGTAAACCTAGCAAGAAAACTACATTAAAAAAACAAAGAAAAAGTGGTAACCTGTAAAGAAAATAATTAGTTTTCCTATGACAATGTCTTAATAGAGTCAATGAGTAAAAACGTCACATAAAAACTGGAAGAAATAACTCATGAGCTCAGCAAAAGAATCAGTATAAAAAATCAGCAAATAAAATAAAGATATATTCCTACATAATAAATACAAATTACATGTACAAAATTAACAAAATAATCTGATTTCCACTAGCACCAAAAATAAATATTTAAGATTAAAATTTATTAACAAGATGAAATATCTCCAGAAAATGTCCTATACTGATGTGTCTTTTGAAATGAACCAAGAAATTCAAAAATAACTGTCATTAGAACTTCATATAGTCAGAGGGTCATCTACACAAATTGCTATAGAATTGTGGTGCAACACTTGTGTTGGCTTTAAATACATGAATGTAAGTCTGTAGCTGGTCATATGGTCAGAGGACATGCAAATAGGGCCTTCCCTTCACTGATTAAACCAGCCCAGTCCGACCCTGCAGCTGGGAGAGGAGCCCCAGCCCCAGCATCCCCAGGTGACCCAATTCAGTGATCAGGACACAACACAGACTAATTACCATGGAGTCTGTGCTCGGCTGGGTTTTCCTTGTCGCTATTTTACAAGGTAATTCATAGAGAACCAGAAACCTTGAGTCTGTGAGTGAAGGTGAGTGAGCGAAAGAGGGGATGTGGGACAGTTGTTTGACCAGGATGTCTTGTGTCTGCAGGTGTCCAGGGTGAGGTGCAGCTGGTGGAGTCTGGGGGAGACCTGGTGAAGCCTGCGGGGTCCCTGAGACTGTCCTGTGTGGCCTCTGGATTCACCTTCAGTAGCTACGGCATGAGCTGGGTCCGCCAGGCTCCTGGGAAGGGGCTGCAGTGGGTCGCAGGTATTAACAGCGATGGAAGCACATACTACGCAGACGCTGTGAAGGGCCGATTCACCATCTCCAGAGACAACGCCAAGAACACAGTGTATCTGCAGATGAACAGCCTGAGAGCCGAGGACACGGCCGTGTATTACTGTGCGAAGGACACAGTGAGGCAAACTCAGTGTGAGCCCAGACACAAACCTCCCTGTAGAAGGGGATCAGGACCACCAGGGGGTGCACACTCCTCACCACTTGTGTCTTGAAGGCCCAGGAGCAGGTGCAGAGGCTGGTTCTGGGGAGGTTTCCTGTCAGGGACCGGGCTTCCTCTCCATGGAGCAGTTTCCCCCCAGGAGACCCTCTGAACACTTGATCATGTGTTTACCTATTCAGTCTCTTTCTTAGAGACCTAGAATTCAAATATAGAACTTGCACTTACTTGTACTTAAATTCTCCTGACCCGAAATTTTAATCAATTACAAATAGCTCAATTCACATCATCTGAACCTTTTAATGAGTCCTAGTGGTGATCACTGAGGATCACAGGACCCCAAGCTAACATGCTGTCTTGCACATTGCGGTATAGCAGAATCCCCAGTCAACACAAGAGTAAAGAGACATTCTACAAAAATGTTAATAACAGCCTGGGAGTGAGAGAGATTTCCCGCATGACATCATGACATGGTAGGGATGTGGACTCAGAGGTCATTCACACAAAGCACACACACACACACGCACACAATCACAAGAGTATAACCATTCATCACCTTCACCTTCATGTCTGATGAGAGCCAGGCAGGCCTCTCATCAGGTCATAAATGCCTGGATGGTGCCAGGGAAGGACACTGGCTCCGGGTGTGTGTTGTGGGTCAGTGGTGGGATGGGGTCCTGCTCCAGGAGGGGCTTGTGTGGTGTTAGTGTCCCAACTGCATCAAAAGAGGGAACTCCTGGGTTACAGTTTGATTTCTTATCCTTTGGGTGCAGGAGAAGAATGAGCAAGGAATGTCAGGGAGGTAACAGGCAGTAAAGACTGCACATGGTGTGAGGAATCATTTCACTAAACAAGCATCAAACTGGAAGGAAAAAAAGAGAAATATGGTCATTCTCAGTAGACAGATGTCTGAATTATAGGAAAAGGAGATGAATAATATATGGAAGCAGCACAAAACTTTCAATAATAGTACAAATAGGCCAAGATCCTTCTCAGGTCTCAGATGGAAGGTGTCCTCTCCCCAAGGTCACAATCTGGTTCTGAAGGTCATGCATACACCATGTGCTCAGACACCAGAAGCTTCTACTGGATCAATGAGGAACTTCAGTGTGATGAGTTGGATTGAAGAACCTTCCACCTGCAGGGAATAACTCATGGATCCTTCTGGTGCTGACGTCAGATCACTGTGTGTGACCTTTACCATGCCCATGTTGGAACCGAACGTCCATGAGATGGGGAAGGAGATGGAGCCTTAGGGGAACACTTAGGTAAGGAGGTGCAGCCTCATGATAGGATCAGGGCCCTTATAAACCAGGACTGGGAAAGTTCCCTGCACCCTGGCCCCATGTGAGGTGATGGAGAAAGGATGGGGTAGGACGTGGGTGCTCTCCAGAGACCACATCTGCCTGCACTTGGACCTCAGACTTCCCAGATTCCAAATCTGTGAGAATGAGTGTCTGTTGTTTGATCGTCCCAGTCCATGTATGATATTCCAGGAATTTTTTCCATTTTTTTCTTTGTTGTAATTGAATTTACCAATATTTACTACACACTCAGTGCTCATCATATCACATCCCCTCCTTAACTCCCATCACCCAGTTCCCCATCCCACACCCCCTCTCTTCCAGCGACCCTCAGGTTTTTTTCCCCCAGAGTCACATGTCTCCCATAATTTTTCTTCCTTGTAATATTACCAGACTTAAGTTTCACTCCTTCCCTTATGGTCTCTTTCAATATTTCCTATACTCCACATATGGGTGAGACCATATCATTGCCTTCCTGTGATTAATTTCTCTCACTATAATAGCTCCTGTTCCATCCATGTTGAAGGAAATGCTATTTCATGTTATTCATCATTTCTGACAGGTGTGTAATATCCCATTGTATATATAAACCACATATTTTGTATATTTTTATTGGAGTTCGATTTGCCTACATATAACAGCCAGTACTCATTCCGTCAATTGCCCCCCTCAGCTCCTGTCATACAGGTACCCCAACCCACCATCCAACTCCCCTTCCACTACTCCTTCCTTTTTTTCCCCCATAGGTAGGAGTTTCTCATGTACTGTTACTGTCTCTGATAATTCTCACTCATTCTATCTCCTTTCCCCTTTGTTCCCTTGCACTATTTTTATGTACTTTGTATGTGTGAAACCATATATTGTTTGTCCTTCTCTGAATCACTTACTTCACTCAGCATAATCCCTTCCAGTTCCATCCACATTGAAGCAAATGGTGGTTATTCGTCATTTCTAATGGCTGAGCAATATCCCATTGTATATATAAACCACATCTTTCTAAACATTCATCTCTCGATGGACACCGAGGCTCATTCCACATCTTCTTTATCACTCTTCTGTAGAAGGGAATCATGATACCTCCCACAGTTTGGCTATTCTGGACATTCTTGCTGTGAACATTGGGAGGTAGGGGGTCCCCTAATTACATTAAATTTGCATCTTTGGGATAAATACCATGTAATTCAATGGCTGTGTCCTAGGGTAGCTCTATTCTCACTTTTTCAGGACATTCCATTCTGTTTTCTGGAGTGGCTGAACAAGCCTGCATTCCCACTAAAAGAAAAGAAAGTTCCACTCTCTCGATATCCTCGCTTATATTTATTGCTTCCTGCTTGTTACTTTATCCATTCTGAGTTGCATCAGTGGGATCTTAGTGTGGTTTTCATTTGTATTTCCCTGATGTCAAGTCAAGTGTTCCTGCTGGATTTCCCATGGGTGGGGCAGGAAGAGAAGATGGGGTATTGGAGATCAAGGAGCGAGAAGGTAACACTCAAGAATACTGTGTGATGACAAATTCCACTTAGCAATTATGAGGGAACAAAAGTGAAGGAGGACCTTCTACCTGCAGGGAATAACTCATGGATCCTTCGGGTGCTGATATAGCTAACTGTGTGTCATCATCTCTACCATCCTCAGGTTGGAACCTCACATCTATGTGATGGAAGAAGGAGTTGGGACCTTAGGGGAACAATGAGGTCAGGAGATGGAGCCTCATGATGCGATCAGGAACCATCAGTACATGGAAAGCTCAATGCCCCCTGGCCCCATTTGAAAGGGGGAGAAAGGACATGCTAGGACATGGGCGCTCCAGACACCACATCTGCCTGCACATGGACCTTAGACATCCCAGACTCCAGAGCTGTGAGAATGAGCGTCTGTTGTTTAGTCCACTGAATCTGGGAATGTGGTGACATCACCCAGAAACACTTAAACAGGGTCTCACCTCTTATTTGTCCTATACTAGTCTGTTATCTAGTCATTTGCAAATATTTTCTCCCAATCTGTAGGTTGTCTTTGAGTTTTGTTGACGATATCTTTTGCTGTGCAAAAGCTTCTTATCTTGATTAAGTCCCAATAGTTCATTTTTGCTTTTGTTTCTCTTGCCTTCATGGATGAATCTTGCAAGAAGTTACTGTGGCCAAGTTCAAAAAGGGTGTTGCCTGTGTTCTCTACGATTTTGATGGAATCTTGTCTCACATTTTGATCTTTCATCCATTTTTTGTTTGTCTTGTGTTTTGTGTAAGAGAATGATCTAGTTTCATTCTTCTGTACATGGCTGTCCAATTTTCCAAGCACCGTTTATTGAAGAGACTCTTGTTTTTTCCAGTGGATAGTCTTTCCTGCTTTGTCGAATATTAGTTGACCATAGTGTTCAGTGTCCACTTCTGGTTCTCCATTCTGTGCAATTGATCAATGTGTCTGTTTTTGTGCCACTACCAGAATGTCTTGATGATCACAGCTTTGTAGTAGAACTTGGAATCCAGAATTCTGATGCCCCAGTTCTAGTTTTGCTTTCAGTATTACCATGGTTATTTGGAGTTTTTTCTGATTCCACACAAACCTTAAGTTGATTTGTTCCAACCCTCTGAAGAAAGTCTGAGGTATTTTATAGGAATTGCATTGAACGTGTAAATTGCCCTGGGTAGCTTTGACATTTTCACAAAATTAATTCTTCCAATCCATGAGCATGGAATATTCATCAATATTCTTGTTTCTTCCTCAATTTCTTTCAGAAGTGTTCCATAGTTTTTAGGGTATAGAAACTGTACCTCTTTGGTTAGGGTTAATCCTGGGTATCTTATGCTTTTGGGTGCAATTTAAGATTTTTTTTTTCATGCCTTAACATTTCATTCTTTTATCTCATTGCTAGTGTACAGTAATGGAAGTGATTTCTGGGCATTTATTTTGTATCCTGCCACACTGCAGAATTGCTGTATGAGTTCAATCAACCTTGGGGTGGAGTCTTTTGAGTTTTCTAGATACAGTGTCATGTAATCTGCGAAGACAGAGGTTTTGACTTCTATTTTTTTTCTTTTTTGGTTTCGACTTCTTGTTTGCCAATATGAATGCCTTTTGTTTCTTTTTGTTGCCTTATTGCTGAGGCTAGGACCTCTAGTACTATGTTGAATAGCAGTGGTGAGAGTGTTTATCCCTGTCTTGTTTCTGATCTTAGGGGAAAGGCTCCCAGTGTTTGCCATTGAGAATGATATTTGCTGTGGGCTTTTCGTAGATGGCTTTCAAGATGCTGAAGTATGTTCCCCTTATCCCTACGCACTGAAGAGTTTTGATCAGGAATGGATCCTGTATTTTGTGAAATGATTTCTCTGTTTGTATTGAGAAGATCATATGGTTCTTGTCTTCTTTTTCTTGTTGATATGATCTATCATATTGATTGCTTTACGAGTGTTGAACCAGCCTTGCATCCCAGGTATAAATCCCATTGGTCATGGTGAATTATTTTGTTAATATATTGTTGTGTCCTATTGGGCAGTGTCTTGTTGAGAATTTTTGCTTCTGCGTTCATCAGGGTTATTGGTCTATAATTCGGTGGATTTTGGTGAAGTCTTTGTCTAGTTTTGGATTTAAGGTGATTCTGGCCTCATTAAAAGAGTTTGGAAGTATTCTGTCCCTTTCTATCTTCCAGAACAGCTTTAGTAAATACGTATGGCTTCTTCTTTAAATGTTTGATAGACTTCCCTGGGAAGCCATCTGAACCTGGATTTTTGTGTCTTGGGAGATTTTAGATGACTGCTTCAATTTCCTCCTTGGTTATTTGCCAGTTCGGGTTTTCTATTTCTTCGCATTCCAGTTTTGCTTATTTGTGGTTTTCCAGAAAAGCATCCATTTCTTCTGGATTGCCTAATTTATTGGCATAGAAGTGGTCCTAATATGTTTTTAAAATATTACTCAGCTATTAGAAATGACAAATACCCACCATTTGCTTCAACGTGGATGGAACTGGAGGGTATTATGCTGAGTGAAGTAAGTCAGTCGGAGAAGGACAAACATTATATGTTCTCATTCATTTGGGGAATATAAATAATAGTGAAAGGGAAAATAAGGGAAGGGAGAAGAAATGTGTGGGAAATATCAGAAAGGGAGACAGAACGTAAAGACTGCTATCTCTGGGAAATGAACCAGGGGTGGTAGAAGGGGAGGAGGGCGGGGGTGGGAGTGAATGGGTGACGGGCACTGGGGGTTATTCTGTATGTTAGTAAATTGAACACCAATAAAAAATAAATTAAAAAAATAAAATCGTTTGTATTTCCTTACTATTGTTTGTGAGCTATTGGGACATCATCAAGATAAAAAGCTATGCACAGCATAATAGTCAACAAAACTCAAAGCCAACCTAAAGAATGGGAGAAGATATTTGTCAATGACCTATCAGGTGAAGGGATAATATACAATATCTTTTAAAAAAGTTATCTTGGTTAGTTGCTGGTATGAGGTGAGTTGAGAACCCTTACTCCTCCATGATCTTGCCCCCAACATTTTATGTATGTATGTATGTATTTATTTATTTATTTATTTATAGACAAAGTGACAAAATAGTTTGAGGGTAACAGAAAATCTCAAGATTCTTCAATGAGCACAAAGCCTGACTAGGGGCTTGATCCCAGGAACTTGTATCATCGTCTCAGCAGAAATCAAGAATCAATGGTTAACTGAATGTTTCCCCATGGGCAACATCCTTGGGCCAATTTTTTAAAGAGTGCATTTATTTATTCATGAGCGACACAAAGAGACAGTGACATAGGTAGATTGAGGAGAAGCAGACTCCATGCAGCGTGCCTGATGCTGGACTTGTCCCCAGTACTCAGATATCATACCCTGACCCAAAGACACACACTCAACCACTGAGGTACCCAGGTTTACTGCCGCAATATTTTAAACAAAGAATTTTTTCTTCCCTGAGAGACATACAGCGAGAGACAGAGACAGAGGCAGAGGGAAGAGCAGGCTCCATGCAGGGAGTCCAATGTGGGATTCGATCCTGGGACTCCAGGGTCATGCCCTGGACCTAAGGCAGGCACCAAACTGCTGAGTCACCCAGGGATCCCTACCAAGTGATTTTAAACCAGAATCAATACCTATTCTTCTGAAGCTATTCAAATAATAGAAATTGAAGGAAAACTTCCAGGCTCATTCTCTGATGTCAGCATTACATTGACCCCCAAACTAAAGACCCAGCTACTAAGGAGAATTACAAACAATTATATTCATAAATATGGATGCAAAAGTCTTACCAAGTTCCTAACACTAAGATCCAACACTACAAAAATACTAACCAGAGAGGAAAAGGATCTATAGTCTCAAACTTCTAGAACACTTATGAAAGAAATTGAGGAAGACACACATAGATTGAAAACATTCTATTCTCATGGATTGGAGTTATAAGTATTGATAAAATATCTATGCTACCAAGAGCAATCGACACATTCAATGAAAACCCTATCAAAATACCATGAACTTTGTTCTTGGAAATAGAAGAAACAATCCTAAAACTTGTAAGGAACAAAGAATGATCCTGACAAGACAAGACAATGTTGAAAACAACCCAAAGCAGAAGGTATCACAATTGTGGAGTTCAAAGTTGTGATCCTCAAGATGGTATAATTTTGGCAGTAAAAGAGGTCATAGGTCAATGGAATAGAGTAGAGAATGCAGAAATGGAAACACAACTCTACGGTCATATTGTCTTTGACAAAGCACAAAAAAGAGTATCCGCTGGAAAAGGACAATCTTTTCAACAGGTGGGGTTGTGAATATTGGGAAGTCACAAGTAAAAACATGAACCTGGGCCACATTCTTACAAGTGACACAAGATAAAAATCAGAGTAAATGAAATTCCTAATTGTGAAGCAGGAAACCATCAAAATCCTAGAGATTTTGTGAACTCAGGCACAACAGTTTCTTGCTACTCAAGTTTCTAGGGGGAAGGAAAAAAAAAAAACAAAGATAAACTATATGGATTCCATCAAGGAAAGAACAGTTGTACAGCTATGGAAACACTCAACATAATTTAAAGACAACCTATAAGATGGGAGAAAATATTTGCAAATTGATCATCAGATTAAGGCTGGTTTCCAAAATATACAGCACAATTATCAACCTAAACAACACAAAATGAAAAACCCAATCAGAAATTGGCAGAAGACATAAATAGACACCCTGTCCTGATATTAAATCCCACCTCACATCATATATTATGTAGCCCATGCACATGAACAATGAAATTCATTGTCTCCTGAAGGTTTGCCTTTTACAAACTCCATAATTAGATCAGACAATGAATCCAACAGAAAAGAGGGAAAAAAATTTTCTGTCCCACTGGAAGGCCTACCAGAGAAATGGCAGAAAAAATAAATGTGAGGCAGGGCAAGATGACAGAGGAGTAGGGGTCCTCAACTCAGCTGGCCCCATCAAATACCTAGATAAGTTACAAACCATCCTGAACACCTACAAATTCGACCTGAGACTTAAAGAGAGATTGGCCAGAACAGTACAGCGAAAAGGGTATTCACTTCTAACAATGTAGGAAGGCAGAAATAATAAAATAAAAAAAATCAACTAGGGGAGGAGCACCGTGATGAGCCCATGTAAGGCCCACAGCTAAAGCCTCCAGGACAGGAAAGTCCAGCCCTGGAGAAGCTGGAACATTATATATCCGCCTTGTGCCTTCCCAGACAAAAAAGTGATTACCAGTAAAATTGGGCAAAATCGCAGGAGGGGCCCACTTCTCCCTCTGCCGGTCTCTGAATCTCACTCCATCTCTGATGAATAAACGAATAACATCTTCCAAAAGAATAAAAACAATGGGAAAAAAAAAAAAAAAAAAAACAATGGGAGAAGATATTTGCAAATCTATCTGCAGATTAAGGCTAGTTTCCAAAACCGAAAAATAAATTACCAAACTAAACACCACAAAGTGAAAACTACAATAAGAAATGGGCAGAGGACATGACGATTCACCTTGTCCTGATTTGAGTTGTAGACTGTCACTTTATATTAGGTAGGTCATCCACATACAAAATGAAATTTATTGTCTCCTCTAGGTCTACCTTTTATCAACTGCTTACCCGAATGATGCACGTGCAATGAAATGCCAGGACACCTGCACCCCGATGCTTAGAGCAGCAATGTCCACAATAGGTAAACTGGAGAAGATGCTTCGGTGACCATTGAAAGATGAATGGATAAAGAAGATGTGGTTTATGTATACAATGGAATATTACTCAGCCATTAGAAATGACAAATAACCACCATTTGCTTCAATGAAGTTGAAACTGGAGCATATTATGGCTGAGTGAAATAAGTCAATCGGCGAAGGACAAACGTATGGTCTCATTCATTTGGGGAATATAAATAATAGTGAAAGGGAATAGAAGGGAAGGGAGAAGAAATGTGTAGAAAATAGAATTGGAGTTAGAACATGGAAGACTCCTAACTCTAGGAAACGAACTAGGGGTGGTGGAAGGGGATGATGGAGGGGGGTAGGGGTGAATGGGTGAAGGGCACTGAAGGGGACACTTGACGGGATGAGCACTAGGTGTTATTTTGTATGTTGGCAAATTGAACACCAATAAAAATATATTTATTATTTAAAAAATGCTGCAATAAACATAGGATGCATGTAAAAAAAAAATAGAACAGACAATGCATCCTGAAGACAAGAGGAAAAAGCTTTCTGCCCCGGTTTGGAGGACCTACCAGTAAACGTAGCAAGAAAACTACATTAAAAAACAAAGAAAAAGTGGTAACCTGTAAAGAAAATAATTAGTTTTCCTATGACAATGTCTTAATAGAGTCAATGAGTAAAAACGTCACATAAAAACTGGAAGAAATAACTCATGAGCTCAGCAAAAGAATCAGTATATAAAATCAGTAAATAAAATAAAGATATATTCCTACATAATAAATACAAATTACATGTACAAAATTAACAAATAATCTGATTTCCACTAGCACCAAAAATAAATATTTAAGATTAAAATTTATTAACAAGATGAAATATCTCCAGAAAATGTCCTATACTGATGTGTCTTTTGAAATGAACCAAGAAATTCAAAAATAACTGTCATTAGAACTTCATATAGTCAGAGAGTCATCTACACAAATTGCTATAGAATTGTGGTGCAACACTTGAGTTGGCTTTAAATACATGAATGTAAGTCTGTAGCTGGTCATATGGTCAGAGGACATGCAAATAGGGCGTTCCCTTCACTGATTAAACCAGCCCAGTCCCGACCCTGCAGCTGGGAGAGGAGCCCCAGCCCCAGCATCCCCAGGTGACCCAATTCAGTGATCAGGACACAACACAGACAAATTACCATGGAGTCTGTGCTCGGCTGGGTTTTCCTTGTCGCTATTTTACAAGGTAATTCATAGAGAACCAGAGACCTTGAGTCTGTGAGTGAAGGTGAGTGAGGGAAAGAGGGGATGTGGGACAGTTGTTTGACCAGGATGTCTTGTGTCTGCAGGTGTCCAGGGTGAGGTGCAGCTGGTGGAGTCTGGGGGAGACCTGGTGAAGCCTGCGGGGTCCCTGAGACTGTCCTGTGTGGCCTCTGGATTCACCTTCAGTAGCTACGGCATGAACTGGGTCCGCCAGGCTCCTGGGAAGGGGCTGCAGTGGGTCGCAGGTATTAACAGCGGTGGAAGCACAGGCTACGCAGACGCTGTGAAGGGCCGATTCACCATCTCCAGAGACAACGCCAAGAACACAGTGTATCTGCAGATGAACAGCCTGACAGCCGAGGACACGGCCGTGTATTACTGTGCGAAGGACACAGTGAGGCAAACTCAGTGTGAGCCCTGACACAAACCTCCCTGTAGAAGGGGATCAGGACCACCAGGGGGTGCACACTCCTCACCACTTGTGTCTTGAAGGCCCAGGAGCAGGTGCAGAGGCTGCTTCTGGGCAGGTTTCCTGTCAGGGACCAGGCTTCCTCTCCATGGAGCAGTTTCCCCCCAGGAGACCCTCTGAACACTTGATCATGTGTTTACCTATTCAGTCTCTTTCTTAGAGACCTAGAATTCAAATATAGAACTTGCACTTACTTGTACTTAAATTCTCCTGACCCGAAATTTTAATCAATTACAAATAGCTCAATTCACATCATCTGAACCTTTTAATGAGTCCTAGTGGTGATCACTGAGGATCACAGGACCCCAAGCTAACATGCTGTCTTGCACATTGCGGTATAGCAGAATCCCCAGTCAACACAAGAGTAAAGAGACATTCTACAAAAATGTTAATAACAGCCTGGGAGTGAGAGAGATTTCCCGCATGACATCATGACATGGTAGGGATGTGGACTCAGAGGTCATTCACACAAAGCACACACACACACACACACGCACACAATCACAAGAGTATAACCATTCATCACCTTCACCTTCATGTCTGATGAGAGCCAGGCAGGCCTCTCATCAGGTCATAAATGCCTGGATGGTGCCAGGGAAGGACACTGGCTCCGGGTGTGTGTTGTGGGTCAGTGGTGGGATGGGGTCCTGCTCCAGGAGGGGCTTGTGTGGTGTTAGTGTCCCAACTGCATCAAAAGAGGGAACTCCTGGGTTACAGTTTGATTTCTTATCCTTTGGGTGCAGGAGAAGAATGAGCAAGGAATGTCAGGGAGGTAACAGGCAGTAAAGACTGCACATGGTGTGAGGAATCATTTCACTAAACAAGCATCAAACTGGAAGGAAAAAAAGAGAAATATGGTCATTCTCAGTAGACAGATGTCTGAATTATAGGAAAAGGAGATGAATAATATATGGAAGCAGCACAAAACTTTCAATAATAGTACAAATAGGCCAAGATCCTTCTCAGGTCTCAGATGGAAGGTGTCCTCTCCCCAAGGTCACAATCTGGTTCTGAAGGTCATGCATACACCATGTGCTCAGACACCAGAAGCTTCTACTGGATCAATGAGGAACTTCAGTGTGATGAGTTGGATTGAAGAACCTTCCACCTGCAGGGAATAACTCATGGATCCTTCTGGTGCTGACGTCTGATCACTGTGTGTGACCTTTACCATGCCCATGTTGGAACCGAACGTCCATGAGATGGGGAAGGAGGTGGAGCCTTAGGGGAACACTTAGGTAAGGAGGTGCAGCCTCATGATAGGATCAGGGCCCTTATAAACCAGGACTGGGAAAGTTCCCTGCACCCTGGCCCCATGTGAGGTGATGGGGAAAGGATGGGGTAGGACGTGGGTGCTCTCCAGAGACCACATCTGCCTGCACCTGGACCTCAGACTTCCCAGATTCCAGATCTGTGAGAATGAGTGTCTGTTGTTTGATCGTCCCAGTCCATGTATGATGTTCCAGGAACTTTTGCCATTTTTTTTGTTGAAATTGAATTTACCAATATTTACTACATACTCAGTGCTCATCATATCACATCCCCTCCTTAACTCCCATCACCCAGTTCCCCATCCCACACCCCCTCTCTTCCAGCGACCCTCAGGTTTTTTTCCTCCAGAGTCACGTGTCTCCCATGATTTGTCTTCCTCTGTAATATTACCAGACTTAAGTTTCACTCCTTCCCTTATGGTCTCTTTCAATATTTCCTATACTCCACATATGGGTGAGACCATATCATTGCCTTTCTGTGATTAATTTCTCTCACTATAATAGCTCCTGTTCCATCCATGTTGAAGGAAATGCTATTTCATGTTATTCATCATTTCTGACAGGTGTGTAATATCCCATTGTATATATAAACCACATATTTTGTATATTTTTATTGGAGTTCGATTTGCCTACATATAACAGCCAGTACTCATTCCGTCAATTGCCCCCCTCAGCTCCTGTCATACAGGTACCCCAACCCACCAACCAACTCCCCTTCCACTACTCCTTCCTTTTTTTCCCCCATAGGTAGGAGTTTCTCATGCACTGTTACTGTGTCTGATAATTCCCACTCATTCTATCTCCTTTCCCCTTTGTTCCCTTGCACTATTTTTATGTACTTTGTATGTGTGAAACCATATAATGTTTGTCCTTCTCTGAATCACTTACTTCACTCAGCATAATCCCTTCCAGTTCCATCCACATTGAAGCAAATGGTGGTTTTTCGTCATTTCTAATGGCTGAGTAATGTCCCATTGTATATATAAACCACATCTTCTCTAAACATTCATCTGTCGATGGACACTGAGGCTCATTCCACATCTTCTTTATCACTCTTCTGTAGAAGGGAATCATGATTCCTCCCACAGTTTGGCTATTCTGGACATTGTTGCTGTGAACATTGGGATGCAGGGGTCCCTTAATTACATTAACTTTGCATCTTTGGGGTAAATACCATGTAATTCAATGGCTGTGTCCTAGGGTAGCTCTATTCTCACTTTTTCAGGACATTCCATTCTGTTTTCTGGAGTGGCTGAATAAGCCTGCATTCCCACCAAAAGAAGAGAAAGTTCCACTTTCTCAATATCCTCCCTTATATTTATTGCTTCCTGCCTTGTTACTTTATCCATTCTGAGTTGTATAAGTCGGACCTTAGTGTGGTTTTCATTTGTATTTCCCTGATGTCAAGTCAAGTGTTCCTGCTGGATTTCCCATGGGTGGGGCAGGAAGAGAAGATGCGGTGTTGGAGATCAAGGAGCAAGCAGGTAACACTCAAGAATACTGTGTGATGACAAATTCGACTTAACAATTATGAGGGAACAAAAGTGAAGGAGGACCTTCCACCTGCAGGAAATAACTCATGGATCCTTCGGGTGCTGATATAGCTAACTGTGTGTCATCATCTCTACTATCCTCAGGTTGAAACCTCACGTCTATGTGATGGAAGAAGGAGTTGGGACCTTAGGGGAACAATGAGGTCAGGAGATGGAGCCTCATGATGCGATCAGGAACCTGATCAGGAACCATCAGTACATGGAAAGCTCAATGCCCCCTGGCCCCATTTGAAAGGGGGAGAAAGGACATGCTAGGACATGGGCGCTCCAGACACCACATCTGCCTGCACCTGGACCTTAGACTTCCCAGACTCCAGAGCTGTGAGAATGAGCGTCTGTTGTTTAGTCCACTGAATCTGGGAATGTGGTGACATCACCCAGAAACACTTAAACAGGGTTTCACCTCTTATTTGTCCTATACTAGTCTGTTATCTAGTCATTTGCAAATATTTTCTCCCAATCTGTAGGTTGTCTTTGAGTTTTGTTGACGGTATCTTTTGCTGTGCAAAAGCTTCTTATCTTGATGAAGTCCCAATAGTTCATTTTTGCTTTTGTTTCTCTTGCCTTCATGGATGAATCTTGCAAGAAGTTACTGTGGCCAAGTTCAAAAAGGGTGTTGCCTGTGTTCTCTACGATTTTGATGGAATCTTGTCTCACATTTTGACCTTTCATCAATTTTTTGTTTGTCTTGTGTTTTGTGTAAGAGAATGAACTAGTTTCATTCTTCTGTACATGGCTGTCCAATTTTCCAAGCACCGTTTATTGAAGAGACTCTTGTTTTTTCCAGTGGATAGTCTTTCCTGCTTTGTAGAATATTAGTTGACCATAGAGTTCAGTGTCCACTTCTGGTTCTCCATTCTGTGCAATTGATCAATGTGTCTGTTTTTGTGCCACTACCAGAATGTCTTGATGATCACAGCTTTGTAGTAGAACTTGGAATCCAGCATTCTGATGCCCCAGTTCTGGTTTTCCTTTCAGTATTACCATGGTTATTTGGAGGTTTTTCTGATTCCACACAAACCTTAAGTTGATTTGTTCCAACCCTCTGAAGAAAGTCTGAGGTATTTTATAGGAATTGCATTGAACGTGTAAATTGCCCTGGGTAGCTTTGACATTTTCACAAAATTAATTCTTCCAATCCATGAGCATGGAATATTCATCAATATTCTTGTTTCTTCCTCAATTTCTTTCAGAAGTGTTCCATAGTTTTTAGGGTATAGAAACTGTACCTCTTTGGTTAGGGTTAATCCTGGGTATCTTATGCTTTTGGGTGCAATTTAAGATTTTTTTTTCATGCCTTAATATTTCTTTCTTTAATCTCATTGCTAGTGTACAGTAATGGAAGTGATTTCTGGGCATTTATTTTGTATCCTGCCACACTGCCGAATTGCTGTATGAGTTCAATCAACCTTGGGGTGGAGTCTTTTGAGTTTTCTAGATACAGTGTCATGTAATCTGCGAAGACAGAGGTTTTGACTTCTATTTTTTTTCTTTTTTGGTTTCGACTTCTTGTTTGCCAATATGAATGCCTTTTGTTTCTTTTTGTTGCCTTATTGCTGAGGCTAGGACCTCTAGTACTATGTTGAATAGCAGTGGTGAGAGTGTTTATCCCTGTCTTGTTTCTGATCTTAGTGGAAAGGCTCCCAGTGTTTCCCCATTGAGAATGATATTTGCTGTGGGCTTTTCGTAGATGGCTTTTAAGATGCTGAAGTATGTTCCCTCTATCTCTACGCTCTGAAGAGTTTTGATCAGGAATGGATCCTGTATTTTGTCAAATGATTTCTCTGTTTGTATTGAGAAGATCATATGGTTCTTGTCTTTTTTCTTTTTTTGATATGATCTATCATATTGATTGCTTTACGAATGTTGAACCAGCCTTGCATCCCAGGTATAAATCCCATTGGTCATGGTGAATTATTTTGTTAATATATTGTTGTGTCCTATTGGGCAGTGTCTTGTTGAGAATTTTTGCTTCTGCGTTCATCAGGGTTATTGGTCTATAATTCGGTGGATTTTGGTGAAGTCTTTGTCTAGTTTTGGATTTAAGGTGATTCTGGCCTCATTAAAAGAGTTTGGAAGTATTCTGTCCCTTTCTATCTTCCAGAACAGCTTTAGTAAATACGTATGGCTTCTTCTTTAAATGTTTGATAGACTTCCCTGGGAAGCCATCTGAACCTGGATTTTTGTGTCTTGGGAGATTTTAGATGACTGCTTCAATTTCCTCCTTGGTTATTTGCCAGTTCGGGTTTTCTATTTCTTCGCATTCCAGTTTTGCTTATTTGTGGTTTTCCAGAAAAGCATCCATTTCTTCTGGATTGCCTAATTTATTGGCATAGAAGTGGTCCTAATATGTTTTTAAAATATTACTCAGCTATTAGAAATGACAAATACCCACCATTTGCTTCAACGTGGATGGAACTGGAGGGTATTATGCTGAGTGAAGTAGTAAGTCAGTCGGAGAAGGACAAACATTATATGTTCTCATTCATTTGGGGAATATAAATAATAGTGAAAGGGAATATAAGGGAAGGGAGAAGAAATGTGTGGGAAATATCAGAAAGGGAGACAGAACGTAAAGACTGCTATCTCTGGGAAACGAACTAGGGGTGGTAGAAGGGGAGGAGGGCGGGGGGTGGGAATGAATGGGTGACGGGCACTGGGGGTTATTCGGTATGTTAGTAAATTGAACACCAATAAAAAATAAATTAAAAAAAATAAAATCGTTTGTATTTCCTTCCTATTGTTTGTGATCTATTGGGACATCATCAAGATAAAAAGGTATGCACAGCATAATAGTCAACAAAACTCAAAGCCAACCTAAAGAATGGGAGAAGATATTTGTCAATGACCTATCGGGTGAAGGGCTAATATACAATATCTTTTAAAAAAGTTATCTTAGTTAGTTGCTGGTATGAGGTGAGTTGAGAACCCTTACTCCTCCATGATCTTGCCCCCAACATTGTATGTATGTATGTATGTATGTATGTATTTATTTATTTATTTATAGACAAAGTGACAAAATAGTTTGAGGGTAACAGATAGAAAATCTCAAGATTCTTCAATGAGCACAAAGCCTGACCAGGGGCTTGATCCCAGGAACTTGTATCATCGTCTCAGCAGAAATCAAGAATCAATGGTTAACTGAATGTTTCCCCATGGGCAACATCCTTGGGCCAATTTTTTAAAGAGTACATTTATTTATTCATGAGCGAAACACAGAGACAGAGACATAGGTAGAGGGAGGAGAAGCAGACTCCATGCAGCGTGCCTGATGCTGGACTTGTCCCCAGTACTCAGATATCATACCCTGACCCAAAGACACACACTCAACCACTGAGGTACCCAGGTTTACTGCCGCAATATTTTAAACAAAGAATTTTTTCTTCCCTGAGAGACATACAGCGAGAGACAGAGACACAGGCAGAGGGAGGATCAAGCTCCATGCAGGGAGTCCAATGTGGGATTCGATCCTGGGACTCCAGGGTCATGCCCTGGACCTAAGGCAGGCACCAAACTGCTGAGCCACCCAGGGATCCCTACCAAGTGATTTTAAACCAGAATCAATACCTATTCTTCTGAAGCTATTCAAATAATAGAAATTGAAGGAAAACTTCCAGGCTCATTCTCTGATGTCAGCATTACATTGACCCCCAAACTAAAGACCCAGCTACTAAGGAGAATTACAAACAATTATATTCATAAATATGGATGCAAAAGTCTTACCAAGTTCCTAACACTAAGATCCAACACTACAAAAATACTAACCAGAGAGGAAAAGGATCTATAGTCTCAAACTTCTTGAACACTTATGAAAGAAATTGAGGAAGACACACATAGATTGAAAACATTCTATTCTCATGGATTGGAGTTATAAGTATTGATAAAATATCTATGCTACCAAGAGCAATCGACACATTCAATGAAAACCCTATCAAAATACCATGAACTTTGTTCTAGGAAATAGAAGAAACAATCCTAAAACTTGTAAGGAACAAAGAATGATCCTGACAAGACAAGACAATGTTGAAAACAACCCAAAGCAGAAGGTATCACAATTGTGGAGTTCAAAGTTTTGATCCCCAAGATGGTATAATTTTGGCAGTAAAAGAGGTCATAGGTCAATGGAATAGAGTAGAGAATGCAGAAATGGAAACACAACTCTACGGTCATATTGTCTTTGACAAAGCACAAAAAAGAGTATCCGCTGGAAAAGGACAATCTTTTCAACAGGTGGGGTTGTGAATATTGGACAGTCACAAGTAAAAACATGAACCTGGGCCACATTCTTACAAGTGACACAGAGATAAAAATCAGAGTAAATGAAATTCCTAATTGTGAAGCAGGAAACCATCAAAATCCTAGAGATTTTGTGAACTCAGGCACAACAGTTTCTTGCTACTCAAGTTTCTAGGGGGAAGGAAAACAAAACCAAAGCTAAACTGTATGGATTCCATCAAGGAAAGAGCAGTTGTACAGCTATGGAAACACTCAACATAATTTAAAGACAACCTATAAGATGGGAGAAAATATTTGCAAATTGATCATCAGATTAAGGCTGGTTTCCAAAATATACAGCACAATTATCAACCTAAACAACACGAAATGAAAAACCCAATCAGAAGTTGGCAGAAGACATAAATAGACACCCTGTCCTGATATGAAATCCCACCTCACATCATATATTATGTAGCCCATGCACATGCACAATGAAATTCATTGTCTCCTGAAGGTCTGCCTTTTACGAACTCCGTGATTAGACCAGACAATGAATCCAAAAGAGGAGGGAAATAATTTTCTGTTCCACTGGAAGGCCTACCAGAGAAATGGCAGAAAAAATAAATGTGAGGCAGGGCAAGATGACAGAGGAGTAGGGGTCCTCAACTCAGCTGGCCCCATCAAATACCTAGATAAGTTACAAACCATCCTGAACACCTACAAATTCGACCTGAGACTTAAAGAGAGATTGGCCAGAACACTACAGAGAAAAGGGTTTTCACTTCTAACAATGTAGGAAGGCAGAAATAATAAAATAAAAAAAATCAACTAGGGGAGGAGCACCGTGATGAGCCCATGTAAGGCCCACAGCTAAAGCCTCCAGGACATGAAAGTCCAGCCCTGAAGAAGCTGGAACATTATAAATCCGCCTTGTGTATTCCCAGACAGAAAAGTGATTACCAGTAAAATTGGGCAAAATCGCAGGAGGGGCATTGAAGCATCCAGTTCCCAGTGTCACTAGTAGAGGAAGTGAGTCCAGGGGCAAGCACAACAAATGTGGGATCTCAGTAAAGGGCTGAAACGCGCACCCAGGAGGGAATGTAGGAGAAGCCAGTCTATCCAGGGGCTGGGGGTGGGATCTCAAGAGGGAGCTGTCTGTGTCCCGCTGGCTTCGGGAACCTTGATCCCTGGGAGCACAATTCCAGCAGCCAGGGCCCTGGATCCCAGGGCACAGAGTGGATACAGACCAGGATCCCGGACATCCCCTGGAAGAGATGGAGGTGGGGAGGGCACAGGACAGAGAGGACTCTCATGCCACTGGACGCCCTGAAAGCTGTGCAGACCTGCACCCACAGGCCAGGCTGTGAGCATCTAGGACAGTGCAGACTGGGAGACTGTGGTAGTTACTGAGGGGAGCCAATTCCACGGTTCGAGAGCTGGCTGCCACCATGCTGTTGTTCCTCCTTGTTTCACCTTGTGCCTGGGAGAGAAGGGCTTCCAGGGAACAAAGGACTCACACGGTAAACAGCTCCCACTATGCCCAGCACCCAGGAAGGGTGAAAGGAGGGAAAATGAGTGGGAAACATCAGTGAGGTTGACAAACCATGAGAGACTCCTAACTCTGGGAAACGAACAAGGGCTAGTGGAAGAGGAAGTGAGTGGGTGCTTTTGGTGAATTGGTGATGGGCACTGACAGGGACACTGATGGGATGAACACTGGGTGCTTGTTATAGGTCGGATTCAAACTTCAGTAAAATATATAATAAGGGCAGCCCTGATGTTTCAGAATTTTATAGCTGCCTTCAGCTCAGGGTGTGATCCTGGAGACCCGGGATGAAGTTCCACATTGGGTTCCCTGCAAGGACCCTGCTTCTCCCTTTGCCTGTGTCTGTGCTTCTCTCTCTCTTTGTCTGTCATGAATAAATAAATTATATATAGATAGATAGATAGATATAGATATATATGTATCATATATATACATACATATATTATGTACATATATATAATGCTGATAAAATAACATCTTATTGAAGAAGAAATGGGTCAATGAAAAAAAAAAGGAGGGAGGTGAAAGATGGCAGAAGAGTAGGGTCCCCAAATCACCTGTCCCCACCAAATTACCTAGATAACCTTCAAATCATCCTGAAAATCTATGAATTAGGCTTGAGATTTAAAGAGAGACCAGGTGGAATGCTACAGTGAGAAGAGTTCATGCTTCTATCAAGGTAGGGAGACGGGGAAAAAGAAATAATGAAACAAAAGGCATCCAAGGGGGAGGGGCCATGCGAGGAGCCAGGCTAAGCCTGGGGCGAGTGCCCCCAGGACAGGAGAGCTCCTTCCCAGAGAAGCAGGAGCTTCACCAATATTCCCGGGAGGATAGGCGCCCCCAGGGAGTTAGAGCAGGACGCAGGAGGGCGGGGATGCCTTCGGGCTCCCTGGGACACTAACAGACACTTGCTCACCCAGGAGAGTGCACCGAGATCCCTAAGGGCTGCAGCGTGCATGCATTGACCCGGGAGCAGATCCGAGGGGCTCGGGCAGTGGCTCTGCACGGAGGGGCTGCGCGGCCCCGGGAGCAGCTCGGCGGCGGTGGCTCCAGAAAAGGAGGAGGCTCCGTGCGTAGGGGGCTGCATGGCTCTGGGAGCAGCTCAGAGGAGTTCGGGTGTCAGCTCCATGGAGGGGGCTATGCAGACGGGAGCATGAATCCAACAGTGCAGGCCCCAAAACACAAGGCGCCGGGACACAGCCCAGGACCCAGCCTCCCCCAGGACAGGCATAGTCCAGGAGGGCCCAGGACAGCAAGGACGCTCCTGCCCCGAGCTGAGCAGATCAGCGGCCCCGCCCCAGAGCTTCCAGGCCCTGCAGATGGAGAGCTCTGTAGTTACTGCGGGGGCTGAATCCAGATTTCCAGAGCTGGCCTCTGCCACTGGGGTTTTTCCTTCTGGGGCCTCCCAGGGTAAACAACCCCCACTGAACCCTGCACCAGGCAGGGAGCAGAGCAACTCCTCCAAGTGCTAACACCTGAAAATCAGCACAACAGGCCCCTCCCGCAGAAGACCAGATAGACGGACAAGTTCCAGGGGAAGTCAAGGGACTTAAAGTATACAGAAACAGAAGATACTCCCCCGTGTTTGTTTATTTATTTCTGATTGCTTCCCCCACACTTTTTTCCCTTTCTTTCTTTTTCTTTCTCTTTTTCTTCTCTTTTTTTCCTTTTTCTTCCTTTTTTCTTTTTCCTTTTTCTCTTTTCTTTCCTTCTTTCTCTCCTCTGTCTCCTTTTCCCAATACAACTTGTTTTTGGCCACTCTGCACTGAGCAAAATCACTAGAAGGAAAACCTCACCTCAAAAGAAAGAATCAGAAACAGTCCTCTCTTCCACAGAGTTACAAAATCTGGATTACAATTCAATGTCAGAAAGCCAATTCAGAAGCACTATTATACAGCTACTGGTGCTCTAGAAAAAAACATGAAGGACTCAAGAGATTTCATGACTGCAGAATTTAGATCCAATCAGGCAGAAATTAACAATCAATTGAATGAGATGCAATCCAAACTAGAAGTACTAGCGATGAGGGTTAACGAGGTGGAAGAATGAGTGAGTGATATAGAAGACAATATGATGGCAAAGAGGGAAACTGAGGAAAAAAGACACAGACAATTAAAAGACCAGGAAGACAGATTAAGGGAGATAAACGAAAGCCTGAGGAAGAAAAACACATTTAATTGGGGTTCCCGAGGGCGCCAAAAGGGACAAAGGGCCAGAATATGTATTTGAACAAATCATAGCTGAAATCTTTCCTAATCTGGGACAGGAAACAGGCCTTCTGATCCAGGAAATAGATCCTCCCTTAAAATCAATAAAAACCGTTCAAAACCTCGACACTTAATAGTGAATCTTGCAAATTCAAAAGATAAAGAGAAGGTCCTTAAAGCAGCAAGACACAAGAAATCCCTGAATTTTATGGGGAGGAGTATTAGGGTAACAGCAGAACTCTCCACAGCGACCTGGCGCCAGAAAGGGCTGAAAGGATATATTCAGGGTCTTAAATGAGAAGAACATGCAACCAAGAATACTTTATCCAGCAAGGCTCTCATTCAAAATGGAAGGAGAGATAAAGAGCTTCCAAGACAGACAGGAACAGAAAGAATCTGTGACCTCCAAACCAGCTCTGCAAGAAATTTTAAGGGGGACTCTTAAAATTCACCTTTAAGAAGAATTTCAGTGGAATAATCCACAAAAACAAGGACTGAATAGATATCATGATGACACTAAACATATCTGTCAATAGTAACACTGAACATCAACGGGTTAATGACCCCATCAAAAGGAACAGGGTTTCAGGCTGGATAAAAAAGCAGAACCCATCTATTTGCTGTCTACAAGAGACTCATTTTAGACAGAAGGACACCTACAACCTGAAAATAAAAGGTTACAGAACCATTTAACATTCAAATGGTCCTCAAAAGAAAGCAGGCGTAGCCATCCTTAGATCATATAAACTAAAATTTACCCCGAAGACTGTAGTGAGAGATGAAGAGGGACACTATCTCATACTTAAAGGATCTATCCAACAAGAGGCCTTAACAATCCTCAATATATATGCTGCAAATGTGTGAGCTGCCAAATATTTAAACAAATTAATAAGCAAAGTGAAGAAATTCTTAGATAATAATACACTTATACTTGGTGACTTCAATCTAGCTCTTTCTACCCTCGATAGGTCTTCTAAGCACAACATCTCCAAAGAAACGAGAGCTTTAAATGATACACTGGACCAGATGGATTTCACAGATATCTACAGAACTTTACATCCAAACTCAACTGAATACACATTCTTCTCAAGGGCACATGGAACTTTCTCCAGAATAGACCACATACTGGGTCAAAATTGGGTGTGAACCGATACCAAAAGATTGGGATCATCCCCTGCATATTCTCAGACTATAATG
Organism: Canis lupus baileyi; assembly: GCF_048164855.1. NCBI lineage: Eukaryota > Metazoa > Chordata > Mammalia > Carnivora > Canidae > Canis > Canis lupus. The sequence continues at coordinate 76,407,485 of NC_132846.1, forward strand.
CCTTGAAATTAGAACTAAATCACAACGAGAAGTGTGGAAGGACCTCAAAAACGTGAAGGTTAAGGACCATCCTGCTGAAAGATGAAAGGGTCAACCAGGAAATTAAGGAAGAATTAAAAAGATTCATGGAAACTAATGAGAATGAAGATACAACCTTTCAAAATCTTTGGGATGCAGCAAAAGCAGTCCTAAGGGGGAAAAACATCACAATACAAGCATCCATTCAAAAACTGGAAAGAACTCAAATACAAAAACTGACCTTACACCTAAAGAAACTAGAGAAAAAACAGGAGATGGACCCTACACTCAGCAGAAGAAGAGAGTTAATTAAGATTCGAGCAGAACTCAATGAAATCGAGACCAGAAGAACCATGGAACAGATCAACGGAACCAGGAGTTGGTTCTTTGAAAGAATTAATAAGATAGATAAACCATTAGCCAACCTCATTAAAAAGAAGAAAGAAAAGACTCAAATTAATAAAATCATGAATGAGAAAGGAGAGATCACTACCAATACCAAGGAAATACAAACGATTTTAAAAACATATTATGAGCACCTATATGCCAATAAATGAGGCAGTCTAGAAGAAATGGACGCATTCCTGAAAAGCCACAAACAACCAAAACTGGAACAGGAAGAAATAGAAAACCTGAACAAGCCAATAACCAGGGAGGAAATTGAAGCAGTCATCAAAAACCTCCCAAGACACAAGAGTCCAGGGTCAGATGGCTTCCCTGGGGAATTCTATCAAAAATTTAGAGAAGAAACCATACCTATTGTACTCAAGCTGTTTGGAAAGATAGAAAGAGATGGAGTACTTCCAAATTCGTTCTATGAGGCCAGCATCGCCTTAATTCCAAAACCAGGCAAAGACCCAACCAAAAAGGAGAATTACAGACCAATATCCCTGATGAACATGGATGGAAAAATTCTCAACAAGATACTAGCCAATAGGATTCAACAGTACTTTAAGAAAATTATTCACCATGACCAAGTAGGATTTATCCCTGGGAAACAAGCCTGATTCAACACTCATAAAGCAATCAATGTGATTCATAATGTCAGCAAGAGAAAAACCAAGAACCATATGATCCTCTCATTAGATGCAGAGAAAGCATTTGACAAAATACAGCATCCATTCCTGATCAAAACTCTTCAGAGTGTAGGGATAGAGGGAACTTTCCTCGACATCTTAAAAGCCATCTACGAAAAGCCCACAGCAAATATCATTCTCAATGGGGAAGCACTGGTAGCCTTTCCCCTAATATCAGGAATATGACAGGGATGTCTACTCTCACCTCTGCTATTCAACATAGTATTGGAAGTCCTAGCCTCAGCAATCAGACAACAAAAAGACATTAAAGGCATTCAAATTGGCAAAGAAGAAGTCAAACTCTCCCTCTTCTCCAATGACATGATACTCTACATACGAAACCCAAAAGCCTCCACCCCAAGATTCGTAGAACTCATACAGCAATTTGGTAGCGTGGCAGGATACAAAATCAATGCCCAGAAATCGATGGCATGTCTATACAGTAACAATTAGGCTGAAGAAAGAGTAATTAAAGAGTCAATCCCATTTACAATTGCACCCAAAAGCATAAGACACCTAGGAATAAACCTACCCATACAGGCAAAGGACGTATACCCTCAAAACTATAGAACACTTCTGAAAGAAATTGAGGAAGACACAAAGAGATGGAAAAATATTCCATGCTCATGGATTGAGAGAATTAATATTGTGAAAATGTCATGTTACCCAGGGAAATGTACAGGTTTAATGCAATCCCTATCAAAATACCATGGTCTTTCTTCAGAGAGTTAGAACAATTTATTTTAAGATTTGTGTGGAATCGGAAAAGATCCCGAATAGCCAGGGGAATTTTAAAAAAGGAAACCATATCTGGGGGCATCACAATGCCAGATTTCAAGTTGTACTACAAAGCTGTGGCCATCAAGACAGTGTGGTACTGGCACAAATACAGACACATAGATCAATGGAACAGATTAGAGAGCAAAATTTGAATAACTAAGGCAAATTGCAAAACATCTAGAATCCCAATGAACTAAGATGGTTTCATGAAAAAATAAAAAATGAATAAAATACAACAAATAAGAAGAGTGAACCCAAAACCAAAAAAATTCTGACTCAAAAGAGACAAGAAACCAAAATAACAGAACAAAGGGGAAAAAAGTCTAAGATCAAATGGCTTGATCTATTAATTTTTCCAAGTATTTAAAGAAGAATTAATGCTGAAACATCTCGATCTCTTCAAAATCTAATGAGAAAGGAACATGCCCAAATCTTGGTAGGAGGCCAGCATCACCCTGACACTAAAGTCAGGGAAGGACTCTATGAAAAAGGAAACTACAGTCCAATTTTTCAGATGAACATAAATGCAAAAATCCTAGCATTCAAATCCAACAGCACATGGAATGGATAATACGGGATGACCTGGAGGAAATCATCTCTGGGATGCAAGGAAAATTCAACATACCCAAACCATAAATGGGACCCCCTGTATTAATAGAGTGAAAGATTAGATTACATGATCATTTCCTTTGATGCCTAAAATGATTTGACAAATTCCAACACACGTTTATCTTCAAAAAATCTTAACAATCAAGGAACAGAAAAAATTGCCTCCATGAAATACTGGTAATTTACGGAAAAACCCACATCCAACACCATAATCAACAGTGAAATGCTGAAGCCCTCCTGTCAAGTCAAGAGCCACACAAGGATGCTTATTCCTACCATGAGTATTCATCTTGGTACCATGAAGGAGAAGAAACTGTGACACCCCAAATATATCAGCTGGTCCCCTGGGTTGTTGTGAACTAAAGTCACTTGGGAATCAACCAGTGGAGAGACAGGCTGAGCCGCCTATGTCCCCTTGATGGCAAGAAATAAATCTACATGGGCATTTTCCCATCCCTATACCTGGAGGGCAGAATCATCCTTAGCACCAGAATAAAACCTTAGGACCCGGAAGGTAAACAAACCTTGTCAGTCCCTCACTAATTCACTGACTCAAGCCAATATCCTGACTTTATATCTACACAAACCCAATGTTTTGTTGTCGAAGTGACACAAGGGCTACATAATTTGGTCACTGTCTGGATGTTGTATTCTTGGGAGCTCATGCACTTGCAAAATGAAATACATTTCACCTTAGATCAGTTTTCTGTCTACCGAGTAATTAGACCAAAGAACCTAGAAGAAACGAAGGAAAATCTTTCTGCTCCAATGACTGGAAGATCAAACCAATACATTCGGAAATAATAAAATAAATTATATTTAAATCCGTAGACAGGACAAAAATTCTTTTTTCCACATGACATGATCTGCTAGAGAGGCAAACACTTTAAACTCCACAAACTGGGATCCCTGGGTGGCACAGCGGTTTGGCGCCTGCCTTTGGCCCAGGGCACGATCCTGGAGACCCGGGATCGAATCCCACGTTGGGATCCCAGTGCATGGAGCCTGTTTCCCCCTCTGCCTATGTCTCTGCCTCTCTCTCTCTCTCTCTGTGACTATCATAAATAAATAAAATAAATTAAAAAAAAATAAAAAAATAAACTCCACAAACTGTTAAAATTAATTATTTCAGGGAACCTTCAGGGTATAAGATCATGTGAAATAAAGCTATGTTTCCACACACTAACAACAAATTATCTAAAAGAATCAGAACGGGAGACAGAACATGAAAGACTCCAAACTCTAGGAAACAAACAAGGGGTGGTAGAAGGGGAGGTGGGCGGGGTGTGGGGGTGACTGGGTGACAGGCACTGAGGTCGGCACTTGACGGGATGAGCACTGGGTTTTGTTAAATGTTGGCAAATTGAACACCAATAAAAAATAAATTTATGATAAAAAAGAAAAAAAAAGAATAGAAAATTACCAAAATATTCCTTTCACACTGCAGAAAAATAAAATAATTAGTATTAAATATCCATAGGTGGTTACATGCTATATACTAAAAATTACCTAAATTGATGAATGGGTTTTAATAAGACATTGAGAGATACAAAGCTAATTCGGTCCACATGTTAGGACACTTCATATCGTTACATGATATTACAGAAATTTGACCTCAAAAGTAATGCAATCATGTTTATGAAACTTGTAAAGAATCTAATCTAAGTCTGGAGCTAACTATATACTCAGAGGACATGCAAATAGGGCCTTCCCTCCACCTATTAAACTAGCCCATTCCTGAACCTGCAGCTGGGAGAGGAGCCCAGATCCCAGCATCCCCAGGGGACCCCATTCAGGAATCAGGACAGAACACACACAACTCACCATGGAGTCTGTGCTCCATTGGGTTTTCCATGTTGCTATTTTAAAAGGTGATTCATGGAGAACAAGAGACCTTGAATCTGTGAGTGGAAGTGAGTGAGAGAAACAGGGGATGGGGGACATTTTCCTGACCACGATGTCTTGTGTCTGCAGGTGTCCAGGGTGAGGTGCAGCTGGTGGAGTCTGGGGGAGACCTGGTGAAGCCTGGGTTGCCCCTGAGACTCTCCTGTGTAGCCTCTGGATTCACTTTCAGTAGTTACTGGATAAGCTGGGTCCACCAGGCTCCAGGGAAAGGGCTTCAGTGGGTCTCAGTAATGAACAAATATGGAAGTACCACATACCATGCAGATGCTGTGAAGGGCCAATTTACCATCTTCAGAGACAATGCCAAGAACACACTGTATCTGCAGATGAACAGCCTGAGAGCTGAGGACATGTATGTGTATTACTGTGTACACACCGTGAGGGGACCACAGCATGAGCTCAGACACAAACCTCTCTGTACGGGATCCCTGGGTGGCGCAGCGGTTTGGCGCCTGCCTCTGGCCCAGGGCGCGATCCTGGAGACCCGGGATCGAATCCCACGTCGGGCTCCCGGTGCATGGAGCCTGCTTCTCCTTCTGCCTATGTCTCTGCCTCTCTCTCTCTCTCTGTGTGTGACTATCATAAATAAATAAATAAATAAATAATAAATAAATAAATAAATAAATAAATAAATAAATAAATAAATAAATAAAAAACCCTCTCTGTAGAAGGGGATCGGGATCACTAGGATGTGCACACTCCTGACTAGTTGTCAATTGAAGTCCCAGAAGCAGGTGCAGAGGGTGGTTCTGGGCAGGTTTCCTGTCAGGGTCTGGGCTTCCTCTCCAAGGAGCAGTTTCCCCCAAAGAACCCCTCTCAACACTTGATTATGTGTTTACCTATTCAGTCTCTTTCTAAGAGACTTAGAATTCAAATATAGCACTTGCACTTACTTGTACTTAACTTTTCCTGACCCGAAATATTAATCAATTACAAATACCTCCATTCACATCATCTGAAGCTTTTATTTTTATTTTTTTATTTTTTTATTTTTAAAGATTTTATTTATTTATTCATGATAGTCACACAGAGAGAGACAGAGAGGCAGAGACACAGGCAGAGGGAGAAGCAGGCTCCATGCTGGGAGCCCGATGTGGGATTCGATCCCGGGTCTCCAGGATCGCGCCCCGGGCCAAAGGCAGGCGTCAAACCGCTGCGCCACCCAGGGATCCCCATCTGAAGCTTTTTTTTTCCCCCATCTGAAGCTTTTAATGAGACCTAGTGTACCTCACTGTGGATCACAGGACCCCAAGCGAACATGCTGTCTTGCATATCTTGGTATAGAGGAATCCCCAATCAACACAAGAGAAAAGAAACATAATACAAAAATGTTACTAACAGCCTGGGATTGAGAGATATTCCCAGCATGACGTGGTAGGGATGTGGACTCAGAGTTCATTCACAAACACACACACACACACACACACACACACACACACACACACACAATAACGAGAGTATAACCTTTCATCACCTTCACCTTCAGTTCTGATGAAAGCCAGGCCGGCCTCTCATCATGTCACAAATGCCTGTATTGTGCCAGGGAATGACACTGGCTCTGGGTGTGTATTGTGGGCCAGTGGTGGGGACGGCGTCCTTCTCCAGGAAGGGCTTGTGTGGAGTTAGTGTCCCAACTGCATCAAAAGAGGGAACTCCTGGGTTACTGTTTGATTTCTTTTCCTTTGGGTGGAGGAGAAGAATGTGAAAGGAATTTCAGGGAGCTACCAGTAAATAAAGACTGGATATGGTGTGAAGAATTCACCAAACCAGGGTAAAACTGGAAGGACAAAAGAGAAACATGGTCATTCTCAGTAGACAAGTGTCTAAATCATATGGAAAGGAGATGAATAATATATGGAAGCAGCACGAAACTTTAAATAATAATACAAATAGGCCAAGATCCTACCCAGGTCTCAGATGGAAGCTGTCCTCTTCCCAAGGAACCATCTGGTTCTGAAGGTCATCTGTACTTGGTGTGCTCAGCGACCAGAAGCTTCTACTGGACCATGAGGATCCTCAGGGTGAGGAGCTGGATTGAAGGACCTTCGACCTGCATGGAAATACTCATGGATCCTTCAGGTGCTTATGTCAGCTAACTGGTTGTGACCTTTACCATCCCTGTGGTGAAACCTAATGTCCATGTGATGGGGGGAGGAGGTGGAGCCTTAAGGACCACTTAGGTTAGGAGATGCAGCCTCATTATGGGATCAGGCACTTATACACCAGGATTGGGAAAGCTCCCAGCACCCTGGCTCCATGTGAGGTGACTGGGAAGGGACGGGGTAGGATGTGGGCGCTCCCCAGACACCACAGCTCCCTACACCTGGACCTCAGACGACCCAGACACCAGATCTGTGAGAATGAGTGTCTGTTGTTTGATCTGTCCAGCTCATGTATGATGTTCCAACAGGGAATATGGGCTTAAGTAATTTTTTCTTTATTTAAATTGAATTTACCAACATTCACTCTACCGTCAGTGTTCATCATATCATGTAAACTTCTTAAACTCCCATCACCCAGTTACCCCATTCCCCACCTCCTCCCTTCTAGTGACCCTCATTTTTTCCCCAGAGTTCAGTGTGTCTCATGATTTGTCTTCCTCTCTAGTCTTACCCCACTAAGTTTCACTCCTTCCCTTATGGTCTCTTTCAAAATCAATGAGACCATATCATTGCCTTTCTATGCTTGATTTTTTTTCTCAATATAATGACTCCAGTTCCATCCATGTTGATGGAAACATTATTTCATGTTATTCATTATGTCTGACGGCTATGTAATATCCCATTGTATATATAAAGCACATCTTCTTTTTTGTATATTGTTTATTGGAGTGCGATTTGCCAACATACAGCATATCACCCAGTGCTCATCCAATCAAGTGCCCCCCTCAGTGCCTGTCACCCAGTCACCCCCATTACCCGCCCACCTCCCCATCCACTACCCCTTGTTCTTTTCCCAGAGTTAGGAGTTTCTCAACTTCTGTCACCCCCTCTGATATTTCCACTCATTTTCTTTCCATTCTCCTATGATCCCTTTCACTGTTTTTATATTCCCCAAGAATGAGACCATATAATGTTTTTCCTTCTCCAATTGACTTATTTCACTCAGCATAATATCCTCCAGTTCCATTCAAGTCAAAATGATTGGTGGGTATTCATCATTTCTAATGGCCGAGAAACATCCCACTGTATACATAGACCACAGCTTCTTTATCCAGTCATCTGTCAATAGACACTGAGGCTCCTTCCACTGTTTGGCTGTTGTGGACTGTGCTGCTGTGAACATTGAGATGCAAGTGTCCCTTCATTTCATTAAATCTGTGTCTTTGGGGTAAATAGCCTGTAGTGCAGTGGCTGGCTCCTAGGGTGGCTCTATTCTCACGTTTTCAGGACATTCCATTCTGTTCTCCATACCGACTCAACAAGCATAATTCCCACCAGGAATAAAAGAGGCTTCCACTTTCTCAATATTCTCCCTTATATTTGTTGTTTCTGGCCTTTTTACTTTATCCATTCTGAGTTGTATAAGTGGGATCTTAGTGTGGTTTTCATTTGTATTTCCCTGATGACAAGTCAGGTGGATCATTTTTGTCCTCTGCCTGTTGGCCATTTGTCGGTCTTCTTTGGAGAAAAGCCTTTTCATGTATTCTCCCCATTTCTTGACTGGAATGATTGCTATGTTGGCTGCTGAATTTGTTAACGTAATATCTTGTCCTATTCTGTAGGCTGCCTTTTGTTTTGTCGCCTGTTGTATTGTTGTACAGATTCTATCTTGATGAAGTCTTAACAGTTTATTTTTCCCTTTGTTTCCTATGCCTTTTGAGATCAGCCTTGCTAGCAGTCACTGCAACTGACGACAAAAAGATGCTACCTGAATCCACTTCTAGGATTCGGATGAATTGTTGTCTCAGATTTCAGTATTTCATTATTTTAAGATTATCTTTTTGCATGGTGTAGCAGAATGGTCCACTTTCACTCTTATGCAGGTGGCTGTCCAATATTTTTCAGATCTATTTTTGGATGTGTATTTTTTCATTAGATATTTTTTCTTGCTTTTTGAGGAGTAGTTGCCCATAGGCTGAGGGTCCCTTTCTGTGCTCTCTGGTCTGTTCAATTGATCTATGTGTTGTTTTTGCCAGTACCACGCTATCTTGATGACAAAGGCTTTATAATAGAGATTCTCTGCAAACATTGTTATGCCCTGCAGCTGTAGTTTTGTTTCTGTTGTTGTTTTTTTTCCCAAAATGATTCTACCTGTTTGACAACTAAGGAAAGAAATTGAAGAAGACACAAAGAGATGAAAAACATTCTGTACTTACAGATTAGAACAACGAATATTGTCAGGGCACCTGTGTTGCTCAGAGGTTGAGTGTCTGCAATTGGCTGGGGTTGTGATCCTGGGGTCTTGGGATAGTGTCCTGCATCAGGCTTTTGGAAGGGAGCCTGTTTCTCCCTCTGCCTCTGTGACTCTCCTGAATAAACAAATAAATCTTTAAAACAAAAACAAAAATATTGGGGATCCCTTGGTGGCTCACCGGTTTGGCGCCTTCTTTTGGACCAGGGTTCGATTCCCGAGTCCCGGGATTGTGTCCCACGTCGGGCTCCAGGCATGGTCCTGCTTCTCCCTAAGACTGTGTCTCTGCCTCTCTATCTCTGTATCATTAATGAATAAATAAAATCTTTAAAAAAACAAAAATAAATCCTGTGAAAATCTCTATGTTGCACAAATCTTCTACATATTCAAAGCAATCCTTGTGAAAAAATCCTGGACATTTTTCACAGAGTATGAACATAAAATCCTAAAATTTTTATGGCACACACAGAGATATTAGGGACACATGGATGCACGGTTGTGGCCCTTCTGTATTTGTTGTGAGAAGTATCATGTAACCACCCTTATCCAGTGAAGGGTGCATTTCTCAACTGGAACTAGGACTAATCTGTTGCAAACCATAAGTATCTGTCAAAAAGTCAGAGTGGACACACTGAACAGAAGGAGAACAATGATACAAGAGAGTCAGAGATACTCAGACACTTTGGCACTTTAGTTTAAGGATGTTCTTTTATAACGTTTCCAGAAGATGAGGATGTGACGACCCAGTGGAGTTTGTGTCTCACCATCACCTTACAGGGTTGTGTTGTACTGATGGCCTTTAGGTGTGTCCCTTGTCACTGGATGAACATTTGGTGCCCCGTGTCCTCATTTCAACACACCTGCATCTGTGACTCTCCCTTTGGCCATGAGATCAATTTCCCTTTAGGATTTCCTCAGTGGAACCCCTCAAGGGTCCTACATGACTTATTTGGCCTTTATCATTTGATTTAAATGCAATCATTTTTGTCATGTTATTTGCAACAACCAGGTAACATGACCTGGTTATGTCAATATCTAACAGCTCTACCATCCTATTCCAGAGTCTACATGTGAACATACATAACAGTGAAGCTATTTCAGGGAAGGTAATTCCACTCATGGTCAGCAAGGCAGGGGAGCAGCTCTGAATGCTCAGAAGCAGGGCATTGGTTGGCTGTGATGATTTCATCATTTATACAAAGAGCAGCTATCTCCAGACATGAACACTCAGAAAATAGATGTGAGATGATAGAGCAAGGGATAGAGCACACAGATCCTCTTGCAGTGTGCAGCTCTGGACCTGAGCTGGGCTTACATGGATGTCTAAATGCACAGTGAAATTGGAAATAGATTGTTATCATGTGCTGTTGGTGTTGTTTCCTCTATAGATGCTCACACCCCACCTTGTTGAGGCCTGTATTGGGGTTTTGTGACTCTTCCTGACTGCATTGTAGAGCAGTTATGAACATGGCCTCCTACGTCTAGCCTGGGATTGAATGTTTGCACCCCGGAGTCTTCAGGGAGCCCTCATAGCAGAGCCATCAATCCCTTTCTGTCCTCAGTTGACATCTGAATCATGTGTTCACCATACCTGTGTCTGGGCTGGTGTATCTCAGACACATGAATGGATCTCTGAATGACAATATAAAGGCTCTATAGCATGGAACTGGGGTCATCCTCTGAGGGCTTGTCACGAGTGAGGGTCTAGTTTAGGCCTGCTGGTTTCAGAATAGATGTCACTGGACCACACAGCGTTCAGTTTATGGAAACAAAGCACAACGACTGCACTCAGACCCAATGTTCACAAGTCTATAGGTTCCAGTCCTTCTTAACCATGCATCACATTGTGCCACTTTTTCTTCTTGGCACTCAGGGGGTCCTTAGATCCAGAAATTTCCCTATTTTTCCATTTGAGCACCATCATACCAGGTCCATCCCCCACAGGAGTACAATTGTACAAGTTCATATATTCCTCTCTTGTCCTTAAAATTCTTGACAGTAGCTTCTGCAAGCAACCTTCCTCCTGCTGTCATCCCTACAATTGTATCTCCCCAATGTCAATACCGCACAGCTCCACCAATTCCAAACCTGCTCAGTATTCTATTAGGAGTCCTTCTGTTGTTGCTTTTTCAACTCTGATCGGTTTCATGGATGTTCGAAATGATTCAATAACTTTCCAGCTGTTTCAGGGATGTGACAAGCCCTGAGTCCCCTAAAACTTCTGACATGTTAACTTCTCTCTCCCATATTTTCTTATACTAAAGATGGTGTGGTTAAATTTTTCTGATTTATATGTTGGAGGTGAACTTTGGACCCTGGTGTTTTGTTTCAGAATATCGTAAACTTATTTTCACCCCTACTCTGATTCTGGATCCTAAGGACTCATTTTTGTTTGTACAAGCCTACTGAGTATTGTACTAATACTATATTATGTTTCAGGAAGTAATTATAGACATATGTGGTCCATGAACATAAGGTCATCCAACAGGTGACATAAGGAGCAATGCACGGTCTTGGAGTGAGACTGGGGATTCAAGGAGGACACAGATGCTCCCAAAGGACCAGAATTGCAGGAATATTATTGGCAGGACTCCATGTCTCTGTGCAGGTGACACAGGTGCCATTTGAGTGGTAGGCTCTGCTTGCAGTCTTCCTGATGCATATGTTCCATTGAAAGATGGAAAGGGGGGTACCTGGGTGCTCAGCAGTTTAGTGCCACCTTCAGTCCAGGGCCTGATCCTGGGATCAGAGATCGAGTCCCACATCAGGCTCCATGCATGGAGCCTGCTTGTCACTCTGCCTGTGTCTCTCCATCTCTCTCTCTCTCTCTCTCTCTGTGGGTCTCTCATGAATAAATAAAACATTAAAAAAAAGATGGAATGAGCTAGATTTGGAAACAGAACAGAAGTCCTGTATGCAGCCTGCGGGGTCAGGGGGACTGATCTAAGAAAACCAAAATTACGGTTGATCAGAGGCACAAATTAAAATTTCTTTGAAACGGAAATTTCCTGCTGCATTTGTTATCAAAAATACCTGATAAATCCGTAGAAGAGGTTCATGGTAGATAGTTTTCTTCTCTTAGATGGATATAGTATTTGAATGTAAAAAGAGTTCATGAAAAACTTACAGTTGCCAAGCAGCACCATACTGTTAGTTTAGGAGGGATAAGAAAAATAGAAATATAGGGTATACAATGGAAAATGTTCATTCTGACACGAGTTTATTATATCCCAATCTCTGCTTGAATGAGTTCATTCTGTATCAGGTAGCTCATCAAAGTGATTACAGAAGATCACAGAGTTTACTGCAGTGAAACACAGTGACTGAGGTGTTAGAGACTTACAAATAGAACTGCATTACCTGAAACCCTCTGAAATTCAGCTAAATTCTAAATTTAGAATTGCAGGAATATTATAGGCAAGACTCCGTGTCTTTGTGAAGTGGACACAGGCGTCTTTTGGTTGGTGGGCTCTGCTGGCAGTCTTCCAGATGCATGTGATCCATTCAAAGATGCAATGTGTTAGATTTGGAGACAGAAGACAAGTCCTGTACATAGCTCATGGGGTCAGGAGCAATGATCTGAGAAATTCAAAATGAAGGTTGATTGAAGGCATAGATTGAAAAGAATTGAAACTGAATTTTCCACCCACATTTGTTATCAAAAATACCTTTCATCAAAATACATCATTTTTAATAATAAATTTATTATTTATTGATGCTCAATTTGCCAAGATACAGAATAACACCCAGTGCTCATCCTGCCAAGTGCTCCCCTCCTTGCCCATCACCCAGTCACCCCAACACTCCGCCCAACTCCCCTTCCACTACCCCTTTTTCAAGAGAGTCAGAGATCCTCAGACACTTTGGATCTTCAGTATAAGTATGTTCTTTTATAACGTTTCCAGAAGATGAGGATGTGATGACCCAGTGAGATTTGTGTCTCTCCATCACCGTACAGGGCTGTGTTGTAGTGATGGTTGTGACACATGTGCCTTGTCACTTGCGAACATGTGGTGCCCTGTGCCCTCATTTCAAACCCACCTGCATCAGTGACTCTCCCTCTTGGCATGAGTTCAGATTCCCTTTAGGATTTCCTCAATGGACCACCTCAAGGGATTTACATGACTTATTTCCTCTTTCTCATTGTATTTAAATGTAATCATTTTTGTCATGGGATAGGCAAAAACCAGGTAACATGACCTGGTCATGTCAATATCTAACAGCCCTACCATCCTAATCCATAGTCTACATGTGAACTTACATGACGGTGAAGCTGTTTCAGGGAAGGTTAGTCCACTCATGGTCAGCAAGGCAGTGGATCAGCTCCAAATGCCTAGAAGCAAGGCAGTAGTTGTCTTTGTCAATTTCACTAATATTTATACACATACCAGCTGTCTCCAAACATGCACACTCAGAACATAATGTGAAAGGATGGAGCAAGGGATGGAGCACACATTTCCGCTGGCAGTGTGCAGACCTTGACCGGAGATGGGCTTGGATGAATCTGTAAATTCACAGTGCAGTTGGCAATGGATTGTTATCATTTGCTATTGGTTTAGTTTCCTCTTTAGATGCTCACACCCTACCTTGTTGAGGCCTGTTTTGGGGATTTTGTGACTCTCTCCTGGCTGCATCAGAGAGCTGTTCTGAACATGGCCTCCTACCTCTGGCCTAGGGTTGAATGTTTGCACTTCCAGTCTTCAGGGAGCCCTCACAGGAGAGCCATCAAGCCCTTTCTGTCCTCAGTTTACACCTGAACCCCATGTTCACCCTACTTGTGTCTAAGCTGGCTTATCACAGGCACATGAATGAGTCTCTAAATGTCAATAGGAGGGATTCCTTTGGTGTGGACCTGGGATGGTCCTCCGAGCAAGGGTCTCATGGTCTCTTACTTTCTGCTTGCTGGTCTCAGGATAGAAGTCACAGGACCAAACAGGGTTCAGTTTATGGAAACACAAATCACAACGCCTGCACTCAGACATAATGTTTACCCATCTCCAGAATCCTGTTCTTCTTAATCATCCATCACATGGTGCCACTATTTCTTTGCAGGACTCAGGGGGACCGCAGATCCTGGAAATTTCTCCACTTTGCCACTTGAGCACCATCATACCAGGTTCGCTCCATGCAGGACCAGAATTCTTTTTTTTTTTTTAAATTAGTGTTCAATTTGCCAGCATACAGTTAAAAGTGTTAGATTTGGAGACAGAACAGAAGTCGTGTGCACAGCCACAGGGTCAGGGGGACTGATCTGAGAAAACCAAATTTAAGGTTGAATAGAGGCACAGATTGAAATTGAATTGAAAGTGAATTTTCCTGACACATTTTGTTTTTTTCCTTTTATTTTATTATTTTTAAATAAATTTATTTTGTATTGGTGTTCAATTTGGCAACATGCAGAATAACATCCAGCTCTCATCCCGTCAAGTGCCCCTTCAGTGCCCACCATCCAGTCACCCCCATCCCCACGCTCCTCCCGTTCCACCACCCTTAGTTCTTTTCCCAGAGATAGGAGTCTTCCATGTTCTGTCTACCTCTCTGATATTTCCTACATATTTCTTCTCCCTTCCCCTCTATTCCCTTTCACTATTATTTATATTCCCCAAATGAATGAGACTATATAATGTTTGTCCTTCTCCGATTGACTTATTTCACTCAGCATAATACCCTCCAGCTATATCCACATCAAATCAAATGGTGGGTATTTGTCATTTCTAAGGGCTGAGTAATATTGCATTGTATATATAAACCACATCTTCTTTATCCATTCATCTTTTGATGGACACGGAGGCTCCTTCCACAGTTTCCTGCCACATTTATTAACAAAAATACCCTATAAATCTGTCGAAGGGTTCAAGGGTCGATATTTTTCTTCTCTTAGATGGAATATACTATTTGAATATAAAAGGAATTCATAAAAAACTTACAGTGGAAAGGCAGCATTACACTGTTCATTTAAGAGGGATAAGAAAAATAGAAATATGGGCTGTACCATGGAAAATGTTCATCCTGACACCAGTTTATTATATCTCAAACTCTGCATGAATGCAGCTCATTCTGCATCAGGTAAGCTTATCAAAGCCATTACAGAAAATCACAGATTTGACTGGAGTGACACACAGTGACTGAGTTGATAGAGAGTTACAAATCCAAGTACATTACCTGAAACACTGAAATTCAGCTATATTCTAAATTTAGCAAAATCATGTAATCCTCGATACAGCAGGGTTCCACATATCTAAGGAACCCTGCCAGTCTGTCCATCAGGTGTTTCAAGAGAGCCAGTAAGTCCTGTGGAGAGGAGCACAGGCCAAGATTCTGACTCACTGATGTGCACAAGGACATATGAGAAACCCTCTACAATTTAAGGGGTAGGATAAAATCACTCTATGGGGACACATGACACCTAAAAGCCAAGATTGACATGCAAAAAGCAGTACAAATTACCACGTGGACACAAAGTCTGAAGTCTGGAATATTACTTAATAAAAACATAGTTTCTCAAAGCAGTCAATATGAACACACAAAGGCGGTCACAACAGTTTGACAAGTAGGGCAAGAGGAGAACATATAGGACTTGAGATCCAGGAGTTATCAGGTAACATTCAAAAACATGGTGTAGTGAAAAATGCCACTAAACAATTATGAAAAATAAGGGAAGAAAGTTGGAGGAGGTCCTTTCATTGATCCTTCAGGTGTAGATATCAGCTCATTGTGTGCGAACTCTACCATCCCCTTGTTGAAACCTAAGGCCCATGAGATGGGAGGAGGAGGTGGGCCTTGCGGAGAACTTAAGTCAGCAGATCGATCCCCATGATGGGATCAGGAACCTTGTTCACCAGGACTAGGAAATTTCCATACCTCCGCTCCATGTGAGGTGACAGGGAAAGGAGAGACTAGGACGTGGGTGCTCTCCAGACACCACATCTGCATGCACCTGGATGTCAGATGTCACAGACTCCAGAACTATGGGAAATGAAGGTCTTTCTTTGATTTGCCAAATCCATTTAGATGTTACAGCAGCCAGCACAGGCTAAAGTTTTCTTCTTCTTCTTCTCCTTCTTCTTCTTCTTCTTCTTCTTCTTCTTCTTCTTCTTCTTCTTCTTCTTCTTCTTCTTCATTATTATTATTATTATTATTATTATTATTATTTAATTAAATACAATTTTCCAAACTTTACTATACACCCAGTGCTCATTACATCACGTACCCTCCTTAATTCCCATCACCCAGTTACCCCATCCCCACAATAACCTCCCTTCCAGTGACCCTCAGTTTAATTACCAGAGTTAAGTGACTCTCACGGTATACCTTCCTCTCTAGTATTACCCTGGTCAGTTCCACTCCTTCCCTTTTGGTCTCTTTCAATATTTCTTATACTCCACATATGACTGAGACCATATCATTGCCTATCAGTGATTGGTTTATTTTCTTCAATATAATACCTCAAGTTCCAACCATGTTGACGTGAATGTTCCTTCATGTTAAACATAATTTCTAGCAACTTAATTATACTTCAATTTATATATAAACCACATCTTCTTTATCCTTTTTCCTGTCGAGGAACACCATAGTTCCTCCCAGTTTAATTATTGTGGACATGCTGCTGTGAACATTGGGGTGCAGGTGACCCTTCATTTAACTATATCTGTGTCTCTGAAGCTAATACCCAGTATAGCAATGGCTGGGCATAGGGTGGCTGTATTCTCAGTTTTTGAATAAATTTGATTCCATTATCTGAGGAGCCTGCACCAGCTTTCGTTCCTACCAACAGTGCAAGAGTTCTCCCTTTCTCCACATCCTCTGCAATATTTGTTATTTGCAGCCGTGTCAGTGTATCCATTCTGAGTTGTATAAGTGGTATCTCCTTGTGATTTTCATTTGTATTTCCCTGATAACAATTCATGTGGATCATCTTGCTTTTTTTAATAATAAATTTATTTTTTATTATTGTTCAACACAGAATAACACACAGTGCTAACCCCGTCAAGTGCGCCCCTCAGTGTCTGCCACCCAGTCACCCCCACCCGCCGTCCTCCTCCCCTTCCACCACTCCTAGATCATTTCCCAGAGTTAGGGGTCTTCCATGTTCTGTCTCCCTTTCTGATTTTTCCTACCCATTTCTTCTCCCTTCCCCTCTATTCCCTTTCACTATTATTTATATTCCCCAAATTAATGAGACCATATTATGTTTGTCCTTCTCTGATTGACTTATTTCACTCAGCATAATACCCTTCATTTCCATCCACGTCAAAGCAAATGGTGGGTGTACCACCTGTAGGAATACATATCATAAAATTTTCTTAAAATAAATAAAATGAAATTAGAAAAAATAAGTATACAATATACATATAATATACACATTAAAGAGAAAATTTAAGAACAAAATAATGGTGTGAAGATTAATTACATTAAACAAGTATGGAAATTGGGAAGACAAAAGAGAGAAATGGTCATTCTAAGTAGACAAATATCTGATTCTCTGGGAAAGGAGATTAAAGATATATGGAAGAAGCACATACAAAATTATAGTACAAATACACCAAGATCCTACGTGGAGCCTCAGGTGGAAGCTATCCTCTCCTCAAGGTCACCAGCTGGTTCTGAAGATCAGGTGTACACTGTGCACATGCAGAGACCACAAGCTTTGACTGGACCCATGAGGATCCTCATGGTTAGGTTCTGGATTGGAGGACCTCCCACCTGCATGGAACAACTCCTTGATCCTTCAGGTGATGATATCAGTTCCCTGGGTGTGACCTCTACCATCTGCATGCTGAAACCTATCACCCATGTGATGTGAGGCAGTGGTGGAGCCTTAGCGGAGCACTTAGGTCAGAAGGTGTGCAGCCTCATGATGGGATCAGGTCCCTTATACACCAGGACTGGGAAAGCTCCCCGCACACTGGACCAATGTGAGGTGACAGGGAATGGACAGGCTAGGATGTGGACGGTCGCCAGACACCACATATGCCTACTCTTGGACCTCAGGGTTTCCAGGCTCCAAGTCTATGGGAATGAGTGTCTGTTGTTTGATTCATCAAGTCCATGTTGGATGTTCCAGCAGGGGAACCAGATTAAGGTCATTTATATTGTCTTTATTTAAATGCAATTTGCCAGCATATTGTATAACACACAGTCCTCTTCACATCACATGCCCTCCTTAATGCTGATCTGTTATGCCCAAGATTGGAAATCTGAGAAACCACCAAGGAGCTGACACCGATGCAAGTGCAAGAGGGTTTATTAGCAAGCTCGAGCTTGGATCTCAGTATACCCAACACAGTGGAGCAGGGACTTTAACCCCGAAGTGTGTTACAGCTGGGTTTTTTATGGGCTGGTCTAGGGGATTTTCAGAAGGGGAGAAGGAATTTCTCAAGTTCTGTTTACATTCTGATATGGTGCTTTCAAGGGCATGGAGCTCTGTTCTCATTCTAATATGGGGCTTTCTGCCACTGGCTTGAGTTGTTGTCTTCCGATATTGGATTCCCTACTGAGGACATTCTGCAATTTTTTCTGTAAAGTTCAGCTCTTCTTTACAGGGGCCTAAGACGGCTGTACTTGTGATAATGCTAAACTTGAGGTAGAATGGCCTTAATTTTTCTCCGCCTCCACATTTCCCCCTCTCAGAGAAACCTAAGGAAGGACCCAATCATGGGTCCCCGTTGGTTTCCGAGTGAGCCACTGGGAATGGTTAAACCATGATTCAAACCAACCTTGTCGCTGTTCTTGCTCCCATTTACATCTAGCCAAACCTTTTCTGACTTTTGCCACAGATTCCCGGACCTTTCCTGAGTGGCCAGTAAAGAAGCAACACTACTCTTTTGGGGCAGTACATAACCCCCCTCCTTGCTTGCAACAGCCTCTCTACACTTAAGATGCTCCCATCTTTTAAAACTTAAAAGACTTTAAAAGCAAGGCTGAATTGTGTGCACATTTTTAAATGGCTAATGGAGATTGGTTGTGGCATGAAGAGGACAGAGCATAAGCAACATTAGTGGGGTGAGAACGGAGCAGTCTTCGCTTTAGGGGATTTTGGCCTTTCCATTCTGGAACAAAATCCATGATAATGCCGTGTGGGTCAGCTGGCCAGATGTGGGTGTAGTGGACCCAGGGAGTAATCCCATCGACCTTGAGAGCATTGGGAGTGGTCAGGATCACAATGTAGTGTCCCTTCTAGCGAGGTTGAAGTGTCTGGTGTTGGTATCTCCTCACCTACACCCAGTCACCTGGCTTCTATCCATGGGAACCCAGAGCTTGCCCAGTCTCTTAGAGGGCCCTCAGCTATGGTCACAACTGCTCATGGATTCGTTGTAACATTTGGAGGGAGAAAAGGAGTTGGTGTTTATCAAATTCTGCAAGCACCTCAGGGTTTAAATTGGAGATAATAGGTGGAGGAATACTGAACATGATCTCATAGGGAGTCAGTCCGATCTTATATGGGAAGTTCCTCACCCTATATAGGAGAAAGGCGAGGAGAGTCACCCCGTCCCCGCCAGTCTCCAGGGCTAATTTAGTTAAAGTATCCTTTAATATTCTGTTTATCCTCTCTACCTGTCCTGAGCTTTGGGGCCTATATGCACAATGTAATTTCCAGTCTGCCCCAAGTGCTAGTGCCACTCCCCCTGTTTCCTTAGAGAAGAATCCTGAGCTGTTGTCTGATCCAATCTTTCTTAAAATTTTTATTTATTTATGATAGTCACACACACACAGAGAGAGAGAGAGAGAGAGAGGCCGAGACACAGGCAGAGGGAGAAGCAGGCTCCATGCACCGGGAGCCCGATGTGGGATTCGATCCTGGGTGTCCAGGATCGCACCCTGGGTAAAGGCAGGTGCCAAACCGCTGCGCCACCCAGGGATCCTGTCTGATCCAATCTTAAGAGGAATACCATACCTCAGTAAAATGTCTTCTAGCAGTTTCTTGGTCATGGTCTGTACTGTTTCATGTTTGGTAGGAAATGCTTCTGTCCATCCAGAAAAATTATCTACAAACACTAGTAAATACCTGTATCCATATTTTTCAGGTTTTACCTCAGTGAAGTCCACTTCTCAGTGGCTCCTGGGCGGTCCCCTCAGAGCCGAGTGCCCAGGTTAGATCCATGGGTGGTGGCATTAGTTAACTGGCATGTGTGGCAGCTTGCCACAATCTGTTCCATCTTTGCTCGAGTTTTTACTAGTAATCTTTGCATGTCATATGAGGTCTTCCATCTTCCTTATTCCCATGTGACTACTCCGGTGCATTTTTTATAGGAATCGCCATCCTACTTCCTCCTGCAGCCAATGGTCAATGTCAGTCATTGGGGCTGATGGCGTTTGGTGGAGAAGATATTCGACTTATAAACTCAGGACAAGCACCTGAATCAGGCACCCTTCTTTTTTTTAGAATTTTTGCCCCTTCAGGATGGAAGTGAATTTGTGCCCTCATCTAGGTGAGCAAATCCTGACCTAACAATGGGTAGGGGCACTCAGGGATGACCATGAAGGAATGGGATACCCAGCCCATGCCGAGATCCACAGTTCTTCGGGTAGCCCATGACTACTGTCTGGTGCCCGTGACCTCTTGCACCCATGAAGTCTTGTTTGCCAATTTCCCTTGGGGTTGTAATAAAACCGAATGCTGTGCACCAGTGTCCACTAAGAATTCAATGGGTTTCCCCTCCACTCTGAGAGTAATCCTGGGCTTGGGGAGAGGTGCCAAACCCCAACTCCCCTAGTCGTCCAGGTCCTCCATCTCCAAGATCTTGGCAGGGGCCTTAGATCCTTTGTTAAGATAGTTTTTTACCCAGTGGCCCTCTTCTTTACAATAATCACATTGGTTTTTGTTCAGCTTAGGGCACTCCTGACGGGGACCAGGGCCATCCTCCTTACATGTCCCTGAAGCCAGCTTCTTGAAGTGCCTCAGTCTTTCCCGTGGGTCCTCCGTGGTTGTGGCCAGCGGATCTTGGCCAGGTTTCGGGTCTGCTGGTCACATAGTTTGGCTTGTTGGTCTTCCAGACTTTCTCTATTATTATACACTCTTTCTGCTACTCTTACTAAGTCCTGCAAGTTCTCCTCTCCTAGTCGCTCTACTCTTTGCAATTTCTTTTTAATGTCCAGAGTGACCTGGTTAACAAAAGCCATGATAATTGCAGCCTTTGTTTCTGGGGCTTCTGGGTTCATAGGGGTGTACTGCCTAAAAGCCTGCATGATTCTATCTAATAAGGCTGCTGGACTCTCATCCTTACCCTCTCTCACATCACATACGATGGCCAGATTGGTAGGCTTGCAAGCGGAAGCCTGGAGACGTGCCCTTAGAGTTTGGCAGCAGACCGGGATCTCTCCTTACCATTCAGCCAAGTTGTAGTCCCAGGTGGGGCGGGATAAACAGAAGGCAGCATTTATGAGGTCTGGGTTTTGAGTCGGCTGTCTGTCCTCTCCCAGGACAGGTGGACAGCTTCCACCTGAATTCGTTCTCTCTCTTCGGTGGTGAAGAGAACCTGCAGGAGCTGTTGGCAGTCATCCCAATTAGGCTGGTGGGTAAAGAGATCAGTATCTAAAAGCCCTATTATTTCCCACACATTTCTTCTTCCTTCCCTTATATTCCCTTTCACTATTATTTATATTCCTCAAATGAATGAGAACATACATAGGAAATATCAGAAAGGGAGACAGAACATAAAGACTCGAAACTCTGGGAAACCAACTAGGGGTGGTGGAAGAGGAGGAGGGCGGGGCGTGGGGGTGAGTGAGTGACGGGCACTGAGGGGGACACTTGAGGGGATGAGCACTGGGTGTTATTCTGTATGTTGATAAATTGAACACCAATAAAAATTATTTTATTAAAAAAATAAAAAAGTAGAAGCCTGATTGGATCTCTCAAATTAAAAAAAATATTTTTAATTTAAAAATTGAAATAAAAAGATCTCTCGAATTATCAGAGAACTATGCAATTTGGATTTTCCAATTATATAAATCACCGGTGGAGAACGGCCAATATAGCATTAAATATATTGCCAGTCTCATTAGGGGCCCCATGGCGCAGAGAGGAAGGGCTATGGAGTTGGCCAGCCCCGCATTTGCAGGTGGTCCTTCCGTGTGTCCCTGCTGCTGACCCGCACACAGGGACTCCCTCTTCAGGGAGGGGTGGTGACCCTTCTGCATCCCCCAGCGCCTCCAAGGAGGGGGGGAAGGGGGAGTGGGTGCCAAAAGGGCGGCGGGAGAATCAGGTCCTCCAGGGAGGAATCCTGAAAGACCAGATTAAGGGGCGCTTGGGCCGTAGAGTCGGTCTCCTTATCAGCTTTCCACAGGGCTAGGATCTCGGTAGGTTCTCCTTTGGGGGGTAAAAGTCGTTTTAGCCAAGGAGGGGGATTCTCGATCATGTCCTGCCAGGCCAGGATGGAGGGCACCTGGTCAGAGTGGCCATCCAGTTTGTCCCTGAAGATCACGGTCTTAACCTGAATGATAATAGGTAGGTGGAAAGTTCCTTCTTGGGGGGCCATCCCACGTCAAAGTTTGGCCATTATGAAATGCAGTAAGTTTGAAATCTCCCTCTCCTTATGTAAACAGTTATGACAGCTAACAAAGACACAGTGACACAGACAAATGCACAAACAGTTAATAAGGACATAGTAACACAGACAAACTTTCCAGTGTGGCTGGAGAGACAAAACAGAAAGTAATCCGAAGGCTTGGCATCCGGCCCTCCTTACAGATGAGGACGTCCATCCTCCTTATAGATGAGGATTCCCGTCCTCCTTACAGCTGAGGACTTCCGTCCTCCTTACAGATGAGGACCCCGTCCTCCTTGCAGATGAGGACCTCTGTCATCCTTACAGACGAGGACCCCCTTCTCCTTACAGATGGGGACCTCCGTCCTCCTTACAGTTAAGGACCTTCGTCCTCCTTACAGATGAGAACCCCATCCTCCTTACATGAGGACACTGTCCTCCTTACAGATGAGGACCCTGTCATCCTTACAGATGGAGACCTCCATCCTCCTTACAGATAAGGACCTCTGTCATGCTTACAGATGGGGACCTCTGTCCTCCTTAAAGATGAAGACCTCTGTCCTCCTTACACGAGGACCCCATCTTCCTTACAGATGAAGACCTTGTCCTCCAGGCAGGGTAAAGGGACGTCTGCTCAAGACCCCCGGTCAACAACCTGCCAGTGCATCTGCCTAAGCTGATGTTGACCCAATACAGATTGGAATTCCTACAGGTAAAAGTACAGTTTAGAGCTCTCAGAGAATATTTGCACAAAAGGTGGAAAAAGTTGAGAGCCCTCACCATGCGTGAAACCATCCCAATGGGGTCCTGGGGATTTCTGGATCCTGGACAAACCCGCAAATCTGAGAAACCACCATGGAGCCAACACCATTGCAAGCACCCGAGTGTTTATTAGCAAGCCCGAGCTTGGGTCCAAGTATACCCAAACACAGCTGAGCAGGGACTTGGAACCCAAAGTGGGTTACAGCTGGATTTTATATGGGCTGGTCTTGGGGATTTTCAGAAGGGGTGGGGGAATTTCTCAAGTTTTGTTTACATTCTGAGATGTGGCTTTCAGGGGCATGGAGCTTTCTTCTCATTCTAATATGGGGCTTTCGGTCACTGGCTTGGGCTGTAGTCTTTCTGATATAGGATTCTCTCCCTGGGCAATTCTGAGCTCTGTTGTCTTTCTGATATGGGATTCCCTGCCAAGGACATTCTGCAGTTTTTTTCTCTAAAGTTCAGTTCTTATTCACAGGGGCCTAAGATGGCTGTACTTGTGCTAATGCCAAACTTCTGGTGGAATGGCCTTAATTTTTCTTGACCTGCACAATCAATGAGTCGCTCCATCCACCTGCCCACCTCTCTTCCAGAGACCATTACTTTGTTTCCAGAATTAAGTTTCTCTCACGGTTTGTCTTCCTCTCTAATTTTCCCAACTCTGTTCCTCTGCTTTCCCTTATAATCCCTTGCAATATTTCTTATATTCCACATATGAGTGAGAACATATGTTTGCTTTCTTTCTCTCACTGACTTATTTCACTCAGCATAACGTCTTCCAGTTGCATCCATGACAAAGCAAATGGTGGGTATTAATTCTTTCTGATGGAGGAACAACAACAATGGCAACAGCAAGGTCTCCAGCCCTGGAGTCAGCTCCCTGCAGTAGCTAACCCAGTTTCCCGGTCCCCCCCCACACTGGCTTAGATGCTCCCGGGGTAGTGGGGGCACTGACCTGCAAGCTTGGTGACTCAGGCAGCAGGAGAGTCCTGGCTGTCCCTGGGGCAATGCAGGATCCTGGGTTTTGTCTGATGGGTGCCCTGGGATCCAGGGCCATGCGCTTCTGGAATTGCGCTCCCATGGCCCGAACCTCCTAAAGGCCGCAATATACAGACCCCACTGTCCGGAGCCCCTGCCTCCCTGGCTTCTCCCAAATGCCCTGCAGGCTGCACTCCAGCTCTTTACTGGGACCTATCCACAAGTTTTGGTGCGCTTTCCCCCATGGTGCACTTCCTCTCTTAGTGACTCTGGGAAACTGGAGGCTTCACTGCCCCTCCTGCGATTCTGTCCAATTTCCCTGCTAAGCGCTTTTCAGTTAAGGAAGAATACAGTGTAGATTTTTTAAAGTTCCCACTTCTCTGGGGTGGGCTTTCCTGTCCCAGATGTTCTCACCCATCTTGCCACACTTCCTCTTATTTGAGTCCATATGACATGAACTGCTACAGGGTCAAATCCTACAAATCCACTCACAAACCCTTAGAACTAATGAGTGTGTTCAGAGAATCTATAGGATACAGAATCAACATAGAAAATAAATTTATGTTTCAACACACTAACAACAAATTACCTAAAAGACAATTAACATAATAATTCTGTTGACACCAGCATTAAAAATAAAGTATTTAGGATTCAACTTCAGGAAGTATAAAATATTGTATAATAAAAATTACCTACATTAATGGGAGTAAAAGGCTAGGCTGGGAGCATCAAGGCCAGTGCTGGCTGGAAGATATTTGCAAATGACATATCAGATAAAGGGCTAGTTTCCAAGATCTATAAAGAACTTCAAAAGAAAACCAAACCTGGGGCATCAGAATGCATGATTTCAAGCTATAGACCATAGCTATGATCATTAATACGGTGCGGTCCTGGCACAAAAACAGACACAGAGATGAATAGAACAGCATAGAGAACCAGGAAATGGACCTCCAAATATATGGTAAAAATCTTCGAGAAAGTAGGAAGGAATATTCCCTGGGAAAATAAAGCAGTCTCAAAAATAATTGACATGAATAAAATTGAACAACCTCTGTAGAATAATTAAACTGGACCATTCTCTTATACCAAACAAAAATATAAAATCAAAGTCATTAAAATGTGAGGCAACAGGAAAAAAATGTGAGACAACAATCCGTCTAAATCTCTGTCAGGAGAGGAGAGGGAACAACTTTTTGGAACTTAGCGACAGCAATTTTTTCCAAGGCATATCTAAAAAGGCAACGACAACAAAAGCAAAAATGATTTTTTTGCATTGTGGCAGGATACAAAATCAATGCCCAGAAGTCAGTGGCATTTCTATACACTAACAATGAGACTGAAGAAAGAGAAATTAAGCAGTCAATCCCATTTATAATTGCTCCCAAAATCATAAGATACCCAGGAATAAACCTAACCAAAGAGGTAAAGGTTGTATACCCTAAAAACTAAAGAAGACTTCTGAAAGATATTGAGGAAGACACAAGAGATGGAAAAATAGTCCATGCTCATAGATTGGCAGAATTAATATTGTGAAAATGTCAATGTTACCCAGGGAAATTTACACGTTTAATGCAATCCCTATCAAAATACCATGGACTTTCTTCAGAGTCTTAGAACAAATTATTTTGAGATATCTGTGGAATCAGAAAAGACCGTGAATAGCCAGGAGAATTTTAAAAAAGAAAACCATAGCTGGGGCCATCACAATGCCAGATTTCAGGTTGTACTACAAAGCTGTGGTCATCAAGACAGTGTCGTACTGGCCCAAAAAGAGACACATAGATCAATACAACAGAATAGAGAATCCAGAAGTGGACCCTCAACTTTATGGTCAACTAATATTTGACAAAGGAGGAAAGACTATCCACTAGAAGAAAGAAAGTCTCTTCAATGAATGGTGCTGGGAAAATTGGACATCCACATGCATAAGAATGAAACTAGACCACTCTCTT
The DNA here is from genome assembly GCF_048164855.1 of Canis lupus baileyi. Taxonomy (NCBI): domain Eukaryota; kingdom Metazoa; phylum Chordata; class Mammalia; order Carnivora; family Canidae; genus Canis; species Canis lupus. The sequence goes on from NC_132846.1 coordinate 76,433,402, forward strand.
GCACCATACAGAAAGATAAACTCAAAATAGATGAAAGACCTAAATGTGAGACAAGATTCCATCAAAATCTTAGAGGAGAACACAGTCAAAACCCTTTTTGAACTCGGCTACAGTAACTTCTCATAAGATACATCCACGAATGCAAAAGAAACAAAAGCAAAAATGAACTATTGGGACTTCATCAAGATAAGAAGCTTTTGCACAAAAAGGGATACAGTCAACAAAACTAAATACAACCTTCAGAATGGGAGAAGATATTTGCAAATGACATATCACATTAAGGACTAGTTTCCAAGATCTGTAAGGAACCTATTAACTCAACACCAAAGACACAAACAATCCAATCATGAAATGGGCAAAAGACATGAACAGAAATCTCACAGAGGAAGACATAGACATGGCCAACAAGCACATGAGAAAATGCTCCGCATCCCTTGCCATCAGGAAAATATAAATCAAAACCACAATGAGATATCACATCACACCAGTGAGAATGGGGAAAATCAACAAGGCAGGAAACCACAAATTTTGGAGAGGATGCGGAGAAAAGGAAACCCCCTTGCACTGTTGGTGGGAATGTAAAATGGTGCAACCACTCTGGAAAACTGTGTTGAGTTTCCTCAAAGTGTTAAGAATAGATCTGCCCTATGACCGAACAATTGCACTGCTGGGTATTTACCTCAAAAATGCAGATGCAATGAAATGACCGAACACCTGAACCCTGATGTTTGTAGCAGAAATTTCTACAATAGCCAAACTGTGGAAGCAGCCTCGGTGTCTGTTGAAAGATGAATGGATAAAGAAGATGTGGCTTATGTGTACAATGGAATATTACTCAGCCATTAGAAATTACAAATACTCACCATTTGCTTCAACGTGCAAGGAACTGGAGAGTATTATGCTGAATGAAATGAGTCAGTTGGAGAAGGACAAACATTATATGTTCTCATTCAATGGGGGGAATATAAATAATAGTGAAAGGGGATAAAGGGAACGGAGAGGAAATGGGTTGGAAATATCAGAAAGGGAGACCAAACATGAAGACTCCTAACTCTGGGAAACAAAGTAGGGGTGGTGGAAGGGGAGCAGGGTGGGGGTTGGGGGTGAATGGGTGATGGGCACTGAGGGGGGCACTTGGGATGAACACTGGGTGTTATTCTGTATGTTGGCAAATTGAACACCAATAAAAAATAAATTTATTATTAAATAAAAAATCATATACAATAAAGCTGATTTCTACACACTAACAACAAATTATCTGTATTAAATATAAAAAACAATCTCTTTTACACTGGTATCAAAAATTCATATTTATTATTAAACTTCATTACGGAAGGAAATACTTTTTAGAAAATGACCTATATTAATGACAGTTTTTAAAAGGCACAAAGGCAAATATAAATACGTTGATGGATTAGAACATCATAAGTCGACTGTATCAACAAAGAAAGTGATCTACAGTTGTGAAGTAATATAACTTATAAATAATTGTATATAACTGATTAAGTATAACTTATAAGTATATAACTTATATAGAATTGAAATGAGGTCTGGAGGTGACTATATTATCAGAGGACATACAAAAAGAGCCCTCCCCCTAGTGATTAAACCAGCCCAGCCCCTACCCTGCAGCTGGGAGAGGAGCTCCAGAACCAGGATCCCCAGGTGATCCCCTTCAGGGATCAGGACAGAACAGAGACAACTCACCATGGAGTCTGTGCTCAGCTGGGATTTCCTTGTCGCTATTTTAAAAAGTAATTCATAGAGAAAAAGAGACCTTGAGTCTGTGAGTGGAGGTGAGTGAGAGAAACAGGGGATGTGGGAGTTTATTGACCAGGATGTCTTGTGTCGGCAGGTGTCCAGGGTGAGGAGCAGCTGATGGAGTCTGAGGAAGAGCTGGTGAAGCCTTGGGGGTCCCTGAGAGTCTCCTGTGTGGCCCCTGGATTCACCTTCAGTAGCTATGACATGAGCTGGGTCCATTAGGCTCCAGGAAAGGCCTGCAGTGTGTCGCATATATTAGCTATGATGGAAGTAGCACAGGTTGCACAGACGCTGTAAAGGCCGATTCACCATCTCCAGAGACAATGCCAAGAACACGCTGTATCTTCAGATGAACAGCCTGAGAGCTGAGCACACGGCCGTGTATTACTGTGCATACACAATGAAGGGACCTCAGTGTGAGCCCAGACACAAACATCCGTGTGGAAGGGGATCAGGACCACCAGGGGGTGCACACTACTCACCACTTCTGTCTTGAAGGCCCAGGAGCAGGTGCAGAGGGAGGTTCTGGGCAGGTCTCCTGTCGGGGTCTGGGCTTCCTCTCCATGGAGTAGTTTCCCCCAGGGAATCTCTCTGAACACTTGATTGTGTGTTTACCTATTCAGCCTCTTTCTTAGAGACTTAGAATCCAACTATAGTGCTTGCAGATACTTGTACTTAATATTTCCTGACCAGAAGTATTCATCAATTACAAATAACTCCATTCACATCATCTGAACGTTTTCATGAGCTGATGACACTCACTGTGGATCACAGGACCCCAAGCTAACATGCTGTCTTGCACCATCACGACATAGAGGAATCTCCAATCAACACAATAGAAAAGAGATGTTATACAAAAATGTTAAAATGTCTGGGGAGTGAGAGAGATTCCCAGCATGACTTGGTAGTGATGTCGACCCAGAGGTCACTCACACACACACACACACACAATCATGAGAGTATAGGCTTTTATCACCTTCACCTTCATATCCGTTGGGAGCCAGGCAGGCCTCTAATTACATCATAAATCCCTGGATGGTGCCATGGAAGGACACTGGCTCAGGTTGTGTGTTGTGGGTCAGTGGTGGGGACGGGGTCCTGCTCCACGAGGGGCTTGTGTGGAGTCAGTGTCCCAACTGTATCAAAAGACGGAACTCCTGGGTTATTGTTTCATTTCTTATCCTTTGGGTAGAGGAGAAGAGCAGGGATGGAATATCAGGGAGCTATCAGGCAATAAAGAAAGGACATGGTGTGAGGAATAAGTTCACTAAACAAGCATCAACCTGGGAAGACAAAAGAAAGACATGGTACTTCTAAGTAGCCAAATGCCTGAGTCACAGGAAAAGAAGATGGATAATGCATGGAAGCAGCATGAAACCTAAAATGATAATACAAATAGGTCAAGATCCTACCAGTTCTCAGATGGAAGCTGTCCTCTCCCCACAGTCACCAGCTGCCTTTGAAGGTCATGTGTACTCCGTATGCTCAGAGACCAGAAACTTCTACTGAATCCATGAGGATCCTCAGTTTGAGGAATTGGATTGGAGGACCTTCAACTTGTAGGGAATAACTCATGGATCCTTCGGGTGCAGATGTCACCTCATTGTGTGTGACCTCAACCATCCCCGTGTTGGAACATAATACTCATATGATGCGGGGAGTAGGTGGGGCCTTAAGGGTGCAGTTACATCTGGAGGTGCAGCCTCATTGTCAGATAAGTCCTTATACTCTTCAACTGGGAAAGTTCCCTACACCCTGGTCCCATGTAAGGTGATGGAGAAAGGACGGGGTAGGATGTGGGTGCTCTCCAGACACCACAGCTTCCTGCACCTGGACCTCAGACACCCAGACTCCAGATCTGTGAGAATTAGTGTCTGTTGTTTGATCTGCCCAGTCCATCTATGATGTTCCAGCATGGGGCATGGGTGATAGTCATTTTTTCTTTATTTAAATTGAATTTACCAACATTCACTATACCCTCAGTGTTCATCACATCATGTACCCTCCTTAACTCCCATCATCCACTTACCCCTTTCCCCACCTCCTCCCTTCCAGTGACCCTCAGTTGTTTTTTCCCCAGAGTTAAGTGTGTCTCCTGATTTGTCTTCCTCTCTAGTCTTACCCCACTAAGTTTCACTCCTTCCCTTATAGTCTCTTTCAATATGAATGAGACCATATCATTGCCTTTCTGTGATTGATTTATTTCTCTCAATATAATGCCTCCAGTTCCATCCATATTGAAGGGAATATTATTTCATGTTATTCATTATGTGTGACTGCTATCCATTGTATATATAAAGTACGTCTTTTTTGTATATTTTTTATTGGAGTGGGATTTGCCAACATATATCATAACACCCAGTGTTCATCCCATCAAGTTCCCCATTCAGTTCCCATCACCCAGGCACCCTACCCCCTGCCTACCTCCCCTTCCTCTACTCCTTGTTTGTTTACCAGAGTTAGGAGTCTAATGTTCTGTCTCCCTCTCTGATTTTCCCACTCATTTTCGCTCCATTCCCCTATAATCCCTTTCACTATTTTTTATTATCCCCAAATGAATGAGGCCATATGTTTGTCCTTCTCTGATTGACTTATTTCACTCAACATAATATGCTCCAGGTCCATCCACGTCGAAGCAATTGGTGGGTATTCGTCCTTTCTAATGGGAGAGTAATATTCCATTGTATACATAGACCACAGCTTCGTTAACCATTCATCTGTCAATAGACACTGAGGCTCCTTCCACTGTTTGGCTGTTGTGGACTTTGCTGCTGTGAACATTGAGGTACAAGTGTCCCTTCATTTCATTAAATCTATGTCTTTGTATTTTTAGTGAAAGGGAATAAAGGGGAAAGGAGAAAAAAAGTGGGAAATATCAGAAAGGGAGACAGAAAGACTCCTAACTCTGGGAAAAGAACTAGGGGAGGTGGAAGGGGAGTTGGGTTGGGGTGGAGGTGACTGTGTCATAGGGCACAGAAGTGGGCACTTGACAGGATGAGCACTGGGTGTTATTCTATACGTTGGCAGATTGAACACCAATAAAAATAAATTTATATAATAAATAAATAAATAAATAAATAAATAAATAAATAAATAGATAAATAAATCTGTGTTTTTGGTGTAAATCCCCTTAAAGGCAATGGCTGGTTCCTGGAGTGGTACTATTCTCACTTTTTCAGGACATTCCATTCTGTTTTCTGGTGTGGCTCAAAAAGCCTTAAATCCCACCAATACTGGAAGAGGGTTGCACTTTCTCAATATCCTCCCTTATATTTATTGTATATGGCCTTGTTGCTTTATCCATTCTGAGTTGTATAAGTGGGATTTTAGTGTGGTTTTCATTTGTATTTCCGTGATGACAAGTCATGTGGATCATTTTTCTCATCTCATTGTTGGCCATTTGTCGGTCTTCTTTGGAGAATGCCTGTTCATGTATTCTCCCAATTTCATGACTGGATTGATTGTTTTGTTGGGTGCTGCCTTTGTTAAGGAAATATCTTGTCCTATTCTGTAGGTTGCCTTTCATATTGTCGCCTGTTGCATTGTTGTACAGATTCTCTCTTGATGAAGTCCTAATAGTTTATTTTTCCCTTTATTTCCTATGTCTTTTGAGAGGTGCCTTGCTAGCAGTCGCTGCAGGTGAGGAAAAAAGTTTCCACCGGAATTCACCTCTAGGATTTTGATGAATTACTATCTCAGATTTCGGTATTTCATCCATTTTGAGATTATCTGTGTGTTTGGTGTAGCTGAATGGTCCACGTTCATTCTAATGCCAGTGGCTGTCCAATTCTTTTTCAGATCCATTTATTGATGAGAATTTCTTCCTTAGATATTTTTTTTCTTTCTTCTTGAGGAGTAGTTGACCAATGAGTTGAGGGTCCATTTCTGCTCTCTCTGCTCTGTTCCATTGATCTATGTGTTGTTTTTGCCAATACCATGCAATTTTGATCATAAAGACTTTAAAATAAAGCTAGTCTAAAAACATTGTATGCCCTCCAGCTGTAGTTCTGTTTCTGTTTTTTTTTTTTTACCCAAAATGTTTCTACCTGTTTGATGACTTCAGAAAGAAATTGAAGAAGACACAAAGAGGGAACCCCTTCCGTGCCTATGGATTAGAACAATGTATACTGTCAGGACACCTGTGTTGCTCAGAGTTTGAGTGTCTGCAATGGGCTCAGGTTGTGACCCTGGGGTTCTGGGATGGTGTCCTGCATCAGGCTTTTTGAAGGGAGCCTGCTTCTCCCTCTGCCTATGTCTCTGCATCTGTCTCTGTGACTCTCCTGAATCAATAAATAAATCTTTAAAACAAAAACAAAAATAAATACTGTGAAAATCTCTATACTGCTCAGAACCTTCTACATATTCAAAGCAATCGTTGTGAAATCATCCTGGACATTTTTCACAGAGTATGAACATATAATCCTAAGATTTTTATGGCACAGATAGAGATCTTAGGGACACATATATGCTCTGGCATAGCCCTGCTGTATTTGTTGTGATAAGTATCAGTTAATGGCCCTCCCACAGTGAAGGGTGCATTTCTCACTTGCAACTAGGACTAACCTGTGCAAACCAGAGGTAGCTGTCAAAAAGTCACAGTGGACACACAGAAGGAGAACAATGATACAAGAGAGCCAGAGATACTCAGACACTTGGTAACTTCAGTTTAAGGATGTCCTTTTATAACGTTTCCAGAAGATAAGGATGAGATGACCCAGTGAGATTCGTGTCTCACCATCAGCTTATAAGGTTGTGTTGTACTGATGCCTGTTAGATGTGTCCCTTGTCACTGGATGAACATTTGGTACCCCGTGTTCTCATTTCAAACCCACCTGCATATGTGACTCTCCGTCTGGACATGAGATCAGTTTCCCTTTAGGATTTCCTCAATGGAACCCCTCAAGGGTCTTACATGACTTATTTACCTCATCGTTTTATTTAAATGCAATCATTTCTGTCACGGATTTGCAACAACCATGTAACATGTCCTGGTCACGTCAATATCTAACAGCTCTACCATTCTATTTCATAGTCAACATGTGAAATTACATGACAGTGAATCTATTTCAGGGAAGGTAAGTCCACTCATGGTCAGCAAGGCAGGGGAGCAGCTCTGAATGCTCAGAAGCAGGGCATTGGTTGGCTTGAAGGATTTCATAAATATTTATACAAATCGCAGCTGTCCCCAGAAATGAACGCTCAGAAAATTGATGTGAGAGGACGGAGCAAGTGATGGGGCATACAGTTCCTCTTACAGTGTGCAACCCTGGACCTGAGCTGGACTTACATGGATGTCTAAATGCACAGTACAGTTGGCAATGGATTGTTATCATTTGCTGCTGGTTTTCTTTCCTCTGTAGATGCTCACATCCCACATTGTTGAGTCCTTTTTTGGGGTTTTGTGACTCTCTTCCTGGCTGTATTGGAGAGCAGTTATAAACATGGTCTCCTACCTCTAGCCTAGGAATGAATGTTTGCACCCCCGAGTCTTCAGGGAGCCCTCAGAGGACAGCCATCAAGCCCTTTCTGTCCTCAGTCTACCTCTGAATTCCAACTTCACCATACCTGTGTCTGAGCTGGTTTATCTCAGGCACATGAAAGGGTCTCTAATCGTCAAATGGAAGGCTCAAAAAAATATGGAAGGCTCCTGTAGTTTAGACCTGGGCTGGTCCTCCGAGGGGTTGTCAAAAGAAAGGGTCTAGTTTCTGCCTGCTGGTTTCAGAATAGAAATCACAGGACCACACAGAGTTCAGTTTATGGAAACACAGCACAACGCCTGCACTCAGACCCAATGTTCACAAGACTTCAGGTTCCAGTCCTTCTTCAACATGCAACACATAGTGCCACTTTTTCTTCTTGGCACTCAGGGGGTCCTTAGATCCAGGAAATTACCCCATTTTTCCATTTGAGCACCATCATGCCAGGTCCGTCCCCCGCAGGAGTAGAATTCTATAAGTTCATACGTTTCCCTCTTGTCCTTAAAGTCCTTGACTGTAGCTTCTGCAAGCAACCTCCCTCCTGCTGTCATCCCCACGGTTGTATCTCCCCAATGTCAACAGCAGACAGCTCCAACACTCCAAAACCTGCTCAGTATACTTTTAGGAGTCTTTCTCTTGTTTTTTTCAACTCTGATTGATTTCATGGGTGTTCAAAATGATTCAATAACTATCCAGCTGTTCTAGGGATGTGACAATCCCTGAGTCCCCCTAATCTTCTGACATGTTCACTTCTCTCTCCCATATTTTCTTATACTAAAGATGGTGTGGTGAATTCTTTCTGATTTATATGTTGGAGGAGAACCTTGAACCCTGGTGTTTTGTTTCAGAATATCATAAACTTATTTTCACCCCTACTCTGATTCTGGATCCTAATGACTCATTTGTGTTTGTAAAGCCTATTGAGTATTGTACTAATATTATATTAAGTTTCAGGAAGTAATTATAGACATGTGTAGTACATACACATAAGGTCATCCAACGGGTGACAAAAAGGAGCAATGCACCTCCTAGCAGTGAGGTTGGGGCTTCCAGGAAGGCACAGATGCTCCCAAAGGATTAGAATTACAGATATATTATTAGCTTCCATTGGCCATGTCTCTGTAGAGGTGACACAGGTGTCATTTGTGTGGTGGGCTCTGCTTGCAGTCTTCCTGATGCATATGATCTATTCAAAGATGGAAATGGGGGTACCCAGGTGAGTCAGCTATTTGGCACCACCCTCAGCCCAGGGCCTGGTCCTGGAGATCAGGAATAGAGTCCCACAGCAAGCTCCCTGCATGGAGCCTGTTTTCCTACTGCCTGTGTCTCTGCATCTCTCTCTCTCTCTCTCTCTCTCACTCTCTCTCTCTCTGTCTCTCTTGAATAAATAAATAATATATTAAAAAAACAAACATGGAATGGGCTAAATTTTGAGACAGATCAGAAGTCCTGTATGCAGCCCACAGGGTCGGGGGACTGATCTAAGAAAACCAAAATTATGGTTGATCAGAGGCACAAATTGAAATTGAATTCAAACTGAAATTTCCTGCTGCATTTGTTATGAAAAATACCTGATAAATCTGTAGAAGAGGATCATGGTAGATATTTTTCTTCTCCTAGATGGAATATAGTATTTGAATGTAAAAGGAATTCATGAAAAACTTACAGTGTAAATGCAGCACTACACTCTTAGTTTAGGAAGTATAAGAAAAATAGAAATATAGCTATGCAATGGAAAATGTTCATTCTCACACCAGGTTATTATATCCAAAACCCTCCCTGAATGACCTTATTTTGTGTCAGGTAAGCTCATCAAAGCGATTACAGAAGATCAGAGTTAACTGCAGTGGAACACGTTGACTGAGTTGTTAGAGACTTACAAATAGAACTGCATTACATGAAACTCTCTGAAATTCAGCTAAATTCTAAATTTAGCAAAATCATGTGATCCCTAATACAGTAGCTTCAGATAAATGATCCCAAGTTGACTATATACTGACAGGACATGTATCTAGAGGCCACCTTCTATTGAATAAAACAGCCCAGACATGGCCCTGCATCTGGGAGAGGAACCTCAGCCCCAGGAACAATGTCAGTTATCACGACAAAACACAACTCACCATGGAGTCTGTGCTCAGCTGGGTTTTCCTTAACACTATTTTTAAAATATATTTTTATATATTTTCTATTTGAGTCAATTTGGCAACATAAAGCATACCCCCAGTGTTCATGACGTCAACAGAAGGATGGGCATTTTTAAGAACTAACGAAAATCCTTCATAATATATATATTTTAAATCTTTTTAACATGTCTATGACTCTGATATTTTCATCTAATGTTGCTAGAAAGAGACAAATTATACATCAAAAGTTTATAAAAATTGGGATATGGGGTAATGAGATTGGATATGTCTGATTTATACATTTTATCCCCAACTGGAAGCAGATATTAATTAACCAAAACCGTCATGACTCCATTGTGGTAATATTGGTGTTGAAATTGAAACTACAGCTCCCGTTCCTAATTCAACCATGACCGCACCTCACTTTCAGCCTCTACAGACACCATCATCCCATGACATCCCTGTTTGTGGACTTCCTGCACTAATGGGAAAGACCTGTTAATACGGGGTTCTTCTGGATACTCAGAGAGCATGAAAAGTGTCTACTGGCATTCATCTGAAGCTACTGTTCCTTTAGAGGGAATAGGTCAGAGCTCAACAATTCATGTTTACCGTGTGCTATTCCCCTGACTTTCACCTGACACAAAAAGTGGATTCCTTTTTCTAATTCAATATTTTTAATTTAATGACTAGTTCTATATACTATGAATCTCTCAACTTCCCCTGGAGCTTTCCTATTACCCAGCAATTGCACTACTGGGATTTACTGCAAAGATACAGATGCAGTGAAAGACCATGATACCTACACCCCAATGTTTATAGCAGCAATGTCCAGAGTAGCCAAACTGGAAGGAGCCTCAGTGTCCATCGAAAGAATAATGGATAAAGATGATGTGGTCTATATATACAATGGAATATTACTCAGCCATTAGAAATGAAGAACACCCATCATTTGCTTCGCCATGATTGGAACTGGAGGGTATTATGCTGAGTGAAGTAAGTCCGTCGCAGAAGAATAAACATATGGTCTCATTCATTCAAGAAATATAAAAATTAGTGAAAGGGAGTAAAGTGGAAAGGAGATAAAATGAGTGGGAAATACCAGAGAGGTCGACAGAACATGAGAGACTTCTAACTCTGGGAAATGCACTCTAGGAAGGATCTCTGGGAAGGGATACTGGTAAGGGAGGTCGGCCGGGTTAGCGATGACTGGGTGACGGGCAATCAGTCGTCACTTGATGGGATGAGCACTGGGTGTTATCTATATGTTGGCAAAGCTCACTCCAATGAAAAATAATTAAGAAATAAAATTTGAAAAACAAAAGAAACTTCAGATAATGAGGAATAATCCTAACCAAAGAGGAAAGGACCTAGTATAATATTTCTAAAATACATATGAAAGACATTAAAAAAGACAGAAATATATGGAAAACAGTTTATTCTTATGGATTGGAAAATTAAATATTCATATAATGTCTATGCCACCAACAGCAATCTATGCATTTAGTATGAACCCTATCAAACACCACCAACATTTTTCTATTTCCCCAATATGCTGTTGTTTCATCCGTCCCCTTTTTTCATGCATTTGGGACAGCATTTCTGTAACATCAGTTTTAATTTTGGGCTGACAATGGCTTTTTTCATTTATATGTTCTCATTCATTTGGGGAATATAAATAATAGTGAAAGGGAATATAAGGGAAGGGGGAAGAAATGTGTGGGAAATATCAGAAAGGGAGACAGAACGTAAAGACTGCTAACTCTGGGAAACGAACTAGGGGTGGTAGAAGGGGAGGAGGGCGGGGGGTGGGAGTGAATGGGTGACGGGCACTGGGGGTTATTCTGTATGTTAGTAAATTGAACATCAATAAAAAATAAATTAAAAAAATAAAATAAGTGATTCTTAAGTGTCTTCAATGTTTGCACAAACCTAGTTGTATCTTTAAAAACATTGTTTTAGATTCCAGCCTGGTATGTCATCTAATCACCTTTAGCCAGCCATATCCTCAAGTGGGTGGATTTCTGTGATGAACTCATATAACGAAATGAAGTCTAAACAATTTTCGTCTTTTCTGCTTATCCTAATTGTAGTAGCTTCAGGAAGTAGTTTCCTTCCCTGTCCCAGCCCCACAGAAAATTTTCTCCCCAACACAACACTCCACACCGCCAACATTCCAAAACGTGTCGATTTTCTACTTGCAGACTAGCATTTTTTTTAAGACTAGCATTTTTTGTTCTCTCATCCTCCAATTGATTTCTTGTTAGCTCAGAATTATTTGATAAATATCCAGCTGTGTTCAGGGATGACACAAGCCCAGGATCCCCTGCAGGTCTGACATCGTAACTCCTCTCCCCTTGTGTTTGTTAGCAAACAGATCTGAAATAATACAAGGAGGCAATATGCATGACACTTACAATCCTCATTTTAGTAACCAAATGAGAATACAAATTGTTAATTGACCTTCCTTCTTCATCTACCAACTACATACACTCTTTGATTTCAGCAACTCTTCAGCTTGTCACAGCCCATTACTTGAGAGGGAGACCAACACCTTCATTCTGAAGGGTCTCTGCTTGATCTCATCCTTACAGGCTATTGGTACCTACTTAGCGCTCTAATCCCATCTTGAAAGGAAATTCCACTCATCTCAAAAGCCAGCTGCATCAGGGAAGTGAAGACAATTTTAGTCTACTGAGTGCAACTCTTAACTGGTGCCTGAATATCTTCAGAACCATCTGTGGATGAAGCTCCGCTTTTCTTTCCCCTTTCAAAAAATTTCTTACTCTTTCCATGAGTTCATATGTGCAGGGTGTGAGACTGAATGCAGTGGAGCAGGACTGGGTTCCATGAGGATTTGGAAGCTCCTTAATGGGACATGCTGTGTCCTCAGGATTGCTCCAGAACCCAACACTTCTTCCATTTGGTGATGGAGAGGCACTGTGTGTACCCCAATCTTGGGCTTAGGTGCTCAAATACCATGCACTTCAAGATGGAAAGCTCAGTTTCCATGCTAAACTAGGGACACAGGCTTCCTGCTATAGATTCTAAGATCCAGAAACAGCCTGACAGCTTTCTCTATAGATGAACCATGATCAGCAGAGTTTGGCAGGGGTTTTCCCGCAAAATTTGAAGACCATCAATCTGAAATGCCCATAGGGGACTTCTAGAGCACTTCAGATTTTATGCAGCCCAAATAGGAATGGTGAATAGGCATGTGGGGAGCATCACCAACCCTACATCCTCCACATCCTTGATGGTGGCACTATTCTCAGGATTTCTTTAAGAAACATGTAACAGATTAATGTTCTATTCCCTGGAAAGAGGTAAATGATAAATGTAAACATAATGATCCTCACAATACAACACATCTCCACCTATTGACTAAATTACTGAATTGAATAAATTAAACTATGACAATACTAAATGTCAGCAAGGTTGTACAGAAAGTAGAACTCTTTTTAATTATGATCTCTGATCTCATCTGGATAAAATATATATAATTAGATCCTAGGAAAACAGAGCTTGACAAGACCTATGATCTGTCTGCTGCAGCCCAGAGCCACAGATTCGATGTTGGTGTAAATCATTCCGATCTGTTGTAATGAGAACCAGGGAAAGTCATGTGTGTTGCTCAGTCTAACAGTAGAGATGATAACATGAGATGAACAGCACAGACATTGAGACAAATAAATTAGATGACATCTGTCTTCCATGGATATTCTTGTATTCATGGATTCAATGAGTTGGCAGATGCTCCCTATGATTCCGGATGGAAATATACTTTATAAGTCCAGGGATCCAATGGTCATCTCACCTGGAAACCCTCTCACTTCTAGGGAAATCCAAGACTTCTCCACAAATCATGTAGAGCACTGGTATGTCAGTGGATACACATGCCTCTTTGTAGTTTGGGGGATATATTATTCCCTGAACTCTGTTTTATCTCTTTTACATATTTTATTTATTTATTCATTAGAGACCCAGAGAGAGGCTGAGACACAGGCTGAGGGAGAAGCAGGCTTTCTCTGGGGGGCCTGAGGTAGGACTCACCTCCAGGACTCCATAATCCTGACCTGGGCTGAAGGCTGAAGCTCAAACATGGAGCCAATCAGGTGCCCCAGAACTCAGTTTTCTTAGCGACCTCCAAAATGGGTGTTTTTCAAAATCCTCAGTACTTTCTTGATTGAAAGATGATGTGATATGTAAATTCATTTATCCAACATACAGCATAACACTAAGTTCTCACCACATCAGATGTCCTCCTCAACGCCCGTCATCCAGTTACCACATATGATGTGACAAATACAGGGTGGTATACTATGGTATACTGTATGCTGGCAAGTTGAATTTAAATAAAGAAAAAAAGGTTAAAATACTCCTTCACCTTGCACATATCATGCAGACAACAAATTATTTCTCCTTGTTTTATACTGCATTTAACAAAAATCTTGGCCATTTATGCCAGTCATCTTTAAAGATTTTCATATCTTTAGATACTTTTCTTTTTTTTATATCTTTAGATACTTTTCATTTAAAAATGAAAAAAGAAAAATACTTTAACTTCTCTAAATGGTGTTATTTTTATTTAGCCTTTTGTGGTGATAATGTTTCTTTAACTGGACATGAATTAAATCATGTCAATCATTTTAGCCTTAGACGGTAGGCTGACCCACCTTATTCCATCCTTTGGATATTTGGAACACCTGTATTTGATGCAAAAAATAAATGCCTGATTTTAAAGTTATAAACAAAAAAAAAAAACAAAGATTTTGGGATAACTACCTTCTGTGTTACCTGGAAACTCTAAACCTCACTCTGCCATTTATCACACAATATCATAATCTTATATCCCTCCTTCCCCTGATCCAGCACTTCTATGCACTCAAGAGCTCTTTTAATGTAGAAAGTTCATTGAGTATGATACAATCATTATATGATTTGCAGGAAGTGACAGTTGCCACCTGAGGACCATGCATATGATCTCATTCTTGTCTCCAATGACATACAAGCTTCATGGGGGACAATAGATGAGCTCCAATAGAACCGAATAGCAGGACTATTATTAGCAACACCCTCTATCACCGTTCAGTGGATGTTTCAGCCAGTTTGAGGGTGTGGACTGCTGGCAGTCTTCCTGATGCACACGATCCATTCAATGACGGAAAGTCCTACAAATGGACATGTAACTGGAGCCCTCTGCTCAAACTGCAGGGTTATGGGGATCAGTCTGAGGAAACCAAATACTGATGGCAATCAGAAGAACTCCAGCATGGCAGTTTCTCGAACCATCTACCTTCTTCTCTGTGTTAGAAAAGCCAGTTATGATTCTTCCTCCAAAAGGAAGTTTTTTGAGGAAGAGGTTATATAGCGTGGATAGTCTAGTACCTCAGAGAGTGTCTCTAGTGTGTGCTGCATGCACTGGGTTCTTCTGTTTTGGCATCTTTTTCCATCAGGTCATACCTACAGAGGCTCTCCCTGTCTGCAGTGGGCAGTGTGTGATCCTTGGCCAGGATGTGATAAGTTTTAACTGGGTGTGGTCTGCTCTGCTTGATAAATGACACCTGGTACCACCTCCACTAGAACGGAGGCCTTGCTGAATTCTCTGGTCACGATATGTGGGTGGACAGGGGTGCAGCCACTCCAGGAAACAGTATTGAGGTTACTCAGAAAGTTAAAAACAGAGCCCTAGCATGAACCAGTAAACAAAGACCTAAAAATTCACACAAAAAATACAGAAAATCTGGTTTACAAGGAAGCTCAAACACCTCTGTTTATAGATTCATTATTTTCAAGACAAAATATTAAAACAGCACAAGTGTACAATTCAGATGAATAAATAAGATAATAAAGCGTGTTTCTCTTCAAACATCATGATGCAGGGACATGGTAAACAGTTTGTTAAGTCTGGGGAAACACGGAAGAGTCCTCAATTTCTGAATACATAATCATAGTGCCTGTAACCAAAATGCCAAGGACAAGCTCCATGATCAATATAACTCATATTTTCATGGCAATATATGTGAGTGTACAAGTACACTGATCTCCATGCCATAGATGAGGACACGGCTGTACAACACATCCTTTTTTGGTCACATTTTATGGAATTAATTATTTTAATAATCATTCCACTCTTGTATCTTTATTTAGAATTCCCAGTCATATGTACAGAGAGAGGAGGTGTAAATGCCCCTGTGGTGGTTGAATACACAACATCTCCATCAGCTCTGTGAGTCTCTGTCAAGGTTTCTACTTGTCTCCATTTTTGTGTGACCAAGAGACCTGCTATCCACACATCACTCAATTGGCACTTTTGGAAATTCCAGAAACCAACAAATCTCATGTCCAGTTCCTTCTTGGAAGTGGTTCAGGGAGGATCCAGGTCCCATGGTGTGGAGCACAGTCAAGACACTGGGACTCATTTAAAACTGCTGTGTGGTCTCAGACACTCACACAAGCTCTCTTCTGCAGTGAATAGTTATACACCTGTAAATTGTGGTAAATTGTTATGTTCATAACCTATCTTGAGTGTGTATGTGGGGAAATGGAAGATAATTGATGATAAGTAATCAGGCAGCAAATGAGGTTGGAGAAAGCACAATTTACTGACACATATCCTGTCTGCAAAACTCCGCCATGATGCATACATGTGTTCTGAGCAACTAGTATCATAAGGATGCTAACTGCTAAATTTGATATGTACCCAGAATATGCAAATAGCGCCCTACCTCTACTATTAAACCAGCCCAGCCTGAAACCTTAGCTGGGAGAGAAGTCCCAGCCCCAGGAATCTTAGGTGACCCCTTTCAGGTATTGGGACAGAATACAGAGAACTCACCATGCAGTCTGTGCTCAGGTGGGTTTTCCGTGTCGCTATTTTAGAAGATAATTCCTGGAGAGCAGGGATCCCTGGGTGGCGCAGTGGTTTGGAGCCTGCCTTTGGCCCAGGGCATGATCCTGGAGACCCAGTATCGAATCCCACGTCGGGCTCCCGGTGCATGGAGCCTGCCTCTCCCTCTGCCTATGTCTCTGCCTCTCTCCCTTTCTCTCTCTGTGACTATCATAAATAAATAAAAAATTAAAAAAATTCCTGGAGAACGGAGACCTTGACTATGTGAGTGGAGGTGAGTGAGAGAAACATGATGTGGGACAGTTTCCTGACCAGGATATCTTGTGTCTGCAGGTGCCCAAGGTGAGATGAAGCTGGTGGAGTCTCGGGGAGAACTGGTGAAGCCTGGGGGATCAATTAGACTCTCCTATGTGACCTCTGGATTCACCTTCAGGAGCTACTGGATAAGCTGGGTCAGCCAGGCTCCAGGGAAGGGGCTGCAGTGGGTCACTTGGGTTAATACTGGTGGAAGCAGCAAAAGCTATGCAGATGCTGTGAAGGGGCAATTCACCATCTCCAGAGACAATGCCAAGAACACGCTGTATCTGCATATGAACAGCCTGAGAGCCCTGTATTATTATGTGAGTGACACATTGCAGGGACTTTAGTGTGAGTCCAGACAGAAGTCTTCCTGGTGAAGGGAATCAGGACCTGTTGTGATGGTCATCAGACATTTGATGGAAGAGTTGACTCATTCCATTGTACACCATACCCTGATATTACACAGGTTAAAAACAGTAATTTAAATAAAATATGTAAAATTAATTACAACTTAAACAGTTTTAAGTCCCTTAAATTCAGAGTCTAACTCAAGAAGATGTTTATAATAACCAAATATTATATTATTCAGGGATTTATTAATTACTAGCTCTGTGAAACTGAAGAGTCAATACACTATCAAGGGGCAATTTCTTGATCTGAATAGTATATAATGAGTTATACTATGAAAGATAATTAATCTTTCTATTTTAAGGTTTTATACAGTATTTTCTTTGATTTGAGATTAGAGTGTCTACTTTCATATACTGATTTTGACTGCTCATTTTGTTTATTTTAAAATTAAATTATTGGTCTTCTGTTTAATTGTTTTCTATATTAGGGAAGGAAGAACATAAGAACTGATAAACAGTAACATATTATCCATAACTCAACTCTATTCAATTAAATCAGTAAAACCCGGAAGGTCCGGGAAAGGTGCAGATGATGTCCTGTGAGGAGCAGGACTAAAGCCCATTCCTGAGACTCTGAGCATGGAAGGGCTGATCCCCATGTCAGGTGTCGTGGAAGAAATGAGGATCTGTTGGAGGTGGTTGAGGGTGATGCCGTGTGCTGCATATGCCTAACTCTGTTGACCTTTACACTTCAAAAAACTTAAGATCTGAAAAGTGACATAGTGTTTTTTTCCTGAAATACAGCAATGAAAATGGGAATGTTTAAGAACTGACAGAAAATCTATCATAATATATATGCTAAATATTTTTAAAATGTCTCTATGCTTTTAATATTTTCATCTAATTTTGCTAGAAAGAGAGAAATTACACCTCAAATTTCATAACCATTGGGATATGGGGTAATGAGATTATATATGTTTGATTGATCCATTTTATCCCTAACTGGGATCAGATATTAATTAATCAAAACCATCATGACTCCACTGTGGTAACATGTGGATTGTATTAAAACCACAGCTGCTTTTCCTAACTCACCGAAGCCCACACCTCACTTTCAGCCTGTCCAGATACCCATCATCCCATGATTGTTTGGTGACTTCCTGCACTAATGGAAAAGGCCTGTTAATATGGGGTGCTGCTGGATACTCACGAAACATGGACAAGTGTTCACAGGCATTATCTGAGGTTCCTATTCCTCTATAGGGAATCGGTCGGAGGTCAATGATTTTTCCAGGTGCTATTCCCCTGACCTTCAGCACCTGTCACCAAACATGTATTCCTGTTTCTAATTCAAAAATTTTAAATTAATGTCTAGTTCTATATACTAAAATCCCTCTACTTCCCCTGGAGCTTTGCGACAACCCAGGAATTGCACTGCTGGGATTTACTACAAAGATACAGATACAGTGAAAGGCCAGGACACCTGCTACCCAATATCGACAGCACATTTGTCCACCATAGCTGAACTGTGGAAGAGCCTCGGTGTCCATTGGCAGATGGTGGACAAAGAAGATGCGGTCTATGTATACAATGGACTGTTCCTCAGCCATTAGAAATGACAAATACACACCATTTGCTTCAACGTGGGTAGAAGTGGAGGGTAGTATTTTGTGTGAAGTAAGTCAGTCAGAGAAGGACAAACATTATATGGTTTCATTCATTCAGAGAATATAAGATATAGTGAAAAGGAATAAAGGGGAAAGGAGAGAAAATGAGTGGGAAAAATTAGAGAATGATAGAACATGAGAGAATCCTAAGTCTGGGAAACGAAGAAGAGACATTGGAAGGGGAGGGGTGCGGGGCCAGTCTCCCTGCTTGGGAGTTAGTAAGTGTAAGAAAACACAAGATAATGTTGACAATTTAAAAGTGAAAGTACCCAAACTAATAAAATCATGAATAAATGAGGAGAAATCACAATGAACACCCAAGAATTATAAGCAAGTATAAGAAGAAATTATGAGCAGTTTTAAGCCAACATACTGGGTGATATGGAGAAACAGATGCAATCCTAGGAACATAAAGACGAGGAAAACAGAAATAATAATGAATGGACAAGCTGCACAGAACAATTACCTGGAAATAAAAATCAATCAGAATTAAAAGTATCCCAAAAGCAAGATGACACGTACAGATCATTCACCAGGGAAATTCCACAAGAACAATCAATATCTATTCTTCTAAAACTATTCCAAATAATGTAATTTAAAGGAAAAATGCCAGACTCATTCTGTGATGCCAGTATTACCTTGACCCCAAACCAAAGATTCCAGTAAGAATGAGAATTATAGAACAATACCATTGATGAATCTGGATGCAAATTTCTCACCAAAATCCTAACCAGCAGGATCCAGCAGCATATTAATAAGATTATTTATGAAAAACAAAAGGGCTTAATTCCTGGGCTGCAAGGCTGGTTCAGTATGTGTAATCTATCAATGTGATAAACACATTAAGAAAACAAAGAATAAGTGCCATTTTATCCTCTTAACTGATGCCCAAAAATAATTTGACAAAACAAATTATTCTTTCTAATAAAAACCTTTTCCTGGGTAGGGATAGAGGGATACACCCAAATTCATAAAAGCCATCTACAGAGGATACACAAAGAATCTCATCCACAACATGGAAAACCTGAGAGCTTTTCCCCTAAGGTCAGGATCACGACAGGAATGCACACTGTCATCATGTATACAACATAAAACTAGACGTCTAGCCTGAGCAATCAGACAAAAAAGTGGATAAGTCATACATATCAGCAAATAAAAAATCAAACTTTCATTCTTCATAGACAACAAGATACTTTAAGGAAAAACCCCAAAAACAATATAGAAAAATTGCTGGAACTAATACAGGAATTCAGCAAAACCTGAGCACACAAAATCAATACAAGGAGTCAGTGACATTTCTATATACTACAAATGAAACAGAAGAAAGAGAAATCAAGAAAGGGGAATCAAGATTATTAATTATAAACAAACTATCCCATTTACAATTGCATCAGAAATTTCAGACAATAAAGAATAATCCTATCCAAAGAAGGAAAGGACCTATAGTCTAAAAATTCTAAAATATGTATGAAAGACATTTAAAAAGACACAAATTGTAGACAACATTCTCTTCTCATGGATTGGGAGAATAAATATTGATATAATGTCTATGCTACCAACAGCAGTCTATGCACTCAATACAAACCCTATCGAAACACCACCAACATTTTTCTAGGAAATGGGAAAAACAATCCTAAAACTTGGAAATAATAATAAAAGATTCTGACTCAGCAAAATAATGTTGAAAAAACCCAAAGAAGAAGATATCACAATTGGAGATTTCAAAATTGTGATCGTGAAGACAGTATAATAGTGGCAGTAAAACACGCACATAGGTCAATGGGATAGAAGAGGAAACCCAGAAATAGACACACAGCTCCGTGATCAACTTATCCTCGACAAAGTACAAAAGACTATCAACTGGAAAAAGGACAATCTCTTGAACAAGTGGTGTTGGGAACATTGGACTGCTACAAGTAGAAGAATGAACCTGGGCCACGTTCTTAGACTCCACACAAAGATGAACTCAGAGTAGATGAAAGACCTAAATGTGAGGCAAGAAATCAACAAAATCCAAGAGATTTTGTGACCTCAGTTGCAACAGTTCTTGGTACTCGACTCACCAAAGGGCAGGAAAACAAAATCAAAAATGAATTCTATGGACTACATTAAGGAAGGAGTTGTCGTACAGCTATGGAGACACTCAACATAATTAAAAGGAAACCAAATGAATGGGAAAAGATATGGATGCCTGTGTAGCTGGAACATCTGTCTTTGGCTCAGAGCATAATCCCAGGGCTCTGGGATTGAGACCAGCATCAGACTTCTTGTGGGGAGCCCACTACTCCTTCTGCCTATGTCTCTGCATCTCTGTCTCATGAATAGATAAATAAAATAATAAAAAAGAATGGGAGAAGATATTTGCAAATCTATCTTCAGATTAAGGCTGGTTTCCAAAATCAACAAATAAAATATCAAGGTAAACAAACACAAGGGGAAAAGTAAAGTCAGAAATGGGCAGAAGACATGAAGAGACACCCTGTCCTGAGGTGAGTTGACGACTCTCAGTTTATATGAGGTAGGTCATCCACATGCAAAATGAAATTTATTTTCTCCTCTAGGTCTGCCTTATATCAACTGCATGACTAGATCAGACAATGGATCCAAAAGACGAGAGAGAAATATTTTCTGCCCCAGACTGGAGGACCTACCAGAAAACCTGGGAAGAAAACTACATAAAGAAAAAGAAAAATTGGTAAACTGGAAAGAAAGTAATTTGTCTGCCTATGACAATGTCTTCAGAGAGTCAGTGAGTAAAAACCTCACATAAAATCTGGAAGAAATAACTTAGAGCTCAGGAAAAATCAGGATATAAAATCAGCAAATAAAAGAAAGATATGTTTCTACAAACTAACAACAAATTACCTACACAAAATTAACATAATAATCCACCATAACTGGTTTCAAAAATAAATATTTAGGATTAAAATTTATTAAGGAGATAAAATATTCTATGGAAAATTACCTATATTGATAAGAGTCTTTTGAAACTGCACCCAGAAATGCAAATAACTCCACTTACACGTTAGAAATTTCTTTAGTCATAGTGCCAGCTACACAAATTTCTATAGAATTCTGAAGCAACACTTGTTGTGAATTTAAAGACTCGAATGTAAGTCTGAAGCTGGTTATATAGTCAGAAGACATGCAAATAGGGTCCTCCCTCCACTGATTAAACCAGGCCAGCCCCAAACCTGAAGCTGGGAGAGGAGCCCCAGCCCCAGAATCCCGAGGTGACCCCGTTCAGGGATCAGGACAGAACACAGGCGACTCACCATGGAGTATGTGCTCAGCTGGGTTTTCCTTGTTGCTATTTTAAGAGATAATTCATGAAGAACAAGAGACCTTGTGTATGTGAGTGGAAGTGAGTGAGCGAAACAGGGGATGTGGGACAGTTTCCTGACCAGAATGTCTTGTGTCTGCAGGTGTCCAGGGTGAGGTGCAGCTGGTGGAGTCTGGGGGAGACCTGGTGAAGCCTGGGGGGTCCCTGAGACTGTCCTGCGTGGCCTCTGGATTCACCTTCAGTAGCTATGGCATGAGCTGGGTCCGACAGGCTTCAGGGAAGGGGCTACAGTGGGTCGCAACTATTAGCTAAGATGGAAGGAGCACATACTACACAGACACTGTGAAGGGCCGATTCACCATCTCCAGAGACAATGCCAAGAACACGCTGTACCTGCAGATGAACAGCTTGAGAGCCGAGGACACGGCCTTGTATTACTGTGAGAGTGACACAATGAGGGGACCTCAGTGTGAGCCCAGACACAAACCTCCCTGTAGGAGGGGATCTGGACCACCAGGGGATGCACACTCCTCACCACTTCTGTCTTGAAGGCCCAGGAGCAGGTGCAGTTGGAGGTTCTGGGCAGGTTTCCTGTCAGGGTCTGGACTTCCTCTCCATGGAGCAGTTTCCCCCAGGGAGCCCCTCTGAACACTTGATTATGTGTTTACCTCTTCAGTCTCTTTCTCAGAGACTTAGAAATTCAAGTATAGCAGTTGCACTTACTTGTACTTAACTTTTCCTGACCCAAAATACTAATCAATTACAAATAACTCCATTCACATCATCTGAACATTTTCATGAGTCCCAGTGACACTCACTGTAGATCACAGGACCCCAGGCTAACATGCTGTCTTGCACATCATGGTACAGAGGAATCGCCAATCAACACAATAGAAAAGAGACATTCTACAAAAATGTTAATCGTGTCTGGGGAGTGAGAGATATTCCCAGTATGACATGGTAGGGAGTTGGACTCAGAGGTAACTCACACACATACACACAATCACGAGAGTATAACCATTCATCACCTTCACCTTCATGTCTGATGAGAACCAGGCAGGCCTCTCATCATGTCATAAATGCCTGGGTGGTGCCAAGGAAATACACTGGCTCAGGGTGTGCATTGTGGGTCAGTGGTTGGGACAGGGTCTTGCTCTATGGGATTTGGGGAGGAAGTGGGGCCTTAGGGGAGCACTTAGGTCAAGTGGTGCAGCCTCAGGATGGGATCAGGGCCCTTATACACCAGGACTGGGAAACCTCCTTGCACACTGGTCCCATGTGAGTTGATGGGGCAAGGATGGGGTAGGACTTTCGTGCTCTTTGGAAACCACATCAGCCTGCACCTGGACCTCACACATCCCAGATTCCAGATCTGTGAGAATGAGTGTCTGTTGTTTGCTCCACCCAGTCCATGTACAATGTTCCAGGAGTGGGGACAGGATAAGTCATTTTTCTTGACTGGATTCATTGTTCTGTTGGCTGCTGAATTTGTTAAGGAAATATCTTGCCCTATTCTGTAGGTTTTTCTTTGTTTAAATTGAATTTACCAATATTTAATACACAGTGTCTACTACATCCTGTGCCCTCCTTAACGCCCATCACCCAGTTGCCCCATCCCCACCCTCTCCCTTCCAGCAACTCTCAGGTATTTTTTTCCCTGAGTTAAGTGTCTTTCATGATTTGTATTCCTCTGTAGTAGTACTCCACTAAGTTTCACTCCTCCTCTTATGGTCTCTTTCAATATTTCCTATATTCCACATATGAGTGAGACCATATCATTGCCTTTTTGTGATTGATTTATTTCTCTCAATATAATACCTCCATTCATTTTGAAGGAAATGTTATTTCATGATATTCATCATTTCTGACAGCTGTGTAATATCACAATATATATATAAACCACATCTTTTTTTTTCTCCTGTTCATGTATTCTCCCCATTTCTTGACTGGATTCACTGTTTTGTTGGCTGCTGAATTTGTTAAGGAAAAATCTTGTCCTATTATGTAGGTTGCCTTTCATTTTGTCACCTGTTGCATTGTTGTACAGAATCTATCTTGATGAAGTCCTAATAGTTAATTTTTTTCTTTGATTCCTATGCCTTTTGAGAGGTGCCTTGGTAGCAGTCGCTAAAATTGAGGACAAAAATTTGCTACCTGAATTTGCCTCTAGGATTTGGATGGATTACTGTCTCAGATTTTGGAATTTCATCCATTTTGAGATTGTGTTTGGTGTAGCTGAATGGTCCACTTTCATTCTTATGCAGGTGGATGTCCAAATTTTTCAGAACCATTTATTGATGAGAGTTTCTTTCATTCGATATTTTTTTTCTTGCTCCTTGAGGAGTAGTTTTCCATAAAGGTTAGGGTCCATTTTTCTGTTCTCTGCTCTGTTCCATTGATCTATGTGTTGTTTTTTCCAGTACAAGCCTATCTTGATGATAAAGACTTTATTTTTTTATTTTTTTTTTAATTTTTTTAAAAATTTATTTATGATAGTCAAACAGAGAGAGAGAGAGGCAGAAACACAGGCAGAGGGAGAAGCAGGCTCCACGCACTGGGAGCCCGATGTGGGATTCGATCCCGGGTCTCCGGGATCGCGCCCTGGGCCAAAGGCAGGTGACAAACCGCTGCGCCACCCAGGGATCCCTGATAAACACTTTATAATAGAGCATGTCTGCAAACATTGTGATGCCCTCCAGTTGAAGTTTTGTTTCTGTTTGTTTTCTCCCAAAATGTTTCTACCTGTTTGACAACTTAGGAAAGGAATTAAAGAAGACACAAAGAGATGGAAAACATACCATGCTTATGGATTAGAATGATGTATATTGTCAGGACACCTGTGTTGCTCAAAGGTTGAGTGTCTGCAATTGGCTAAGGTTGTGATCCTGGAGTCCTGGGATGGTGTCCTGCATCAGGCTTTTCGAAGGGAGCCTGCTTCTCTTTCTGCCTATGTCTCTGCCTCTGTCTCTGTGACTCTCCTGAATAAATAAATTAATCTTTAAAACAAAAACAAAAATAAATACTGTGAAAATCTCTATGCTGCCTAGAACCTTCTACATATTCAAAGCAATCCTTGGGAAAGCATCCTGGACATTTTTCACAGAGTAAGAACATATAATCCTAAGATTTTTATGGCACACACAGAGATATTAGGGACACATTGATGCTCTGGCATGGCCCTGCTGTATTTGTTGTGAGAAGTATCAGTTAACTGCCCTCATCCAGTGAAGTGTGCATTTCTCACCTGGAACTAGGAATAACCTATTGCAAACCATAGGTATCTGTCAAAAAGTCACACTGGTCACAGAGAATGAGAAGAATGATGCAAGAGAGTCAGAGATACTCAGACACTTTGGAACTTCAGGTTAAGGATGTTCTTTGATAATGTTTCCAGAAGATGTGGGTGTGATGACCCAGTGGGATTTGTGTCTCACCATCACCTTACAGGGCTGTGTTGTACTGATTGCTGTTATGTGTGTCCCTTGTCACTGGATGAACATTTGGTGCCCCGTGTCCTCATTTCAACCCGCCTGCATCTGTGACTCTCCCTCTGGACATGAGATAAGTTTCCTTTTAGGATTTCCTCAATGGAACCCCTCAAGGGACCTACATGACTTATTTACCTCTTATCATTTTATTGAAATGCAATCATTTTTGTCATGGAATTTGCAATAACCAGGTAAAAAGACCTGGCCATGTCAATATCTAACAGCTCTACCATCCTATTTCATAGTCTACATGTGAACTTACATGACAGTGAAGCTATTTCATGCAGGGTAAGTCCACTCATAGTCAGCAAGGCAGGGGGGCAGCTCTGAAAGCCCAAGAGCAGGGCATTGGCTGGCTTTGACGATTTCATCAACATTTGTACAAATAGCAGCTTCCCCAGACATGAACACTCAGAAAATAAGTGTGAAAGGATAGAGCAAGGGATGGAGCACATAGTTCGTTTTGTAGATGCAGCCCCTGGACCTGAGCCGGGTTACATGGATGTCTAAATGCACATTGCAGTTGGCAATAGATTGTTATCATTTGCTATTGGTTTTATTTCCTCTGTGGACGCTCTCACCCCACCTTGTTGAGGCCTGTTTTTGGGTTTTGTGACTCTCTTCCTGGCTGCATTGGAGAGTCTTTCTGAACATGGCCTCTTACATCTAGCCAGGGATTGAATGTTCGCACCTTGAGTCTTCAGGGAGCCCTCCCAGGAGCCATCAAGCCCTTTCTGTCCTCAGTCGACATCTGAATCCTGTGTTCACCGTACCTGTCTCTGAGCTGCTTTATCTCAGGCAGGATTATACTGTTAGTTTAGGAGGGATAAGAAAAATAGAAATATATGCTATACAATGGAAAATGTTCATTCTGATACCAGTTTATTATATCCCAAACTCTACCTGAAGGAGCTCATTCTGCATCAGGTAAGCTCATCAAAGCAATTACAGAAGATCACAGATTTAACTACAGTGGAAAACAGTGACTGAGTTGTTAGAGACTTACAAATAGAAATGCATTACTTGAAACCCTCTGAAATTCAGCTAAATTCTAAATTTAGCAAAATCATGCGGTCCCCAATACATGCAGGATACTTTATTCTACATAACCCTGCCACTTTGTCATTCAGGGGTTTCAGAGGGGTCGTAAATCCTGTGGAGAGGAGCACAGGCCAAGAATCTGGGGTTAGACTCACCTGAGAATGTGCACAAGGACACATTAGAAACCCTCTACAATTTAAGGGGTAGGTTCACATCACTGTGGGGGGAAACATGACACCTACAAACCAAGAGATATATGCAAATACAATTACAAAGTACCACGTGGACACAGAGTCTGAAGTCTGGAATATTAGATCATAAGATCCATAGTTTTTCAAATAAGTAAATATGAACATACAAAGGCAGTCACATGTCTGGTCACAACAGTTTCACAGAATGATCCCCAGCTGAGTATATACTGAGATGACATGTATATAGGGGTCTCTCTCTATTGAATAAAACATCCCAGACCTGATCCTGCATCCGGGAGAGAAGCCCCAGCCCCAGGAACAATAGGTGACCAATTCATTGATCAGGACAAACAACTCACCATGGAGTCTGTGCTCAGCTGGGTTTTCCTTGACACTATTTTTAAATATATTTTTATTTATTTTCTGTTTGAGTCAATTTGCCAACATAAAGCATATCACCCAGTGTTCATCACATGAACAGAAGAATGGGCATTTTTAAGAAGTGACAAAAAAGCTATCATAAAATATATGTTAAATCTTTTTTAAAATGTCTCTATGATTTTGATATTTTTATCTAATTTTGTTAGAAAGAGAGAAATTATACCTCAAAAGGTCAAAAACATTTGGATATAGGGTAATGAGATTGAAAATGTTTGATTTACACATTTTATCCCCAACTGGGAGCAGATATTAATTAACCAAAACCATCATGACTCCACTGTGGTAACATGTGGGTTGAAATTGAAATCACACCGGCCTTTCCTAATTCACCCATGCCCACATCTCACTTTCAGCCTGTCCAGACACCCATCATCCCATGACATCCCTGTTTGAGGACTTCCTGCACTAATGGAAAAGGCCTGTTAATACAGGGTGCTGCTGGATACTCAGAAAGCATGAACAAGTGTCTACTGACATTCATCTGAAGCTACTATTCCTCTACAGGGAATAGGTCAGAGCTCAACAATTTGTTAACTCTGTACTGTTCCCCTGATTTCACCACCTGACACAAAAAATGGATTCCTTTTTCTAATTCAATATTTTTACTTTAATGTCTAGTTCTATATACTATGAATCTCTCAACTTCCCCTGGAGCTTTCCTACAATCCAGCAATTGAACTACTGGGATTTACTACAAAGATACAAATAGAGTGAAAGACCACAACACCTGCACCCCGATGTTTATAGCAACAAAGTCCAGAGTAGCCAAACTGTAGAAGGAGCTTCAGTGTCCATCGAAAGATGAATGGATATAGAAGATGTGGTCTATATATACAATGGAATATTACTCAGCCATTAGAAATCATGAACACCCACCATTTGCTTCAACATGATTGGAGCTGGAGGGTATTATGCTGAGTGAAGTAAGTCAGTCGCAGAAGAACAAACATATGGTCTCATTCATTCAGGGAATATAAAAAGTAGTGAAAGGGAGTAAAGGAGAAAGGAGAGAAAATGAGTGGGAAATATCAGAAAGGTCGACAGAACATGAGAGACTCCTAACTCTGGGAAAGGAACTCTGGGAAGGAACTCTGGGAAACGGTAGTTGTAAGGGAGGTTGGCGGGGGTAGGTGTGACTGGGTGACGGGCAATAAGGGGTCACTTGATGGGATGAGCACTGGGTGTTATACTATATGTTGGCAAAGCTAACTCCAATACAAAATAATTAAGAAATAAAATTTAAAAAACAAATGAGGGGATCCCTGGGTGGCGCAGCGGTTTAGCGCCTGCCTTTGGCCTAGGGCGCGATCCTGGAGACCGGGGATCGAATCCCACATCGGGCTTCCGGTGTATGGAGCCTGCTTCTCCCTCTGCCTATGTCTCTGCCTCTCTCTCTCTGTGACTATCATAAATAAATAAAAAAATTTAAAAAAAAATAAAAAAAAAAATAAAAAACAAATGAACCTTCAGATAATTAGGAATAATCCTAACCAAAGAGGAAAGTACCTATACTCTAAAAATTCTAAAGTATGTATGAAAGACATTAAAGAAAACAGAAATATATGGAAAAAAGTCTATTCTTATGGATTGGAAAAATAAATATTCATATGATGTTTATGCCACCAACAGCAATCTATGCACTCAATATGAACCCTATCAAAACACCACCAACATTTTTCTAGGGAATGGAACAAGTCTAAAATTTGTAAATAAACAGAAAAGATTCTGAGTAAGCAAAAGAATGTTCAAACAAAAAACAAATCAAGGCAGCCCGGGTGGCTCAGCGATTTAGCACTGCCTTTTGTCCAGGGCGTGATCCTGCAGACAGGGGACGAGTCCCATATCAGGCTCCCTACATGGTCCCTGCTGCTCCCTCTACCTGTGTCTCTGCCATTCTGTTTCTCTGTGTCTCTTATGAGTAAATAAATAAAAACTAAAAAAAAGCAAAAGCCATACAATTCCGGATTTCAAAGATGTGATAATCAAAACAGTAAAATAGTGGCAGTAAAACACGCACATGGTCAATGGAATAGAATAAAGAACCCATAAATGGACACACAGCTCTATGGACAACTTATCCTCAACAAAGTACAAAAGACTATCAACTGGAAAAGAGACAATCTCTTCAACAAGTGGTGTTGGAAACATTGGACAGCTGCAAGTAGAAGAATGAACCTGGGCCATTCTTACACTCCACACAAAGATAAACTCAGAGTAGATGAAAGACCTAAATGTGAGGCAAGAAACCATCAAAATCAAGGAGATTTTGTGACCTCAGCCACAAACAGGTTCTTGGTATTCGAATCTCCAAAGGGAAGGGAAACAAAAGTAAAAATGAACTCTATGGACTACACCAAGGAAGGAGCTGTCGTACAGCTGTGGAAACACTTAACATAATTAAAAGGCAACCTAACAAATTGGAAAGATAGGGATGCCTGTGTAGCTTCAGCATCTGTCTTTGGCGCAGGGAGTCCTAGAGCTCTAGGATTGAGACCAGCATCAGGCTCCTTGTGGGGAGCCCACTTCTCCCTCTGCCCATCTCTGCATCTCTCTCTCTGTCTCTCATGAATGAACAAATAACATCTTCCAAAAGAATGAAAACAATGGGAGATTTGCAAATCTATCTCCAGATTATGGCAGGTTTCCAAAATCGAAAAATAAATTGCCAAACTAAACAACCACAAAGTGAAATGGGTGGAAGACATGAAGAGACACCCTGTCCTGATTGAGTTGTCGACTCTCACTTTATATTAGGTAGGTCATCCACATGCAAAATGAAATTTATTGTCTCCTCTAGGTCTGCCTTATATTAACTGCATGATTAGAACAGGCAATGCATCCTGAAGACAAGAGGAAAATACCTTCTGCCCCAGACTGGAGGACCTGCCAGAAAACGTAGCAAGAAAACTACTTAAAAAAAAAAAGAAAACTTGGTAACCTGGAAAGAAAATAAAGAGTTTTTCTATGACAATATCTTAATAGAGTCAACGAGTAAAAACCTTACATAAAAACTGGAAGAAATAACTCATGAGCTCAGAAAAAAATCAGTATATAAAATCAGCAAATAAAATAAAGATATATTCCTACAAAATAACAACAAATTACATATACAAAATAACAAAATAATCCGATTTACACTGGCACCAAAAATAAATATTTAGGATTAAATTTTACTAATAAATTGAAATTTCTCCAGAAAATGACCTATATTGATGTGTGTCTTTGGAAATACACACAGAAACTCAAAAAGAACTGTGCTTAGAACTTCATATAGTCAGAAGGCTATCTACACAAATTGCTATAGAATTGTGGTGCCACACTTGTGATGGCTTTTAAATACACGAATGTAAGTCTGGAGCTGGTTATATAGTTGGAGGATATGCAAAAAAGGACCTCCCTCCACTGATTAAACCAGCCCAGTCCTGACCCTGTGGCCGGGAGAGCAGTCCCAGCCTCAGGATCCCCAGGTGACCCTATTCAGTAATCAGGACACAACGCAGACAAACCACCATGGAGTCTGTGCTCTGCTGGGTTTTCCTTGTCACTATTTTAAAAGGTAATTCATAGAGAACTAAAGACCTTGAGTCTGGGAGTGGAGATGTGTGAGAGAAACTGGGGATGTGGGACAGTTTCCTGACCAGGATGTCTTGTGTCTGCAGGTGTCCAGGGTGAGGTGCAGCTGGTGGAGTCTGGGGGAGACCTGGTGAAGCCTGGGGGGTCCCTGAGACTCTCCTGTGTGACCTCTGGTTTCACCTTCAGTAGCAATGAAATGAACTGGGTCTGCCAGGCTCCAGGGAAGGGGCTGCAGTGAGTCACAGCTATTAGCAGTAATGGAAGTAGCACATACTATGCAGAGGCTGTGAAGGGCCGATTCACCATCTCCAGAGACAACGCCAAGAACACGCTGTATCTGCAGATGAACAGCCTGAGAGCCGAGGACACGGCTGTGTATTACTGTGTAGACACAGTGAGGGGACCTCATTGTGAGCGCAGACACAAAACTCCCTGCAGAAGGAGATCAGGACCACCAAGGGGTGTGCACTCATCACCACTTCTATCTTGAAGTCCCACGAGCAGGTGCAGAGGGTGGTTCTGGGCAGGTTTCCTGTCAGGGTCTGGTCTGGGCTTCCTCTCCAAGGAGCAGTTTCCCCCAGGGAGCCCCTCTCAACACTTGATTACATGTTTACCTATTCAGTCTCTTTCTAAGAGACTTATAATTCAACCATAGCACCTGCACTTACTTGTACTTAACTTTTCCTGACCCGAAATATTAATCAATTACAAATAACTCCATTCACATCATCTGAACCTTTTCATGAGTCCTAGTGGCACTCACTGTGGATCACAGAACCCCAAGGTAACATGCTGTCTTGCATATTTCGGTATAGAGGAATCCCCAAACAACACAAGATAAAAGAAACATAATACGAAAATGTGAATAAAAGCCTGGGAGTGAGAGAGATTCCCAGCATGACATGGTAGAGAAGTGGACTCAGAGGTCATTCACACACACACACAATAATGAGAGTATAATCTTTCATCACCTTCACCTTCATGTCTGATGAGAGCCAGGCCAGCCTCTCATCATGTCACAAATGCCTGTATGGTGCCAGGGAATGACACTGGCTCTGGGTGTGTGTTGTGGGCCAGTGGTGGGGACAGCGTTCTGCTCCAAGAAGGGCTTGTGTTGAGTTAGTGTCCCAACTTCATCAAAAGAGGGAACTCCTGGGTTATTGTTTGATTTCTTTCCTTTGTGTGGAGGAGAAGAATGAGGAAGGAATTTCAGGGAGCTACCAGTTAATAAAGACTGGATATGGTGTGAGGAATTTCACTAAACCAGGGTAAACCTGGAAGGACAAAAGAGAAACATGGTCATTCTCAGTAGACAAGTGTCTGATTCATATGGAAAGGAGATGAATAATATATGGAAGCAGCACAAAACTTTAAATAATAATACAAATAGGCCAAGATCCTACCCAGGTCTCAGATGGAAGCTGTCCTCTTCCCAAGGAACTATCTGGTTTTGAAGGTCATGTGTACTTGGTGTGCTCAGCGACTAGAAGCTTCTACTGGACCATGAGGATCCTCAGGGTGAGGAGCTGGATTGAAGGACCTTCGACCTGCAGGGTAAAACTTATGGATCCTTCAGGTGCTTTTGTCAGCTAACTGATTGTGACCTTTACCATCCCTGTGGTGAAACCTAATGTCCATGTGATGGGAGGAGGAGGTGGAGCCTTACGGCCCAATTAGTTTAGGAGATGCAGCCTCATGATGGGATCAGGGCACTTATACACCCGGACTGGGAAAGCTCTCTGCACCCTGGCCCATTTTGAGGTGCCTGGGAGAGGACGGGGTAGGATGTGGGTGCTTTCCAGACACCACAGCTTCCTGCACCTGGACCTCAGACAACCCAGACACCAGATCTGTGAGAATGAGTGTCTGTTGTTTGATCTGCCCAGCTCATGTATGATGTTCCAACAGGGGACATGGGCTTAAGTAATTTTTTCTTTAATTAAATTGAATTTATCAACATGAACTATACCCTCAGTGTTCATCACATCACGTAAACTCAACTCCCATCACCCAGTTACACCATTCCCCTATTCCTCCCTTCTAGTGACCCTCATTTTTTCCCCAGTGTTAAGTGTGTCTAATGATTTGTCTTCTTCTCTAGTCTTACCCCACTAAGTTTCACTCCTTCCCTTATGGTCTCTTTCAATATCAATGAGACCGTATCATTGCCTTTCTGTTATTGATTTATTTCTCTCACAATAATGACTCCGGTTCCATGCATGTTGACAGAAATATTATTTCATGTTATTCATTATGTCTGACAGCTATGTAATATCCCATTGTATATATAAAGCACATCTTTTTTTGTATATTGTTTATTGGAGTGAGATTTGCCAACATATAGCATAATACCCAGTGCTCATCCCATCAAGTGCCCCCCTCAGTGCCTGTCACCCAACAACCCCCATCCCCCGCCCACTTCCCCATCCACTACCCCTTGTTCTTTTCCCAGAGTTAGGAGTCTCT
This sequence comes from Canis lupus baileyi, assembly GCF_048164855.1. Classification (NCBI taxonomy): domain Eukaryota; kingdom Metazoa; phylum Chordata; class Mammalia; order Carnivora; family Canidae; genus Canis; species Canis lupus. Next base: position 76,466,413 of record NC_132846.1, read on the forward strand.
CAACTTCTGTCACCATCTCTGATATTTCCACTCATTTTCTTTCCATTCTCCTATGATCCCTTTCACTGTTTTTATATTCCCCAAGAATGAGACCATATAATGTTTTTCCTTCTCCAATGGACTTATTTCACTCAGCATAATATCCTCCAGTTCCATCCACGTCAAAGCAATTGGTGGGTATTCGTCGTTTCTAATGGCTGAGTAACATCCCATTGTATACATAGACCACAGCTTCTTTATCCATTCATCTGTCAATAGACACTGAGGCTCCTTCCACTGTTTGGCTGTTGTGGAATTTGCTGCTTTGAACATTGATATGCAAGTGTCCCTTCATTTCACTAAATCTGTGTCTTTGGGGTAAATAGCCTGTACTGCAATGGCTGGCTCCTAGGGTGGCTCTATTCTCACGTTTTCAGGACATTCCATTCTGTTTTCTGTACCGGCCCAACAAGCCTAATTCCCACCAGGAATGAAAGAGGTTTCCACTTTCTCAATATCCTCCCTTATATTTGTTGTTTCTGGCCTTTTTACTTTATCCATTCTGAGTTGTATAAGTGGAATCTTAGTGTGGTTTTCATTTGTATTTCCCTGATGATAAGTCATGTGGATCATTTTTGTCCTCTGCCTGTTGGCCATTTGTCGGTCTTCTTTGGAGAAAAGCCTTTTCATGTATTCTCCCCATTTCTTGACTGGATTGATTGTTATGTTGGGTGCTGAATTTGTTAAGGAAATATCTTGTCCTATTCTGTAGGCTGCCTTTTGTTTTGTCACCTGTTGTATGTTGTACAGATTCTATCTTGATAAAGTCATAACAGTTTATTTTTCCCTTTGTTTCCTATGCCTTTTGATAGGAGCGTTGCTAGCAGTCGCTGAAACTGAGGACAAAAAGATGCTACCTGAATTCACCTCTAGGATTTGGATGAATTGCTGTCTCTGATTTCAGTATTTCATTATTTTGAGATTATCTTTGTGCTTTGTGTAGCAGAATGGTCCACTTTCATTCTTACGCAGGTGGCTGTCCAATTTTTTTCAGATCCATTTGTTGATGTGTCTTTCTTTTTTTTTAATTTTATTTATTTATTCATAGAGATGCAGAGAGAGAGAGAGAGAGAGAGAGAGAGAGGCAGAGACACAGGCAGAGGGAGAAGCAGGCTCCATGCAGGGAGCCTGACGTGGGACTCGATCCAGGGTCTCCAGGATCCTGCCCTGGGCTGCAGGCGGTGCTAAACCGCTGCGCCACTGGGGCTGCCCAATGTGTCTTTCTTTGATTAGATATCTTTTTCTTGCTTTTTGAGGAGTAGTTGCCCATAGAGCTGAGGGTCCCTTTCTGCGCTCTCTGCTCTGTTCAATTGAATTGATATATGTGTTGTTTTTGCCAGTACCATGCTATCTTGATGATAAAGGCTTTATAATAGAGCTTGTCTGAAAACATTGTTATGCCCTCCAGCTGTAGTTTTCTTTCTGTTGTTTTTTTTTTTTTCCAAAATGATTCTACCTGTTTGGCAACTTAGGATAGAAATTGAAGAAGACACAAAGAGATGGAAAACATTCTGTGCCTACAGATTAGAACAACGAATATTGTCAGGGCACCTGTGTTGCTCAGAGGTTGAGTGTCTGCAATTGGCTGGGGTTGTGATCCTGGGGTCCTGGGATGGTGTCCTGCATCAGGCTTTTGAAAGGGAGCCTGTTTCTCCCTCTGCCTCTGTAACTCTCCTGAATAAATAAATAAATCTTTAAAACAAAAACAAAAATATTGGGGATCCCTGGGTGGCTCAGCGGTTTGGCGCCTCCCTTTGACCCAGGGTGCCATCTTGGAGTCCCGGGATTGTGTCCCATGTTGGGCTCCCGGCATGGTCCTGCTTCTCCCTCAGGCTGTGTCTCTGCTTCCCTCTCTCTCTCTATCATTAATGAATAAATAAAATCTTAAAAAAAAACAAAAATAAGTCCTGTGAAAATCTCTATGTTGCCCAGAACCTTCTACATATTCAAAGCAATCCTTGTGAAAACATCCTGGACAGTTTTAAGAGAGTACGAACATATAATCCTAAGATTTTTATGGCACACACAGAGACATTAGGGACACATGGATGCATTGTTATGGCTCTGCTGTATTTGTTGTGAGAAGTAACATGTAACCACCCTCATCCAGTGAAGGGTGCATTTCTCACCTGGAACTAGGACTAATCTTCTGCAAACCATAGGTATCTGTCAAAAAGTCACTGTAAACACACTAAACAGGAGAACAATGATACAAGAGAGTCAGAGATACTCAGACACTTTGGAACTTCAGTTTAGGATGTTCTGTTATAACGTTTCCAGAAGATGAGGATGTGATGACCCAGTGGGATTTGTGTCTCACCATCACCTTACAGGGTTGTGTTGTACTGATGGCCGTTAGGTGTGTCCCTTGTCACTGGATGAACACTTGGTGTCCCGTGTCCTCATTTCAACCCACGTGCATCTGTGACTCTCCCTCTGGCCATGAGATCAGTTTCCCTTTAGGATTTCCTCAATGGAACCCCTCAAGGGTCCTACACGACTTATTTGGCCTTTATCATTTTATTTAAATGCAATCATTTTTGTCATGGAATTTGCAACAACCAGGTAACATGACCTGGTTATGTCAATATCTAACAGCTCTACCATCCTATTCCATAGTCTATGTGTGAACTTATATGACAGTGAATCTATTTCAGGGAGGGTAAGTCCACTCATAATCAGTAAGGCAGGGGAGCAGCTCTGAATGCTCAGAAGCAGGGCATTGGTTGGTTCTGATGATTTCATCAACATTTATACAAATAGCAGTTGTCCCCAGACATGAACACTCAGAAAATAGATGTGAGATGATAGAGCAAGGGATGGAGCACAGAGTTCCTCTTGCAGTGTGCAGCCCTGGACCTACTGGGCTTACATGGATGTCTAAATGCACAGTGCAATTGACAATGGATTGTTATCATTTGCTGTTGGTGTTGTTTCCTCTATAGATGCTCACACCCCGCCTTGTTGAAGCCTGTCTTGGGGTATTGTGATCTTCCTGGCTTCATTGAAGAGCCGTTATGAACATGGTCACCTACCTCTAGCCTGGGATTGAATGTTTGCACCCCGGAGTCTTCAGGGAGCCCTCATGGGAGAGCCATAAAGCCCTTTCTGTCCTCAGTTGACATCTGAATCATGTGTTCACCATACCTGTGTCTGGGCTGCTGTATCTCAGACACATGAATGGATCTCTAAACGACAATATAAAGGCTCTGTAGTGTGGACCTGGGCTCGTCCTCTGAGGGCTTGTCATGAATGAGGGTCTAGTTTCTGCCTGCTGGTTTCAGAATAGATGTCACAGCACCACACAGCGTTCAGTTTATGGAAACAAAGCACAACGCCTGCACTCAGACCCAATGTTCACACGTCTATAGGTTCCAGTCCTTCTTAACCATGCATCACATTGTGCCACTTTTTCTTCTTGGCACTCAGGGGGTCCTTAGATCCAGAAATTTTCCTATTTTTCAGTTTGAGCACCATTATGCCAGGTCCGTCCCCCACAGGAGTAGAATTGTACAAGTTCATGCAAATCCTCTCTAGTCCTTAAAATTCTTTTTTTTTAAATTTATTTATGATAGTCACACAGAGAGAGAGAGAGGGGGGCAGAGACATAGGCAGAGGGTGAAGCAGGCTCCATGCCGGGAGCCTGACGTGGGATTCGATCCCGGGTCTCCAGGATCCCGCCCTGGTCCAAAGGCAGGCGCTAAACCGCTGCGCCACCTAGGGATCCCAGTCCTTAAAATTCTTGACAGTAGCTTCTGCAAGCAACCTCCCTCCTGCTGTCATCCCTACAATTTTATCTCCCCAATGTCAACACCGCACAGCTCCAGCACTCCAAAACCTGCTCAGTATTCTATTAGGAGTCCTTCTGTTGTTGCTTTTTCAACTCTGATCGATTTCATGGATGTTTGAAATGATTCAATAACCAACCAGCTGTTTCAGATATATGACAAACCCTGAGTCCCCTAAACCTTCTGACATGTTAACTTCTCTCTCCCATATTTTCTTATACTAAAGATGGTGTGGTTAATTTTTTCTGATTTGTATGTTGGAGGTGAACTTTGGACCCTGGTGTTTTGTTTCAGAGTATCGTAAACTTATTTTCACCCCTACTCTGATTCTAGATCCTAAGGACACATTTTTGTTTGTACAAGCCTACTGAGTGTTGTACAAATATTATATTATGTTTCAGGAAGTAATTATAGACATATGTGGTCCATGCACATAAGGTCATCCAACAAGTGAGATAAGGAGCAATGCATGACCTAGCAGTGAGACTGGGGCTTCAAGGAGGGCAAAGATGCTCCCAAAGGACCAGAATTGCAGGAATATTATTGGCAGGACTCCAGGTCCCTGTGCAGGTGACACAGGTGCCATTTGGGTGGTGGGCTCTGCTTGCAGTCTTCTTGATGCATATGATCCATTCAAAGATGAAAATTGGGGTACCTGGGTGCATAGCAGTTTAGTGCTGCCTTCAGCCCAGGGCCTGATCTTGGAGATCAGGGATCGAGACCCCCATCAGGCTCCATGCATGGAGCCTGCTTCTTACACTGCCTGTGTCTCTGCATCTCTGTGTGTGTGTGTCTCTCATGAATAAATAAAACATTAAAAAAAAGATGGAATGGGCTAGATTTGGAAATAGAACAAAAGTCCTGTATGCACCCCACAGGGTCAGGGGACTGATCTAAGAAAACCAAAATTATGGTTGATCAGAGGCACAAATTGAAATTGGTTTGAAACGGAAAATTCCTGCTGATTTGTTATTAAAAATACCTGATAAATCCATAGAAGAGGTTCATGGTAGATAGTTTTCTTCTCTTAGATGGAATATAGTATTTGAATGTAAAAAGAATTCATGAAAAACTTACAGTTGCAAAGCAGCACCATACTGTTAGTTTAGGAAGGATAAGAAAAATAGAAATATAGGGTATACAATGGAAAATGTTCCTTCTGACACGAGTTTATTATATCCCAATCTCTGCTTGAATGAGCTCATTCTGCATCAGGTAAGCTCATCAAAATGATTACAGAAGATCACAGAGTTAACTGCAGTGGAACACAGTGACTGAGGTGTTAGAGACTTACAAATAGAACTGAATTACCTGAAACCCTCTGAAATTCAGCTAAATTCTAAATTTAGAATTGCAGGAATATTATAGGCAAGACTCCGTGTCTTTGTGAAGTGGACACAGGCGTCTTTTGGTCGGTTGGCTCTGCTGGCAGTCTTCCATATGCATGTGATCCATTCAAAGTTGCAATGTGTTAGATTTGGAGGCAGAAGACAAGTCCTGCACATAGCCCATAGGGTCAGGGGGAATGATCTGAGAAATTCAAAATTAAGTTTGATTAAAGGCATAGATTGAAAAGAATTGAAACAATTTTTCTGCCACATTTGTTATCAAAAATACCTTTTATAAAAATACATCATTTTTAAATAATAAATTTATTTTTTATTGATGCTCAATTTGCCAACATACAGAATAACAGTTCTCATCCCACTAAGTGCTCCCCTCCTTGCCCATCACCCAGTCACCCCAACACTCTGCCCACCTCCCCTTCCACTACCCCTTGTGCATTTCCCAGAGTTAGGTTTCTCTTACGTTGTGTCACCCTCACAGAAATTTTCACTCATCTTCTCTCCTTTCTCTTTATTCCCTTTCACTAATTTTTATATTCCTCAAATGAATGAGACCATATAATGTTTATCCATTTCCAATTGACTTTTTTAATCAGCAAAGTACCCTCCAGGTCCATCCACATCAAAGCAAAAGGTGGGTATTTGTCATTTCTAATGGCTGAGTAATATTCCATTGTATACATAGACCACATCTTCTTTGACACAATAATATTTTTATTTATTTTATTTATTTTTATAATAAATTTATTTTTATTGGTGTTCAATTTGCCAACATACAGAATAACACCCAGTGTTCATCCCGTCGAGTGCCCCCCTCACTGCCCGTCACCCATTCACCCCCAGCCCCCGCCCCCCTCTCCTTCCACCACCTCTAGTTCATTTCCCAGAGTCAGGAGTCTTTACGTTCTGTCTCCCTTTCTGATATTTCCCACACATTTCTTCTCCCTTCCCTTATATTCCCTTTCACTATTATTTATATTCCCCAAATGAATGAGAACATATAATGTTTGTCCTCCGATTGACTTACTTCACTCAGCATAATACCTCCAGTTCCATCCACGTTGATTTTTAGCAGCAATGTCCACAATAGCCAACTCTGGAAGGAGCCTCGATGTCCATGGAAAGATGAATGGATAAAGAAGTTGCGGTTTATGTATACAATGGAATATTACTCAGCCATTAGAAATGACAAATACCGGGATCCCTGGGTGGCGCAGCGGTTTGGCGCCTGCCTTTGGCCCAGGGCGCGATCCTGGAGACCCGGGATTGAATCCCACATCGGGCTCCCGGTGCGTGGAGCCTGCTTCTCCCTCTGCCTGTGTCTCTGCCTCTCTCTCTCTCTCTCTCTCTCTCTCTCTGTGACTATCATGAATAAATAAATAAAATCTTTAAAAAAAAAGAAATGACAAATACCTACCAATTTCTACAATAATATTTTTAAATAAAATAGTTTTGTTTTTTACATTGAATTAGCCAACTTATACTACATACTTCTTTTCTGATGTTCAATAATCCATCAGGTGCTTATAACAGTATTGATGACATCATTTACCCTCTTTAATGCACATCACACAATGACCCAATAGACCCACTAACCTCCCCAGTATTATACCTCATTCTGTTTCCTATAGTTAATGGTTTCTCATGTTCTGTCCCCCTCTCTAATGATTACCAGGCTTGCCAGCGTTAGCCAATGTTACTTTGAAAGGTTATGTATATTCCACGTTAGACAGAAATGATATGATAATTGTCCCCTGATTGAGTTATTTTACTCAGCAAAATACCCTCCATTTCCATCAATGTCAATGTAAATGGTAGGTATTTGATATTTCTGACGGCAGAGTAATATCCCATTGTGTATACTACACATGATATTTATCCATTTTTCTGTGGTGGACATCATGTCTCCCTCCACAGTTTGGCTATTGTGTACTTTGCTGCTATGAACACTGGGGTTCCAGTGCCCTTTGCATCACTACATCTGTGTGCTTGGGGTAAATACCCAGTAATACAATTCCTGGAGCATATGCCATTCACGACAAAGGAAAGAACCAGAGGTAATACTCTCTGTCATAGATCTAATTAAGAAGGATAAAGTAAAAAATAAGAGCTCAAATACAGGATATTAATTTTAAAGTTACTAGTTGCATTTCAGGAAAGCTAAAACACACTACATTATAACTTAATGTAGAAATGAACCAATTAAGTTGTAAATTAAAAGCGATCAATGTGAGAGAGAGTCTAAACTAGATGCTGTAACAGCCATGGTAAATGAGGTCGAATGGAGCATAGGTGACATCAAAGACAAGGTGATAGAAAGGAATGAAGGTGTGGAAAGTAGAGACACACAAATAATGGACCATGAAAGGCTTGAAAAATCACTAGTGCCATTAGTTCAAACTAAATTAAAATATTTAGGGCCCATGAAGGGAAGGAAGAGAGAGGACAGAATGTATATTTGAGAAAATCATAGCAAAGACTCTTTTTCTTTCCTTTTTAAAGATTTAATTTATGTATTCATGAGAGACATAGAGAGGCAAAGCAAAGGCAGAGAGAGGAGCAGGCTCCATGCAGGGAGCCTGATGTGGGACTTGATACTGTGTCTACAGGATCATACCCTGGGTCAAAGGCAGGTGCTGAACAGCTGAGCCACCAAGGAGTTCCAGCAGACTCTCTCTTTTTCAATAAAAAGACACATCCAGGTTGAAAGTGAGGGAGAAAACTCCCATTAATCATGTCAATGAACATCAAGAGGAAAGAAGAGGAGCAATGGTTATAGGAGCTGATCTAGAATTTATTTTTTTTTGTTTTTTTTTCTGATCTAGAATTTAAAACAAAGCCTATAATAAAGGATGGAGAAGGATACTATATCATAAAAATTGTTTATCCAACAGAAGATCTACCTTTTCAAAATATTCACACTGCTAACTTCGGAGAAGACAAGTGCACAAACCAATTAACCCTCAACTTAATGACACTCATGGCTACTATTACCTTTACAGTGGGGACTTCAATGTCCCCTGATATCAGTGAGAATCATCTAAGCAGAAGCTCAACAAGAAACAAGGGATTTGAGAGACATACTGGATCAGACATACTTCACAAATATATCAGGGCATTTTTCCCAAAGGAGAGTACACGTTCTTCTTTATTGTACGTGGAAAATACTCCAGAATTGATCATACACATGGTCACAACTCATGTGTCAAGTGGTACAGAATGGTTGAATTCACTCCATGAATAGGTTCAGACCAATATGCTATGAAACAAGTCAAAACCAATAAAAACATGGAAGGCCCCTAAATGACAATGTGATACTACCTCACACCAGTGAGAATAGGGAAAATTAAGAAGATATGAAAGAACAAATGCTGAAGTGGATGTGGAGAAGGGGAACCCTCTTGCATTGTTGGTGGGAATGTGAACTGGTGCCATCACTCTGGAAAACTGTGTGGAGGTTCCTCAAAGAGTTAAAAATAGAACTGTCTTACGACCCAGAAATTGCACTGCTGGGGGTTTACCTCAAAGATATAGATGCTGTGAAATGCCAGGACACCTGGTCTCCCATGCCTATAGCAGCAATGTCCAGAATAACCAAACTGTGGAAGGAGCCCTGGTGTTCATCGAAAGATAAATGGATAAAGAACATGTATTCTATATTTACAATGGCATATTCCTCAGCCACCACAGCGGAGGAATACCCACCAATTCCTTCACCGTGACTGGAACTGGAGGGTATTATGCTGAGAGATGTAGGTCAATTGGAGGACAAACATTATATGGTCTCATTCATTCAGGTAATATAAAAAATGGTGTAAAGAATTATAGAGGGAAATGAGGGAAATAAGTAAAACCTCAAAAAAAAAAAAAAAACTCCGGAAAAAACAAAACCACAAAAAAAAAACAAAAAGGTAGTGGGAAGAGAAGTGGATGGGGGCATGGGGTGACTGGGTGAAGGGCATTGAGTGGAACACTTGACCAGATGAGTCTGGGGTGCTATGCTATATGTTGGAAATCAACCTTCAATTAAAAAATATATAACAAATAAATAAACGTACATAAAAGGACATCTTATTGAAGAAGAAATGAGTCAATGAAGAAATTAAAGAATTTAAGCAAAATTTCAATCAATGAACATTAAATCACAATCATACAATCCAGTATGTCTCTCAAAACCCTTGTTTCCTGGTAAAGCTCTGGGACACGTCAAAAGCCATCCACAAAGGGAACAACAGAGCAATGCAGGTCTTCTCCAGGACCTGATTAAAATGGGAGCATATCCAGTGCATTAGCAGAGTGAAGATTAGGGTAAAACATATTGCCAGGCTACTGCTCCCCATGTTTCCCCCCACTCCACCTGCATGGGCTCCCTGCTCAGTCATGGGCTGGTGAAGATGGATGGGTAGACATGTGGACACCTGTGTCTCAAATCTGTGCACATCAAGATATCCATGGACAATTGTTAACAGAGTGTAAACATCGTGCACGTACTGCTAGAACATGGACATGATGACCCACAAAAAGGCTCACTGTTCCTCCTACACAGATTCAATACCCATGCTGCTGGACGCTATGTCCTATCACATGAGGCAGGACACTGATGAGGATTGATAGCAAATCGAACTCCAATAAAAAGTATACATTAATCAATTAATTAATCTTATAAATTAAAAAATAGCATATATTTTTATTTTTCACACCCTTTTTGAACTTGGCTGCAGCAACTTCTTGCATGATTCATCTATGAAGGCAAGAGAAAGAAAAGCAAAATTGAATTATTGGGACTCCATCAAGATCAAAAGCTTCTGCACATCAAAAGAAACAGTCAACAAAATGAAAAGACAACCTACGGGATGGTAGCAGATATTTGCAAATGATCTATCAGATAAAGGGCTATTATCCAAGATCTATAAAGAACTTATTAAACTCAACAGCAAAGAACAACATAATCCGAGTAGGCTCAGAAGGGTCAGTGAAACTGTAGAAAAAAAAAGAAAAATAAACCTATGATTTCTTTGAAAGAAATCTGCTCTGCAGCAAAAAGAAAATCAAGGACTGGATGCAATTTATAAGTGCACCAGAAATCATCAAATGATGAGGAAAAATCGGAACCAAAGAGCAATGGGTGTATGGTCTAAACATTCCAGAAAACGTATGAAACTCAATAAGGAATATATAAGTAGATAGAACATATTTATTCTCATATATTAGTAGAATGAATATTGATAAAATATCTATGCTACCAAAAGCAAGTGACACATTCAAAGCCATCCGTATTAAAATATTGCCAGAAAAAAAATAAAAAAATAAAAATATTGCCAGAATTTTTCAAAGAGCTAGAGAAAACAATTACATAATTTTTAGGGAACCACAAAGACCTCAAATAGCCAAAGCAATCCTGAAAAAGTAAAGCAAGGCTGTAGATATCCCGATTCTGGTTGTTGAGGTAAATTACAACGTTGTGATCATCTGGACACTATGGTACTGGCACAAATACAGACGTATAGATAAATAGAAAAGTTTGAGATCCCAGAAATGGTACCTGAAGTCTGTGGTCATAAATCCTGACAAAACAGGAAAGCATATCCAATGGATAAAAAGAAAGTCTCTTCAACAAATGGCACTGAGAATATTGGAGACCCACATACAGAAGAATGAAAGGGGACACTTTTCTTACATCATTCACAACAATGGACTCAAAGTTGATGAAGTATCTCAATGAGTCGGAAAACCATCAGAATCCTCAGGAGAACATAAGCAGCACCTTTTCTACCTCAGCTGCAACCACTTCTAGACGTGTCTCCAGAGGCAAGGGAAAGAAATGGAAAATGAAGTATGGGGACTTCATCAAGAAAGAGCATTTTCACAGCAAAGGAATCAGTGTATTTAAAAGGCAACCTACAAAATGGGAGAAGATATTTGGAAGTGTCTTATCAGATTAAAGGCTCAAATTCATATCTAAAATGAATATATCAAATAAAATGAATGTATCAAGCTCAACAGCCACGAGTAACTCCAATGAGAATTGGGCAGAAGTTGTGAGCAGACTTCCTGTCCTGTCCTGAAATCCCACATCACACCATATATTAGGGAGCTCATCCTCATGCAAAACGAAATTCATTTGCTCTCGTAGATTTGCCATATATCAAAGTATTAGAAGAAAGTGTCTGACAGAAGAGAAGGAAAACATCAATGCCCCAATTGAAACATTACCGAAGAAATGAGGCAATAATAAAATAAAAGATTTTAAATTCATTCAACAGGAATAAAATAATTTGTTTACATATACATAGTCAACGAGGAAAATCATTCCAAAACAAAACAAAAAAAACCTTAAAAGTAAGTAATGAACTCAGGGAAAATTCAGGATATCAAATCAAAATAGACTATAAAGTTAATTCCTACACACTAACAACAAGATTTTTTGTATAAAATATAGAAAACATTCCCCTTTACACTGGTATTAAAAATATATTTATGGGGATCCCTGGGTGGCTCAGCGGTTTGGCGCCTGCCTTTGGCCCAGGGCGCGATCCTGGAGATCCGGGATCGAATCCCACGTCGGGCTCCCGGTGCATGGAGCCTGCTTCTCCCTCTGCCTGTGTCTCTGCCTCTCTCTCTCTCTCACTGTGTGCCTATCATGAATAAATAAAAAAAAATAAAAAATATATATTTATGATCACACTTACTTAAGAAGAAAAAAATCCTCTTTAAAAATGGACTATATTAATGTGAGACATTCAAAAGGCACAGAAATGCAAAGATAAATACGTTGATTGAAGAATATCATAAATCCACTGTGCCACCAAAAGAATGTGATCTTCCGTTGTGAAGTAATGCTTGTATATAGCTTGTAAAGAAATGAATCTAAGACTGGAGCTGACTATCTAGTCAGAGGACACACAAATAAGGCTGTCCCTACACTGATTAAACCAGCCCAGCCCTGACCCTAAAGCTGGAGAGGAGCCCCAGGCCCTGGATCAACAGTTGACACCATTCAGTGCTCATGAGACAACACAGACAAACCACCATGGAGTGTGTGCTCAGCTGGGTTTTCCTTGTAGAAAGTAAATTACCTTTTATAAGGTAATTCATGGAGAACAAGGGAACTTGAGTCTATGAGTGGAGCTGAGTGAGAGAAACAGGGGATGTGGGACAGTTTCCTGACGAGGATGTCTTGTGTCTACAGGTGTCCAGGGTGAGGTGCAGCTGGTGGAGTCTGGGGGAGACCTGGTGAAGCCTGGTGGGTCCCTGAGACTCTCCTCTGTGTCCTCTGGATTCACCTTCAGTATCTACTGCATGTGATGGGTCTGTCAGGCTCCAGGGAAGGGGCTGCAGTGAGTCGCATACAGTAACAGTGGTGGAAGTAGCACTAGGTACACAGACGCTGTGAAGGGCTGATTCACCACCTCCAGAGACAATGCCAAGAACACGCTGTATCTGCAGATGAACAGCCTGAGAGCTGAGGACACAGCGGTGTATTACTGTGCAGGTGACAAAGTGAGGGGACCTCAGTGTGAGTCCAGACACAAACCTCCCTGTAGAAGGGGATCGGGACCACCAGGGGGTGCACACTCCTCACCACTTTTGTCTTGAAGGCCCATGAGCAGGTGTAGATGGAGGTTCTGGGTAGGTTTCCTGTCGGGGTCTGGGCTTCCTCTCAGAAACAGTTTCCCCCAGGGAGTCTCTATGAACATTTAATTGTCTGTTTACTTCTTCAGTCTCTTTCCTAGAGACTTAGAATTCAACTATAGCACTTGCACTTACTTGTACTTAACTTTTCCTGACCTGAAATATTAATCAATTACAAATTACTCCTATCATGTCATCTGAACATTTTGATGAGTCATATTGGCACTCCCTTTGGATCACAGGACCCCAAGATAACTGTTCTCTTGCACATCATAGTATTCAGTAATCTCCATTCAACATAAGTGAAAAGAGACATTCTACAAAAATGTTAAAAATGGCCTGGGAGTGAGAAAGATTCCCAGCATGACATGGTAGGGAGGTGGACTCTGAGGTCACTCACACACACACAATCATGAGAGAATAAGCTTTAAATACCTTCACCTTCATATCTGATGAGAGCCAGGCAAGCCTCTCATCACGTCATAAATGCCTGGATGGTGCCAGGGAGGCCACTAGCTTCGGGTGTGTGTTGTGGGTCAGTGGTGGGGACAGGATCCTGTTCCATGGGATTTGGGGAGGAGGTGGGGCCCTGGGGGCGCACTGAGGTCAGGAAGTGCAGCCTCATGATAGGTCCAGGGCCCTTATACACCAGGACTGGGAAATCTCCCTGTATTCTGGCCCCATGTGAGGTGATGGGGAAAGGACAGCCTAGGACCTGGGTGCTCTCCAGACACCACATGTGCCTGCACCTGGACATCAGATGTCTCAGATTCCAGATCTGTGAGAATGAGTGTCTGTGGTTTGCTCAATCCAGTCCATGTACAATATTCCAGGACTTGGAACAGCCTAAAGTAATTTTTTCTTTGTTTAAATTGAATTTACTAATATTTAATACACATTCAGTGCTCATCACATCACGTGCCCTCCTTAACTCCAATCACCCAGTTCCCCCCATCCCCCACCCCCTCCCTTCCAGCGACCCTCAGTGTTTTTTCCCCAGAGTTAAGGGTCTCTCATGATTTGTCTTCCTCTGTAATATTACCCCACAAATTTCCATTCCTTCCTTTATGGTCTCTTTCAATATTTCCTATATTACACATATGAATGACACCATATCATTGTCTTTCTGTGATTAATTTCTCTCAACATAATACCTCCAGGGCCACCTATGTTGAAGGAAATGTTATTTCATGTTATTCATCATTTCTGACAGCTGTGTAATATCCCATTGTATATATAAACCACATTTTGAGTATATTTTTTATTGGAGTCCGTTTGCCAACATATATTATAATAGACAGTACTCATTCCGACAATTACTCTCTTCAGCTCCTGTCATCCAGGATCCCCAACCCCCCGACCATCTCCCCTTCCACTCTCATTGTTTTTTTCCCCCATACTTAGGAGTTTCTCATGTACCGTCACTGTCTCTGATCATTCCAACTCATTCTATCTCTTTTCCCCTTTATTCCCTTGCACTATTTCTTATGTTCTTTTTATGAGTGAGATCATAAAATGTTTGTCTTTCTCTGAATCACTTACTTCACTCAGCATAATACCCTTCACTTCCATTCACATTGAAGGAAATGATGGGTATTCGTTGTTTCTAATGGCTGAGTAATGTCCCAGTGTATATATAGACCGTATCTCCATTATCCATTCATCTGTCGATGGACATTGAAGCTCCTTCCACCATTTCTTTATCCACTTTTCTGTAGAGGGGCTTCATGATTCCTACCATGGTTTGACTATTGTGGACATTGCTGCTGTGAACATTGGGGTGCAGGGGTCCCTTCATTTCATTAAATTTTCATATTTGTGGTAAATACCCTATACTTTAGTGGCTGCATCATAGGGCAGCTCTATTCTCACTGTTTCAGGACATTCCTTTCTATTTTCTGGAGTGGCTGAACAAGCCTGCATTCCCACCAAAGGTGAAAGAGACAGTTCCACTTCCTCAATATCCTCGCTTATATTTATTGTTTCCTAGCCTTGTTATTTTATCCATTCTGAGTTGTATAAGTGGGATCTTAGTGTGGTTTTCATTTGTATTTCCCTGATGACAAGTCATGTGGATCATTTTTCTCATCTGTCTGTTGGCCATATGTAGGTCTTCTTTGGAGAAATGGTTGTTTGTGCCTTCTCTCCATTTCTTCACTGGATTGTTTGTTTTGTTGGGTGCTGATGTTGTTAAGGAAATATCTTTTCCTATTCTGTATGTTGCCTTTCATTTTGTCGCTTATTGCACTGTTGTACAGATTCTACCATGATGAAGTCCTAATAGTTGGCTTTCCCTAAGTTTCCCTGTTGTTTCCTATGCCTTTTGAAAGGTGCCATGGTAGCAGTCACTGCAGCTGAGGACAAAAAGTTGCTACCTGAATTTTCCTCTATGATTTTGAAGGTTTCGTGTCTCAGATTTTGGTACTTCATCCATTTTGAGATTATGTTTGTGTTTGGTGTAGCTGAATGGTCCACATTCATTCTTAAGCAGGTGGCTCTCCAATTTTTTTCAGATCCATTTATTGATGAGGCATTTTTTCATTAGATATTTTTTCTTGCTTCTTGAGGAGTAGTTGCCCATAGAGTTGAGGGTCCATTTCTGTGTTCTCTGCTCTTTTCCATTGATCTATGTGTTGTTTTTGCCAGTACCAGGCTATCTTGATGATAAAGACTTTGTAATAGAGCTTTTCTGAAAAGATTGTTTTGCCCAACAGCTGTAGGATTTTTTTTTGGCCAAAATGTTTCTATTTGGTGACTTAGGAAAGGAATTGAAGAAGATGCAAAGAGGTGGAAAAACTTCTGTGCTTATGGATTAGAACAATGAATATTGTCAGTGCACCTGTGTTGCTCAGAGTTTGAGTGCCTGCAATTGGCTCCGGTTGTGATCCTGGGGTCCTGGGATGGTGTTCTGCATCAGGCTTTTGGAAGGGAGCCTGCTTCTCCCTCTGCCTAAGTCTCTACATCCGTCTGTGACTCTCGTGAATAAATAAAAAATATTTAAGACAAAATGAAAAATAACTATTGTAAAATTTTCTATGCTGCCCAGAACCTTCTACATAATCAAAGCAATTCTAATCAAATCATCCTGGACATTTTTCGCAGAGTATGAACACATAATCCTAAGATTTTTATGGCACACACAGAGATATTAGGGACACATTGATGCTCTGGCATTGCCCTGTTGTATTTGTTTTGAAAAGTATCCGTTAGCCTCCCTTATCCAGTGAAGGGTGCATTTTTCATCTGGAACTAGAAGTAACATGTTGCAAACCATAGGTATCTGTCAAAAGTCACAGTGGACACACAGAAGGAGAATAATGATACAAGAGAGTCAGAGATACTCAGACACTTTGGATCTTCAGTATAAGGATGTTCTTTTAGAACGTTTCCAGAAGATGAGAATGTGATGACCCAGTGGGATTTGTGTCTCTCCACACCTTACAGGGTTGTGTTGTAGTGATGGTTGTGACATGTGCCTTGTCACTTGCGAACATGTGGTGCCCTGTGCCCTCATTTCAAAACCACCTGCATCAGTGACTCTCCCTCTGGGCATGAGTTCAGATTTCCTTTAGGATTTCCTCAAAGAAACCCCTCAAGGGATCTACATGACCTATTTACTCTTTCTCATTGTATTTAAATGCAATCATTTTTGTCATGGGATATGCAAAAACCAGGTAAAATGACCTGGTCATATCAATACCTAACATCCCTACCATCCTAATCCATAGTCTACATGTGAACTTACGTGACGGTGAAGCTGTTTCAGGGAAGGTTAGTCCACTCATGGTCAGCAAGGCAGTGGAGCAGCTCCAAATGCCCAGAAGCAAGGCAGTAGTTGGTTTTGCCAATTTCACTAATATTTATACACATACCTGCTGTCTCCAAACACGCACACTCAGAACATAATGTGAGAGGATGGAACAAGGGATGGAGCACACATTTCCTCTGGCAGTGTGCAGACCTGGACCTGAGATGGGCTTGGATGAATCTGTAAATTCACAGTGCAGTTGGCAATGGATTGTTATCATTTGCTATTGGTTTAGTTTCCTCTTTAGATGCTCACACCCTACCTTGTTGAGGCCTGTTTTGGGGATTTTATGACTCTCTTCCTGGGTGCATCAGAGAGCTCTTCTGAACATGGCCTCCTACCTCTATCCTGGAGTTGAATGTTTGCACTTCCAGTCTTCAGGGAGCCCTCACAGGAGAGCCATCAAGCCCTTTCTGTCCTCAGTTTACAACTGAACCCCATGTTGACCCTGCTTGTGTCTAAGCTGGTTTATCTCTGGCACATGAATGAGTCTCTAAACGTCAATAAGAGGGATTTCTGTGGTGTGGACCTGGCATGGTCCTCCGAGCAAGGGTCTCATGGTCTCTTACTTTCTGCTTGCTGGTCTCAGGTAGAAGTCACAGGACCAAACAGGGTTCAGTTTATGGAAACACAAATCACAACGCCTGCACTCAGACATAATGTTTACCCATCTCCAGAATCCTGTTCTTCTTAATCATCCGTCACATGGTGCCATTTTTTCTTTGCAGGACTCAGGGGGACCACAGATCCTGGAAATTTCCCCACTTTGCCACTTGAGCACCATCATACCAGTTTCGCTCCATGCAGGACCGGAATTCTTTTTTTTTTTTAATTGGTGTTCAATCTGCCAACATACAGAATAACACCCAGTGCTCATCCCATCAAGTGCCCACATCCGTGCCCATCACCCAGTCACCCCCACCCCACCCACCTCCTTTTCTACCACCTCTTGTTCGTTCCCAGAGTTAGGAGCCTCTCATGCTCTGTCTCCCTTTCTGATATTTCTGACTCATTTTTTCTCCTTTCCCCTTTATTCCCTTTCACTATTTTTATATTCCTCAAATGAATGAGACCATATAATGTTTGTCCTTCTCTGATTGACTTATTTCACTCAGCATAGTACCCTCCAGTTCCGTTCACATCGAAGCAATTGGTGGGTATTTGTCGTTTCTAATGGCTGAGTAATATTCCATTGTATACATAGACCACATCTTCTTTATCCATTCATCTTTCGATGGACACCGTTTTTCCTTCCACAGTTTGGGTATTGTGGACATTGCTGCTATAAATTCGGGGTCCAGTGCAGGATCAGAATTCTAAAGGTTCACACGTTCCTCTCTTGTCCTTAAAATCCTTGACAGTAGCTTCTGCAAGCAACCTCTTTCTTACTGTCATCCCAATAATTGACTCTCCCCTACGTCAACATTCCACAGCTCCAACACTCCAAAACCTGCTCAGTATTATTTTTTAAGATTCTATTTGCTATTCACAAGAAACACACACACACACACACACACACACACACACACAGATACTCAGTATTTTTTTATGAGTATTTCAGTTTATATTCTTTCATCTCTGATCAATTTCTTCGATGTTCGTAATGATTCAATAAGCATCCAGCTATTCCAGGGATGTGACAAGTCCTGAGTCACCCTAATCCTCTGACATCTTAACTCTTCCTCCCATATTTTCTTATACTAAAGATGGTGTGTTGAATTCTTTCTGATTTATATGTTGGTTGTCCATCTTGAACTCTGGTATTTTGTTTTAGAATGTCCTAAGCTTATTTCGCCCCCGACTCTGATTCTGGATCCTATGGACTTATTTTTGTTTGTACAAGCCTATTCAATATTGTACAATCATTATGTTATGCTGCAGGAATTACATGCTGACCTATGGGGTTCATACACCTAAGGTCATCCAACAAGTGACATAAAGAGCAATGCACCTCCTAGCAGTGAGATGGGCTTTTGGAGGGCAGGTAGTTTTCCCACGGACTAGAATTTCAGGAATATTATAGGCGAGACTCCATGTCTTTGTGAAGTGGACACAGGCACCTTTTGGTTGTTGGGCTCTTCTGGCAGTTTTCCTGATGCATATGATCCATTCAAAGGACAAACATTATATGTTCTCATTCATTTGGGGAATATAAATAATAGTGAAAGAGAATATAAGGGAAGGGAGAAGAAATGTGTGGGAAATATCAGAAAGGGAGACAGAACGTAAAGACTGCTAACTCTGGGAAACGAACTAGGGGTGGTAGAAGGGGAGGAGGGCGGGGGGTGGGAGTGAATGGGTCACGGGCACTGGGGGTTATTCTGTATGTTAGTAAATTGAACACCAATAAAAAAAAATAAAATAAATATTTAGGAATTCAAAAAAAAATAAAAAAAATAAAAATTTAAAAAAAAATAAATTTAAAAATATATATATAAGATAAGCACAAGATAAAAAAAAAAACAAAGTGGGAATGTGTTAGATTTGGAGACAGAATAGAAGTCGTGTGCACAGCCACAGGGTCAGAGGGACTGATCTGAGAAAACCAAATTTAAGGTTGATTAGAGGCACAGAGTGAAATTTAGTTGAAACTGAATTTTCCTGACACATTTGGTTTTTTTCCTTTTATTTTATTATTTTTTAATAAATTTATTTTTTATTGGTGTTCAATTTGGCAACATACAGAATAACACCCAGTGCTCATCCTGTCAAGTGCCCCTTCAGTGCCCACCACCCAGTCACCACCACCCCCACCCTCCTCCTCTTCCACCACCCTTACTTCTTTTCTCAGAGATAGGAGTCTTCCATGTTCTGTCTCTCTGATATTTCCTACCCATTTATTCTCCCTTCCCCTCTGTTCCCTTTCACTATTATTCATATTCCCCAAATGAATGACACCATATAATGTTTGTCCTTCTCCGATTGACTTATTTCACTCAGCATACTACCTTCCAGTTCTATCCACATCGAATCCAATGTTGGGTATTTGTCGTTTCTAAGGGTTGAGTAATATTCCATTATATATATAAACCACATCTTCTTTATCCATTCATCTTTCAATGGACACCGAGGCTCCTTCAACAGTTTCCTGCCACACTTATTATCAAAAATACCCGATAAATCTGTCGAAGGGTTCAAGGGTAGATATTTTTCTTCTCTTAGATGGAATATACTATTTGAATGTAAAAGGAATTCATAAAAAACTTACAGTGGAAAGGCAGCATTACACAGTTCATTTAGGAGGGATAAGAAAAATAGACATATAGGCTATACAATGGAAAATGTTCACCCTGACATCAGTTTATTATATCCCAAACTCTGCATGAATGCAGCTCATTCGGCATCAGGTAAGCTTATCAAAGCCATTACAGAAAATCACAGATTTGACTGGAGTGACACACAGTGACTGAGTTGATAGAGAGTTACAAATCCAAGTACATTACCTGAAACACTGAAATTCAGCTATATTCTAAATTTAGCAGAATCATGTGATCTTTGATACAGCAGGGGTCCACATATCTCAGGAACCCTGTCAGTCTGTCCATCAGGTGTTTCAAGAAGGCCAGTAAGTCCTGTGGAGAGGAGCACAGGCCAAAATTCTGACTCACTGAAATGTGCACAAGGACATATGAATAAAACCTCTACAATTTAAGGGGTAGGATAAAATCACTCTATGGGGACACTTGACACCTAAAAGCCAAGATTGACATGCAAAAAGCATTACAAAGAACCACATGGACACAAAGTCTGAAGTCTGGAATATTACTTAATAAAATCATAGTTTCTCAAAGCAGTCATTATGAGCACACTAAGGCAGTCACAACAGTTTGACAAGTAGGGCAAGAGGAGAACAGGTAGGACTCGAGATCCAGGAGTTATCAGGTAACATTCAAAAACATGGTGTGGTGAAAAATGCCACTAAACAATTATGAAAAATAAGGGAAGAAAGTTGGAGGAGGTCCTTTCATTGATCCTTCAGGTGTAGATATCAGCTCATTGTGTGTGACCTCTACCATCCCCTTGTTGAAACCTAAGGCCCATGAGATGGGAGGAGGAGGTGGGGCCTTCGGGAGCATGTAAGTCAGCAGTTGGATCCCCATGATGGGATCAGGAAACTTATTCACCAGGACTTGGAAATCTCCATGCCTCCTGCTCCATGTGAGGTGACAGGGAAAGGACAGAATAGGACGTGGGTGCTCTCCAGACACCACATCTGCATGCACATGGATGTACGATGTCGCAGACTCCAGAACTATAGGAAATGAAGGTCGTTCTTTGATTTGCTAAATCCATTTAGATGTTACAGCAGCCAGCACAGGCTAAAGTTTTCTTCTACCTTTTCTTCTTCTCCTTCTCCTTCTCCTTCTCCTTCTCCTTCTCCTTCTCCTTCTCCTTCTCCTCCACCTTCTCCTCCTCCTCCTCCTTCTTCTTCTTCTTAATAATAATTATTATTATTATTACTATTATTATTTAATTAAATCCAATTTTCAAAAATTTACTATACACCCAGTGCTCATTACATCATGTACCCTCCTTAATGCCCATCACCAAGTTACCCCATCCCCACAATAACCTCCCTTCCAGTGACCCTCAGTTTAATTCCCAGAGTTAAGTGACTCTCATGGTTTACATTCCTCTCTAGTATTACCCTGGTCAGTTCCACTCCTTCCCTTTTGGTCTCTTTCAATATTTCTTATACTCCACATATGACTGAGACCATATCATTGCGTATCAGTGATTGGCTTATTTTCTTCAATATAATACCTCAAGTTCTAACCATGTTGATGTGAATGTTCCTTCATGTTATACATAATTTCTAGCGACTTAATTATACTTCAATTTATATATAAACCACATCTTCTTTATGCTTTTTCCTGTCAAGGAACACCATAGTTCCTCCCAGTTTAATTATTGTGAACATCGTTGCTGTGAACACTGGGGTGCAGGTGACCCTTCATTTAACTATATCTGTGTCTCTGAAGCTAATACCCAGTATAGCAATGGCTTGTTCATAGGGTGGCTGTATTCTCAGTTTTTGAATAAATTTGATTCCATTATCTGAGGAGCCTGCACCAGCTTTCATTCTTACCAACAGTGGAAGAGTTCTCCCTTTCTCCACATGCTCTGCAATATTTGTTATTTCCAGCCGTGTTAGTGTATCCATTCTGAGTTGTAGAAGTGGTATCTCCTTGTGATTTTCATTTGTATTTCCCTGATAAAAATTCATGTGGATCATTTTGCTTTTTTTAAATAATAAATTATTTTTTATTGGTGTTCAATTTGCCAACATACAGAATAACACCCAGTGCTCATCCCATCAAGTGCCCCCCTCAGTGTCTGCCACCCAGTCACCCTCACCCGCCGCCCTCCTTGCCTTCCACCACTCCTAGATCATTTCCCAGAGTTAGGAGTCTTCCATGTTCTGTCTCCCTTTCTGATATTTCCTACCCATTTCTTCTCCCTTCCCCTCTATTCCCTTTCACTATTATTTATATTCCCCAAATGAATGAGACCATATAATGTTTGTACTTCTCCGATTGACTTATTTCACTCAGCATAATACCCTTCAGTTCCATCCATGTCGAAGCAAATGGTGAGTTTACCTCTTGTAGGAATACATATCACATATGTATACCTCTTGTAGGAATACATATAAAATTTTCTTAAAATAAATAAAATGAAATTAGAAAAAATAAGTATACTATATACATATAATATAAACATTAAAGAGAAAAATTTAAGAACAAAATAATGGTGTGAAGATTAATTACATTAAACAAGTATGGAAATTGGGAAGACAAAAGAGAGAAATGGTCATTTTAAGTAGACAAATATCTGATTCTCTGGGAAAGGAGATGAACGATATATGGAAGAAGCACATAACACAAAATTATAGTAAAAATACACCAAGGTCCTACGTGGAGCCTCAGGAGGAAGCTGTCCTCTCCCCAAGGTCACCAGCTGGTTCTGAAGATCAGGTATACACTGTGCACATGCAGAGACCACAAGCTTTTACTGAACCCATGAGGATCCTCATGGTTAGGATCTGGATTGGAGGAACTCCCACCTGCATAGAACAACTCCTTGATCCTTCAGGTGCTGATATCAGTTCCCTGGGTGTGACCTCTACCATCTGCATGCTGAAACCTGTCGCCCATGTGATGTGAGGCAGAGGTGGAGCCTTAGGGTAGCACTTAGATCAGAAGGAGTGCAGCCTCATAATGGGATCAGGTCCCTTATACACCAAGACTGGGAAAGCTCCCCGCACGCTGGACCAATGTGAGGTGACAGGGAATGGACAGGCTAGGATGTGGGTGGTCGCCAGACACCACATATGCCTACTCTTGGACCTCAGGGTTTCCAGGCTCCAAGTCTATGGGAATGAGTGTCTGTTGTCTGATTCATCAAGTCCATGTAGGATGTTCCAGCAGGGGAACCAGGATAAGGTAGTTTATATTGTCTTTATTTAAATGCAATTTGCTAGCATATTGTGTAACACACAGTCCTCTTCACATCACATGCCCTCCTTAATGATGATCTGTTGTGCCCAAGATTGCAAATCTGAGAAACCACCAAGGAGCCGACACCGATGCAAGTGCAAGAGGGTTTATTAGCAAGCTCGAGCTTGGATCCCAGTATACCCAACACAGTGGAGCAGGCACTCTGACCCCGAAGTGGGTTACAGCTGGGTTTTTTATGGGCTGGTCTATGGGATTTTCAGAAGGGGTGGAGGAATTTCTCAAGTTCTGTTTACATTCTGATATGGGGCTTTCAAGGGCATGGAGCTCTGTTCTCATTCTAATATGGAGCTTTCTGCCACTGGCTTGGGCTGTTGTCTTGTGATATGGGATTCCCTGCTGAGGACATTCTGCAGTTTTTCCTGTAAAGTTCAGCTCTTCTTTACAGGGGTCTAAGATGGCTGTACTTGTGATAATGCTAAACTTGAGGTGGAATGGCCTTAATTTTTCTCAGCCTCCACATTTCCCCCTCACAGAGGATCCTAAGGACAGACCCAATCATGGGTCTACGTTGGTCTCCGAGTGAGCCAGGGGAATGATTAAACCATGATTCAAACCAACCTTTTTGCTGTTCTTGCCCCCGTTTATGTCTAGCCAAACCTTTTCTGAATTTAGCCACAGATTCCCGGACCTTTCCTGAGTGGCCAGTAAAGAAGCAACACTCCTCTTTTGGGGTAGCACATAACCCCCTTCCTTGCTTGCAAAAGCCTCTCTACACTTAAGATGCTCCCATCTTTTTAAACCTTAAAAGACTTTAAAAGTAAGGCTGAATTGGGTGCACATTTTTAAATGGCTAATGGGAATTGGTTCTGGCATGAAGAGGACAGGCATAAGCAACATTAGTGGAGAAAGTGAGAACGGTGCAGTCTTAGCTTTAGGGGATTGTGGCCTTTCCATTCTGGAACAAAGTCCATGATAATGGCGTGTGGGTCAGCTGGCCAGACATGGGTGTAGTGGACCCAGGGAGTAATCCCATCGACCTTGAGAGCATTTGGTGTGGTCAGGATCACAATGTAGTGTCCCTTCTAGCGAGGTTGAAGTGTCTGGTGTTGGCATCTCCTCACCAACACCCAGTCACCTGGCCGGTATCCATGGGGACCCAGAGGTCGCCCAGTCTTTTAGAAGGCCCTCAGTTATGGTCACAACTGCTCATGGATTCGTTGTAACATTTGGAGGGAGAAAAGGTTTTGGTGATCATCAAATTCAGCAAGCACCTCAGGTTTTAAATTGGATATAATAGGTGGAGCAAGACCCAACATGATATTGTAGGGAGTCAGTCCGATCTTGTACAGGAAGTTCCTCACCCTATATAGGGCGAAGGGGAGGAGAGTCACCCAGTCCCTGCCAGTCTCCAGGGCTAATTTAGTTAAAGTATCCTTTAATATCTGTTCATCCTCTCTACCTGTCCTGAGCTTTGGAGCCTATATGCACAATGTAATTTCCAGTCTGCCCCAAGTGCTAGTGCCACTCCCTGTGTTACCTTAGAGACGAATCCTGAGCTGTTTTCTGATCCAATCTTAACAGGAAAACCATACCTCAGGTTTTTTACCCAGTGGGTCTCTTCTTTGCAATAAGCAGATTGGTTTTTGTTCAGCTTAGGGCACTCCTGACGGGGACCAGGGCCATCCTCCTTACATGTCCCTGAAGCCAGCTTCTTGAGGTGCCTCAGTCTTTCCGTGGGTCCTCCGTGGTTGTGGCCAGCAGGATCTTGGCCAGGTTTCAGGTCTGCTGGTCACATAGTTTGGCTTGTTTCTCTTCCAGACTTTCTCTATTATTATAGACTCTTTCTGCTACTATTACTAAGTCCTGTAAGCTCTTCTCTCCTAGTCTCTCTACTCTTGCAATTTCTTTTTAATGTCCAAAGTAGCCTGGTTAACAGAAGCCATGATAATTGCAGCCTTTGTTTTTGGGGCTTCCGTGTTCATAAGGGCGTACTGCCTAAAAGCTTCCATGATTCTATCTAAGACGGCTGCTGGACTCTCATCCTTACCTTGTCTCACATCATATACCTTGGCCAGATTGGTAGGCTTGCAAGCGGCAGACTGGAGACCTGCCATTAGAGTCTGGCGGTAGACCTGGAGCCTCTCCTTACCTTCAGCTGAGTTGTAGTCCCAGGTGGGGCGGGATAGAGAGAAGGCAGCATTTATGAGGTCTGTGTTTTGAGTCAGCTGTCTGTCCTCTCCCAGGACAGACTTCTAGGCTTCCATCTGAATTCGTTCTCTCTCTTCGGTGGTGAAGAGATCCTGCAAGAACTGTTGTCAGTCATCCGAAGTAGGCTGGTGGGTAAAGAGAATAGTATCTAAAAGCCCGATTAGATCTCTTGAATCTGGAATCTCCAACCAGGCACATGCACATGAGAATCAGCACATCAAGCCCCACACCCATAACACCAGCTGTAAGGTCAGAAGAGCAGCAAGTTCTTGACCAGCAGCGCTGGAAACCTAGAGGGGTATATGAGGGATTTACAGTATATAGAACTAGATGGTACTCTTCCTTCTTTTCCTGTTTACTTTTGGTTTTTTCCCCCTTTTTAATTCTTCTTTTCTTTTTTTTTCTCTCCTTTGTGATTCTTGGAATTTATTGTTTACTACTTAGTTTTAAAATTTGATTTTCAGTTAAGGGGATCTTTTGCTTTATTTCATTCCATACTTTGTTTTCCATTTCTGGCCTCCTACTTTGTCAGAATTATCTAGGGTGAAATTTACTCAGGTTGTGGTTAATATTCTTAATGCAGCCCATTGAAACAGCCACTCTGCACTGAGCGAAATGACTAGACAGAAGAAATAACCACAAAAGAAAGAAACAGAAACAATACTCTCTGCCTCAGACTTACAGAACTTGGATTACAACTCATATTCAGAAACCCAATTCAGAAGCATAATGGGAAAGCAACTAGTGGCTCTGGAAAAAAGCATAAAGGATTCAAGAGACTTCATGAATTCAGAATTTACATCTAATTAGATCAAATTTAAAAATCTCAATCAAATGAGATGCAATCTAAACTGGAAGTCCTAATGATGAATCTGCTTTTTTAATAATAAATTTATTTTTTATTGGTGTTCAATTTGCCAACATACAGAATAACACCCAGTGCTCATCCCATCAAGTGCCCACCTCAGTGCTAATGATGAGTCTTAATGACATAGAAGAAAGAGTGAGTGACATAGAATACAAGTTAATGACAAGGAAGTAAGCTGAGAAAAAAAAGGGAAAATAATTAAAAGAACATGAGGAAAGGTTAAGGGAAATAAATGATGGGTGTGCACACTCCTCACCACTTCTTGTCTTGAAGGCCCAGGAGCAGGTTCAGATGGAGGTTTTGGGCAGGTTTCCTGTAGAGCTCTATATCTTCTCCATGGAGCAGATTCCCCCAGGGAGCCTCTATAGACTCAAGAGTCTGAGTTGACTTCTTCAGTGTGTGATTTTAAAATTTGTTTCTTTATAAGAAACAGTTATTTCTATATTCATAGAGCACACAGTTGCTTACACTTCTTTAGACTTGTCACTAAATAGGAATAAATTACTAATATCTCCATGTTGAGGATGTCCAAAATAGGTCAATCTATATATGCACCTATAAAAAAATCGATGTAGAGAGAAACAATATGAAATATTGGAAAATGGTTAGTGATCTCAAAAAAGCAGCACAAATCAGGAAATGATAATAGAAGATGCCTGAGGTACTACCCAGGGTCTCAGGTGGAACCTGTCTTCTCCCAAGGTCACCAGGTGGTACTGAAGGTCATGGGTACACTGTGCACAGAGACCAGAAGCTTCTACTGGATCCATGTTTACCCCCAGGATGAGGAGCTGGATTGGAGAACCTTCCACCTGCAGGGAATAACTCATTGACCAGTCAGGTGCTGATATCAGTTCCCTCTGTGTGACCTCTGCCATGCCCATGTTGGAACCTAATGACATTGAAATGGGGAAGGAGGTGGAGCCTTAGGGGAACACTTAGGTAAGAAGGGTGAAGCCTCAGGATAGGACCCTATCAAAACACCACCAACACTTTTCTAGGGAATGCAACAAGCCTAAAATTTGTAAATAAACAGAAAAGATTCTGAGTGAGCAAAAGAATGTTGAAACAAAAACAAATCAGGGCAGCCCGGGTGGCTCAGCATTTTAGCACTGCCTTTTTGTCCAGGGCTTGATCCTGCAGACCTGGGAACAAGTCCCATATCAGGCTCACTATATGGTGCCTGCTGCTCCCTCTGCCTGAGTCTCTATCACTATCTCTGTATCCCTGTGTCTCTCATGAGTAAATAAATAAAAACTTAAAAAATGCAAAAGCCATCAGAATTCCAGATTTCAAAGTTGTGATCATCAAAACAGTATAATAGTGACAGTAAAACATGCACATGGTCAATGGAATAGAAAAAGAACCCATAAATGGATACACAGCTCTATGGCCAACTTATCCTCGACAAATTACAAAAGACTATTGACTGGAAGAAGGGCAATCACTTGAACAAGTGGTGTTGGGAACATTTGACAGATGCAAATAGAATGAACCTGGGCCACATTCTTACACTCCACACAAAGAAAAAAGAGTAGATGAAAGACCTAAATGTGAGGCAAGAAACTCTCAAAATCAAGGAGATTTTGTGACCTCGGCCACAAGAGGTTCTTGGTACTCGAAAATCCAAAGGGAAGGCAAACAAAAGTAAAAGTGAACTCTATGCACTACAGAAAGGAAGGAGCTGTAGTACAGCTGTGGAAACACAACATAATTAAAAAGCAACCTAACGACTGGAAAAGATAGGGGTGCCTGTGTAGGTTGAACATCTATCTTTGGCTCAGGGAGTCCTAGAGCTCTAGAATTGAGACCAGCATTAGGCTCCGTGTGGGGAGCCCACTTCTCCCTCTGCCGGTCTCTGAATCTCTCACTCCATCTCTGATGAATAAATAAATAACATCTTCCAAAAGAATAAAAACAATGGGAGAAGAGATTTGCAAATCTATCTCCAGATTAAGGCTAGTTTCCAAAATCGAAAAATAAATTACCAAACTAAACACCACAAAGTGAAAACTACAATAAGAAATGGGCAGAGGACATGATGATTCACCTTGTCCTGATCTGAGTTGTAGACTGTCACTTTATATTAGGTAGGTCATCCACATACAAAATGAAATGTATTGTCTCCTCTAGGTCTACCTTATATCAACTGCTTACCCGAATGATGCACATGCAATGAAATGCCGGGACACCTGCACCCTGATGCTTAGAGCAGCAATGTCCACAATAGGTAAACTGGAGAAGGAGCTTCGGTGACCATCGAAAGATGAATGGATAAAGAAGATGTGGTTTATGTATACAATGGAATATTACTCAGCCATTAGAAATGACAAATAACCACCATTTGCTTCAATGAAGTTGGAACTGGAGCATATTATGGCTGAGTGAAATAAGTCAATCGGAGAAGGACAAACGTATGGTCTCATTCATTTGGGGAATATAAATAATAGTGAAAGGGAATAGAAGGGAAGGGAGAAGAAATGTGTAGAAAATATCAGAAATGGAGTTAGAACATGAAAGACTCCTACTCTAGGAAACGAACTAGGGGTGGTGGAAGGGGATGATGGAGGGGCAAGGGGTGAATGGGTGAAGGGCACTGAAGGGGGCACTTGACGGGATGAGCACTGGGTGTTATTTTGTATGTTGGCAAATTGAACACCAATAAAAAAAATTTATTATTTAAAAAAGGCTGCAATAAACATAGGATGCATGTAAAAAAAAATAGAACAGACAATGTATCCTGAAGACAAGAGGAAAATGCTTTCTGCCCCGGACTAGAGGACCTACCAGTAAACGTAGCAAGAAAACTACATTAAAAAAAAAAAAAAAAACGTGGTAAATTGGAAAGAAAATAATTAGTTTTCCGATGACAATGTCTTAATAGAGTCAATGAGTAAAAACGTCACATAAAAACTGGAAGAAATAACTCATGAGCTCAGCCAAAGAATCAGTATATAAAATCAGCAAATAAAATAAAGATATATTCCTACATAATAAATACAAATTACATGTACAAAATTAACAAAATAATCTGATTTCCACTAGCACCAAAAATAAATATTTAGGATTAAAATTTATTACCAAGATGAAATATCTCCAGAAAATGTCCTATACTGATGTGTCTTTTGAAATGAACCAAGAAATTCAAAAATAACTGTCATCAGAACTTCATATAGTCGGAGGGTCATCTACACAAATTGCTATAGAATTGTGGTGAAACACTTGTGTTGGCTTTAAATACATGAATTTAAGTCTGTAGCTGGTCATATGGTCAGAGGACATGCAAATAGGGCCTTCCCTTCACTGATTAAACCAGCCAAGTCCAGACCCTGCAGCTGGGAGAGGAGCCCCAGCCCCAGGAACCCCAGGTGACCAGATTCAGTGATCAGGACACAACGCAGACAAATTACCATGGAGTTTGTGCTCGGCTGGGTTTTCCTTGTCGCTATTTTACAAGGTAATTCATAGAGAACCAGAAACCTTGAGTCTGTGAGTGAAGGTGAGTGAGCGAAAGAGGGGATGTGGGACAGTTGTTTGACCAGGATGTCTTGTGTCTGCAGGTGTCCAGGGTGAGGTGCAGCTGGTGGAGTCTGGGGGAGACCTGGTGAAGCCTGGGGGGTCCCTGAGACTGTCCTGTGTGGCCTCTGGATTCACCTTCAGTAGTTACTGGATGTACTGGGTCCGCCAGGCTCCTGGGAAGGGGCTGCAGTGGGTCGCAGGTATTAACAGTGGTGGAAGTAGCACAAGCTACGCAGACGCTGTGAAGGGCCGATTCACCATCTCCAGAGACAACGCCAAGAACACAGTGTATCTGCAGATGAACAGCCTGAGAGCCGAGGACACGGCCATGTATTACTGTGCAAAGGACACAGTAAGGCAAACTCAGTGTAAGCCCAGACACAAACCTCCCTGTAGAAGGGGATCAGGACCACCAGGGGGTGCACACTCCTCACCACTTGTGTCTTGAAGGCCCAGGAGCAGGTGCAGAGGCTGGTTCTGGGCAGGTTTCCTGTCAGGGACCGGGCTTCCTCTCCATGGAGCAGTTTCCCCCCAGGAGCCCCTCTGAACACTTGATCATGTGTTTACCTATTCAGTCTCTTTCTTAGAGACCTAGAATTCAAATATAGAACTTGCACTTACTTGTACTTAAATTCTCCTGACCCGAAATTTTAATCAATTACAAATAACTCAATTCACATCATCTGAACCTTTTAATGAGTCCTAGTGGTGATCACTGAGGATCACAGGACCCCAAGCTAACATGCTGTCTTGCACATTGCGGTATAGCAGAATCCCCAGTCAACATAAGAGTAAAGAGACATTCTACAAAAATGTTAATAACAGCCTGGGAGTGAGAGAGATTTCCCGCATGACATCATGACATGGTAGGGATGTGGACTCAGAGGTCATTCACACAAAGCGCGCACACACACACACACACACACACAATAACATAGTATAACCATTCATCACCTTCACCTTCATGTCTGATGAGAGCCAGGCAGGCCTCTCATCAGGTCATAAATGCCTGGATGGTGCCGGGGAAGGACACTGGCTCCGGGTATGTGTTGTGGGTCAGTGGTGGGATGGGGTCCTGCTCCAGGAGGGGCTTGTATGGTGTTAGTGTCCCAACTGCATCAAAAGAGGGAACTCCTCGGTTACTGTTTGATTTCTTATCCTTTGGGTGCAGGAGAAGAATGAGCAAGGAATGTCAGGGAGGTAACAGGCAGTAGAGACTGCACATGGTGTGAGGAATCATTTCACTAAACAAGCATCAAACTGGAAGGAAAAAAGAGAAACATGGTCATTCTCGGTAGACAGATGTCTGAATCATAGGGAAAGGAGATGAATAATATATGGAAGCAACACGAAACTTTAAATAATACTACAAATAGGCCAAGATCCTTCTCAGGTCTCAGATGGAAGGTGTCCTCTCCCCAAGGTCACAATCTGGTTCTGAAGGTCATGTATACACCATGTGCTCATAGACCAGAAGCTTCTACTGGATCAATGAGGAACCTCAGTGTGATGAGTTGGATTGAAGAACCTTCCACCTGCAGGGAATAACTCATGGATCCTTCTGGTGCTGACGCCAGATCACTGTGTGTGACCTTTACCATGCCCATGTTGGAACCTAATGTCCATGAGATGGGGAAGGAGGTGGAGACTTAGGGGAACACTTAGGTAAGGAGGAGCAGCTTAATGATAGGATCAGGGCCCTTATAAACCAGGACTTGGAAAGTTCCCTGTACCCTGGCCCCATGTGAGGTGATGGGGAAAGGATGGGGTAGGACGTGGGTGCTCTCCAGAGACCACATCTGCCTGCACCTGGACCTCAGACTTCCCAGATTCCAAATCTGTGAGAATGAGTGTCTGTTGTTTGATCGTCCCAGTCCATGTATGATGTTCCAGGAAGTTTTTCCATTGTTTTCTTTGTTGAAATTGAATTTACCAATATTTACTACACACTCAGTGCTCATCATATCACGTCCCCTCCTTAACTCCCATCACCCAGTTCCCCATCCCACACCCCCTCTCTTCCAGCGACCCTCAGGTTTTTTTCCCCCAGAGTTATGTGTCTCCCATGATTTGTCTTCCTTGTAATATTACCCCACTTAAGTTTCACTCCTTCCCTTATGGTCTCTTTCAATATTTCCTATACTCCACATATGGGTGAGACCATATCATTGCCTTTCTGTGATTAATTTCTCTCACTATAATAGCTCCTGTTCCATCCATGTTGAAGGAAATGCTATTTCATGTTATTCATCATTTCTGACAGCTGTGTAATATCCCATTGTATATATAAGCCACATATTTTGTATATTTTTTGGAGTTCGATTTGCCTACATATAACAGCCAGTACTCATTCCGTCAATTGCCCCCCTCAGCTCCTGTCATCCAGGTACCCCAACCCACCAACAAACTCCCCTTCCACTACTCCTTCCTTTTTTTCCCCCATAGGTAGGAGTTCCTCATGTACTGTTACTGTCTCTGATAATTCCCACTCATTCTATCTCCTTTCCCCTTTGTTCCCTTGCACTATTTTTATGTACTTTGTATGTGTGAAACCATATAATGTTTGTCCTTCACTGAATCACTTACTTCACTCAGCATAATCCCTTCCAGTTCCATCCACATTGAAGCAAATGGTGGTTATTCGTCATTTCTAATGGCTGAGTAATATTCCATTGTATATATAAACCACATCTTCTCTAAACATTCATCTGCCGATGGACACCGAGGCTCATTCCACATCTTCTTTATCACTCTTCTGTAGAAGGGAATCGTGATTCCTCCCACAGTTTGGCTATTCTGGACATTGTTGCTGTGAACATTGGGGTGCAGGGGTCCCTTAATTACATTAAATTTGCATCTTTGGGGTAAATACCATGTAATTCAATGGCTGTGTCCTAGGGTAGCTCTATTCTCACTTTTTCAGGACATTCCATTCTGTTTTCTGGAGTGGCTGAACAAGCCTGCATTCCCACCAAAAGAAGAGAAAGTTCCACTTTCTCAATATCCTCGCTTATATTTATTGCTTCCTGTCTTGTTACTTTATCCATTCTGAGTTGTATGAGTGGGACCTTAGTGTGGTTTTCATTTGTATTTCCCTGATGTCAAGTCAAGTGTTCCTGCTGGATTTCCCATGGGTGGGGCAGGAAGAGAAGATGGGGTGTTGGAGATCAAGGAGCGAGCAGGTAACACTCAAGAATACTGTGTGATGACAAATTCCACTTAACAATTATGAGGGAACAAAAGTGAAGGAGGACCTTCCACCTGCAGGGAATAACTCATGGATCCTTCGGGTGCTGATATAGCTAACTGTGTGTCATCATATCTACCATCCTCAGGTTGGAACCTCACATCTATGTGATGGAAGAAGGAGTTGGAACCTTAGGGGAACAATGAGGTCAGGAGATGGAGCCTCATGATGCGATCAGGAACCTGATCAGGAACCATCAGTACATTTAAAGCTCAATGCCCCCTGGCCCCATGTGAAAGGGGGAGAAAGGACATGCTAGGACATGGGCGTTCCAGACACCACATCTGCCTGCACCTGGACCTTAGACTTCCCAGACTCCAGAGCTGTGAGAATGAGCGTCTGTTGTTTAGTCCACTGAATCTGGGAATGTGGTGACATCACCCAGAAACACTTAAACAGGGTCTCACCTCTTATTTGTCCTATACTAGTCTGT
Organism: Canis lupus baileyi; assembly: GCF_048164855.1. Classification (NCBI taxonomy): domain Eukaryota; kingdom Metazoa; phylum Chordata; class Mammalia; order Carnivora; family Canidae; genus Canis; species Canis lupus. Next base: position 76,499,762 of record NC_132846.1, read on the forward strand.
TATCTAGTCATTTGCAAATATTTTCTCCCATTCTGTAGGTTGTCTTTGAGTTTTGTTGACGCTATCTTTTGCTGTGCAGAAGCTTCTTATCTTGATGAAGTCCCAATAGTTCATTTTTGCTTTGTTTCTCTTGCCTTCATGGATGAATCTTGCAAGAAATTACTGTGGCCAAGTTCAAAAAGGGTGTTGCCTGTGTTCTCTAAGATTTTGATGGAATCTTGTCTCACATTTTGATCTTTCATCAATTTTTGAGTTTGTTTTGTGTTTTGTGTAAGAGAATGATCTACTTTCATTCTTCTGTACATGGCTCTCCAATTTTCCAAGCACTGTTTATTGAAGAGACTCTTGTTTTTTCCAGTGGATAGTCTTTCCTGCTTTGTCGAATATTAGTTGACCATAGAGTTCAGTGTCCACTTCTGGTTCTCCATTCTGTGCAATTGATCAATGTGTCTGTTTTTGTGCCACTACCAGAATGTCTTGATGATCACAGCTTTGTAGTAGAACTTGGAATCCAGCATTCTGATGCCCCAGTTCTGGTTTTCCTTTCAGTATTACCATGGCTATTTGGAGGTTTTTCTGATTCCACACAAACCTTAAGTTGATTTGTTCCAACCCTCTGAAGAAAGTCTGAGGTATTTTATAGGAATTGCATTGAACGTGTAAATTGCCCTGGGTAGCTTTGACATTTTCACAAAATTAATTCTTCCAATCCATGAGCATGGAATATTCATCAATATACTTGTTTCTTCGTCAATTTCTTTCAGAAGTGTTCCATAGTTTTTAGGGTATAGAAACTGTACCTCTTTGGTTAGGGTTAATCCCGGGTATCTTATGCTTTTGGGTGCAATTTAAGATTTTTTTTTCATGCCTTAACATCTCATTGCTAGTGTACAGTAATGGAAGTGATTTCTGGGCATTTATTTTGTATCCTGCCACACTGCTGAATTTCTGTATGAGTTCAATCAACCTTGGGGTGGAGTCTTTTGAGTTTTCTAGATACAGTGTCATGTAATCTGCGAAGACAGAGGTTTTGACTTCTTTTTTTTTTCTTTTTTGGTTTCAACTTCTTGTTTGCCAATATGAATGCCTTTTGTTTCTTTTTGTTGCCTTATTGCTGAAGCTAGGACTTCTAGTACTATGTTGAATAACAGTGGTGAGAGTGTATATCCCTGTCTTGTTTCTGATCTTAGGGGAAAGGCTCCCAGTGTTTCCCCATTGAAAATGATATTTGCTGGGGGCTTTTCGTAGATGGCTTTTAAGATGCTGAAGTATGTTCCCTCTATCTCTACGCTCTGAAGAGTTTTGATCAGGAATGGATCCTGTATTTTGTCAAATGATTTCTCTGTTTGTATTGAGAAGATCCTATGGTTCTTGTCTTTTTTTCTCTTTTTGATATGTTCTATCATATATATTGCTTTACGAATGTTGAACCAGCCTTGCATCCCAGGTATAAATCCCATTGGTCATGTTGAATTATTTTGTTAATATTCTCTTGTGTCCTATTGGCCAGTGTCTTGTTGAGAATTTTTGCATCTGCGTTCATCAGAGTTATTGGTCTATAATTCTCCATTTTGGTGGAGTCTTTGTCTAGTTTTGGATTTAAGGTGATTCTGGCCTCATTAAAAGAGTTTGGAAGTATTCTGTCCCTTTCTATCTTTCAGAACAGCTTTAGTAAATTCGTATGGCTTCTTCTTTAAATGTTTGATAGACTTCCCTGGGAAGCCATCTGAACCTGGATTTTTGTGTCTTGGGAGATTTTAGATGACTGCTTCAATTTCCTCCTTGGTTATTTGCCAGTTCAGGTTTTCTATTTCTTCGCATTCCAGTTTTGCTTATTTGTGGTTTTCCAGAAAAGCATCCATTTCTTCTGGATTGCCTAATTTATTGGCATAGAAGTGGTCCTAATATGTTTTTATTTTTTTTAATTTATTTTTTATTGGTGTTCAATTTACTAACATACAGAATAACACCCAGTGCCCGTCACCCATTCACTCCCACCCCCCGCCCTCCTCCCCTTCTACCACCCCTAGTTCGTTTCCCAGAGTTAGCAGTCTTTACGTTCTGTCTCCCTTTCTGATATTTCCCACACATTTCTTCTCCCGTCCCTTATATTCCCTTTCACTATTATTTATATTCCCCAAATGAATGAGAACATATAATGTTTGTCCTTCTCCGACTGACTTACTTCACTCAGCATAATACCCTCCAGTTCCATCCACGTTGAAGCAAATGGTGGGTATTTGTCATATCTAATAGCTGAGTAATATTCCATTGTATACATAAACCACATCTTCTTTATCCATTCATCTTTCGTTGGACACCAAGGCTCCTTCCACAGTTTGGCTATCGTGGCCATTGCTGCTATAAACATCGGGGTGCAGGTGTCCCGGCGTTTCATTGCATTTGTATCTTTGGGGTAAATCCCAACAGTGCAATTGCTGGGTCGTAGGGCAGGTATATTTTTAACTGTTTGAGGAACCTCCACACAGTTTTCCAGAGTGGCTGCACCAGTTCACATTCCCACCAACAGTGTAAGAGGGTTCCCTTTTCTCCGCATCCTCTCCAACATTTGTTGTTTCCTGCCTTGTTAATTTTCCCCATTCTCACTGGTGTGAGGTGGTATCTCATTGTAGTTTTGATTTGTATTTCCCTGATGGCAAGTGATGCAGAACATTTGCTCATATGCATGTTGGCCATGTCTATGTCTTCCTCTGTGAGATTTCTGTTCATGTCTTTTGCCCATTTCATGATTGGATTGTTTGTTTCTTTGGTGTTGAGTTTAATAAGTTCTTTATAGATGTTGGAAACTAGCCCTTTATCTGATATGTCATTTGCAAATATCTTCTCCCATTCTGTAGGTTGTCTTTGAGTTTTGTTGACTGTATCCTTTGCTGTGCAAAAGCTTCTTATCTTGATGAAGTCCCAATAGTTCATTTTTGCTTTGTTTCTTTTGCCTTCGTGGATGTATCTTGCAAGAAGTTACTATGGCCGAGTTCAAAAAGGGTGTTGCCTGTGTTCTTCTCTAGGATTTTGATGGAATCTTGTCTCACATTTAGATCTTTCATCCATTTTGAGTTTATCTTGGTGTATGGTGAAAGAGAGTGGTCTAGTTTCATTCTTCTGCATGTGGATGTCCAATTTTCCCAGCACCATTTATTGAAGAGACTGTCTTTCTTCCAATGGATAGTCTTTCCTCCTTTATCGAATATTAGTTGCCCATAAAGTTCGAGCAGAACTCAACGAAATCGAGACCAGAAGAACTGTGGAACAGATCAACAGAACCAGGAGTTGGTTCTTTGAAAGAATTAATAAGATAGATAAACCATTAGCCAGCCTTATTAAAAAGAAGAGAGAGAAGACTCAAATTAATAAAATCATGAATGAGAAAGGAGAGATCACTACCAACACCAAGGAAATACAAACGATTTTAAAAACATATTATGAACAGCTATACGCCAATAAATTAGGCAATCTAGAAGAAATGGACGCATTCCTGGAAAGCTACAAACTACCAAAACTGGAACAGGAAGAAATAGAAAACCTGAACAGGCCAATAACCAGGGAGGAAATTGAAGCAGTCATCAAAAAACCTCCCAAGACACAAGAGTGCAGGGCCAGATGGCTTCCCAGCGGAATTTTATCAAACGTTTAAAGAAGAAATCATACCTATTCTCCTAAAGCTGTTTGGAAAGATAGAAAGAGATGGAGTACTTCCAAATTCGTTCTATGAAGCCAGCATCACCTTAATTCCAAAGCCAGACAAAGACCCCACCAAAAAGGAGAATTACAGACCAATATCCCTGATGAACACGGATGCAAAAATTCTCAACAAGATACTGGCCAATAGGATCCAACAGTACATTAAAAAAATTATTCACCATGACCAAGTAGGATTTATCCCTGGGACACAAGGCTGGTTCAACACCCGTAAAACAATCAATGTGATTCATCATATCAGCAAGAGAAAAACCAAGAACCATATGATCCTCTCCTTGGATGCAGAGAAAGCATTTGACAAAATACAGCATCCATTCCTGATCAAAACTCTTCAGAGTGTAGGGATAGAGGGAACATTCCTCGACATCTTAAAAGCCATCTATGAAAAGCCCACAGCAAATATCATTCTCAATGGGGAAGCACTGGGAGCCTTTCCCCTAAGATCAGGAACAAGACAGGGATGTCCACTCTCACCACTGCTGTTCAACATAGTACTGGAAGTCCTAGCCTCAGCAATCAGACAACAAAAAGACATTAAAGGCATTCAAATTGGCAAAGAAGAAGTCAAACTCTCCCTCTTCGCCGATGACATGATACTCTACATAGAAAACCCAAAAGTCTCCACCCCAAGATTGCTAGAACTCATACAGCAATTCGGTAGTGTGGCAGGATACAAAATCAATGCCCAGAAGTCAGTGGCATTTTTATACACTAACAATGAGACTGAAGAAAGAGAAATTAAGGAGTCCATCCCATTTACAATTGCACCCAAAAGCATAAGATACCTAGGAATAAACCTAACCAAAGATGTAAAGGATCTATACCCTCAAAACTATAGAACACTTCTGAAAGAAATTGAGGAAGACACAAAGAGATGGAAAAATATTCCATGCTCATGGATTGGCAGAATTAATATTGTGAAAATGTCAATGTTACCCAGGGCAATATACACGTTTAATGCAATCCCTATCAAAATACCATGGACTTTCTTCAGAGAGTAGAACAAATTATTTTAAGATTTGTGTGGAATCAGAAAAGACCCCGAATAGCCAGGGGAATTTTAAAAAAGAAAACCATATCTGGGGGCATCACAATGCCAGATTTCAGGTTGTACTACAAAGCTGTGGTCATCAAGACAGTGTGGTACTGGCACAAAAACAGACACATAGATCAGTGGAACAGAATAGAGAATCCAGAAGTGGACCCTAATATGTTTTTAAAATCGTTTGTATTTCCTTCCTATTGTTTGTGAGCTATTGGGACATCATCAAGATAAAAAGCTATGCACAGCATAATAGTCAACAAAACTCAAAGCCAACCTAAAGAATGGGAGAAGATATTTGTAAATGACCTATCGGGTGAAGGGCTAATATACAATATCTTTTAAAAAAGTTATCTAGGTTAGTTGCTGGTATGAGGTGAGTTGAGAACCCTTACTCCTCCATGCTCTTGCCCCCAACATTGTATGTATGTATGTATGTATGTATGTATGTATGTATGTATTTATAGACAAAGTGACAAAAAGTTTGAGGGTAACAGAAAATCTCAAGATTCTTCAATGAGCACAAAGCCTGACCAGGGGCTTGATCCAAGGAACTTGTATCATCGTCTCAGCAGAAATCAAGAATCAATGGTTAACTGAATGTTTCCCCATGGGCAACATCCTTGGGCCAATTTTTTTAAGAGTGCATTTATTTATTCATGAGCGACACACAGAGACAGAGACATAGGTAGAGGGAGGAGAAGCAGACTCCATGCAGCCTGCCTGATGCTGGACTTGTCCCCAGTACTCAGATATCATACCCTGACCCAAAGACACACACTCAACCACTGAGGTACCCAGGTTTACTACCGCAATATTTTAAACACAGAATTTTTTCTTCCCTGAGAGACATACAGCGAGAGACAGAGACACAGGCAGAGGGAGGAGCAGGCTCCATGCAGGGAGTCCAATGTGGGATTCGATCCTGGGACTCCAGGGTCATGCCCTGGACCTAAGGCAGGCACCAAACTGCTGAGCCACCCAGGGATCCCTACCAAGTGATTTTAAACCAGAATCAATACCTATTCTTCTGAAGCTATTCAAATAATAGAAATTGAAGGAAAACTTCCAGACTCATTCTCTGATGTCAGCATTACATTGACCCCCAAACTAAAGACCCAGCTACTAAGGATAATTACAAACAATTAGATTGATAAATATGGATGCAAAGTCTTACCAAGTTCCTAACGCTAAGATCCAACACTACAAAAATACTAACCAGAGAGGGAGAAGATCTATAGTCTCAAACTTCTAGAACACTTATGAAAGAAATTGAGGGAGACACACATAGATTGAAAACATTCTATTCTCATGGATTGGAGTAATAAGTATTGATAAAATATCTATGCTACCAAGAGCAATCGACACATTCAATGAAAACCCTATCAAAATACCATGAACTTTGTTCTAGGAAATAGAAGAAACAATCCTAAAACTTGTAAGGAACCAAGAATGATCCTGACAAGACAAGACAATGTTGAAAACAACCCAAAGCAGAAGGTATCACAATTGTGGAGTTCAAAGTTGTGATCCTCAAGATGGTATAATCTTGGCAGTAAAAGAGGCACATAAGTCAATGGAATAGAGTAGAGAATGCAGAAATGGAAACACAACTCTACGGTCATATTGTCTTTGACAAAGCACAAAAAAGAGTATCCACTGGAAAAGGACAATCTTTTCAACAGGTGGGGTTGTGAATATTGGGCAGTCACAAGTAAAAAAATGAATCTGGGCCACATTCTTACAAGTGACACAGAGATAAAAATCAGAGTAAATGAAAGTCCTAATTATGAAGCAGGAAACCATCAAAATCCTAGAGATTTTGTGACCTCAGGCACAACAGTTTCTTGCTACTCAAGTTTCTAGGGGGAAGGAAAACAAAACCAAAGATAAACTATATGGATTCCCTCAAGGAAAGAGCAGTTGTACAGCTATGGAAACACTCAACATAATTTAAAGACAACCTATAAGATGGGAGAAAATATTTGCAAATTGATCATCAGATTAAGGCTGGTTTCCAAAATATACAGCACAATTATCAACCTAAACAACACGAAATGAAAAACCCAATCAGAAGTTGGCAGAAGACATAAATAGACACCCTGTCCTGATATGAAATCCCACCTCACATCATATATTATGTAGCCCATGCACATGAACAATGAAATTCATTGTCTCCTGAAGGTCTGCCTTTTACGAACTCCATGATTAGACCAGACAATGAATCCAACAGAAAAGAGGGGAAAAAAAATTCTGTCCCACTGGAAGGCCTACCAGAGAAATGGCAGAAAAAATGAATGTGAGGCAGGGCAAGATGACAGAGGAGTAGCGGTCCTCAACTCACTTGGCCCCATCAAATACCTAGATAAGTTACAAACCATCCTGAAAACCTACAAATTCGACCTGAGACTTAAAGAGAGATTGGCCAGAACACTACAGAGAAAAGGGTTTTCACTTCTAACAATGTAGGAAGGCAGAAATAATAAAATAAAAAAAAATCAACTAGGGGAGGAGCACCGTGATGAGCCCATGTAAGGCCCACAGCTAAAGCCTCCAGGACATGAAAGTCCAGCCCTGGAGAAGCTGGAACATTATATATCCGCCTTGTGTATTCCCAGACAGAAAAGTGATTACCAGTAAAATTGGGCAAAATCGCAGCAGGGACATTGAAGCATCCAGTTCCCAGTGTCACTAGTAGAGGAAGTGAGTCCAGGGGCAAGCACAACAAATGTGGGATCTCAGTAAAGGGCTGAAACGCGCACCCAGGAGGGAATGTAGGAGAAGCCAGTCTATCCAGGGGCTGGGGGTGGGATCTCAAGAGGGAGCTGTCTGTGCCCCGCTGGCTTCGGGAACCTTGATCCCTGGGAGCATGATTCCAGCAGCCAGGGCCCTGGATCCCAGGGCACAGAGTGGATACAGACCAGGATCCTGGACATCCCCTGAAAGAGATGGAGGTGGGGAGGGCACAGGACAGGGAGGACTCTCATGCCACTGGGGGCCCTGCAAGCTGTGCAGACCTGCACCCACAGGCCAGGCTGTGAGCATCTAGGCCAGTGCAGACTGGGAGACTGTGGTAGTTACTGAGGGGAGCCGATTCCAGGGTTCGAGAACTGGCTGCCACCGTGCTGCTGTTCCTCCTTGTTTCACCTTGTGCCTGGGAGAGAAGGGCTTCCAGGGAACAAAGGACTCACACGGTAAACAGCTCCCACTATGCCCAGCACCCAGGAAGGATGAAAGGAGGGAAAATGAGTGGGAAACATCAGTGAGGTTGACAAACCATGAGAGACTCCTAACTCTGGGAAACGAACAAGGGCTATTGGAAGGGGAAGTGAGTGGGTGCTTTTGGTGAATTGGTGATGGGCACTGACAGGGACACTGATGGGATGAACACTGGGTGCTTGTTATAGGTCGGATTCAAACTTCAATAAAAATATATAATAAGGGCAGCCCTGATGTTTCAGAATTTTATAGCTGCCTTCAGCTCAGGGTGTGATCCTGGAGACCCGGGATCAAGTTCCACATTGGGTTCCCTGCATGGACCCTGCTTTTCCCTTTGCCTGTGTCTGTGCTTCTCTCTCTCTTTGTCTGTCATGAATAAATATATTATATAGATAGATAGATAGATAGATAGATAGATATAGATATATCATATGTATCATATATATACATACATATATTATGTACATATATATAATGCTGATAAAATAACATCTTATTGAAGAAGAAATGGGTCAATGAAGAAAAAAGGAGGGAGGGGCAAGATGGCGGAAGAATAGGGTCCCCAAATCACCTGTCCTCACCAAATTACCTAGATAACTTTCAAATCATCCTGAAAATCTATGAATTAGGCTTTAGATTTAAAGAGAGACCAGCTGGAATGCTACAGTGAGAAGAGTTCATGCTTCTATCAAGGTAGGAAGACGGGGAAAAAGAAATAATGAAACAAAAGGCATCCAAGGGGGAGGGGCCATGCGAGGAGCCAGGCTAAGGCTGGGGCGACTGCCCCCAGACAGGAGAGCTCCTTCCCAGAGAAGCAGGAGCTTCACCAATCTTCCCGGAGGGATAGGCGCCCCCAGGGAGTTAGAGCAGGACGCAGGAGGGCGGGGATGCCTTCGGGCTCCCTGGGACACTAACAGACACTTGCTCACCCAGGAGAGTGCACCGAGATCCCTAAGGGCTGCAGCGTGCATGCATTGACCCGGGAGCAGATCCGAGGGGCTCGGGCAGTGGCTCTGTACGGAGGGGGCTGCGTGTCCCCAGGAGCAGCTCGGCGGCGGTGGCTCCAGAAGAGGAGGAGGCTCCGTGCAGAGGGGGCTGCATGGCTCTGGGAGTAGCTCAGAGGGGTTCGGGTGGCAGCTCCATGGAGGGGGCTATGCAGACGGGAGCATGAATCCAACAGTGCATGCCCCAGAGCACAGGGCGCTGGGACACAGCCCAGGACCCAGCCTCCCCCAGGACAGACAGAGTCCGGGAGGGCCCAGGACAGCAAGGACGCACCTGCCCTGAGCTGAGCAGATCAGCGGCCCCGCCCCAGAGCCTCCAGGCCCTGCAGATGGAGAGCTCTGTAGTTACTGCGGGGGCTGAATCCAGATTTCCAGAGCCGACCTCTGCCACTGGGGTTGTTCCTCCTGGGGCCTCACAGGGTAACAACACCCACTGAACCCTGCACCAGGCAGGGGGAAGAGCAGCTCCTCCAAGTGCTAACACCTGAAAATCAGCACAACAGGCCACTCCCCCAGAAGACCAGATAGACGGACAAGTTCCAGGGGAAGTCAAGGGACTTAAAGTATACAGAAACAGAAGATACTCCCCCGTGTTTGTTTATTTAATTCTGATTGCTTCCCCCATCCTTTTTTCCCTTTCTTTCTTTTTCTTTCTCTTTTTCTCCTCTTTTTTCCTTTTTTTCTTCCTTTTTTTTCATTTTCTCTTTTCTTTCCTTCTTTCTCTCCTCTCTTTGTCTCCTTTTCCCAATACAACTTGTTTTTGGCCACTCTGCACTGAGCAAAATGACTAGAAGGAAAACCTCACCTCAAAAGAAAGAATCAGAAACAGTCCTCTCTTCCACAGAGTTACAGAATCTGGATTACAATTCAATGTCAGAAAGCCTATTAAGAAGCACTATTATACAGCTACTGGTGGCTCTAGAAAAAAACATGAAGGACTCAAGAGATTTCATGACTGCAGAATTTAGATCCAATTAAGCAGAAATTAAAAATCAATTGAATGAGATGCAATCCAAACTAGAAATACTAACGATGAGGGTTAACGAGGTGGAAGAATGAGTGAGTGATATAGAAGACAATATGATGGCAAAGAGGGAAACTGAGGAAAAAAGAGACAGACAATTAAAAGACCAGGAAGACAGATTAAGGGAAATAAACGACAGCCTGAGGAAGAAAAACACGTTTAATTGGGGTTCCTGAGGGCGCCAAAAGGGACAGAGGGCCAGAATATGTATTTGAACAAATCATAGCTGAAATCTTTCCTAATCTGGGAAAGGAAACAGGCATTCTGATGCAGGATATAGAGATCCTCCCTTAAAATCAATAAAAACCATTCAAAACCTGGACACTTAATAGTGAAACTTGCAAATTCCAAAGATAAAGAGAAGGTCCTTAAAGCAGCAAGACACAAGAAATCCCTGAATTTTATGGGTAGGAGTATTAGGGTAACAGCAGAACTCTCCACAGTGGCCTGGCACCAGAAAGGGCTAAAAGGATATATTCAGGGTCCTAAATGAGAACATGCAACCAAGAATACTTTATCCAGCAAGGCTCTCATTCAAAATGGAAGGAGAGATAAAGAGCTTCCAAGACAGAGAGGAACTGAAAGAATATGTGACCTCCAAACCAGCTCTGCAAGAAATTTTAAGGGGGACTCTTAAAATTCACCTTTAAGAAGAATTTCAGTGGAATAATCCACAAAAACAAGGACTGAATAGATATCATGATGACACTAAACTCATATCTGTCAATAGTAACACTGAACGTCAATGGGTTAATGACCCCATCAAAAGGCGCAGGGTTTCAGACTGGATAAAAAAGCAGAACCCATCTATTTGCTGTCTACAAGAGACTCATTTTAGACAGAAGGACACCTACAACCTGAAAATAAAAGGTTGGAGAACCATTTACCATTCAAATGGTCCTCAAAAGAAAGCAGGGGTAGCCATCCTTAGATCAGATAAACTAAAATTTACCCTGAAGACTGTAGTGAGAGATGAAGAGGGACACTATCTCATACTTAAAGGATCTATCCAACAAGAGGCCTTAACAATCCTCAATATATATGCTGCAAATGTGTGAGCTGCCAAATATTTAAACCAATTAATAACCAAAGTGAAGAAATACTTAGATAATACTACACTTATACTTGGTGACTTCAATCTAGCTCTTTCTACCCTCGATAGGTCTTCTAAGCACAACATCTACAAAGAAACGAGAGCTTTAAGTGATACACTGGGCCAGATGGATTTCACAATATCTACAGAACTTTACATCCAAACTCAACTGAATACACATTCTTCTCAAGGGCACATGGAACTTCCTCCAGAATAGATCACATACTGGGTCAAAATTGGGTGTGAACCGATACCAAAAGATTGGGATCATCCCCTGCATATTCTCAGACCAGAATGCCTTGAAATTAGAACTAAATCACAATGAGAAGTGTGGAAGGACATCAAACACGTGGAGGTGAAGGACCATCCTGCTAAAAGATGAAAGGGTCAACCAGGAAATTAAGGAAGAATTAAAAAGATTCATGGAAACTAATGAGAATGAAGATACAACCTTTCAAATCTTTGGGACGCAGCAAAAGCAGTCCTAAGGGGGGAAAACATCACAATACAAGCATCCATTCAAAAACTGGAAAGAACTCAAATACAAAAACTGACCTTACACCTAAAGAAGCTAGAGAAAAAACAGCAGATGGACCCTACACTCAGCAGAAGAAGAGAGTTAATTAAGATTCGAGCAGAATTCAATGAAATTGAGACCAGAAGAACCGTGGAACAGATGAACAGAACCAGGAGTTGGTTCTTTGAAAGAATTAATAAGATAGATAAACCATTAGCCAACCTCATTGAAAAGAAGAAAGAAAAGACTCAAATTAATAAAATCATGAATGAGAAAGGAGAGATCACTACCAATACCAAGGAAATACAAACGATTTTAAAAACATATTATGAGCAGCTATATGCCAACAAATGAGGCAGTCTAGAAGAAATGGACACATTCCTGCAAAGCCACAAACTACCAAAACTGGAACAGGAAGAAATAGAAAACCTTAACAGGCCAATAACCAGGAAGGAAATTGAAGCAGTCATCAAAAACCTCCCAAGACACAAGAGTCCAGGGTCAGATGGCTTCCCAGGGGAATTCTATGAAACGTTTAGAGAAGAAACCATACCTATTCTACTCAAGCTGTTTGGAAAGATAGAAAGAGATGGAGCACTTCCAAATTCGTTCTATGAGGCCAGCATCGCCTTCATTCCAAAACCAGGCAAAGACCCAACCAAAAAGGAGAATTACAGACCAATATCCCTGATGAACTTGGATGCAAAAATTCTCAACAAGGTACTAGCCAATAGGATTCAACAGTACTTTAAGAAAATTATTCACCATGACCAAGTAGGATTTATCCTTGGGACACAAGCCTGGTTCAACACTCATAAAGCAATCAATGTGATTCATCATATCAGCAAGAGAAAAACCAAGAACCATATGATCCTCTCATTAGATGCAGAGAAAGCATTTGACAAAATACAGCACCCATTCTTGATCAAAACTCTTCAGAGTCAGGGATAGAGGGAACTTTCCTTGACATCTTAAAAGCCATCTACGAAAAGCCCACAGCAAATATCATTCTCAATGGGGAAGCACTGGGAGCCTTTCCCCTAAGATCAAGAATAAGACAGGGATGTCCACTCTCACCACTGCTATTCAACATAGTATTGGAAGGCTAGCCTCAGCAATCAGACCACAAAAAGACATTAAACGCATTCAAATTGGAAAACAAGAAGTCAAACTCTCCCTCTTCACCGATGACATGATACTCTACATAGAAAACCCAAAAGCCTCTACCCCAAGATTGCTAGAACTCATAAAGCAATTTGGTAGCATGGCAGGATACAAAATCAATGCCCAGAAATCAATGGCATGTCTATACACTAACAATCAGGCTGAAGAAAGAGAAATTAAGGAGTCAATCCCATTTACAATTGCACCCAAAAGCATAAGATACCTAGGAATAAACCTAACCATACAGGCAAAGGGCCTATACCCTAAAAACTATAGAACACTTCTGAAAGAAATTGAGGAAGACACAAAGAGATGGAAAAATAGTCCATGCTCATAGATTGGCAGAATTAATACTGTGAAAATGTCAATGTTACCCAGGCAATTTACACGTTTAATGCAATCCCTATCAAAGTACCATGGACTTTCTTCAGAGAGTTAGAACAAATTATTTTAAGATTTGTGTGGAATCAGAAAAGACCCCGAATAGCCAGGGGAATTTTAAAAAAGGAAACCATATCTGGGGGCATCACAATGCCAGATTTCAGGTTGTACTACAAATCTGTGGTCATCAAGACAGTGTGGTACTGGCACAAAAACAGACACATAAATCAATGGAACAGAATAGAGAATCCAGAAGTAGACCCTGAACTTTATTGTCAACTAATATTCGATAAAGGAGGAAAGACTATCCATTGGAAGAAAGACAGTCTCTTCAATAAATGGTGCTGGGAAAATTGGACATTCACATGAAGAAGAATACTCACCATTTGCTTCAACATGGATGGAACTGGAGGGTATTATGCTGAGTGAAGTAAGTCAATCGGAGAAGGACAAACATTGTATGTTCTCATTCATTTGAAGAGTATAAATAATATTGAAAGGGAATAGAAGGGAAGGGAGAAGAAATGTGTGGGAAATATCAGAAAGGGAGACAGAACATAAGGACTCCTAACTGGGAAACGAGCTAGGGGTGGTGGAAGGGGAGGAGGACGGGGGGTGGGGGTGAGTGGGTGACGGCACTGAGGGGGACACTTGATGGGATGAGCACTGGGTGTTATTCTGTATGTTGATAAATTGAACACCAATGAAAATTATTTTATTAAAATATAAAAAAGCCAAAAAAATAGCTAAGCTGTGGAAGGAGCTTCGAGGTCCATTAAAAGGTGAATGGATAAAGAAACTGTGGCTTATGTATACAATGCAATATTACTCAGCCATTAGAAACGACAAATCCCCACCATTTGCTTCCACGTGGATGGATCTGGAGGGTATTGTGCTGAGTGAAATAAGTCAATTGGAGAAGGACAAACATTATATGGTGTCATTCATTTGGGGAATATAAAAATATTGAAAGGGAATAAAGGGGAAAGGAGAAAAAAAGAGTGGGAAATATCAGAAAAGGAGCCGGAACATGAAAGACTCCTAAATCTGGGAAACGAACTAGAGGTGGTGGAAGGGGAGGTTGGCATGGGGTTGGAGGTGACTGGGTCATGGGCACTGAGGGGGACACTTGACAGAATAAGCACTGGGAGTTATACTATATATTTGTAAATATAACCCCACTAAAAGTATACAGAAAAAGAGAATCCTCTACCTAGATTTACCCCAGAAAAAGAGAAAGACCCCTAATAAATAATATAGAAGTCCATCTGGGGATCTCTGGGTAGCGCAGCGGTTTGGCGCCTGCCTTTGGCCCAGGGCGTGATCCTGGAGACCGGGGATCGAATCCCACTTCGGGCTCTCAGTGCATGGAGTCTGCTTCTCACTCTGCCTGTGTCTCTGCCCCACTCTCTCTCTCTGTGACTATCATAAAGTTAAAAATAATTTAAAAAAAGAAGTCCATCTGAAGGTCTTTACTCTTATTATTTTGATGACACATTTTCTATTGTGGTTAAGAGTCCCTTTTGTATTTTGGATATACATTTCAGTATATAGTTCATTTCAGTATATAGTTGAACACACTGACTCCCATTTCATAATCTATCTTCTTGCTCTGTTATTATTTCTCCTAGCAGTTTTGCCTTCGATATAGCCCTACTCATCTCCTTGCTTTTCTGCCTCTGATGTTGCTTTTATAACAAAGAAATCAGAGCCAAGCACATGTCATGAAGTTTTCCCCTTTTTATTTTTACATCTACATCTTTTAGTGTTGGGGCTTCTATTTAAAGCTTTAATCCACTTTTAAAGAGTTTATTTATTTATTCATGAGAGACACACCAACACATACAGAGAGAGAGAGAGAGAGAGAGAGATTGGCAGAGACACCGGCAGAGGGAGAAGCAGGTTCCATACAGGAAGCCTGATATGGGACTCGATCCTGGGACTCAAGGATCACGCCCTGGGCTGAAGGCAGGCGCCAAACCTCTGAGCCACCCATGGATCCCAACCTTTAATCCATTTTCCCATTTCCATTTTAGATTTAGATTTAAATAGATTTTTGTCCATCTATCTGGATGATGTAAAATAAGGACCAAGTGTTATTAATTTGCATGTGGCTGTCCAACACCATTTGCCATAGTGACAGCCCTTTCTCCACTGTGTACTCTTAGATAACCTGTGGAATATTTGCTGACTGTATATGGACACATTTACTTAAGATCTCCATCATGTGCTTCATTATCTACAAATTTGATGTTAGGCCAGCCACACAATGATGTACTAATTCTGCTCTATAGTATATTTATATAGAGCAAAATGTCATGCCTGAAAATTGGTCTTCCTTCCCATAGTTGCATGATTACTATCATGTGATTTGTGTTTCAATATGAATATACTATCCTTCTGTTATGGTAAAACTGGTGCTTTGATTAATTTAATCAACTTTAAAATTATTAAAACAGAAAAAAGATACTAAACAAATACAACAAAGACAGGAGTTTGAGTTATTTATATGGGAAAGATAAGTAAAATTTAAAATTTATAGGTAGTCTGGAAAACTGATAAGCCTGTAATAAATACTATCAGACTAAAATACAAGATACTACTGACACCAAAATCATGAAAAGAACCATTAATAAAATATTAGGATAATTATAGAGCAAAATTTGAATAACTAAGGCAAATTGCAAAACATCTAGAATCACCAATCAACTAAGATGTTTTCATGAAAAAATAAAAAATGAATAAAATGAAACAAATAAGAAGGGTGAACCCAAAATCAAAAAAATTCTGACTCAAAAGAGACAAGAAACCAAAATAACAGAACAAAGGTGGAAAAAAGTCTAAGATCAAATGGCTCTATCAATTTTTCCAAGTATTTAAAGAAGAATTAATGCTGAAACATGTTGATCTCTTCAAAATCTAATGAGAAAGGAACATGCCCAAATCTTGGTAGGAGGCCA
The DNA here is from genome assembly GCF_048164855.1 of Canis lupus baileyi. NCBI lineage: Eukaryota > Metazoa > Chordata > Mammalia > Carnivora > Canidae > Canis > Canis lupus. The sequence goes on from NC_132846.1 coordinate 76,515,883, forward strand.
GCATGACCCTGACACTAAAGTCAGGCAAGGACTCTATGGGAAAGGAAACTACAGTCCAATTTTTCAGATGAACATAAATGCAAAAATCCTAGCATTGAAATCCAACAGCACATGGAATGGATAATAGGGATGACTTGGAGGAAATCATCTCTGGGATGCAAGGAAAATTCAACATGCCCAAACCATAAATGGGACCCCCTGTATTAATAGAGTGAAAGATTAGATTACATTATCATTTCCTTTGATGCCTAAAATGATTTGACAAATTCCAACACACGTTTATCTTCAAAAAATCTTAACAATCAAGGAACAGAAGAAATTGCCTCCATGAAATACTGGTAATTTATGGAAAAACCCACATCCAACACCATAATCAACAGTGAAATGCTGAAGCCCTCTTGTCAAGTCAAGAGCCACACAAGGATGCTTATTCCTACCATGAGTATTCATCTTGGTACCATGAAGGAGAAGAAACTGTGACACCCCAAATATATCAGCTGGTCCCCTGAGTTGTTGTGAACTAAAATCACTTGGGAATCAACCAGTGGAGATTCAGGCTGAACCGTGTATGTCCCCTTGATGGCAAGAAATAAATCTACATGGGCATTTTCCCATCCCTATACCTGGAGGGCAGAATCATCCTTAGCACCAGAATAAGGACATTAGGACCCGGAAGGCAAACAACCCTTGTCAGTCCCTCACTAATTCACTGCCTCAAGCCAATATCCTGACTTTATATCTACACAAACCCAATGTTTTGTTGTCGAAGTGACACAAGGGCTACATAATTTGGTCACGGTCTGGGTGTTGTATTCTTGGGAGCTCATGCACTTGCAAAATGAAATACATTTCACCTTAGATCAGTTTTCTGTCTACCGAGTAATTAGACCAAAGAACCTAGAAGAAACGAAGGAAAATCTTTCTGCTCCAATGACTGGAAGATCAAACCAATACATTCGGAAATAATAAAATAAATTATATTTAAATCCGTAGACAGGACAAAAATTCTTTTTTCCACATGACATGATCTGCTAGAGAGGCAAACACTTTAAACTCCACAAACTGTTAAAATTAATTATTTCAGGGAACCTTCAGGGTATAAGATCATGTGAAATAAAGCTATGTTTCCACACACTAACAACAAATTATCTAAAAGAATCAGAAAGGGAGACAGAACATGAAAGACTCCAAACTCTGGGAAACAAACAAGGGGTGGTGGAAGGGGAGGTGGGCGGGGGGTGGGGGTGACTGGGTGACAGGCACTGAGGTCGGCACCTGACAGGATGAGCACTGGGTTTTTTTTAAATGTTGGCAAATTGAACACCAATAAAAAATAAATTTATAAGAAAAAAGAAAAAAAAAGAAAAGAAAATTACCAAAATATTCCTTTCACACTGCAAAAAATAAAATAATTATTATTAAATATCCATAGGCGGTAACATGCTATATACTAAAAATTACCTAAATTGATGAATGGGTTTTAATAAGACATTGGAGATGCAAAGCTAATTCTGTCCACATGTTAGGACACTTCATATCGTTACATGACATTACAGAAATATGACCTCAAAAGTAATGCTATCATGTTTATGAAACTTGTGAAGAATCTAATAAGTCTGGAGCTAACTATATACTCAGAGGACATGCAAATAGGGTCTTCCGTCCACCTATTAAACTAGCCCATTCCCGAACCTGCAGCTGGGAGAGGAGCCCAGATCCCAGCATCCCCAGGGGACCCCATTCAGGGATCAGGACAGAACACACACAACTCACCATGGAGTCTGTGCTCCATTGGGTTTTCCATGTTGCTATTTTAAAAGGTGATTCATGGAGAACAAGAGACCTTGAATCTGTGAGTGGAAGTGAGTGAGAGAAACGGGATGGGGGACCTTTTCCTGACCAGGATGTCTTGTGTCTGCAGGTGTCCAGGGTGAGGTGCAGCTGGTGGAGTCTGGGGGAGACCTGGTGAAGCCTGGGGGTCCCTGAGACTCTCCTGTGTAGCCTCCGGATTCACTTTCAGTAGATACTGGATAAGCTGGGTCCACCAGGCTCCAGGGAAAGGGCTTCAGTGGGTCTCAGTAATTAAGAAATATGGAAGTACCACATACCACGCAGATGCTGTGAAGGGCCAATTCACCATCTCCAGAGACAATGCCAAGAACACACTGTATCTGCAGATGAACAGCCTGAGAGCTGAGGACACGGCTGTGTATTACTGTGTACACACCATGAGGGGACCACAGCATGAGCTCAGACACAAACCTCCCTGTAGAAGTGAATCAGGACCACTAGGATGTGCACACTCCTGACTAGTTGTCACTTGAAGTCCCAGGAGCAGGTGCAGAGGGTGGTTCTGGGCAGGTTTCCTGTCAGAGTCTGGGCTTCCTCCCCAAGGAGCAGTTTCCCCCAGGGAGACCCTCTCAACACTTGATTATGTGTTTACCTATTCAGTCTCTTTCTAAGAGACTTAGAATTCAACTATAGCACTTGCACTTACTTGTACTTAACTTTTCTTGACCCGAAATATTAATCAATTACAAATACCTCCATTCACATAATCTGAAGCTTTTAATGAGACCTAGTGGCACTCACTGTGGATCACAGGACCCCAAGAGAACATGCTGTCTTGCATACCTTGGTATAGAGGAATCCCCAATCAACACAAGAGAAAAGAAACATAATACAAAAATGTTAATAACAGCCTGGGATTGAGAGAGATTCCCAGCATGACATGGTAGGGAAGTGGACTCAGAGGTCATTCACAAACACACACTCACACACACACACACACACACACACACACAATAACGAGAGTATAACCTTTCATCACCTTCACCTTCAGTTCTGATGAGAGCCAGGCGGGCCTCTCATCATGTCACAAATGCCTGTATTGTGCCAGGGAATGACACTGGCTCTGGGTGTGTATTGTGGGCCAGTGGTGGGGATGGCGTCCTTCTCCAGGAAGGGCTTGTGTGGAGTTAGTGTCCCAACTGCATCAAAAGAGGGAACTCCCGGGTTACTGTTTGATTTCTTTTCCTTTGGGTGGGGAAGAATGTGAAAAGAATTTCAGGGAGCTACCAGTTAATAAAGACTGCATATGGTGTGAAGAATTCACCAAACCAGGGTAAAACTGGAAGGACAAAAGAGAAACTTGGTCATTCTCAGTAGACAAGTGTTTAAATCATATGGAAAGGAGATGAATAATATATGGAAGCAGCACAAAATTTTAAATAATAATACAAATAGGCCAAGATCCTACCCAGGTCTCAGATGGAAGCTGTCCTCTTCCCAAGGAACCATCTGGTTCTGAAGGTCATGTGTACTTGGTGTGCTCAGCGACCAGAAGCTTCTACTGGACCATGAGGATCCTCAGGGTGAGGAGCTGGATTGAAGGACCTTCGACCTGCAGGGTAAAACTCATGGATCTTTCAGGTGCTTATATCAGCTAACTGGTTGTGACATTTACCATCCCTGTGGTGAAACCTAATGTCCATGTGATGGGGGGAGGAGGTGGAGCCTTAAGGACCACTTTGGTTAGGAGATGCAGCCTCATGATGGGATCAGGCACTTATACACCAGGATTGGGAAAGCTCCCGGCACCCTGGCTCCATGTGAGGTGACTGGGAAAGGATGGGGTAGGATGTGGGCACTCTCCAGACACCACAGCTTCCTGCCCCAGGACCTCAGACGACCCAGGCACCAGATCTGTGAGAATGAGTGTCTGTTGTTTGATCTGTCCAGCTAATGTATGATGTTCCAACAGGGAATATGGGCTTAAGTAATTTTTTTTATTTAAATTGAATTTACCAACATTCACTCTACCGTCAGTGTTCATCACATCACGTAAACTTCTTAAACTCCCATCACCCAGTTACCCCATTCCCCACCTCCTCCCTTCTAGTGACCCTCATTTTTTCCCCAGAGTTCAGTGTGTCTCATGATTTGTCTTCCTCTCTAGTCTTACCCCACTAAGTTTCACTCCTTCCCTTATGGTCTCTTTCAAAATCAATGAGACCATATCATTGCCTTTCTATGCTTGATTTTTTTCTCAATATAATGACTCCAGTTCCATCCATGTTGACGGAAACATTATTTCATGTTATTCATTATGTCTGACGGCTATGTAATATCCCATTGTATATATAAAGCACATCTTCTTTTTTGTATATTGTTTATTGGAGTGCGATTTGCCAACATATAGCATAATACCCAGTGCTCATCCAATCAAGTGCCCCCCTCAGTGCCTGTCACCCAGTCACCCCCATTACCCGCCCACCTCCCCATCCACTACCCCTTGTTCTTTTCCCAGAGTTAGGAGTCTCTCAACTTCTGTCACCCCCTCTGATATTTCCACTCATTTTCTTTCCATTCTCCTATGATCCCTTTCACTGTTTTTATATTCCCCAAGAATGAGACCATATAATGTTTTTCCTTCTCCAATTGACTTATTTCACTCAGTGTAATATCCTCCAGTTCCATTCAAGTCAAAATGATTGGTGGGTATTCATCATTTCTAATGGCCGAGAAACATCCCACTGTATACATAGACCACAGCTTCTTTATCCAGTCATCTGTCAATAGACACTGAGGCTCCTTCCACTGTTTGGCTGTTGTGGACTGTGCTGCTGTGAACATTGAGATGCAAGTGTCCCTTCATTTCATTAAATCTGTGTCTTTGGGGTAAATAGCCTGTAGTGCAGTGGCTGGCTCCTAGGGTGGCTCTATTCTCACGTTTTCAGGACATTCCATTCTGTTCTCCATACCGACTCAACAAGCATAATTCCCACCAGGAATAAAAGAGGCTTCCACTTTCTCAATATTCTCCCTTATATTTGTTGTTTCTGGCCTTTTTACTTTATCCATTCTGAGTTGTATAAGTGGTATCTTAGTGTGGTTTTCATTTGTATTTCCCTGATGACAAGTCAGGTGAATCATTTTTGTCCTCTGCCTGTTGGCCATTTGTCGGTCTTCTTTGGAGAAAAGCCTTTTCATGTATTCTCCCCATTTCTTGACTGGAATGATTGCTATGTTGGCTGCTGAATTTGTTAACGTAATATCTTGTCCTATTCTGTAGGCTACCTCTTGTTTTGTCGCCTGTTGTATTGTTGTACAGATTCTATCTTGATGAAGTCCTAACAGTTTATTTTTCCCATTGTTTCCTATGCCTTTTGAGAGGAGCCTTGCTAGGAGTCACTGAAACTGAGGATAAAAAGTTGCTACCTGAATTCACCTCTAGGATTTGGATGAATTCCTGTCTCAGATTTCAGTATTTCATTATTTTGAGATTATCCTTTTGCTTTGTGTAGCAGAATGGTCCACTTTCACTCTTATGCAGGTGGCTGTCCAATTGTTTTCAGATCCATTTGTTGATGTGTCTTTCTTTCATTAGATATTTTTTTCTTGCTTTTTGAGGAGTAGTTGACCATAGGCTGAGGGTCCCTTTCTGTGCTCTCTGGTCTGTTCAATTGATCTATGTGTTGTTTTTGCCAGTACCACGCTATCTTGATGATAAAGGCTTTATAGTAGAGCTTCTCTGCAAACATTGTTATGCCCTGCAGCTGTAGTTTTGTTTCTGTTGTTTTTTTTTTTTTTTTTCAATACGATTCTACCTGTTTGGCAACTAAGGAAAGAAATTGAAGAAGACACAAAGAGATAGAAAACATTCTGTACTTACAGATTAGAACAATGAATATTGTCAGGGCACCTGTGTTGCTCAGAGGTTGAGTGTCTGCAATTGGCTGGGGTTGTGATCCTGAGGTCCTGGGGTGGTGTCCTGCATCAGGCTTTTGGAAGGGAGCCTGTTTCTCCCTCTGCCTCTGTGACTCTCCTGAATAAATAAATAAATCTTTAAAACAAAAACAAAAATATTGGGGATCCCTGGGTGGCTCAGCGGTTTAGTGCCTCCCTTTGACCCAGGGTGTGATCCTGGAGTCCCGGGATTGTGTCCCACGTCTGGCTCCTGGCATGGTCCTGCTTTCCCTAAGACTGTGTCTCTGCCTCCCTCTCTCTCTCTCTATCATTAATGAATAAATAAAATCTTTAAAAAAACAAAAATAAATCCTGTGAAAATCTCTATGTTGCCCAGAACCTTCTTCATATGCAAAGCAATCCTTGTGAAAACATCCCGGACATATTTCACAGAGTATGAACATATAATCCTAAGATTTTTATGGTACACACAGAGAAATTAGGGACACATGGATGCACTGTCATGGCCCTGCTGTATTTGTTGTGAGAAGTATCATGTAACCACCCTCATCCAGTGAAGGGTGCATTTCACAACTGGAACTAGGACTAATCTTTTGTAAACCATAGGTATCTGTCAAAAAGTCACAGTGTACACACTGAACAGGAGAACAATGATACAAGAGAGTTAGAGATACTCAGACACTTTGGAAATTCAGTTTAAGGATGTTCTGTTATAACGATTCCAGAAGATGAGGATGTGACGACCCAGTGGGATTTGTGTCTCACCATCACCTTACAGGGTTGTGTTGTACTGATGGCCTTTAGCTGTATCCCTTGTCACTGGACGAACATTTGGTGCCCTGTGTCCTCATTTCAACCCACCTGCATCTGTGACTCTCCCTTTGACCATGAGATCAGTTTCCATTTAGGATTTCCTCAATGGAACCCCTCAAGGGTCCTACACGACTTATTTGGCCTTTATCATTTTATTTAAATGCAATCATTTTTGTCATGGAATTAGCAACAACCAGGTAACATGACCTGGTTATGTCAATATCTAACAGCTCTACCATCCTATTCCAGAGTCTACATGTGAACATATATAACAGTGAAGCTATTTCACGGAAGGTAAGTCCACTCATGGTCAGCAAGGCAGGGGAGCAGCTCTGAATGCTCAGAAGCAGGGCATTGGTTGGCTGTGATGATTTCATCATTTATACAAAGAGCAGCTATCTCCAGACATGAACACTCAGAAAATAGATGTGAGATGATAGAGCAAGGGATAGAGCACACAGATCCTCTTGCAGTGTGCAGCTCTGGACCTGATCTGGGCTTACATGGATGTCTAAATGCACAGTGCAATTGGAAATGGATTGTTATCATTTGCTGTTGGTGTTGTTTCCTCTATAGATGCTCACACCCCACCTTGTTGAGGCCTGTATTGGGGTTTTGTGACTCTTCCTGACTGCATTGTAGAGCAGTTATGAACATGGCCTCCTACGTCTAGCCTGGGATTGAATGTTTGCACCCCGGAGTCTTCAGGGAGCCCTCATAGGAGAGCCATCAAGCCCTTTCTGTCCTCTGTTGACATCTGAATCATGTGTTCACCATACCTGTGTCTGGGCTGGTGTATCTCAGACACATGAATGGATCTCTAAATGACAGTATGAAAGTCTCTATAGTGTGGACCTGGGCTCATCCTCTGAGGGCTTGTCATGAGAGAGGGTCTAGTTTCTGCCTGCTGGTTTCAGAATAGATGTCACTGGACCACCAGCGTTCAGTTTATGGAAACAAAGCACAACGCCTGCACTCAGACCCAATGTTCACACGTCTATAGGTTCCAGTCCTTCTTAACCATGCATCACATTGTGCCACTTTTTCTTCTTGGCACTTTTTCTTCTTGATGAAGTCCTAACAGTTTATTTTTCCCTTTGTTTCCTATGCCTTTAAGAGGAGCCTTGCTAGGAGTCACGGAAACTGAGGACAAAAAGTTGCTACGTGAATTCACCTGGGGTCCTTAGATCCAGAAATTTCCCTATTTTTCCATTTGAGCACCATCATGTCAGGTCCGTCCCCTGCAGGAGTACAATTGCACAAGTTCATATATTCCTCTCTTGTCCTTAAAATTCTTGACAGTAGCTTCTGCAAGCAACCTTCCTCCTGCTGTCATCCCTACAATTGTATCTCCCCAATGTCAATACCACACAGCTCCACCAATTCCAAACCTGCTCAGTATTCTATTAGGAGTCCTTCTGTTGTTGCTTTTTCAACTCTGATCGATTTCATGGATGTTCGAAACGATTCAATAACTTTCCAGCTGTTTCAGGGATGTGACAAGCCCTGAGTCCCCTAAACCTTCTGACATGTTAACTTCTCTCTCCCGTATTTTCTTATACTAAAGGTGGTGTGGTTAATTTTTTCTGATTTATATGTTGGAGATGAACTTTGGACCCTGGTGTTTTGTTTCAGAGTATCGTAAACTTATTTTCACCCCTACTCTGATTCTGGATCCTAAGGACTCATTTTTGTTTGTACAAACCTACTGAGTATTGTACTAATACTATATTATGTTTCAGGAAGTAATTATAGACATATGTGGTCCATGCACATAAGGTCATCCAACAGGTGACATAAGGAGCAATGCACGGTCTTGGAGTGAGACTGGGGATTCAAGGAGGGCACAGATGCTCCCAAAGGACCAGAATTGCAGGAATATTATTGGCAGGACTCCATGTCTCTGTGCAGGTGACACAGGTGCCATTTGGGTGGTGGGCTCTGCTTGCAGTCTTCCTGATGCATATGATCCATTGAAAGATGGAAAGAGGGGTACCTGGGTGCTCAGCAGTTTAGTGCCACCTTCAGCCCAGGGCCTGATCCTGGAGATCAGGTATCGAGTCCCACATCAGGCTCTGTGCATGGAGCCTGCTTCTCACTCTGCCTGTGTCTCTGCATCTCTCTCTCTCTTTCTGTGTGGGTCTCTCATGAATAAATAAAACATTAAAAAAACAAAGATGGAATGGGCTAGATTTGGAAACAGGCCAGAAGTCCTGTATGTAGCCCGCGGGGTCAGGGGGACTGATCTAAGAAAACCAAAATTACGGTTGATCAGAGGCACAAATTGAAATTGGTTTGAAACAGAAATTTCCTGCTGCATTTGTTATCAAAAATACCTGATAAATCCGTAAAAGAGGTTCATGGTAGATAGTTTTCTTCTCTTAGATGGAATATAGTATTTGAATGTAAAAAGAGTTTATGAAAATCTTACAGTTGCAAAGCAGCACCACACTGTTAGTTTAGGAGGGATAAGAAAAATAGAAATAGGGATCCCTGGGTGGCGCAGCGGTTTGGCTCCTGCCTTTGGCCCAGGGCGTGATCCTGGAGACCTGGGATCGAGTCCCACGTCGGGCTCCCTGCATGGAGCCTGCTTTTCGCTCTGCCTCTCTCTCTCTCTGTGACTATCATGAATAAATAAATAAAAAAAATAAAATCTTAAAAAAGAAAAATAGAAATATAGGCTGTACAATGGAAAATGTTCATTCTGACACGAGTTTATTATATCCCAATCTCTGCTTGAATGATCTCATTCTGCATCAGGTAAGCTCATCAAAGTGATTACAGAAGATCACAGAGTTAACTGCAGTGAAGCACAGTGACTGAGGTGTTAGAGACTTACAAATAGAACTGCATTATCTGAAACCCTCTGAAATTCAGCTAAATTCTAAATTTAGAATTGCAGGAATATTATAGGCAAGATTCCGTGTCTTTGTGAAGTGGACACAGGCGTCTTTTGGTTGGTGGGCTCTGCTGGCACTCTTCCTGATGCATGTGATTCATTCAAAGTTGCAATGTGTTAGATTTGGAGACAGAAGACAAGTCCTGTACATAGCTCATACAGTCAGGAGGAATTATCTGAGAAATTGAAAAATGAAGGTTGATTAAAGGCATAGATAGAAAAGAATTGAAACTGAATTTTCCACCCACATTTGTTATCAAAAATACCTTTCATCAAAATACATCATTTTTTAATAATAAATTTATTATTTATTGATGCTCAATTTGTCAACATACAGAATAACACCCAGTGCTCTTCCTGCCAAGTGCTCCCCATCACCCAGTCACCCCAACACTCCGCCCACCTCCCCTTCCACTACCCCTTTTTCAAGAGAGTCAGAGATACTCAGACACTTTGGATCTTCAGTATAAGGATGTTCTTTTATAACGTTTCCAGAAGATGAGGATGTGATGACCCAGTGGGATTTGTGTCTCTCCATCACCGTACATGGCTGTGTTGTAGTGATGGTTGTGACACATGTGCCTTGTCACTTGCGAACATGTGGTGCCCTCTGTCCTCATTTCAAACCCACCTGCATCAGTGACTCTCCCTCTGGGCATGAGTTCAGATTCCCTTTAGGATTTCCTCAATGGAGCCCCTCAAGGGATTTACATGACTTATTTACTCTTTTTCATTGTATTTAAATACAATCATTTTTGTCATGGGATAGGCAAAAACCAGGTAACATGACCTAGTCATGTGAATATCTAACAGACTTACCATCCTAATCCATAGTCTACATGTGAACTTACATGACAGTGAAGCTGTTTCAGGGAAGGTTAGTCCACTCATGGTCATCAAGGCAGTGGATCAGCTCCAAATACCCAGAAGCAAGGCAGTAGTTGGCTTTGCCAATTTCACTAATATTTATACACATACCAGCTGTCTCCAAATACTCACACTCAGAACATAATGTGAGAGGATGGAGCAAGGGATGGAGTACACATTTCCGCTGGCAGTGTGCAGACCTGGACCTGAGATGGGCTTGGATGAATCTGTAAATTCACAGTGCAGTTGGCAATGGATTGTTATCATTTGCTATTGGTTTAGTTTCTCTTTAGATGCTCACACACTACCTTGTTGAGGCCTGTTTTGGGGATTTTGTGACACTCTTCCTGGCTGCATCAGAGATCTGTTCTGAACATGGCCTCCTACCTCTAGCCTGGATTTGAATGTTTGCACTTCCAGTCTTCAGGGAGCCCTCACAGGAGAGCCATCAAGCCCTTTTTGTCCCCAGTTTACAGCTGAACCCCATGCTGACCCTGCTTGTGTCTAAGCTGGTTTATCTCTGGCACATGAATGAGTCTCTAAACGTCAATAAGAGGGATTCCTCTGGTGTGGACCTGGGATGGTCCTCTGAGCAAGGGTCTCATGGTCTCTTACTTTCTGCTTGCAGGTCTCAGGATAGAAGTCACAGGACCAAACAGGGTTCAGTTTATGGAAATCACAACGCCTGCACTAAGACATAATGTTTACCCATCTCCAGAATCCTGTTCTTCTTAATCATGCATCACATGGTGCCACTTTTTCTTTGTAAGACTCAGAGGGACCGCAGATCCTGGAAATTTCCCCACTTTGCCACTTGAGCACCATCATACCAGGTTCGCTCCATGCAGGACCAGAATTCTTTTTTTTGTTTTTTAATTAGTGTTCAATCTGCCAACATACAGTTGAAAAGTGTTAGATTTGGAGACAGAACAGAAGTCGTGGGCACAGCCACAGGGTCAGGGGGACTGATCTGAGAAAACAAAATTTAAGGTTGATTAGAGGCACAGATTGAAATTGAATTGAAAGTGAATTTTCCTGACACATTTTGTTTTTTTCCCTTTTATTTTATTATTTTTTTTTAAATTTTTTTATCTATTTATGATAGTCACAGAGAGAGAGAGAGAGAGAGAGGCAGAGACTCAGGCAGAGGGAGAAGCAGGCTCCATGCACCGGGAGCCTGATGTGGGATTCAATCCCGGGTCTTCAGGATCGCGCCCTGGGCCAAAGGCAGGTGCCAAACTGCTGCGCCACCCAGGGATCCCTATTTTATTATTTTTTAATAAATTTATTTTGTATTGGTGTTCAATTTGGCAACATACAGAATAACACCCAGTGCTCATCCCGTCAAGTGCCCCTTCAGTGCCCACCACCCAGTCACCCCCACCCCCATGCTCCTCCCATTCCAGCACCCTTAGTTCTTTTCCCAGAGATAGGAGTCTTCCATGTTCTGTCTCCCTTTCTGATATTTCCTACCTATTTCTTCTCCCTTCCCCTCTATTCCCTTTCACTATTATTTATATTCCCCAAATGAATGAGACCATATAATGTTTGTCCTTCTCCGATTGACTTATTTCACTCAGCATAATACCCTCCAGTTATATCCACAACAAATCAAATGGTGGGTATTTGTCATTTCTAATGGCTGAATAATATTCCATTGTATATATAAACCACATCTTCTTTATCCATTCATCTTTCGATGGACACGGAGGCTCCTTCCACAGTTTCCTGCCAATTTATTAACAAAAATACAAAAAAAGATAAATCTGTCACGGGTTCAAGGGTAGGTATTTTTCTTCTCTTAGATGGAATATACTATTTGAATGTAAAAGGAATTCATAAAAAACTTACAGTGGAAAGGCAGCATTACACTGTTCATAGGAGAGATAAGAAAAAAAGAAATATAGGCTATACCATGGAAAATGTTCATCCTGACACCAGTTTATTATATCCCAAACTCTGCATGAATGCAGCTCATTCTGCATCAGGTAAGCTTATCAAAGCCATTACAGAAAATCACAGATTTGACTGGAGTGACACACAGTGACTGAGTTGATAGAGAGTTACAAATCCAAGTACATTACCTGAAACACTGAAATTCAGCTAAATTCTAAATTTAGCAAAATCATGTGATCCTCGATACAGCAGGGTTCCACATATCTAAGGAACACTGCCAGTCTGTCTATCAGGTGTTTCAAGAGGGCCAGTAAGTCCTGTGGAGAGGAGCACAGGCCAAGATTCTGACTCACTGAAATGTGCACAAGGACATATGAAAAACCCTCTATAATTTAAGGGGTAGGATAAAATCACTCTATGGTGACACATGACACCTAAAAGCCAAGATTGACATGCAAAACATTACAAAGTACCACGTGGACACAAAGTCTGAAGTCTGGAATATTACTTAATAAAAACATAGTTTCTCAAAGCAGTCAATATGAACACACAAAGGTGGTCACAACAGTTTGACAAGTAGGGCAAGAGGAGAACAGGTAGGACTCGAGATCCAGGAGTTATTAGGTAACATTCAAAAACATGGTGCGGTGAAAAATGCCACTAAACAATTATGAAAAATAAGGGAAGAAAGTTGGAGGAGGTCCTTTCATTGATCCTTCAGGTGTAGATATCCGCTCATTGTGTGTGACCTCTACCATCCCCTTGTTGAAACCTAAGGCCCATGAGATGGGAGGAGGAGGTGGGGCCTTGCGGAGCACGTAAGTCAGCAGATCGATCCCCATGATGGGATCAGGAAACTTATTCACCAGGACTAGGGAATCATGCCTCCTGCTCCATGTGAGGTGACAGGGAAAGGAGAGACTAGGACGTGGGTGCTCTCTAGACACCACATCTGCATGCACTTGGATGTCAGACGTCACAGACTCCAGAACTATGGGAAAAGAAGGTCTTTCTTTGATTTGCCAAATCCATTTAGATGTTACAGCAGCCAGCACAGGCTAAAGTTTTCTTCTCCTTCTCCTTCTCCTTCTCCTTCTTCTTCTTCTTCTTCTTCTTCTTCTTCTTCTTCTTCTTCTTCATTAATATTATTATTATTATTATTATTATTTAATTAAATACAATTTTCCAAACTTTACTATACACCCAGTGCTCATTACATCACGTACCCTCCTTAATTCCCATCACCCAGTTACCCCATCCCCACAATAACCTCCCTTCCAGTGACCCTCAGTTTAATTACCAGAGTTAAGTGACTCTCACGGTATACCTTCCTCTCTAGTATTACCCTGGTCAGTTTCACTCCTTCCCTTTTGGTCTCTTTCAATATTTCTTATACTCCACATATGACTGAGACCATATCATTGCCTATCAGTGATTGGTTTATTTTCTTCAATATAATACCTCAAGTTCCAACCATGTTGACGTGAATGTTCCTTCATGTTAAACATAATTTCTAGCAACTTAATTATACTTCAATTTATATATAAACCACATCTTCTTTATCCTTTTTCCTGTCGAGGAACACCATAGTTCCTCCCAGTTTAATTATTGTGGACATGCTGCTGTGAACATTGGGGTGCAGGTGACCCTTCATTTAACTATATCTGTGTCTCTGAAGCTAATACCCAGTATAGCAATGGCTGGGCATAGGGTGGCTGTATTCTCAGTTTTTGAATAAATTTGATTCCATTATCTGAGGAGCCTGCACCAGCTTTCGTTCCTACCAACAGTGCAAGAGTTCTCCCTTTCTCCACATCCTCTGCAATATTTGTTATTTGCAGCCGTGTCAGTGTATCCATTCTGAGTTGTATAAGTGGTATCTCCTTGTGATTTTCATTTGTATTTCCCTGATAACAATTCATGTGGATCATCTTGCTTTTTTTAATAATAAATTTATTTTTTATTATTGTTCAATACAGAATAACACACAGTGCTAACCCCGTCAAGTGCGCCCCTCAGTGTCTGCCACCCAGTCACCCCCACCCGCCGTCCTCCTCCCCTTCCACCACTCCTAGATCATTTCCCAGAGTTAGGGGTCTTCCATGTTCTGTCTCCCTTTCTGATTTTTCCTACCCATTTCTTCTCCCTTCCCCTCTATTCCCTTTCACTATTATTTATATTCCCCAAATTAATGAGACCATATTATGTTTGTCCTTCTCTGATTGACTTATTTCACTCAGCATAATACCCTTCATTTCCATCCACGTCAAAGCAAATGGTGGGTGTACCACCTGTAGGAATACATATCATAAAATTTTCTTAAAATAAATAAAATGAAATTAGAAAAAATAAGTATACAATATACATATAATATACACATTAAAGAGAAAATTTAAGAACAAAATAATGGTGTGAAGATTAATTACATTAAACAAGTATGGAAATTGGGAAGACAAAAGAGAGAAATGGTCATTCTAAGTAGACAAATATCTGATTCTCTGGGAAAGGAGATTAAAGATATATGGAAGAAGCACATAACACAAAATTATAGTACAAATACACCAAGATCCTACGTGGAGCCTCAGGTGGAAGCTATCCTCTCCTCAAGGTCACCAGCTGGTTCTGAAGATCAGGTGTACACTGTGCACATGCAGAGACCACAAGCTTTGACTGGACCCATGAGGATCCTCATGGTTAGGTTCTGGATTGGAGGACCTCCCACCTGCATGGAACAACTCCTTGATCCTTCAGGTGATGATATCAGTTCCCTGGGTGTGACCTCTACCATCTGCATGCTGAAACCTATCACCCATGTGATGTGAGGCAGTGGTGGAGCCTTAGCGGAGCACTTAGGTCAGAAGGTGTGCAGCCTCATGATGGGATCAGGTCCCTTATACACCAGGACTGGGAAAGCTCCCCGCACACTGGACCAATGTGAGGTGACAGGGAATGGACAGGCTAGGATGTGGACGGTCGCCAGACACCACATATGCCTACTCTTGGACCTCAGGGTTTCCAGGCTCCAAGTCTATGGGAATGAGTGTCTGTTGTTTGATTCATCAAGTCCATGTTGGATGTTCCAGCAGGGGAACCAGATTAAGGTCATTTATATTGTCTTTATTTAAATGCAATTTGCCAGCATATTGTATAACACACAGTCCTCTTCACATCACATGCCCTCCTTAATGCTGATCTGTTATGCCCAAGATTGGAAATCTGAGAAACCACCAAGGAGCTGACACCGATGCAAGTGCAAGAGGGTTTATTAGCAAGCTCGAGCTTGGATCTCAGTATACCCAACACAGTGGAGCAGGGACTTTAACCCCGAAGTGTGTTACAGCTGGGTTTTTTATGGGCTGGTCTAGGGGATTTTCAGAAGGGGAGAAGGAATTTCTCAAGTTCTGTTTACATTCTGATATGGTGCTTTCAAGGGCATGGAGCTCTGTTCTCATTCTAATATGGGGCTTTCTGCCACTGGCTTGAGTTGTTGTCTTCCGATATTGGATTCCCTACTGAGGACATTCTGCAATTTTTTCTGTAAAGTTCAGCTCTTCTTTACAGGGGCCTAAGACGGCTGTACTTGTGATAATGCTAAACTTGAGGTAGAATGGCCTTAATTTTTCTCCGCCTCCACATTTCCCCCTCTCAGAGAAACCTAAGGAAGGACCCAATCATGGGTCCCCGTTGGTTTCCGAGTGAGCCACTGGGAATGGTTAAACCATGATTCAAACCAACCTTGTCGCTGTTCTTGCTCCCATTTACATCTAGCCAAACCTTTTCTGACTTTTGCCACAGATTCCCGGACCTTTCCTGAGTGGCCAGTAAAGAAGCAACACTACTCTTTTGGGGCAGCACATAACCCCCCTCCTTGCTTGCAACAGCCTCTCTACACTTAAGATGCTCCCATCTTTTAAAACTTAAAAGACTTTAAAAGCAAGGCTGAATTGTGTGCACATTTTTAAATGGCTAATGGAGATTGGTTGTGGCATGAAGAGGACAGAGCATAAGCAACATTAGTGGGGTGAGAATGGAGCAGTCTTCGCTTTAGGGGATTTTGGCCTTTCCATTCTGGAACAAAATCCATGATAATGCCGTGTGGGTCAGCTGGCCAGATGTGGGTGTAGTGGACCCAGGGAGTAATCCCATCGACCTTGAGAGCATTGGGAGTGGTCAGGATCACAATGTAGTGTCCCTTCTAGCGAGGTTGAAGTGTCTGGTGTTGGTATCTCCTCACCTACACCCAGTCACCTGGCTTCTATCCATGGGAACCCAGAGCTTGCCCAGTCTCTTAGAGGGCCCTCAGCTATGGTCACAACTGCTCATGGATTCGTTGTAACATTTGGAGGGAGAAAAGGAGTTGGTGTTTATCAAATTCTGCAAGCACCTCAGGGTTTAAATTGGAGATAATAGGTGGAGGAATACTGAACATGATCTCATAGGGAGTCAGTCCGATCTTATATGGGAAGTTCCTCACCCTATATAGGAGAAAGGCGAGGAGAGTCACCCCGTCCCCGCCAGTCTCCAGGGCTAATTTAGTTAAAGTATCCTTTAATATTCTGTTTATCCTCTCTACCTGTCCTGAGCTTTGGGGCCTATATGCACAATGTAATTTCCAGTCTGCCCCAAGTGCTAGTGCCACTCCCCCTGTTTCCTTAGAGAAGAATCCTGGGCTGTTGTCTGATCCAATCTTTTTTAAAATTTTTATTTATTTATGATAGTCACACACACACACACACACAGAGAGAGAGAGAGAGGCGGAGACACAGGCAGAGGGAGAAGCAGGCTCCATGCACCGGGAGCCCGATGTGGGATTCGATCCTGGGTGTCCAGGATCGCACCCTGAGTAAAGGCAGGCGGCAAACCGCTGCGCCACCCAGGGATCCCGTCTGATCCAATCTTAAGAGGATTACCATACCTCAGTAAAATGTCTTCTAGCAGTTTCTTGGTCACGGTCTGTACTGTTTCATGTTTGGTAGGAAATGCCTCTGTCCATCCAGAAAAATTATCTACAAACACTAGTAAATACCTGTATCCATATTTTTCAGGTTTTACCTCAGTGAAGTCCACTTCTCAGTAGGCTCCTGGGTGGTCCCCTCGGAGCCGAGTGCCCAGGTTAGATCCATGGGTGGTGGCATTAGTGAACTGGCATGTGTGGCAGCTTGCCACAATCTGCTCCATCTTTGCTCTAGAGTTTTTACTAGTGATCTTTTCATGTCGTATGAGGTATCCATCTTCCTTATTCCCATGTGACTACTCCGGTGCATTTTTGATAGGAATCGCCATCCTACTTCCTCCTGCAGCCAAAGGTCAATGTCAGTCATTGGGGCTGATGGTGTTTGGTGGAGAAGATATTCGACTTCTAAACTCATGACAAGCACCTGTCAGGCACCCTTCTTTTTTTAGAATTTTTGCCCCTTCAGGATGGAAGTAATTCGTGCCCCCATCTTGGTGAGCAAATCATGACCTAACAATGGGTAGGGGCACTCAGGGATGACCATGAAGGAAAGGGGTACCCGGCCCATGTCGAGATCCACAGTTCTTCAGGTAGCCCATGACTACTGTCTGGTGACCTCTTGCACCCATGAAGTCTTGTTTGCCAATTTCCCTTGGGGTTGTAATAAAACCGAATGCTTTGCACCAGTGTCCACTAAGAATTCAATGGGTTTCCCCTCCACTCTGAGAGTAACCCTGGGCTTTGGAGAGGTGTCAAACCCCAACTTCCCTAGTAGTCCAGGTCCTCCATCTCCAAGATCTTGGCAGGGGCCTTAGATCTTTTGTTAAGACAGTTTTTTACCCAGTGGCCCTCTTCTTTGCAATAATCACATTGGTTTTTGTTCAGCTTAGGGCACTCCTTACAGGGACCAGGGCCATCCTCCTTACGTGTCCCTGAAGCCAGCTTCTTGAGGTGCCTCAGTCTTTCCCGTGTGTCCTCCGTGGTTGTGGCCAGGGGATCTTGGCCAGGTTTCGGGTCTGCTGGTCACATAGTTTGGCTTGTTGGTCTTCCAGACTTTCTCTATTATTATACACTCTTTCTGCTACTATTACTAAGTCCTGTAAGCTCTTCTCTCCTAGTCTCTCTACTCTTTGCAATTTCTTTTTAATGTCCAGAGTGGCCTGGTTAATAAAAGCCATGATAATTGCAGCCTTTGTTTCTGGGGCTTCTGGGTTCATAGGTGTGTACTGCCTAAAAGCCTCCATGATTCTATCTAAGAAGGCTGCTGGACTCTCATCCTTACCCTCTCTCACATCATATACATTGGCCAGATTGGTAGGCTTGCAAGCGGAAGCCTGGAGACGTGCCATTAGAGTTTGGCGGCAGACCCGCGGTCTCTCCTTACCATTCAGCCGAGGTGTAGTCCCAGGTAGGGTGGGATAAAGAAAAGGCAGCATTTATGAGGTCTGGGTTTTGAGTCGGCTGTCTGTCCTCTCCCGGGACAGACTTCCAGGCTTCCACCTGAATTCGTTCTCTCTCTTCGGTGGTGGTGAAGAGAACCTGCAAGAGCTGTTGGCAGTCATCCCAATTAGGCTGGTGGGTAAAGAGATCAGTATCTAAAAGCCGGATTATTTCCAACACATTTCTTCCCCTTCCCTTATATTCCCTTTCACTATTATTTATATTCCCCAAATGAATGAGAACATACATGGGAAATATCAGAAAGGGAGACAGAACATAAAGACTCCAAACTCTGGGAAATGTACTAGGGGTGGTGGAAGGGGAGGAGGGTGGGGGGTGGGGGTGAGTGAGTGACGGGCACTGAGGGGGACACTTGAGAGGATGAGCACTGGGTGTTATTCTGTATGTTGGTAAGTTGAACACCAATAAAAATTATTTTATTAAAAAAATAAAAAAATAGAAGCCTGATTGGGTCTCTCAAATTAAAATTTTTTTAAATTTAAAAATTGAAATAAAAAGATCTCTCGAATTATCAGAGAACTATGTAATTTGGATTTTCCAATTATATAAATCACCGGTGGATAACGACCAATGTAGCATTATCTATATTGCCAGTCTCATCAGGGGCCCCATGGTGCAGAGGGGAAGGGCTATGGAGTTGGCCAGCCCCGCATTTGCAGGTGGTCCTTCCGTGTGTCCCTGCTGCTGACCCGCACACAGGGACTCCTTCCTCAGGGAGGAGTGGCAACCCTTCTGCTTCCCCCAGCGCCTCCAAAGGAGGGGGGGAAGGGGGAGTGGGTGCCAAAAGGGCGGCGGGAGAATCAGGTCCTCCGGGGAGGAATCCTGAAAGACCAGATTAAGCGGCGCTTGGGCCGTAGATTTGGTCTCCTTCTCAGCTTTCCACAGGGCTAGAATCTCGGTAGGTTCTGCTTTGGGGGTTAAAAATGGTTTTAGCCAAGGAGGGGGATTCTCGATCATGTCCTGCCAGGCCAGGATGGAGGGCACCTGGTCAGAGTGGCCATCCAGTTTGTCCCTGAAGATCACGGCCTTAACCTGAATGATAATAGGTAGGTGGAAAGTTCCTTCTAGGGGGGCCATCCCACGTCAAAGTTTGGCCATTCTGAAATGCAGTAAGTTTGAAATCTCCCTCTCCTTCTGTAAACAGTTATGACAGTTAACAAAGACACAGTATCACAGACAAATGCACAAACAGTTAACAAGGACATAGTAACACAAAAAAAACTTTCCAGTGTGGCCGCAGAGACAAAACAGAAAGTAATCCGAAGGCTTGGCAGCCATCCCTCCTTACAGATGAGGACGTCCATCCTCCTTATAGATGAGGATTCCCGTCCTCCTTACAGATGAGGACTTCCGTCCTCCTTACAGATGAGGACACTGTCCTCCTTGCAGATGAGGACCACTGTCATCCTTACACATGAGGACCCCCTTCTTACAGATGGGGACCTCCGTCCTCCTTACAGTTAAGGACCTCCGTCCTCCTTACAGATGAGAACCCCATCCTCCTTACATGAGGACCCTGTCCTCCTTACAGATGAGGACTATCATCCTCCTTAGAGATGAGGACCCTGTCATCCTTACAGATGGGGACCTCCATCCTCCTTACAGATAAGGACCTCTGTCATGCTTACAGATGGGGACCTCTGTCCTCCTTAAAGATGAGGACCTCCGTCCTCCTTACACGAGGATCCCATCCTCCTTACAGATGAAGAACCTGTCCTCCAGCCAGGGGAAAGGGACATCTGCTCAAGACCCCCGGTCAACAGCCTGCCAGTGCATCTGCCTAAGCTGATGTTGATCCAATACAGATTGGAATTCCTACACGTAAAAGTACAGTTTAGAGCTCTCAGAGAACATTTTCACAAAAGGTGGAAAAAGTTGAGAGCCTTCACCATGCGTGAAACCATCCCAATGGGGTCCTGGAGATTCCTCAGATCCTGGACAAACCCCCAAATGTTGTGCCCAAGATTGCAAATCCGAGAAACCACCATGGAGCCGACACTGTTGCAAGCACCCGAGGGTTTATTAGCAAGCCGGAGCTTGGGTCCAAGTATACCCAAACACAGTTGAGCAGGGACTTGGACCCCAAAGTGGGTTACAGCTGGATTTTATATGGGCTTGTGTTGGGGATTTTCAGAAGGGGTGGGGAATTTCTCAAGTTTTGTTTACATTCTGAGATGTGGCTTTCAGGGGGCATGGAGCTTTCTTCTCATTCTAATATGGGGCTTTCTGTCACTGGCTTAGGCTGTAGTCTTTCTGATATAGGATTCTCTCCCAAGGGCAATTCTGAGCTCTGTTGTCTTTCTGATATGGGATTCCCTGCCAAGGACATTCTGCAGTTTTTTTCTCTAAAGTTCAGTTCTTATTCACAAGGGCCTAAGTGGCTGTACTTGTGCTAATGCCAAACTTCTGGTGGAATGGCCTTAATTTTTCTCTGCCTCCACAATCAATGAGTCGCTCCATCCACCTGCCCACCTCCCTTCCAGAGACCATTACTTTGTTTCCAGAATTAAGTGTCTTTCATGGTTTGTCTTCCTCTCTAATTTTCCCAACACTGTTCCCCTGCTTTCCCTTGTACTCCCTTGCAATATTTCTTATATTCCACGTATGAGTGAGACCATATGTTTGCTTTCTTTCTCTCACTGACTTATTTCACTCAGCATAACGTCCTCCAGTTGCATCCATGACAAAGCAAATAGTGGGTATTGATTCTTTATTTCTTTTTTTTAATTTTTATTTATTTATGATAGTCACAGAGAGAAAGAATTGTATATAACTGATAAAGTATAACGTAAGTATATAACTTATAAAGAATTGAATTGAGGTCTGGAGGTGACTATATTATCAGAGGACATACAAATAGAGACCTCCCCCTAGTGATTAAACCAGCCCAGCCCCTACCCTGCAGCTGGGAGTGGAGCTCCAGAACCAGGATCCCCAGGTGATCCCCTTCAGGGATCAAAACAGAACAGAGACAACTCACCATGGAGTCTGTGCTCAGCTGGGTTTTCCTTGTCGCTATTTTAAAAAGTAATTCGTAGATGGGATCCCTGGTGGCGCAGCGGTTTGGCGCCTGCCTTTGGCCCAGGGCGCGATCCTGGAGACCCGGGATCGAATCCCACATCGGGCTCCCGGTGCATGGAGCCTGCTTCTCCCTCTGCCTGTGTCTCTGCCTCTCTCTCTCTCTGTAACTATCATAAATAAATAAAAATTTAAAAAAAAACTTAAAAAAAAAGTAATTCGTAGAGAAAAAGAGACCTTGAGTCTGTGAGTGGAGGTGAGTGAGAGAAACAGGGGATGTGGGAGTTTATTGACCAGGATGTCTTGTGTCAGCAGGTGTCCAGGGTGAGGAGCAGCTGATGGAGTCTGAGGGAGACCTGGTGAAGCCTGGGGGGTCCCTGAGAATCTCCTGTGCGGCCCCTGGATTCACCTTCAGTAACTATGACATGAGCTGGGTCCATTAGGCTCCAGGAAAGGGCTGCAGTGTGTCGCATATATTAGCTATGATGGAAGTAGCACAGGTTACACAGACGCTGTAAAGGGCCGATTCACCATCTCCAGAGACAATGCCAAGAACACGTTGTATCTTCAGATGAACAGCCTGAGAGCTGAGGACACGGCCATGTATTACTGTGCAGACACAGTGAAGGGACCTCAGTGTGAGCCCAGACACAAACATCCCTGTGGAAGGGGATCAGGACCACCAGGGTGTGCACACTACTCACCACTTCTGTCTTGAAGGCCCAGGAGCAGGTGCAGAGGGAGGTTCTGGGCAGGTCTCCTGTCGGGGTCTGGGCTTCCTCTCCATGGAGTAGTTTCCCCCAGGGAATCTCTCTGAACACTTGATTGTGTGTTTACCTATTCAGCCTCTTTCTTACAGACTTAGAATTCAACTATATTGCTTGCAGTTACTTGTACTTAACATTTCCTGACCAGAAATATTCATCAATTACAAATAACTCCATTCACATCATCTGAACGTTTTCATGAGTCCTGATGACACTCACTGTGGATCTCAGGACCCCAAGCTAACATGCTGTCTTGCACCATCACGACATAGAGAAATCTCCAATCCACACAATAGAAAAGAGAAGTTCTACAAAAATGTTAAAATGTCTGAGGAGTGAGAGAGATTCCCAGCATGACATGGTAGTGATGTGGACCCAGAGGTCACACACACACACACACACACACAATCGTGAGAGTATAAGCTTTTATCACCTTCACTTTCATATCCGTTGGGAGCCAGGCAGGCCTCTAATTACACCATAAATGCCTGGATGGAGCCATGGAAGGACACTGGCTCAGGTTGTGTGTTGTGGGTCAGTGGTGGGCACGGGGTTCTGCTCCACAAGGGACTTGTGTGGAGTCAGTGTCCCAACTGCATCAAAAGAGGGAACTCCTGGGTTATTGTTTCATTTCTTATCCTTTGGGTGGAGGAGACGAACAGGGATGGAATATCAGGGAGGTATCAGGCAATAAAGAATGGACATGGTGTGAGGAATAAGTTCACTAAACAAGCATCAACCTGGGAAGACAAAAGAAAGACATGGTACTTCTAAGTAGCCAAATGCCTGAGTCACAGGAAAACAAGATGGATAATGTATGGAAGCAGCATGAAACCTAAAATGGTAATACAAATAGGCCAAGATCCTACCAGTTCTCAGATGGAAGCTGTCCTCTTCCCACAGTCACCAGGTGCTTCTGAAGGTCATGTGTACTCCGTATGCTCAGAGACCAGAAACTTCTACTGAATCCATGAGGATCCTCAGGTTGAGGAGCTGGATTGGAGGACCTTCAAATTGTAGGGAATAACTCATGGATCCTTCGGGTGCAGACGTCAGCTCATTGTGTGTGACCTCAACCATCCCTGTGTTGGAACATAATACTCATAGGATGCGGGGAGTAGGTGGGGCCTTAGGGGTGCAGTTACGTCTGGAGGTGCAGCCTCATTGTCAGATAAGCCCTTATGCTCTTGAACTGGGAAAGTTCCCTACACTCTGGCCCCATGTAAGGTGATGGAGAAAGGACGGGGTAGGATGTGGGTGCTCTCCAGACACCACAGCTTCCTGCACCTGGATGTCAGACACCCTGACTCCAGATCTGTGAGAATTAGTGTCTGTTGTTTGATCTGCCCAGTCCATCTATGATGTTCCAGCATGGGGCATGGGTGATAGTCATTTTCTCTTTATTTAAATTGAATTTACCAACATTCACTATACCCTCAGTGTTCATCACATCATGTACCCTCCTTAATTCCCATCATCCACTTACCCCTTTCCCCACCTCCTCCCTTCCAGTGACCCTCAGTTGTTTTTTTCCCCAGAGTTAAGTGTGTCTCCTGATTTGTCTTCCTCTCTAGTCTTACCCCACTAAGTTTCACTCCTTCCCTTATAGTCTCTTTCAATATGAATGAGACCATATCATTGCCTTTCTGTGATTGATTTATTTCTCTCAATATAATGCCTCCAGTTCCATCCATACTGAAGGAACATTATTTCATGTTATTCATTATGTGTGACTGCTATCCAATTGTATATATAAAGTACGTCTTTTTTGTATATTTTTTATTGGAGTGGGATTTGCCAACATATATCATAACACCCAGTGTTCATCCCATCAAGTTCCCCATTCAGTTCCCATCACCCAGGCACCCTACCCCCTGCCTACCTCCCCTTCCTCTACTCCTTGTTTGTTTACCAGAGTTAGGAGTCTAATGTTCTGTCTCCCTCTCTGATTTTCCCGCTCATTTTCTTTCCATTCCCCTATAATCCCTTTCACTATTTTTTATTATCCCCAAATGAATGAGGCCATATGTTTGTCCTTCTCTGATTGACTTATTTCACTCAACATAATATGCTCCAGGTCCATCCACGACTAAGCAATTGGTGGGTATTCGTCCTTTCTAATGGGAGAGTAATATTCCATTGTATACATAGACCACAGCTTCGTTATCCATTCATCTGTCAATAGACACTGAGGCTCCTTCCACTGTTTGGCTGTTGTGGACTTTGCTGCTGTGAACATTGAGGTACAAGTGTCCCTTCATTTCATTAAATCATCTGTGTCTTTGTATTTTTGTGAAAGGGAATAGAGGGGAAAAGAGAAAAAAAAGTGGGAAATATCAGAAAGGGAGACAGAAAGACTCCTAACTCTGGGAAAAGAACTAGGGGTGGTGGAAGGGGAGTTGGGTGAGGGTGGAGGTGACTGGGTCACGGGCACAGAAGTGGGCACTTGACAGGATGAGCACTGGGTGTTATTCTATATGTCGGCAAATTGAACACCAATAAAAATAAATTTATATAATAAATAAATAAATAAATAAATAAATAAATAAATAAATCTGTGTTTTTGGTGTAAATTCCCTTAAAGGCAATGGCTGGTTCCTGGAGTGGCTCTATTCTCACTTTTTCAGGACATTCCATTCTGTTTTCTGGTGTGGCTCAAAATGCCTTAATTCCCACCAATACTGGAAGAGGGTTGCACTTTCTCAATATCCTCCCTTATATTTATTGTATCTAGCCTTGTTGCTTTATCCATTCTGAGTTGTATAAGTGGGATTTTAGTGTGGTTTTCATTTTTATTTCCATGATGACAAGTCATGTGGATCATTTTTCTCATCCCATTGTTGGCCATTTGTCGGTCTTCTTCCGAGAATGCCTGTTCATGTATTCTCCCTATTTCATGACTGGATTGATTGTTTTGTTGGGTGCTGCCTTTGTTAAGGAAATATCTTGTCCTATTCTGTAGGTTGCCTTTCATATTGTCACCTTTTGCATTGTTGTACAGATTCTCTCTTGATAAAGTCCTAATAGTTTATTTTTCCCTTTGTTTCCTATGTCTTTTGAGAAGTGCCTTGTTAGCAGTCGCTGCAGGTGAGGAAAAAAGTTTCTACCAGAATTCACCTCTAGGATTTTGATGAATTACTATCTCAGATTTCGGTATTTCATCCATTTTGAGATTATCTGTGTGTTTGGTGTAGCTGAATGGTCCACGTTCATTCTAATGCCAGTGGCTGTCCAATTCTTTTTCAGATCCATTTATTGATGAGAATTTCTTCCTTAGATATTTTTTTCTTTCTTCTTGAGGAGTAGTTGACCAATGAGTTGAGGGTCCATATCTGCTCTCTCTGCTCTGCTCCATTGATCTATGTGTTGTTTTTGCCAATACCATGCAATTTTGATCATAAAGACTTTAAAATAGAGCTTGTCTACAAACATTGTGATGCCCTCCAGCTGTAGTTCTGTTTCCGGTTTTTTTTTTTTTTACCCAAAAGGTTTCTACCTGTTTGATGACTTCGGAAAGAAATTGAAGAAGACACAAAGAGGGAACACCTTCCGTGCCTATGGATTAGAACAATGTATATTGTCAGGACACCTGTGTTGCTCAGAGTTTGAGTGTCTGCAATGGGCTCAGGTTGTGACCCTGGGGTTCTGGGATGGTGTCCTGCATCAGGCTTTTGGAAGGGAACCTGCTTCTCCCTCTGCCTATGTCTCTGCATCTGTCTCTGTGACTCTCCTGAATCAATAAAAAAATCTTTAAAACAAAAACAAAAATAAATACTGTGAAAATCTCTATACTGCTCAGAACCTTCTACATATTCAAAGCAATCCTTGTGAAATCATCCTGGACATTTTTCACAGAGTATGAACATATAATCCTAAGATTTTTATGGCACAGATAGAGATATTAGGGAAACACTGATGCTCTGGCATAGCCCTGCTGTATTTGTTGTGAGAAGTATCAGTTAACTGCCCTCCCACAGTGAAGGGTGCATTTCTCACTTGCAACTAGGACTAACCTGTGCAAACCAGAGGTAGCTGTCAAAAAGTCACAGTGGACAAACAGAAGGAGAACAATGATACAAGAGAGCCAGAGATACTCAGACACTTGGGAACTTCAGTTTAAGGATGTTCTTTTATAACATTTCCAGAAGATAAGGATGAGATGACCCAGTGAGATTGGTATCTCACCATCAGCTTACAAGGTTGTGTTGTGCTGATGGCTGTTAGGTGTGTCCCTTGTCACTGGTTGAACATTTGGTACCCCGTGTTCTCATTTCAAACCCACCTGCATCTGTGACTCTCCGTCTGGACATGAGATCAGTTTCCCTTTAGGATTTCCTCAATGGAACCCCTCAAGGGTCTTACATGACTTATTTACCTCATCGTTTTATTTAAATGCAATCATTTCTGTCATGGAATTTGCAACAACCATGTAACATGACCCGGTCATGTCAATATCTAACAGCTCTACCATTCTATTTCATAGTCAACATGTGAAATTACATGACAGTGAATCTATTTCAAGGACGGTAAGTCCATTAAAAAAAGGAAGGTAAGTCCACTCATGCTCAGCAAGGTAGGGGAGCAGCTCTGAATGTTCAGAAGCAGGGCATTGGTTGGCTTTAAGGATTTCATAAATATTTATACAAATCGCATGTCCCCAGAAATGAACGCTCAGAAAATTGATGTGGGAGGATGGAGCAAGTGATGGAGCACACAGTTCCTCTTGCAGTGTGCAGCCCTGGACCTGAGCTGGACTTACATGGATGTTAAAATGCACAGTACAGTTGGCAATGGATTGTTATCATTAGCTGCTGGTTTTCTTTCCTCTGTAGATCCTAACATCCCACTTTGTTGAGGCCTTTTTTGGGGTTTTGTGACTCTCTTCCTGGCTGTATTGGAGAGCAGTTATGAACATGGTCTCCTACCTCTAGCCTGGGAATGAATGTTTGCACCCCCGAGTCTTCAGGGAGCCCTCAGAGGACAGCCATCAAGCCCTTTCTGTCCTCAGTCTACCTCTGAATTCCAACTTCACCATACCTGTGTCTGAGCTGGTTTATCTCAGGCACATGAAAAGGTCTCTAATCATCAATATGGAAGGCTCAAAAAAAATATGGAAGGCTCCTGTAGTTTAGACCAGGGCTGGTCCTCCGAGGGGTTGTCAAAAGAAAGGGTCTAGTTTCTGCCTGCTGGTTTCAGAATAGAAATCACAGGACCACACAGAGTTCAGTTTATGGAAACACAGCACAACGCCTGCACTCAGACCCAATGTTCACAAGACTTCAGGTTCCAGTCCTTCTTCAACATGCATCACATAGTGCCACTTTTTCTTCTTGACACTCAGGGGGTCCTTAGATCCAGGAAATTACCCCATTTTTCCATTTGAGCACCATCATGCCAGGTACGTACCCCGCAGGTGTAGAATTTTATAAGTTCATACATTCCTCTCTTGTCCTTAAAGTCCTTGACTGTAGCTTCTGCAAGCAACCTCCCTCCTGCTGTCATCCCCATGGTTGTTTCTCCCCAATGTCAACAGCAGACAGCTCCAACACTCCAAAACCTGCTCAGTATTCTTTTAGGAGACTTTCTGTTGTTTTTTCAACTCTAATTGATTTCATGGGTGTTCGAAATGATTCAATAACTATCCAGCTGTTCTAGGGATGTGACAATCCCTGAGTCCCCCTAATCTTCTGACATGTTCATTTCTCTCTCCCATATTATCTTATAATAAAGATGGTGTGGTGAATTCTTTCTGATTTATATGTTGGAGGAGAACCTTGAATCCTGGTGTTTTGTTCCAGAATATCATAAACTTATTTTCACCCCTACTCTGATTCTGGATCCTAATGACTCATTTGTGTTTGTAAAGCGTATTGAGTATTGTACTAATATTATATTAAGTTTCAGGAAGTAATTATAGACATGTGTAGTACATACACATAAGGTCATCCAACGGGTGACAAAAAGGAGCAATGCACCTCCTAGCAGTGAGGTTGGGGCTTCCAGGAAGGCACAGATGCTCCCAAAGGATTAGAGTTACAGATATATTATTAGCATCCATTGGCCATGTCTCTGTAGAGGTGACACAGGTGCCATTTGTGTGGTGGGCTCTGCTTGCAGTCTTCCTGATGCATATGATCTATTCAAAGATGGAAATGGGGGTACCCAGGTGAGTCAGATATTTGGCACCACCCTCAGCCCAGGACCTGATCCTGGAGATCTGGAATAGAGTCCCACAGCAGGTTCCCTGCATGGAGCCTGTTTTCCTACTGCCTGTGTCTCTGCATCTCTCTCTCTCTCTCTCTCTCACTCTCTCTCTCTAAGTCTCTCTTGAATAAATAAATAATATATTAAAAAAACAAACATGGAATGGGCTAAATTTTGAGACATATCAGAAGTCCTGTATGAAACCCACAGGGTCAGGGGGACTGATCTAAGAAAACCAAAATTATGGTTGATCAGAGGCACAAATTGAAATTGAATTCAAACTGAAATTTCCTGCTGCATTTGTTATGAAAAATACCTGATAAATCTGTAGAAGAGGATCATGGTAGACATTTTTCTTCTCCTAGATGGAATATAGTATTTGAATGTAAAAGGAATTCATGAAAAACTTACAGTGTAAATGCAGCACTACACTCTTAGTTTAGGAAGTATAAGAAAAATAGAAATATAGGCTATACAATGTAAAATGTTCATTCTGATACCAGGTTATTATATCCAAAACCCTGTCTGAATGAGCTCATTCTGTGTCAGGTAAGCTCATCAAAGCGATTACAGAAGATCAGAGTTAACTGCAGCGGAACACGTTGACTGAGTTGTTAGAGACTTAGAAATAGAACTGCATTACAGGAAACCCACTGAAATTCAGCTAAATTCTAAATTTAGCAAAATCATGTGATCCCTAATACAGTAGCTTCAGAAAAATAATCCCAAGCTGACTATATACTGAGAGGACATGTATCTAGAGGACAACTTTTATTGAATAAAACAGCCCAGACATGGCCCTGCATCTGGGAGAGGAACCTCAGCCCCAGGAACAATGTCAGTTATCACGACAAAACACAACTCACCATGGAGTCTGTGCTCAGCTGGGTTTTCCTTAACATTATTTTTAAAATATATTTTTATATCTTTTCTATTTGAGTCAATTTGCCAACATAAAGCATACCCCCAGTGCTCATGACATCAACAGAAGGATGGGCATTTTTAAGAACTAACAAAAATCCTCCATAATATATATTTTTTAAATCTTTTTTAACATGTTTATGACTTTGATATTTTCATCTAATGTTGTTAGAAAGAGACAAATTATACCTCAAAAGCTTATAAACATTGGGATATGGGTTAATGAGATTGAATATGTCTGATTTATACATTTTATCCCCAACTGGAGGCAGATATTAATTAACCAAAACCGTCATGACTCCATTGTGGTAATATGGGGGTTGAAATTGAAACTACAGCTGCCGTTCCTAATTCAATCATGAATGCACCTCACTTTCAGCCTCTGCAGACACCATCATCCCATGACATCCCTGTTTGTGGACTTTCTGCACTAATGGGAAAGGCCTGTTAGTACGGGGTGCTGCTGGATACTCAGAGAGCATGAACAAGTGTCTACTGGCATTCATCTGAAGCTACTGTTCCTTGACAGGGAATAGGTCAGAGCTCGACGATTCATGTTTACCCTGTGCTGTTCCCCTGACTTTCACCACCTGACACAAAAAATGGATTCCTTCTTCTAATTTAATATTTTTATTTTTATTTTTTTTATTGGTGTTCAATTTACTAACATACAGAATAACACCCAGTGCCCGTCACCCATTCACTCCCACCCCCCGCCCTCCTCTCCTTCTACCACCCCTAGTTCGTTTCCCAGAGTTAGCAGTCTTTACGTTCTGTCTCCCTTTCTGATATTTCCCACCCATTTCTTCTCCCTTCCCTTATTTTCCCTTTCACTATTATTTATATTCCCCAAATGAATGAGAACATATAATGTTTGTCCTTCTCCGACTGACTTACTTCACTCAGCATAATACCCTCCAGTTCCATCCACGTTGAAGCAAATGGTGGGTATTTGTCATTTCTAATAGCTGAGTAATATTCCATTGTATACATAAACCACATCTTCTTTATCCATTCATCTTTCGTTGGACACCGAGGCTCTTTCCACAGTTTGGCTATAGTGGCCATTGCTGCTAGAAACATCGGGGTGCAGGTGTCCCGGCGTTTCATTGCATTTGTATCTTTGGGGTAAATCCCCAACAGTGCAATTGCTGGGTCGTAGGGCAGGTATATTTTTAACTCTTTGAGGAACCTCCACACAGTTTTCCAGAGTGGCTGCACCAGTTCACATTCCCACCAACAGTGTAAGAGGGTTCCCTTTTCTCCGCATCCTCTCCAACATTTGTTGCTTCCTGCCTTGTTAATTTTCCCCATTCTCACTGGTGTGAGGTGGTATCTCATTGTAGTTTTGATTTGTATTTCCCTGATGGCAAGTGATGCAGAGCATTTTCTCATATGCATGTTGGCCATGTCTATGTCTTCCTCTGTGAGATTTCTGTTCATGTCTTTTGCCCATTTCATGATTGGATTGTTTGTTTCTTTGGTGTTGAGTTTAATAAGTTCTTTATAGATGTTGGAAACTAGCCCTTTATCTGATATGTCATTTGCAAATATCTTCTCCCATTCTGTAGGTTGTCTTTGAGTTTTGTTGACTGTATCCTTTGCTGTGCAAAAGCTTCTTATCTTGATGAAGTCCCAATAGTTCATTTTTGCTTTTCTTTCTTTTGCCTTCGTGGATGTATCTTGCAAGAAGTTACTATGGCCGAGTTCAAAAAGGGTGTTGCCTATGTTCTTCTCTAGGATTTTGATGGAATCTTGTCTCACATTTAGATCTTTCATCCATTTTGAGTTTATCTTTGTGTATGGTGCAAGAGAGTGGTCTAGTTTCATTCTTCTGCATGTGGATGTCCAATTTTCCCAGCACCATTTATTGAAGAGACTGTCTTTCTTCCAATGGATAGTCTTTCCTCCTTTATCGAATATTAGTTGCCCATAAAGTTCAGGGTCCACTTCTGGATTCTCTATTCTGTTCCACTGATCTATGTGTCTGTTTTTGTGCCAGTACCACACTGTCTTGATGACCACAGCTTTGTAGTACAACCTGAAATCTGGCATTGTGATGCCCCCAGATATGGTTTTCTTTTTTAAAATTCCCCTGGCTATTCGGGGTCTTTTCTGATTCCACACAAATCTTAAAATAATTTGTTCTAACTCTCTGAAGAAAGTCCATGGTATTTTGATAGGGATTGCATTAAACGTGTATATTGCCCTGAGTAACATTGACATTTTCACAATATTAATTCTGCCAATCCATGAGCATGGAATATTTTTCCATCTCTTTGGGTCTTCCTCAATTTCTTTCAGAAGTGTTCTATAGTTTTGAGGGTATAGATCCTTTACTTCTTTGGTGAGGTTTATTCCTAGGTATCTTATGCTTTTGGGTGCAATTGTAAATGGGATTGACTCCTTAATTTCTCTTTCTTCAGTCTCATTGTTTGTGTATAGAAATGCCACTGACTTCTGGGCATTGATTTTGTATCCTGCCACGCTACCGAATTGCTGTATGAGTTCTAGCAATCTTGGGGTGGAGACTTTTGGGTTTTCTATGTAGAGTATCATGTCATCGGCGAAGAGGGAGAGTTTGACTTCTTCTTTGCCAATTTGAATGCCTTTAATGTCTTTTTGTTGTCTGATTGCTGAGGCTAGGACTTCCAGTACTATGTTGAATAGCAGTGGTTAATTTAATATTTTTAATTTAATGTCTAGTTCTATATACTATGAATCTCTCAACTTCCCCTGGAGCTTTCCTATGACCCAGCAATTGCACTACTGGGATTTACTACAAAGATACAGATGCAGTGAAAGACCATGACACCTACACCTCAATGTTTATAGCGCAATGTCCAGAGTAGCGAAACTGTGGAAGAAGCCTCAGTGTCCATCGAAAGAATAATGGATAAAGAAGATGTGGTCTACATATACAATGGAATATTACTCAGCTATTAGAAATGAAGAACACCCACCATTTGCTTCGACGTGATTGGAACTGGAGGGTATTATGCTGAGTGAAGTAAGTCAGTCACAGAAGAACAAACATATGGTCTCATTCACTCAGGAAATATAAAAGGTAGTGAAAGGGAGTAAAGGGGAAAGGAGATAAAATGAGTGGGAAATACCAGAGAGGTCGACAGAACATGAGAGACTCCTAACTCTGGGAAAGGAACTCTGGGAAGGAACTCTGGGAAGGGGTAGTGGTAAGGGAGCTCAGTGGGTTTAGGGATGACTGGGTGACGGGCAATCAGGTGTCACTTGACGGGAGGAGCTTTGGGTGTTATACTATATGTTGGCAAAGCACACTCCAATGAAAAATAATTAATAAATAAAATTTGAAAAACAAAAGAAACTTCAGATAATGAGGAGTAGTCCTAACCAAAGAGGAAAGGACCTAGTCTAAAAATTCTAAAATACGTATGAAAGACATTAAAAAAGACAAAAATATATGGAAAACAGTTTATTCTTATGGATAGGAAAATTAAATATTCATAAAATGTCTATGCAACCAACAGCAATCTATGCATCCAGTATGAACCCTATCAAACACCACCAACATTTTTCTAGGGAATGGAACAAGCCTAAAATTTGTAAATAAACAGAAAAGATTCTGAGTGAGCAAAAGAATGTTGAAACAAAAAACAAATCAAGGCAGCCCGGGTGGCTCAGCGTTTTAGCACTGCCTTTTTGTCCAGGGCATGATCCTGCAGACCTGGGAACAAGTCTGATATCAGGCTTCCTACATGGTGCCTGCTGCTCCCTCTGCCTTTGTCTCTGCCATTCTCTCTGTATCTCTGCATCTCTCAAGATTAAATAAATAAAAACTTTAAAAAAACAATGCAAAAGCCATCAGAATTCCAGATTTCAAAGTTGTGATCATCAAAACAGTATAATAGTGGCAGTAAAACATGCACATGGTGAATGGAATAGAATAAAGAACCCATAAATGGACACACAGCTCTATGGCCAACTTATCCTCGACTAAGTACAAAAGACTATCAACTGGAAAAAGAGCACTCTCTTGAACAAGTGGTGTTGGGAACATTGGACAGATGCAAATACAATGAACCTGGGCCACATTCTTACACTCCACACAAAGATAAACTCAGAGTAGATGAAAAACCTAAATGTGAGCAAGAAACCATCAAAATCAAGGAGATTTTGTGACCTCAGCCACAACAGGTTCTTGGAACTCGAATCTCCAAATGGAGGGGAAACAAAAGTAAGAGTGAACTCTATGGAACTACATCAAGGAAGGAGCTGTCATACAGCTTTGGAGACACTCAACATAATTAAAAGGCAACCTAACAAATTGAAAAATATAGGGATGCCTGTGTAGCATGAGCATCTATCTTTGGCTCAGGAAGTCCTAGAACTCTAGGATTGAGACCAGCATTAGGCTCCATGTGGGGAGCCCACTTCTCCCTCTGCCCATCTCTGAATCTCTCTCTCCATCTCTGAATAATAAACGAATAACATCTTCCAAAAGAATAAAAACAATGGGAGAAGAGATTTGCAAATCTATCTCCAGATTACGGCAGGTTTCCAAAATCGAAAAATAAATTACCAAACTAAACCACAAAGTGAAAACTACAATCAGAAATGAGCAGAGGACATGATGATTCACCTTGTCCTGATTTGAGTTGTAGACTCACTTTATATTAGGTAGGTCATCCACATACAAAATGAAATTTATTATCTCTTCTAGGTCTACCTTATATCAAATGCGTACCCAAAAGATACACATGCAATGAAACGCTGGGACACCTGCACCCCGATATTTATAGTAGCAATGTCCACATTAGCCAAACTGTGGAAGGAGCCTCAGTGACCATCAAAGGATGAATGGATAAAGAAGATGTGGTTTATGTATACAATGAAATAATAGCCATTAGAAATGACAAATAACCACCATTTGCTTCAACATGGATGGATCTGGAGCATATTATGGCTGAGTGAAATAAGTCAATCGGAGAAGGACAAACATTATGTGGTATCATTCAGTTGGGGAATATAAATAATAATGAAAGGGAATAGAAGGGAAGGGAGAAAAAATGGGTAGAAAATATCAGGAAGGTAGAAAGGACATGGAAGACTCCTAACTCTGGGAAACGAACTAGGGGTTGTGGAAGGGGACGAGGGCGTGGGGTGGGGGTGAATGGGTGACGGGCACTGAGGGGAGCACTTGACGGGATGAGCACTGGGTGTTATTCTGTATGTTGGCAAATTGAACACCAATAAAAATAAATTTTTATTGAAAAAAAATGCTGCAATAAACATAGGATGCACGTAAAATAAATAGAACAGACAATGCATCCTGAAGACAAGAGGAAAATGCTTTCTGCCCCAGACTGGAGAACCTACCAGTAAACGTACCAAGAAAACTACATTTAAAAAAAAGAAAACGTGGTAACCTGGAAAGAAAATAATTAGATTTCTTATGACAATGTCAATAGAGTCAATGAAAAAACGTCACATAAAAACTGGAAGAAATAACTCATGATCTCAGTAAAAAAATCAGTATATAAAATCAGCAAATAAAATAATGATATATTCCTACAAAATAACAACAAATTACATATATAAGATTAACAAAATAATCCAATTTACACTAGCACCTAAAATAAATATTTAGGATTAAAATTTACTAACAAGATGAAATATCTCAAGAAAATGACCTATACTGATGTGTTTTTTGAAATGCACCCAGAAATTCGAAAATAACTGTGCTTAGAACTTCATGTAGTCAGAGGGCCATCTACACAAATTGCTAAAGAATTGTGGCGCAACACTTGTGCTGGCTTTTAAATACACGAATGTAAGTCTGCAGCTGGTTATATAGTCAGAGGACATGCAAATAGGGCCCTCACTCCACTGATTAAACTAGCCAAGTCCCGACCCTGCAGCTGGGAGAGGAGCCCCAGCCCCAGGATCCCAAGGTGACCCGATTCAGGAATCAGGACACAGCACAGTCAAACCATCATGGAGTCTGTGCTATGCTGGGTTTTCCTTTTCGCTATTTTAAAAGGTAATTCAAAGAAAACCAGAGACCTTGAGTCTGTGAGTGGAAGTGAGTGAGAGAAACAGGGGAAGTGGGACAGTTGTTTGACCAGGATGTTTTGTGTCTGCAGGTGTCCAGGGTGAGGAGCAGCTGGTGGAGTCTGGGGAAGACCCGGTGAAGCCTGGGGGGTCCCTGAGACTCTCCTGTGTGGCCTCTGGATTCGCCTTCAGTAGCTATGCCATGAGCTGGGTCCGCCAGGCTCCAGGGAAGGGACTACAGTGGATTGCAGAAATTAGCGGTAGTGGAAGTAGCACATACTACGCAGATGCTGTGAAGGGCCAATTCACCATTTCCAGAGACAATGCCAAGAACACGCTGTATCTGCAGATGAACAGCCTGAGAGCCGAGGACACGGCCGTGTATTAATGTGCAAGGGACTGAGTGAGGGGACCTAAGTGTGAGCCCAGACACAAACCTCCCTGTAGAAGGGGATCAGGACCACCAGGTGGTGCACACTCCTCACCACTTCTGTCTTGAAGGCCCAGGAGCAGGTGTAGAGGGAGGTTCTGGGTAGGTTTCCTGTCGGGGTCTGGGCTTCCTCTCCATGGAGTAGTTTCCCCCAGGGAGCTTCTCTGGACCAGGAATTTGTTCTTCACTATTTGGCTTCTGATTTGAAAACTTTAGGAAAGCAGCTACTTCATATGCACAGAAGACAGATTTGTTTACACTTATTTACTATTTCCCCAAATATGAGAAATATACAAATACCTCCATGTATGTCAAGGACTAGAGGGATCCGGGGATCCCTGGGTGGCTCAGTGGTTTAGCGTTTGCCTCCAGCCTAGGCCATGATCCTGGAGTCCCAATTTCGAGTACCACATCAAGCTCCCTAAATGGTGCCTGCTCTTCCCTCTGCCTGTGTCTCTACATCTTCACTCTCTGTGTGTCTCATGAATAAATGAATATTTTTTTTAAAAAGTGGGACCGACAACCCATGCCCGAAAAGTAATACCTGATGTAGTGATAAATGAAAAGTATGATCAGGGGGGATCCCTGGGTGGCGCAGCGGTTTGGCGCCTGCCTTTGGCCTAGGGTGCGATCCTGGAGACCCGGGATCGAATCCCACATCGGGCTCCCGGTGTATGGAGCCTGCTTCTCCCTCTGCCTATGTCTCTGCCTCTCTCTCTCTGTGACTATCATAAATAAATAAAAAATTTAAAAAAAAAAGTATGATCAGGGAGAAGAGGCAAAAATTATGACGTGATTATAAAGTGGACCGACGACTCACCCAGAAGATAAAGTGGTATCTAACCCCCTCCAAGTTATCAGCTGATTCTGAAGGTCATGTGTGTCCTTGTGCATGGACCAGAAGCTTCCACCGGATCTATGAGGATCCTCTGGGTGAGGAGCTGGATTGGAGGAGCCTTCCACTTCCAGGATATAAATCATTGATCCTTCAGGTGCTGATATCAGCCCACTGTGTGTGACCTCTACCTTCCCCATGTTGAAACCTAACGCCCTTGTGATGGGAGAAGGTGGTGTGGCCTTAGGGGAGCACTTAGGTCAGGAGGGTGCAGCCTCAGGATAGGACCAGGGTCCTTATACATCAGGACTGGGAAAGCTCACTGCCCCATGGCCCAATGTGAGTTTTTGAGGAAAGGATGCGGTAGGACGTGGACACTCTCTAGACACCACATCTACCTGCACCTGGACCTCAGGCTTCCCAGACTCCAGAACTGTGGGAATGAGTGTCTGTTGTTTAATCCACACAGACCAAGTACGATGTCCTAGCAGGGGGCACAGGGTAAGATATTGGTGACACAAGAATTCAAGCCCTGAAGATCTGGCCTTTTCTGCTGCATTTGTTGTGGTAAGTCCCTGAGAGGTTCCATCCATGGGGTCAATGGTGGATTTCTCACATGTTCCCTCCTGCAGGGAGGATGAACCTGTGGACACTCCTAGGACTCTGTGATCAAGTCCCAGTGGACACGGAAGGAGAAACTTTACACAGGGAGCAGGGGCCTGGGAGATTGTGGAACTTAGTGTAAGGATGATGATTTATCAACGTTTCCAGAAGATGGGGATGTGCTGACCCTGTGGGACCTGAGTCTGAGCATCACTGTGCTCAGACTTGATGTTTGATGTCTGTGAGGTCAGGACAGCAGTTCCCTTCCTGCTTTCATAATTCCTTCTTTGCCTGCATATTTTGTGAGTTTGAAAATGAAATGCTTTGGAGAATGTCGAATTTGTTGAATTTCATGAGAGTATCTGTGCTTCCTGGATGTTGAAGTCTCTGTCCTTCCAATTAGGGGGCTTGTCAGGAATTCTTTCATTGAATAAACCTGCCACCATTTCTCTGTCTTCATTTTATGGACCTCTTATCAAAGGAATGTTATTGTTTCCTAAGCCAATGAGTTCCCTGTCTACGTTTGGGAACAATTACTTTGTTTCCTTATAGTGTTCTTTCATGATTTTCTACAATATTATCTTCTATTTCTCCAATATGCTGTTGTTTCATCCGTCCTCTTTTTTCATGCATTTGGGACAGCATTTCTGTAACATCAGTTTTAATTTTGGGCTGACAATGGCTTTTTTCTTTTATATCTAAAATAAGTGATTCTTGAGTGTCTTCAATGTTTGCACAAACCCAGTTGTATCTTTTAAAACATTGTTTTAGATTCCAGCCTGCTATGTAATCTAATCACCTTTAACCAGCCATATCCTCAAGTGGGTGGATTTCTGTGATGAACTCATATAACGAAATGAAGTCTAAACAATTTTCCTCTTTTCTGCTTATCCTAATTGTAGTAGCTTCAGGAAGTAGTTTCCTTCCCTGTCCCAGCCCCACAGCTAAATCTCCCCAACACAACACTCCACACCGCCTACATTCCAAAACATGCTGATTTTCTACTTGCAGACTAGCATTTTTTAAAGACTAGCATTTTTGATTCTCTCATCCTCCAAATGATTTCTTGTTAGCTCAGAATTATTTGATAAATATCCAGCTGTGTTCAGGGATGACACAAGCCCAGGATACCCTGCAGGTCTGACATCGTAACTCCTCTCCCCTTGTGTTTGTTAGCAAAGAAGATCTGAAATAATACAAGGAGGCAATATGCTTGATACCTACAATCCTCATCTTAGTAACCAAGTGAGAATACAAATTGTTAATTGACCTTCCTTCTTCATATACCAACTACATACACTCTTTGATTTCAGCAACTCTTCAGCTTGTCACAGCCCATTACTTGAAAGGGAGACCAACACCTTCATCCTGAAGGGTCTCTGCTTGGTCTCCTCCTTACAAGCTATTGGTACCTACTTAGCGCTCTAATCCCATCTTGGAAGAAAAATCCACTCCTCTCCAAAGCCAGCTGCATCAGGGATGTGAAGACAATTTTAGTCTACTGAGTTCCACTCTTAAGTGGTGCCTGAATATCTGCAGAACCATCTGTGGAGGAGGCTCCACTTTTCTTTCCCTTTCAAATAATTTCTTACTCTTTCCATGAGTTCATATGTGCAGGATGTGAGACTGAATGCAGTGGAGCAGGACTGGGTTCCATGAGGATTTGGAAGCTCCTTAATGGGACATGCTGTGTCCTCAGGATTGCTCCAGAACCCAACACTTCTTCCATTTGGTTATGGAGAGGCACTGTGTGTACCCCAATCTTGGGCTTAGGTGCTCTAATACAACTCACTTCAAGATGGAAAGCTCAGTTTCCATCCTAACCTAGGGACACAGGCTTCCTGATGTAGATTCTAAGATCCAGAAACAGCCTGACAGCTTTCTCTATAGACGAACCATGATCAGCAGAGTTTGGCAGGGGTTTTCCCGCAAAATTTGAAGACCATCAATCTGAAATTCCCATAGGGGACTTCTAGAGCACTTCAGATTTTATGCAGCCCAAATAGGAATGGTGAATAGTCATGTGGGGAGCATCCACAACCCTACATCCTCCACATCCTTGATGGTGGCACCATTCTCAGGAGTTCTTTAAGAAACATGTAACAGATTAATGTTCTATTCCCTGGAAAGAGGTAAATGATAAATGTAAATATAATGATCCTCACAATACAACACATCTCCACCTATTGACTAAATTACTGAATTGAATAAATTAAACTATGACAATACTAAATGTCAGCAAGGTTGTACAGAAAGTAGAACTCTTTTTAATTATGATCTCTGATCTCATCTGGATAAAATATATGTAATTAGATCCTAGGAAAATAGAGCTTGACAAGAACCATGATCTGTCTGCTGCATCCCGGAGCCACAGAGTCGATGTTGGTGTAAATCATTCCGATCTGTTGTAATGAGAACCAGAGAAGGTCATTTGTGTTGCTCAGTCTAACAGTAGAGATGATAACATGAGATGAACAGCACAGACATTGAGACAAATAAATTAGATGACTTCTGCCTTCCATGGATATTCTTGTATTCATGGATTCAATGAGTTGGTAGATGCTCCTTATGATTTCGGATGGAAATATACTTTATAAGTCCAGGGATCCAATGGTCATCTCACCTGGAAACCCTCTCCCTTCTAGGGAAATTCAAGACTTCTCCACAAATCATGTAGAGCACAGTTATGTCAGTGGATACACATGCCTCTTTGTAGTTTAGGGGATATATTATTCCCTGAACTCTGCTTTATCTCTTTTAAATATTTTATTTATTTATTCATGCACGACCTGGAGAGAGGCTGAGACACAGGCTGAGGGAGAAGCAGGCTTTCTCTGGGGAGCCTGAGGTAGGACTCACCTCCAGGACTCCATAATCCTGACCTGGGCTGAAGGCTGAAGCTCAAACATGGAGCCACTCAGGTGCCCCAGAACTCAGTTTTCTTAGCGACCTCCAAAATGGGTGTTTTTCAAAATCCTCAGTAATTTCTTGTTTGAAAGATGATGTGATATGTAAATTCATTTAGCCAACATACAGCATAACACTAATCTCTCACCACATCAGATGTCCTCCTCCACACCCATCACTCAGTTACCACATTTGTGACAAATACAGGGTGGTATACTATGGTATACTGTATGCTGGCAAGTTGAATTTAAATAAATAAAAAATGGTAAAATACTCCTTCATCCTTGCACATATCATGCAGACAACAGATTATTTCTCCTTGTTTTACACTGCATTTAACAAAAATCTTGGCCATTTATGCCAGTCATCTTTAAAGATTTTCATATCTTTAGACACTTTTCATTTAAAAATGAAAAAAGAAAAATACTTTAACTTCTCTAAGATGGTGTTATTTTTATTTAGCCTTTTGTGGTGATAATGTTTCTTTTACTGGACATGAATTAAATCATTTTAGGGTCAATCATTTTAGCCTTAGACTGTAGGCCGACCCACCTTATTCCATCCTTTGGATATTTGGAACACCTGTATTTGATGCAAAAAATAAATGCCTGTTTTTAAAGTTAAAAAAAAAACAAAGATTTTGGGATAACTACCTTATGTGTTACCTGGAAACTCGAAATCTCACTCTGCCACTTATCACACAATATCATAATCTTATATCGCTCTTTCCTCTGATCCAGCACTTCTATGCACTCAAGAGCTTTTTTAATGTAGAAAGTCCATTGAGTGTGATACAATCATTATATGTTTTGCAGGAAGTGACAGTTGCCACCTGAGGACCATGCACACGATCTCATTCTTGTCTCCAATGACACAGGAGCTTCATGGGGGACAACAGATGAGCTCCAATAGAACTGAATAGCAGGACTATTATTAGCACCACCCTCTATCACTGTTCAGTGGATGTTTTGTCCAGTTTGAGGGTGTGGACTGCTTGCAGTCTTCCTGATGCACACGATCCATTCAGTGATGGAATGTCCTGCAAATGGACATGTAAAAGGAGCCCTCTGCTCAAACTGCAGGGTTATGGGGATCAGTCTGAGGAAACCAAATACTGATGGCAATCAGAAGCACTCCACCGTGGCAGTTTCTCTAACCATCTACCTTCTTCTCTGTGT
This sequence comes from Canis lupus baileyi, assembly GCF_048164855.1. Taxonomy (NCBI): domain Eukaryota; kingdom Metazoa; phylum Chordata; class Mammalia; order Carnivora; family Canidae; genus Canis; species Canis lupus. The sequence continues at coordinate 76,557,375 of NC_132846.1, forward strand.
TAGAAAAGCCAGTTATGATTCCTCCTCCAAAAGGAACAGTTTTTTGAGGAAGAGGTTATATAGTGTGGATAGTCTGGTACCTCAGAGAGTGTCTCTAGTGTGTGCTGCATGCACTGGGTTCTTCTGTTTTGGCATCTTTTTCCATCAGGTCATACCTACAGAGACTCTCCCTCTCTGCAGTGGGCAGTGTGTGATCCTTGGCCAGGATGTGATGAGTTTTAACTGGGTGTGGTCTGCTCTGCTTGATAAATGACACCTGGTACCACCTCCACTAGAACGGAGGCCTTGCAGAATTCTCTAGTCACGATATGTGGGTGGACAGGGGTGCAGCCACTCCAGAAAATACAAAAAATACAGAAAATCTGGCTTACAGGGAACCTCAAACACCTATGTTTATAGATTCATTATTTTCAAGACAAAATATGAAAACAGGACAGGTGTACATTTTCCGATGAATAAATAAGATAATAAAGTGTGTTTCTCTTCGAACATCATGATGCAGGGACATGGTAAACAGTTTGTTAAGTTTGGGGAAACACGGAAGAGTTCTCAATTTCTGAATACACAATCATAGTGCCTGTAACCAAGTTGCCAAGGGCAAACTCCAGGATCAATATAACTGATATTTTCATGGCAATCTATGTGAGTGTACAAGTACAATGATCTCCATGCCATAGATGAGGACACGGCTGTACAACACATCCATTTTGGTCACATTTTATAGAATTAATTATTTTAATAATCATTCCACTCTTGTATCTTTATTTAGAATTCCCATTCATATGTACAGAGAGAGGAGGTGTAAATGCCCCTGTGGTGGTTGAATACACATCTCCATCAGCTCTGTGAGTCTCTGTCAAGGTTTCTACTTGTCTCCATTTTTGCGTGACCAAGAGACCTGGTAACCACACATCACTCAATTGGCACTTCTGGAAATTCCAGAAACCTACAAATCACATGTCCAGTTCCTTCCTGGAAGTGGCTCGGGGAGGATACAGGTCCCATGGTGGGGAGCACAGCCAAGACACTGGGACTCACTTAAAACTGCTGTGTGGTCTCAGACACTCACACAAGCTCTCTTCTGCAGTGAATACTTATATACCTGTAAATGGTGGTAAATTGTTATGTTCATAACCTATCTTGAGTGTATATGTGGAAAAATGGAAGATAATTGATGGTAAGTAATCAGGCAGCAAATGAGGTTGGAGAAAGCATAATTTACTGACACATATCCTGTCTGCAAAACTCTGCCATGTTCCACACGTGTGTTCTGAGCAACTAGCATCATAAGGATGCTAACTGCTAAATTTGATATGTACTCAGAGGACAGGCAAATAGCGCCCTACCTCTACTAGTAAACCAGCCCAGTCTGAACCCTTAGCTGGGAGAGAAGGCCCAGCCCCAGGAACCTTAGGTGACCCCTTTCAGGGATCGGGACAGAACACAGAAAACTCACCATGCAGTTTGTGCTCAGGTGGGTTTTCCGTGTTGCTATTTTAGAAGATAATTCCTGGACAACGGATACCTTGACTATGTGAGTAGAGGTGAGTGAGAGGAACATGATGTGGGACAGTTTCCTGACCAGGATATCTTGTGTCTGCAGGTGCCCAAGGTGAGGTGAAGCTTGTGGAGTCTGGGGGAGACCTGGTGAAGCCTGGGGGATCAATTAGACTCTCCTACATGACCTCTGGATTCACATTCAGGAGCTACTGGGTGAGCTGGGTCAGCCAGGCTCCATGGAAGGGACTGCAGTGGGTCACATGGGTTAATACTGGTGGTAGCAGTAAAAGCTATGCAGATGCTGTGAAGGGGCGATTCACCATCTCCAGAAACAATGCCAAGAACACACTGTGTCTGCATATGAACAGCCTGAGAGCCCTGTATTATTATGTGAGTGACACATTGCAGGGACTTTAGTGTGAGTCCAGACAGAAGTCTTCCTGGTGAAGGGAATCAGGACCTGTTGTGATGGTCATCAGACATTTGATGGAAGAGTTGACTCATTCCATTGTACACCATACCCTGATCTTACACTACATGTTAAAAACAGTAATTTAAATAAAATATGTAAAATTAATTACAACTTAAACAGTTTTAAGTCCCTTAAATTCATAGTGTAACTCAAGAAGATGCTTATAATAACCAAATATTATATTATTCAGGGATTTATTAATTACTAGGTCTATGAAACTGAAGAGTCAATACACTATCAAGGGGAAATTTCTTTTTTTTTTTTAAAGATTTTATTTATTTATTCATGATAGTCACACACAGAGAGAGAGAGAGAGGCAGAGACATAGGCAGAGGGAGAAGCAGGCTCAATGCAGGGAGCCCGATGTGGGATTCGATCCCGGGTCTCCAGGATCGTGCCCCGGGCCAAAGGCAGGCGCCAAACCGCTGCGCCACCCAGGGATCCCTCAAGGGGAAATTTCTTGATCTGAATAGTATATAATGAGTTATACTATGAAAGATAATTAATCTTTCTATTTTAAGGTTTTATACAGTATTTTCTTTGATTTGAGATTAGAGTGTCTACTTTCATATATTGATTTTGACTGCTCATTTTGTTTATTTTAAAATTAAATTATTGGTCTTCTGTTTAATTGCTTTCTATATTAGGGAAGGAAAAACATAAGAACTGATAATCATTAACATATTATCCATAACTCAAGTCTATTCAATTAAATCAGTGAAACCAGGAAGCTCCTGGAAAGGTGCAGATGATGCCTGTGAGGAGCAGGACTAATGTCCATTCCTGAGACTCTGAGCATGGAAGGGCTGATCCCCATGTCAGGTGTCGTGGAAGAAATGAGGATCTGTTGGAGGTGGTTTAGGGTGATGCCGTGTGCTGCATATGCCTAACTCAATTGACCTTTACACTTCAAAAAACTTAAGACCTGAAAAGTGACATGGTGTTTTTGTCCCCTGAAATACAGCAATGAAAATGGGAATGTTTAAGAACTGACAGAAAATCGGGATCCCTGGGTGGCGCAGCGGTTTAGCGCCTGCCTTTGGCCCAGGGCGCGATCCTGGATACCCGGGATCGAATCCCACGTCGGGCTCCCGGTGCATGGAGCCTGCTTCTCCCTCTGCCTATGTCTCTGCCTCTCTCTCTCTCTCTGTATGACTATCATAAATAAATAAAAATTATAAAAAAAAAAGAACTGACAGAAAATCTATCATAATATATATATTAAATCTTTCTAAAATGTCCCTATGCTTTTAATATTTTCATCTAATTTTGCTAGAAAGAGAGAAATTACACCTCAAATTTCATAACCATTGGGATATGGGGTAATGAGATTATATATGTTTGATTGATCCATTTTATCCCTAATTGGGATCAGATATTAATTAACCAAAACTATCATGACTCCACTGCAGTAACATGTGGGTTGCAATTCAAACCAAAGCTGCTTTTCCTAACTCACCCAAGCCTGCACCTCACTTGCAGCCTGTCCAGACACCCATAATCCCATGATTGTTTGGTGATTTCCTGCACTTTGGAAAAGGCCTGTCAATATGGGGTGCTGCTGGATACTCACGAAGCATGGACTAGTGTCCACTGGCATTCATCTGAGTCTCCTATTCCTCTATTGGGAATAGGTTGGAGGTCAATGATTTTACCAAGTGTGATTCCTGTGAACTACACCACCTGACAGCAAACATGGATTCCTGTTTCTAAATCAATTTTTTATAATGTAATGTCTAGTTCTATATAATAAAAAACCATCATCTTCCCCTGGAGCTTCACGACAACCCAGCAATTGCACTGCTGGGGATTTACTACAAAAAAACAGATGCAGTTAAATGTGGGGACACTAGCATCCGAATGTTTCTAACAGCAATGACCACCAAAGCTGAACTGTAGAAGGAGCCACGGTGTCCATCGACAGATGATGAATAAAGAAAAGGTGGTCTAAGTATACAATGGACTACTACTCAGCCATTAGAAACAACAAAAATTTTTTATTTTTATTTCTTTTAATAATAAATTTATTTTGTATTGGTGTACAATTTGCCAACATACAGAATAACACCCAGTGCTCATCCCACCAAGTGCCCCCCTCAGTGCCCATCACCCATTCACCCCCACCCCCCGCACTCCTCCCCCTCCACCATCCCTAGTTCGTTTCACAGAGTTAGGGATCTTTATGATATTTCACAGAGTTGGGGTCTTTATGATATTTCCCACCCTTTCTTCTCCCTTCCCTTCTATTCCCTTTCACTGTTATTTATAATCCCCAAATGAATGAGAACATATAATGTTTTTCCTTCTCCGATTGACTTACTTCACTCAGCATAATACCCTCCAGTTCCATCCACATTGAAGCAAATTGTGTGTATTTGTCATTTCTAATGGCTGAGTAATATTCCATTGTATACATAAACCATATCTTCTTTATCCATTCATCTTTCGATGGACACCGAGGCTCCTTCCACAGTTTGGCTATTGTGGACATTACTGCTAGAAACATCGGGGTGCAGTTGTCCGGGCATTTCATTGCATCTGCATCTTAAGTGTAAACCCCAGCAGTGCAATTCCTGAGTTGTAAGGCAGGTCTATTTTTAACTCTTTGAAGAACCTCCACACAGTTTTTCAGAGTGGCAGCACCATTTCACATTGCCACCAACATTTTAAGAGGGTTCCCTTTTCTCCTCATCTTCTCCAACATTTATGGTTTCCTGCCTTGTTAATTTTCCCCATTGTCACTGGTGTGAGGTGGTATCTCATTGTGGTTTTGATTTGTATTTCCCTGATGACGAGTGATGCAGAGCATTTTCTCATGTGCATGTTGGCCATGTCTAGGTCTTCCTCTGTGAGATTTCTGTTCATGTCTTTTGCCCATTTCATGATTGGATTGTTTGTTTCCTTGCTGTTGAGTTTAAGAAGTTCTTTATAGAGCTTGGAAACTAGTCCTTTATGTGATACATCATTTGCAAATAACATCTCCCATTCTGTAGGTTGTCTTGTAGTTTTGTTGACTGTATCTTTTGCTGTGCCAAAGCTTCTTTTCTTGATGAAGGCGTGATAGTTCATTTTTCCTTTTGTTTCTTTTGCCTTCATGGATGAATCTTGCAAGAAGTTGCTGTGGCCGATTTCAAAAAGGGTGTTGCCTGTGTTCTCCTCTAGGATTTTGAAGGAATCTTGTCTCACATTTAGATCTTTCATACATTTTGAGTTTATCTTTGTATATGGTGCAAGGGAGTGTTCATTCTTCCACATGCGTATGTCCAATTTTCCCAGCACCATTTATTGAAGAGGCTGTCTTTCTTTCAATGGATAGTCTTTCCTCCTTTATCGAATATTAGTTGACCATAAATTTGAGGGTCCACTTCTGGATTCTCTATTCTGTTCCATTGATCTATGTGTCTGTTTTTGTGCCAGTACCACACTGTCTTGATGACCACAGCTTTGTAGTACAACCTGAAATCTGCCATTGTGATACCCCTAGCTACGGTTCTCTTTAATAAAATTCCCCTGGATATTTGAGGTATTTTCTGATTCCACACAAATATTCAAATAGTTTATTCTAACTCTCTGAAGAAAGTCCATGGTATTTTGATAGGGTTTGCGTTAAATGTGTAAATTTCCCTGTTTAACATTGACATTTTCACAATATTAATTTTTCCAATCCATGAGCATAGAATATTTTTCCATCTCTTTGTGTATTCCTCAATTTCTTTCAGAAGTGTTCTATAGTTCTTAGGGTATATATCCTTTACCTCTTTGGTGAGGTTTATTCCTAGGTATCTTATGCTTTTGGGTGCAATTGTAAATGGGATTGACTCCTTAATTTCTCTTTCTTCAATCTCATTGTTAATGTATAGAAATGCGACTGACTTCTGGGCATTGGTTTTATATTCTACCACACTGCCAAATTGCTGTATGAGGTCTAGCAATCTTGGGGTGGAGACTTTTGGGTTTTCTTTGTAGAGTATCATGTCTTCGGTGTAGAGGGAGAGTCTGACTTCTTCTTTGCCAATATCTTTTTTTATTTTTATTTATTTATGATAGTCACAGAGAGAGAGAGAGAGAGAGAGGCAGAGACACAGGCAGAGAGAGAAGCAGGCTCCATGCACTCAGAGGCCTACGTGGGATTCGATCCAGGGTCTCCAGGATGGCGCCCTGGGCCAAATGCACGTGCCAAACCACTGCGCCACCAAGGGATGTTTGATTGCTGAGGCTAGGACTTCCATTACTATGTTGAATAGCACTGGTTAGAGTGGACATCCCTGTCATGTTCCTGATCTTAGGGGAAAGGCTCCCAGTGCTCCCACATTGAGAATGATATTTGCTGTGTGCTTTTGTTGATGGCTTTAAGTTGTTGAGGAATGTTCCCTCTATCCCTACACTCTGGAGAGTTTTGATCGGGAATGGATGCTGTATTTTGTCAAATGCTTTCTCTGCATCTAATGAGAGGATCATATGGTTCTTGGTTTTTCTCTTGCTGATATGATGAATCACATTGATTGTTTTACAAGTGTGAACCAATCTTGTGTCCCGGGGATAAATCCTACTTGGTCATGGTAAATAATTTTCTTAATAAACTGTTGGATCCTATTGGCTAGTATCTTGTTGAGAATTTTTGCATCCATGTTCATCAGGGATATTGGTCTGTAATTCTCCTTTTTGGTGGGGTCTTTGTCTGGTTTTGGAATTAAGGTGATGCTGGCCTCATAGAACGAATTTGGAAGTACTCAATTTCTTTCTATTTTTCCAAACATCTTTATTAGAATAGGTATGGTTTCTTCTTTATTTTTTTATGAACATGCTACTTTATATGAATGACTTTATTACTTATAATTCTTTCCACTTCACAAATGATGAAATTTTTCTAAGGCCATCTAACTTCTAAGTGCAGAACCAGAATTCAACCCAACATTTTTTTGAAAATGTTGGGTTTCTTCTTTAAACGTTTGATAGAATTCCCCAGGGAAGCCATCTGGCCCTGGACTCTTGTGTCTTGGGAGGTTTTTGATGACTGCTTCAATTTCCTCCCTGGTTATTGGCCTGTTCAGGTTTTCTATTTCTTCCTGTTCCAGTTTTGGTAGTTTGTGGCTTTCCAGGAATGCATCCATTTCTTCTAGATTGCCTAATTTATTGGCGTATAGCTGTTCATAATATGTTTTTAAAATCGTTTGTATTTCTTGGTGTTGGTAGCAATCTCTCCTTTCTCATTCATGATTTTATTAATTTGAGTCTTCTCTCTCTTCTTTTTAATAAGGCTGGCTAATGGTTTATCTATCTTATTAATTCTTTCAAAGAACCATCTGCTGTTTTTTGTTGTTGTTTTTGTTTTTGTTTTTGTTTTTTTATCTGTTCCGCAGTTCTGGTCTCAATTTCATTGAGTTCTGCTCGAATCTTTTATAACTCTCTTCTTCTCCTGCGTGTAGGATCTATTTGCTGTTTTTTCTTTAGCTCCTTTAGGTGTAAGGTTAGCTTTTGTATTTGAGTTCTTTCCAGTTTTTGGATGGATGCTTGTATTGCGATGTATTTCTCCTTTAGGACGGTTTTGCTGCATCCCAAAGATTTTGAATGGTTGTATCTTCATTCTCATTAGTTTCCATGAATCTTTTAAATTCTCCCTGAATTTCCTGGTTGACCCTTTCATCTTTTAGCACAGTTGTCCTTAACCTCCACGTATTTGAAGTCCTTCCAAACTTCTTGTTGTGATTTAGCTCTAATTTAAGGCATTATGGTTGGAGAATATGCAGGGGACAATCCCAATCGTTTGGTATCTGTTCAGACCTGATTTGTGACCTAGTATGTGGTCTATTCTGGAGAGAGTTCCATGTGGACTTGAGAAGAATGTGTATTCAGTTGAATTTGAATGTAAAGTTCTATAGATATCTGTGAAATCCATATGGTCCAGTGTATCATTTAAAGCTCTTGTTTCCTTGGAGATGTTTTGATTAGAAGACCTATCAAGTGTAGAAAGCGCTAGATTGAAGTCACCATTATATGTGTATTATTATCTAAGTTTGCCTTAACTTTGGTTATTAATTGATTGATATATTTGTCAGCTCTCACATTTGGGGCATATATATTTAGGATTGTTAAGTCCTCTTGTTGGGTATATCCTTTAAGTTATGACATAGTGTCCCTCTTCATCTCGCACTAGAGTCTTTGGGGTAAATTTTAGTTTATCTGATATAAGGATGGCTACCCCTGCTTTCTTTTGAGGACCATTTGAATGGTAAATGGTTCTCCAACCTTTTGTTTTCAGGCTGTAGGTTTCCTTCTGTAAAAATGAGTCTCTTTTAGACAGCAAATAGATGGGTTCTGCTTTTATTCCAGTCTGACACTCTGCTCCTTTTGAAGGGGTCATTAAACCCATCCACATTCAGAGTTACTATTGAAAGATATGAGTTTAGTGTTATCATGATATCTATTCAGTCCTTGTGTTTGTGGATTGCTCCAGTGGACTTCTTCTTAAAGGGGAATTTTAAGAGTCCCCCTTAGGCTCCAGGGCAGGGCCGCTGATCTGTGCAGCTCAGGGCAGGAGCATCCTTCCTGTCCTGGGCCCTCGTGGCCTCTGCCTGTCCTGGGGGGAGGCCAGATCCTGGGCTGTGTCCCGGCGCCCTGTGCTCCCGGGCCTGCGCTGTTGGATTCATATTCCCGGCCACACAGCCGCCTCAGCAGAGCCACCGCCCCAGGCCCTCTGAGCTGCTCCTGGAGCCATGCAGCCCCCTCCTCATGGAATCTCTTCCTCTGCCGGAGCCGCCTCCGAGCTGCTCCCAGTCCCGCAGCCCCCTCCGCTCAGAGCCCTCGAGCCCCTTCGAGCTGATCTGGGTGCAGCCTTGCACACTGCGGTCTTTTAGGGAGCTCGGCCGTGGGGTATGGCGCACTCTCCTGGGCGCACAGGTGTCTGTTAGTGTCCCAGGGAGCCTGAGGGCATCCTCGCCCTCCTGGGGTCCTGCTCTAACTACCTGTGGGCGCCTTTCCACCAGGGAAGATTGGTGAAGCTCCTGCTTCTCTGGATGGAGCTTTCCTGTCCTGGGAGCACTCACCCTGGCCTTAGCCCGGCTCCTCGTGGGGCCCCTCCCCCTTGGATGCCTTTTGTTTCTTTATTTTTTTCCACGTCTTCCTACCTTGATAGAAGCATGAACTCTTCTCACTGTAGCATTCCAGCTGGTCTCTCCTTAAATCTCAGGCCGAATTCATAGATTTTCAGGATGATTTGAAGGTTATCTAGGTAATTTGGTGGAGACAGGTGATTTGGGGAACCTATGCTTCCGCCATCTTGCCCCTCCCTCTGAGTAATATTCCATTGAATAGATATACTACATCTTCTTTGATACAACAATATTGTTAAATAAAATAATTTTGTTACATTGAATTAGCCAGTTTATACTACATACATCTTTTGTGATGTTCAGTAATCCATCCAGTGCTTATAACACCCAGTATTGATCACATCATGTGCTCTCTTTAATGTGCATCACAAAATGTTCCAATACTCCCACTAACCACCCCAGCATTATACCTCATTCTGTTTACTATAGTTAATGCTTTCTCGTGTTCTGTATCCCTCTCTAATGATTCCCAGTCTTCCCAAATTTAGCCAATGTTATTTTGAAGTGTTACATATATTCCACTTTAGACAGAAATGACATGATAATTGTTTTCTGATTGACTTATTTTACCCAGTGAAATACCCTCCAGTTCCATCAATGTCACTGTAAATGGTAGGTATTTGATATTTCTGATGGCAGAGTAATATTCCATTGTATATATTCTACATACTATTTATCCATTCTTCTGTTGTGGATGTCATGCCTCCCTCCAAGGTTTGGCTACTGTGTACTTTGCTGGTATGAACACTGGGGTTCAGTTGCCCTTTGCATCACTGCATCTGTATGTTTGGGGTAAATACTCAGTAATACAATTCCTGGGGCATATGCTATTCAGAACAAAGGAAAGATCCAGAGGTAATTCTCTCTGCCATATATCTAATTGAGAGGGATAAAGTAAAAAAAATCAGAGCTCAAAATCAGGATATTAATTTGAAAGTTACTAGTTGTATTTCAGAAAAGCTAAAACACACTACATTATAACAGTGTAGAAATGAACCAATTCAGTTGTAAAGTAAAAATTATCAAAGTGAGATATAGTCTAAACTAGATGTTCTAACAGCCATGGTAAATGAGGTCGAAGGAAGCATAGGTGACATAGAAGACAAGGTGATAGGAAAGAAGGTGAGGAAAGTAGAGACACACAAATAATGGACCATGAAAGGCTTGAAAAATCACTAGTGCCATAAGTTCAAACTAAATTAAAATATTTGAGGCCCATGCTGGGAAGGAAGAGAGAGAAGGACAGAACATATATTTGAGAAAATCATAGCAGAGACTTCGTTTATTTCTTTTTTTTGAAAGATGTAATCTATGTATTCATGAGAGACACAGAAAGACAGAGGCAAAGACATAGGCAGAGAGAGGAGCAGGCTCCATGCAGGTAGTTCGATGTGGGACTTGATCCCGTGTCTTCAGGACCATTCCCTGGGTCAAAGGCAGGTGCTGAACAGCTGAGCCACCTAGGAGTTCCAGCATACTCTCCTTTTCAATAAAAACACACATCCAGATTGAAAGTGAGGGAGTAATCAGCCACTATTCATGTCAATGGACAAGAGGAAGGAGGAGTAGCAACATTTATATCAGCTGAACTAGAATTTAAAACAAAGATTATAATAAAGGATGAAGAGGGATACTATATCATAAAAATGGTTTAACCAACAGAAGATCTGCCTTGTCTAAATATTCACTCTGCTACCTTCAGAGAAGACAAGTGCACAAACCAATTAACCCTAAATTTAATGACACTCATAGCTACTATTATCTTTACAACAGAGACTTCAATGTCCCCTGACATCAGTGAGAATTATCTAAGCAGAAGCTCAACAAGGAAACAAGGGGTTTGAGAGACATACTGGATCAGACATACTTCACAAATATATCAGAGCATTTTTCCCAAAGCAGAATACACTTTCTTCTTTATTGCACGTTGAAAATATTCCAGAATTGATCATATACATGGTCACAAGTCATGTGTCAAGTGGTAAAGAATGGTTGAATTCACCCATGCATATTTTCAGACCAATATTCTATGAAACAAGAAGTCAAACCCAGTAAAAATATGGAAGGTCCCTAAACAATGATGCAATACCACCTCACACCAGTGAGAATGGGGAAAATTAAGAAGACATGAAACAACAAATGTTGAAGTGAATGTGGAGAAAGGGAACCCTTTGCATTATTGGTGGGAATGTGAGTTGGTACAGTCACTTTGGAAAACTGTGTAGTAGTTCCTCAAAGAGTTAATAATAGAACTGTCCTACAACCCAGCAATTGCACTGCTGGGGATTTACCTCAAGATCAGATGCAGTGAAACACTGGGACACTTGCACCCCCATGCTTATAGCAGCAATGTCCACAATAGCCAAACTGTGGAAGGAGACCTGGTGTCCATCAAAAGATGAATGGATAAAGAATATGTATTCTATATTTACAATGGAATATTCCTCAGTCACCAGAGTGGAAGAATACCCACCAATTGCTTCAACATGAGTGGAACTGGAGGGTATTATGCTGAGTGAAGTAGGTCAATTGGAGGACAAACATTATATGGTTTCATTCTTTCAGGTAATATAAAAAAATGGTACAAAGAATTGTAGAGGAAATGATGGAAAATAAGTGGAAAAAATTAGAGAGGGTGACAAAATATGAGAGACTTCTAAATCTGGGAAATGAACAAGAGGTAGTGGGAGGAGAAGTGGATGGGGGCATGGGGTGACTGGGTGACAGGCACTGAGGGGAACACTTGACCAGATGAGCGTGGAGTACTATGCTATATGTTAGAAATCAACCCTCAATAAAAAATATATAACAATTAAATAAATGCACATAAAAGGACATCTTTTTGAAGAAAGAATGAGTCAATGAAGAAATTAAAGAATTTAAGCAATATTTCAAACAATGAACATTAAATCACAATCATACAATCCAGTATGTCTCTCAAACCCCTTGTTTCCTTGTAAAGCTTTGGGACACATCGAAACCCATCCACAAAGGGAACGACAGAGCGCTACAGGTCTTCTCCAGGACCTGATTGAAATGGAAGCATATCCAGTGCATTAGCAGAGTGAAGATGAGGGTAAAACATATTGCCAGGCTGCTGCTCCCCATGTTTCCCCCCACTCCAACGGCACAGGCCCCGTAATCAGTCATGGGCTGGTGAAGATGGATGGGTAGACATGTGGCACTTGTCTCTCAAATCTGACTGTGCACATCAAAATATCCATGGACGATTGTTAACAGGATGTAAACATCATGCACATACCTCTAGAACATGGACATGAGGTCCCACAAAAAGGCTAATTGTTCCTCCTATACAGATTCAATCCCCATGCTGCTGGATTCTACATCCTATCACATGAGGCAGGATATTGATGAAGATTGATGGCAAATCGAACTCCAATAAAAAATATACATTGATCAATCAATTAATTAATTAAAATTATTTTATAAATTAAAAAAATAGAATATAATTTTATTTTTCACACACTTTTCTTACTTGGCTGCAGCAACTTCTTGCAATATGCATCTATGAAGGCAAGAGAAACAAAAGCAAAATTGAATTATTGGGACTCCATCAAGATAAAATGCTTCTGCACATCAAAAGAAACAGTCAACAAAACGAAAAGACAACCTACAGAATGGGAGCAGATATTTGCCAATGATGTAACAGATTAAGGGCTAGTATCCAAGATCTATAAAGAACTTATTAAACTCAACAGCAAGGAACAAAAGAATCTGAGTAGGCTCCCAGAAGGGTCAGTCAAACTATAGAAAAAAAAAGAAAAAGAAACCTATGATTTCTATAAAAGTAATCTGCTCTGCAGAGAAAAGAAAATCCAGGGCTGGATGCAATTTATAATTGCACCAGAAATCATCAGGTAATGAGTAAATGTCCTAACCAAGAGCGATGGATGAGTGGTCTAAACATTCCAGAAAACTTATGAACTACAGTAAGGAATATACAAGTAGATAGAACATATTTATTCTCATAGATTAGAAGAATGAATATTGATAAAATATCTATGCTACCAAGAGCAAGCAACACATTCAAAGCCATCCATATTAAAATATTACCAGAATTTTTCAAAGAGCTAGAGAAAACAATCAGAAAATTTTTAGGGAACCACAAAGAGCTCAAATAGCCAAAGCAACACGGAAAAATTAAAGGAAGGCTGTAGACATCCTGATTCCGGTTGTTGAAGTAAATTATAACGTTGTGATAATCAGGACCCTATGGCACTGGCACAAATACAGACGTATAGATAAATAGAAAAGTTTGAGATCCCAGAAATGGAACCTGAAGTCTGTGGTCATAAATCCTGACAAAGCAGGAAAGCATATCCAATGGAAAAAAGTGTCTCTTCAACAAATGGCAATGGGAATATTGGAGACCCACATGCAGAAGTATGAAATGGGACACTTTTTTTACATCATTCACAATGGACTCAGAGTTGATGAAGGATCTAAATGAGTTGGGAAGCCATCAGAATCCTCAGGAAAACACAGGCAGCTCCTTTTCTACCTCAGCTATAACCACTTCTAGACATGTCTCCAGAGGCAAGGGAAAGAAAAGGAAAATGAAGTATGGCGACTTCATCAAGGAAAGAGCACTTTCACAACAAAGGAATCACTCAGTGTAATTAAAAGGCAACCTACAGAATGGGAAAAGATATTTGGCAATGTCATATAAGATTAAAGGCTCGAATTCATATGTAAAATGAAAGTATCAAGCTCAACAGCCACCAGTATCTCTAATGAGAATTGGGCAGAATTTGTGAACAGACTTCCTGTCCTTTCCTGAGATCCCACATCACACCATATATTAAGGAGCTCATCCTCATGTCAAACAAAATTCATTCACTCTTGTAGGTTTGCCATATATCAAACAAAATATTAGAAGAAAGTGTCTGACAGAAAAGAAGGAAAACATCAATGCCCCTAAGTCGAAGATTATTTTAGAAATTAAGCAAAAATAAAATAAGAGATTTTAAAATCATTCAACAGAAATAAAATAATTTCTTTACATATACATAATCAAGGAGGAAAATCATTCAAAAAAAAAAAAGGGATCCCTGGGTAGCGCAGCGGTTTAGCGCCTGCCTTTGGTCCAGGGCACGATCCTGGAGATCTGGGATCAAATCCCACATCGGGCTCTTGGTGCATGGAGCCTGCTTCTCCCTCTGCCTATGTCTCTGTCTATCTCTCTGTGACTATCAAAAATAAATAAAACGTTTTTAAAAATGTTAAAAAAAACACTTAAAAGTAAGTAATGAACTCAGGGAAAATTCCGGATATCAAATTAAAATAGACCATAAAGTTAATTTCTACACACTAACTACCAATTTTCTGTATAAAATAAACAAAATATTCCCCGTTACACCGGAATCAAAAATAAATATTTATGATGACACTTCATTAAGGAGCGAAATGCTCTTTAAAAATGAACTATGTTAATGACAGACTTTCAAAAAGGCACAGAAATGTGAAGATAAATACATTGATGGTTTAGAACATCATAAATCCACTGTGCCACCAAAAGAAAGTGATCTACGGTGGTGAAGTAATGCTTGCATATAACTTGTAATCAATTGAATCTAAGACTGGAGCTGACTATATAGTCAGAGGACATGCAAATCGGGTGCTCCCTATACTGATTAAACCAGGCCAGCACTGACGCTCAATCTGCAGAGGAGCCCCAGTTCCAGGATCCCCAGGTGACACCATTCAGTGCTCAGGGCACAACACAGACAAACCACCAAGGAGTCTGTGCTCAGCTGGGTTTTCCTTGTCACTATTTTAAAAGGTAATTCATAGAGATCAAGGGACCTTGAGTATGTGAGTGCAGGTGAGTGAAAGAAACAGGGGATGTGGGACCATTTTCTGACCAGGATGTCTTATGTTTGCAGGTGTCCAGGGCGAGGTGCAGCTGGTGGAGTCTGGGGGAGACCTTGTGAAGCCTGAGAGGTCCCTGAGACTCTCCTGTGTGGCTCAGGGTTCACCTTCAGTAGCTACTGGATGAGCTGGGTCCACCAGGCTCCAAGGAAGGGGCTACAGTGGCTCTCAGAAATTAACGGTAGTGGAAGTAGCCCAAGCTACGCAGACGCTGTGAAGGGTCGATTCACCATCTTCAGAGACAACACCAAGAACACGCTCTATCTGCAGATGAACAGCCTCAGAGCCGAGGACACGGCCATATATTACTGTGCAAGGTACACAGTGAGGGGACCTCAATGTGAGCCCAGACACAAACTTCCCTGTAGAAAGGGATCAGTTCCAACAGGGGGTGCGCACTCCTCACCACTTTTGTCTTGAAGGCCTAGGAGCAGGTGCAGATGGACATTCTTGGCAGGTTTCCTCTCAGGGTCTGGGCTTCCTCTCATTGGGGCAGTTTCCCCCAAGGAGTCTCTCTGAACAATTGATTGTGTGTTTACCTATTTCGTCTATTTCTTAGAGACTTAGAATTCAAATATAGCACTTGCACTTCCTTGTACTTAACTTTTCCTGACCCAAAGTATTAATCAATTAGAAATAACTCCATTCATGTCATCTGAACAGTTTCATGAGTCATTTTGGCACTCTCTTTGGATCACAGGACTCCATGATAACTGTTGTCTTGCACATCACGGTATTCAGTAATCTCCATTCAACACAAGAGAAAAGAGACATTCTACAAAAATGTTAATAACGGCCTGGGAGTGAGAAAAATGCCCAGCATGACATGGTAGGGAGGTGGACTCTGAGGTCATCCACACACACACAATCACGAGAGTGTAAGCTTTAATTAAATACCTTCACCTTTATATCCGATGAGAGCCAGGCAGGCCTCTCATCACGTCATAAATGCCTGCATGATGCCAGGGAGGTCACTAGCTTAGGTGTGTGTTGTGGGTCAGTGTTGGGGACAGGACCTTGCTCCATGGGATTTGGGGAGTCGGAGGTGCCCCAGGGGAGCACTAAGGTCAGGAGGTGTAGTCTCATGATTCGATCGGGGCCTTAATACACCAGGACTGGGAAAGCTCCCTGCAACCTGGCCGCATGTGAGGTGATGGGGAAAGGAGGGGCTAGGACGTGGGTGCTCTCCAGACACCACATCGGTCTGCACCTAGACCTCAGACGTCCCAGATTCCAGATCTGTGAGAATGAGTGTCTGTTGTTTGATCCATCCAGTCCATGTACGATGTTCCAGGAGTTGGGACAGGCTAAAGTCATTTTTTTCTTTGTTTAAATTGAATTTACCAAAATTTACTACACACTCAGTGCTCATCACATCAAGTGCCCTCCTTAACTCCAATCACCAAGTTCCCCCATCCCCCACCCCCTCCCTTCCAGCGGCCCTCAGTGTTTTTCCCCAGAGTTAAGGGTCTCTCATGATTTGTCTTCTGTAGTATTACCCAACTAAGTTTCACTCCTTCCTTTATGGTCTCTTTCAATATTTCCTATATTCCACATATGAATGAAACCATATCATTGCCTTTCTGTGATTATTTTCTCTCAACATAATACCTCCAGTTCCACCCATGTTGAAGGAAATGTTATTTCATGTTATTCATCACTTCTGACAGCTGTGTAATATCCCATTGTATATATAAACCACATTTTGGGTATACTTTTATTAGAGTTTGATTAGCAAACATATATTATAACAGCCAGTACTCATTCTTTAATTTGCCCCCCTTAGCTCCTGTCATCCAGGGACCCCAACTCCCAGACCATCTCCCCTTCCACTCTCCTTGTTTTCTTTTTAGTTTCCCCATAGTTAGGAGTTTCACATGTACTGTCACTGTCTCTGATAATTTCCACTCATTCTATCCCTTTCCCCTTTATTCCCTTCCACTATCTCTTATATTCTTTGTATGAGTGAAACCATACAATGTTTGTCCTTCTCTGAATCACTTACTTCAGTCAGCATAATACACTCCACGTCCATCCACGTTGAAGCAAATGGTGGGTATTCGTCTTTTCTAATGGCTGAGTAATGTCCCAGTGTATATATAGACCATATGTCCTTTATCTATTCATCTGTTGATGGACATTGAAGCTCCTTCCGCAGTTTCTTTATTGACTCTTCTGTAGAAGGGCATCATGATTCCTCCCACATTTGACTATTGTGGACATTGCTGCAGTGAACAGTGGGGTGAAGGGGTCTCTATATTTCATTACATTTGCGTATTTTGAGTAAATACCCTGTAGTGTAGTGACTGAAACATAGGGTGTCTTTATACTCACTTTTTCAGGACATTCCATTCTGTTTTCTGGAGTGGCTGAACAAGCCTGCATTCCCACCAAAAGTGAAAGAGACAGTTCCACTTCCTCGATATCCTCGCTTATGTTTATTGTTTCTGGCCTTGTTACTTTATCCATTCTGAGTTGTATAAGTGGGATCTTTTTTTTTAATTTATTTTTTATTGGTGTTCAATTTACTAACATCCAGAATAACACCCAGTGCCCGTCACCCATTCACTCCCACCCCCCGCCCTCCTCCCCTTCCACCACCCCTAGTTCATTTCCCAGAGTTAGCAGTCTTTACGTTCTGTCTCCCTTTCTGATATTTCCCACACATTTCTATAAGTGGGATCTTAATGTGGTTTTCATTTGTATTTCCCTGATGACAAGTCATGTGGTTCACTTTTCTCATCTGCCTGTTGGCCATGTGTAGGTCTTCTTTGGAGAAATGTCTTTTTCTGCATTCTCTCCATTTCTTGACTGAATTGTTTGTTTTGTTGGGTGCTGATTTTTTAAGGAAATATCTTGTCCTATTCTGTAGGTTGCCTTGTATTTTGTCGCCTGTTTCATTGTTCTACAGAGTCTACCTTGAAGAAGTCCTAATAGTTTACTTTCCCTATGTTTCCCTGTTGTTTCCTATGCCTTTTGAGAGATGCCTTGATAGCAGTCACTGCAGCTGAGGTAAAAAAGTTGCTACTAGGGATCCCTGGGTGGCGCAGCGGTTTGGCGCCTGCCTTTGGCCCAGGGCGCGATTATGAGTGTAGCACTGCCTTTTTGTTCAGGCCTGATCCTGGAGACCTGGGAATGAGTCCCATATCAGGCTCCCTGCATGGTGCCTGCTGCTCCCTCTGCCTGTGTCTCTGTCATTCTCTCTGTCTCTCTGTGTCTCTCATGAGTAAATAAATAAACCTTAAAAAAAGCAAAAGCCATCACAATTCCGGATTTCAAAGTTGTGATCATCCAACCAGTATAATAGTGGCAGTAAAACAGGGACATGGTCAGTGGAATAGAATAAAGAACCCATAAATGGACACACAGCTCTATGGTCAACTTATCTTCAACAAAGTACAAAAAACTATCAACTGGAAAAAGGACAATCTCTACAACAAGTGGTGTTGGGAACATTGGACAGCTGCAATTCGAAGAATGAACCTGGGCCATTCTTACATTCCACACAAAGATAAACTCAGAGTAGATGAAAGACCTAAATGTGAGGCAAGAAACCATCAAAATCAAGGAGATTTTGTGACCTCGGCCACAAACAGGTTCTTGGTACTCGCATCTCCAAAGGGAAGGGAAACAAAAGTAAAAATGAACTCTATGGACTACACCAAGGAAGCAGCTGTCTTACAGCTGTGGAAACACTCAACATAATTAAAAGGCAACCTAACAAATTGGAAATATTGGGATCCCTGTGTAGCTTGAGCATCTGTCTTTGGCTCAGGGAGTCCTAGAGCTCTAGGATTGAGACCAGCATCAGGCTCCCTGTGGGGAGCCCACTTCTCCCTCTGCCTGTCTCTGCATCTCTCTCTCTCTCTCTCTCTGTCTCTCATGAATGAACAAATAACATCTTCCAAAAGAATGAAAACAATGGGAGAAGAGATTTGCAAATCTATCTCCAGATTATGGCAGGTTTCCAAAATCGAAAAACAAATTACCAAACTAAACAACCACAAAGTGAAAACTACAATCAGAAATGGGTGGAAGACATGAAGAGACACCCTGTCCTGATTTGAGTTGTCGACTCTCACTTTATATTAGGTAGGTCATCCACATGCAATATGAAATTTATTGTCTCCTCTAGGTCTGCCTTATATCAACTGCATGATTAGAACAGGCAATGCATCCTGAAGACAAGAGGAAAGTACTTTCTTCCCCAGACTGGAGGACCTCCCCGAAAACATAGCAAGAAAACTACTTTAAAAAAAAAAGAAAACTTGGTAACCTGGAAAGAAAATAATGAGTTTTCCTATGACAATATCTTAATAGAGTCAATGAGTAAAAACCTTACATAAAAACTGGAAGAAATAACTCATGAGCTCAGAAAAAAAATCAGGATATAAAATCAGCAAATAAAATAAAGATATATTCCTACAAAATAACAACAAATTACATATACAAAATAAAATAATCCGATTTACACTGGCACGAAAAATAAATATTCAGGATTAAATTTTACTAATAAATTGAAATTTCTCCAGAAAATGACCTATATTGATGCGTGTCTTTGGAAATACACACAGAAACTCAAAAAGAACTGTGCCTAGAACTTCATATAGTCAGAAGGCCATCTACACAAATTGTTATAGAATTGTGGTGCCACACTTGTTCTGATTTTAAATACACGAATGTAAGTCTGGAGCTGGTTATATAGTCAGAGGACATGCAAATAGGGACCTCCCTCCACTGATTAAAGCAGCCCAGGCCTGACCATGTGGCTGGGAGAGCAGTCCCAGGCTCAGGATCCCCAGGTGACTCTATTCAGGAATCAGGACACAACACAGACAAACCATCATGGAGTCTGTGCTCGGCTGGGTTTTCCTTATCGCTATTTTAAAAGGTAATTCATAGAGAACCAGAGACCTTGAGTCTGTGAGTGGAGATGAGAGAGAAACTGGGGATGTGGGACAGTTTCCTGACCAGGATGTCTTGTATCTGCAAGTGTCCAGGGTGAAGTGCAGCTGGTGGAGTCTGGGGGAGATTTGGTGAAGCCTGGATGGTCTCTGAGACTCTCCTCTGTGGCCTCTGGATTCACCTTCAGTAGCAGTGAAATGAGCTGGGTCCGCCAGGCTCCAGGGAAGGGACTGCAGTGGGTCTCATGGATTAGGTATGATGGAAGTAGCACAAGGTATGCAGACGCTGTGAAGGGCCGATTCACCATCTCCAGAGACAACGCCAAGAACACGCTGTATCTGCAGATGAACAGCCTGAGAGCCGAGGACATGGCCATATATTACTGTGCAGACACAGTCAGGGGAAATCATTGTGAGCCCAGACACAAACCTCCCTGTAGGTGGGGATCAGGACCACCAGGGGGTGCGCACTCCTCACCACTTCTATCTTGAAGTCCCAGGAGCAGGTGCAGAGGCTGGTTCTGGGCAGGTTTCCTGTCAGGGTCAGGGCTTCCTCTCTAAGGAGCAGTTTCCCCCAGGGAGCCCCTCTCAACATTTGATTATGTGTTTACCTATTCAGTCTCTTTCTAAGAGACTTAGAATTCAATGATATCACTTGCACTTACTTATACTTAACTTTTCCTGACCCAAAATTTTAACCAATTACAAATAAATCCATTGACATCATCTGAACCTTTTCATGAGTCCTAGTGGCACTCACTATGGATCACAGGACCCCAAGCTAACATACTGTCTTGCACATCTTGGTATATAGAAATCCCCAGTCAACACACGAGAAAAGAGACATAATACAAAAATGTTAATAACAGCCTGGGAGTGAGAGAGATTCCCAGATGACATGGTAGGGAAGTGGACTCAGAGGTCATTCACACACACACACACAATAATGAGAGTATAACCTTTCATCACCTTCACCTTCATGTCTGACGAGAGCCAGGCCAGCCTCTCATCATGTCACAAATGCCTGTATGGTGCCAGGGAATGACACTGGCTCTTGGTGTGTGTTGTGGGCAAGTGGTGGGTATGGCGTCCTGCTCCAGGAAGGGCTTGTGTGGAGTTAGTGTCCCAACTGCATCAAAAGAGGGAACTCCTGGGTTATTGTTTGATTTCTTTTCCTTTGGGTGGAGGAGAAGAATGAGGAAGGAATTTCAGGAGCTCCCAGTTAATAAAGACTGGATATGGTGTGAGGAATTTCACTAAACCAGAGTAAAACCGGAAGGACAAAAGAGAAACATGGACATTCTCAGTAGACAAGTGTCTGAATCATATGTAAAGGAGATGAATAATATATGGAAGCGGCACAAAACTTTAAATAATAATACAAATAGTCCAAGATCCTATCCAGGTCTCAGATGGATGCTGTCCTCTTCCCAAGGAACCATCTGGTTCTGAAGGTCATGTGTACTTGGTGTGCTCAGAGACCAGAAGCTTCTACTGGACCATGAGGATCCTCAGGGTGAGGAGCTGGATTGAAGGACCTTCGACCTGCAGGGCAAAAGTCATGGATCCTTCAGGTGCTGACGTCAGTTCACTGGTTGTGACCTTTACCATCCCTGTGGTGAAACCTAATGTCCATGTGATGGGGGAGGAGATGGAGCCTTAGGGGACCATTTAGGTTTGGAAATGCAGCCTCATGATGGGATCAGGGCCCTTATACACCAAGATTGGGAAAGCTCCCTGCACCCTGGCCCGTTTTGAGGTGCCTGGGAAAGGACGGGGTAGGATGTGGGCGCTCTCCAGACACCACAGCTTCCTGCCCCTGGACCTCAGATGACCGAGACACCAGATCTGTGAGAATGAGTTTTTGTTGTTTGATCTGCCCAGTTTATGTATGATGTTCCAACAGGAGGCAGAGGCTGAAGTCATTTTTTTCTTTATTTAAATTGAATTTACCAACATTCACTATATCCTCAGTGTTCATCACATCACGTAACCTCCTTAACTCCGATCACCCCGTAACCCCATTCCCCACCTCCTCCCTTCCAGTGACCCTCAGTTTTTTTCCCCAGACTTAAGTGTCTCCCATGATTTGTCTTCCTCTCTAGTCTTCCCCACTGTTTCGCTCTTTCCCTTATGGTCTCTTTCAATATCAATGAGACCACATCATTACCTTTCTGTAATGGATTTATTTCTCTCAATATAATGACTCCAGTTCCATCCATGTTGACGGAAATATTATTTCATGTTATTCATTGTGTCTGAAGGCTATGTAATATCCCATTGTATATATAAAACACACCTTATTTTTGTATATTGTTTATTGGAGTGGGATTCGCCAACATATAGCATAACACCCAGTGTTCATCCCATCAAGTGCCCCCCTCAGTGCCCATCACTCAGTCACCCCCAACCCCCACCCACCTCCCCATCCACTACCCCTTGTTCTTTTCCCAGAGTTAGGAGTCTCTCAACTTCTGTCACCCTCTCTGATATTTCCACTCATTTTCTTTCCATTCCCCTACAATCCCTTTCACTGTTTTTATATTCCCCACGAATGAGATCATAAAATGTTTTTCCTTCTCTGATTGGCATATTTCACTCAGCATAATATCCTCCAGTTCCATCCATGTCGAAGCAATTGGTGGGTATTCATTTTTTCTAATGGCTGATTAATATCCCTTTGTATACATAGACCACAGATTCTTTATCCATTCATCTGTCAATAGACACTGAGGCTCCTTCCACAGTTGGCTGTTGTGGACTTTGCTGCTGTGAACATTGAGGTGCAAGTGTCCCTTCATTTCATTAAATCTGTGTCTTTGGGGTAAATGGCCTTAAGTGCAATGGCTGGTTCCTGAGGTGGCTCTATTCTCATGTTTTAGGACATTCCATCCTGTTTTCGGTAGTGGCTCTACAAGCCTAATTCCCACCAGGAATGAAAGAGGTTTCCACTTTCTCAATATCCTCCCTTATATTTGTTGTTTCTGGCCTTTTTACTTTATCCATTCTGAGTTGTATAAGTGGGATCTTAGTGTGGTTTTATTTGTATTTCCCTGATGACAAGTCATGTGGATCATTTTCTCCTCTGCCAGTTGGCCATTTGTCAGTCTTCTTTGGAGAAAAGCCTGTTCATGTATTCTCCCCATTTCTTGACTGGATTGATTGTTTTGTTGGGAGCTGAATTTGTTATGGAAATATCTTGTCCTATTCTGCAGGCTGCCTTTTGTTTTGTTGCCTGTTGCATTGTTGTACAGATTCTATCTTGATGAAGTCCTAACAGTTTATTTTTCCCTTTGTTTCCTATGCCTTTTGAGAGATGCCTTTTTAGCAGTCACTGAAACTGAGGACAAAAAGATGCTACCTGAATTCGCCTCTAGGATTTGGATGAACTGCTGTCTCAGATTTCAGTATTTCATTATTTTGAGATTATCTTTGTGCTTTGTGTAGCAGAATGGTCCACTTTCATTTTTATGCAGGTGGCTGTCCAATATTTTTCAGATCCATTTTTGGATGTGTATTTCTTTCATTAGATATTTTTTCTTGCTTTTTGAGGAGTAGTTGTCCATAGAGCTGAGGGTCCCTTTCTGCGTTCTCTGCTCTGTTTCATTGATCTATGTGTTGTTTTTGCCAGTACCAGGCTATCTTGATGATAAAGGCTTTATAATAGAGCTTCTCTACAAACATTGTTATGCCCTCCTGCTGTAGTTTTGTTTATGTTTTTTTTTCCAAAATGATTCTACCTGTTTGGCAACTTAGGAAAGAAATTGAGGAAGACACAAAGAGATGGAAAACATTCTGTGCTTACAGATTACAACAACGAATATTGTCAGGGCACCTGTGTTGCTCAGAGGTTTAGTTTCTGCAATTGGCTAGGGTTGTGATCCTGGGGTTCTGGGGTGGAGTCCTGCATCAGGCTTTTGGAAGGGAGCCTGCTTCTCCCTCTGCCTATGTCTCTTCCTCTGTCTCTGTGACTCTCCTGAATAAATGAATAAATCTTTAAAACAAAAACAAAAATATGGTGATCCCTTCTTGACTCAACGGTTTGGCGCCTCTCTTTGGCCCAGGGTGTGATCCTGCAGTCCTGGGATCAAGTCCCATTTGAGTCTCCCTGCATGGTCTTGCTTCTCCCTCAGCCTGTGTCTGCCTCTCTCTCTCTCTCTCTATCATAAATGCATAAATAAAATCTTAAAAAAAAACCAAAAATAAATACTGTGACAATCTCTATGTTGCCCAGAACCTTCTACATATTCAAAGCAATCCTTGAGGAAGCATCCTGGACATTTTTCACAGAGTATGGACATATAATCCTAAGATTTTTATGTCACACACAGAGACATTAGGGACACATGGATGCACTGGCATGGCCCTGCTGTTTTTGTTGTGAGCAGTATGACGTAACCGCCCTCAACCAGTGAAGGGTGCATTTCTCACCTGGAACTAGGACTAATCTTTTGCAAACCATAGGTATCTGTCAAAAAGTCACAGTGGACACACTGAACAGAAAGAGAACAATGATACAAGAGATTCAGAGATACTCAGACACTTTGAAACTTCAGTTTAAAGATGTTCTGTTATAACATTTCCAGAAGATGAGGATGTGATGACCCAGTGAGATTTGTGTCTCACCATCACCTTACAGGGTTGTGTTGTACTGATGGCTGTTAGGTGTGTCCCTTGTCACTGGATGAACATTTGGTGCCAGTGTCCTCATTTCAACCATCTGTGACTCCCTCTCTGGCCATGAGATCAGTTTCCCTTTAGGATTTCCTCAAGGGAACCCCTCAAGGGACCTACATGACTTATTTACCTCTTATCATTTTATTTAAATTCAGTCATTTTTGTCATGGAATTTGCAACAACCTGGTAACATGACCTGGTTATGTCAATGTCTAATAGCTCTACCATCCTATTCCATAGTCTACATGTGAACTTACATGACAGTGAAGCTATTTCAGGGAAGGTAAGTCCACTCATAGACAGAAAGGCAGGGGAGTAGCTCTGAATGCTCAGAAGCAGGGCATTGGTTGGCTGTAATGATTTTATCAACATTTATACAAATAGCAGCAGTCCCCAAACATGAACACTCAGAAAATAGATGTGAGATGATGGTGGAAGGGATGGAGCACACAGTTCCTCTTGCTGTGTGCAGCCCTCGACCTGAGCTGGGCTTACCTGGATGTCTAAATGCACAGTGCAATTGGCAATGGATTGTTATCATTTGCTGTTGGTATTGTTTCCTCTGTAGATGCTGACACCCCACCTTGTTGAGGCCTGTATTGGGGTCTTGTGACTATTCCTGACTGCATCAGAGAGCCGTTATGAACATGGCCTCCTATCTCTAGCCTGAGATTGAATGTTTCCACCCCAGAGTCTTCAGGGAGCCCTCATAGGAGAGCCATAAAGCCCTTTCTGTCCTCAGTTGACATCTGAATCATGTGTTCACCGTACCTGTCTCTGAGCTGGTTTATCTCAGGCACATGAATGGGTCTCTAAATGACAATATGAAAAGCTCCTGTAATGTGGACCTGGGCAGGTCCTCTGAGGGGGTGACATGAGAGCCAGTTTACTTCCTGACTGCTCGTCTCAGAATAGAGGTCCCATGACCACACAATGTTCAGTTTATGGAAACAAAGCACAACGCCTGCACTCAGACCCAATGTTCACACGTCTTCAGGTTCCTGTCCTTCTTAACCATCCATCACATGGTGCCACTTTTTCTTCTTGGCACTTAGGGGGTCCTTACTTCCAGGAAATTTCCCCATTTTTCCATTTGAGCACCGTCATGTGAGGTTTGTCCACCTCAGGAGTAGAATTCTACAAGTTCATATGTTCCTCTCTTGTCCTTAAAATCCTTAACAGTAGCTTCTGCAAGCAACCTCCCTCCTGCTGTCATCCTCATGGTTGTATCTCCCCAATGTCAATACTGCACAGCTCCAACACTCCAAAACCTGCTCAGTATTCTATTAGACGTATTGCTGTTGTTGTTTTTTCAACTCTGATCAATTTTATGGATGTTCAAAATGATTCAATAACTATCCAGCTGTTCCAGGGATGTGACAAGACCTGAGTCCCCCTAATCTTCTGACATGTTAACTTCTCTATCCCATATTTTCTTATACTAAAGATGGTGTGGCGAATTTTTTCTTTTTTCTTTTTTTTTTTGGCGAATTTTTTCTGATTTATATGTTGGAGGTGAACTTTGGACACTGGTGTTTTGTTTCAGAGTGTCGTAAACATATTTTCGCCCCTACTATGATTCTGGATCCTAAGGACTCATTTTCATTTGTACAAGCCTACTGAGTATTGTACTAATATTATATTATGTTTCAAGAAGTAATTATAGACATATGTGGTCCATGCACATAAGGTCATCCAACAAGTGAGATAAGGAGCAATGCACCACCTAGCAGTGAGACTGGGGCTTCAAGGAGGTCACAGATGCTCCCAAAGGACCAGAATTGCAGGAATATTATTGCTAGGACCCCATGTCTCTGTGCAGGTGACACAGGTGCAATTTGGGTGGTGGGCTCTGCTTGCGGTCTTCCCGATGCATAAGATCCATTCAAAGATGGAAAGGGGGGGTACCTGGGTGCTCAGCAGTTTCGTGCCACCTTCAGCCCAGGGCCTGATCCTGGCGATCAGGGATCGAGTCCCACATCAGGTCCATGCATGGAGCCTGCTTCTCCCTCTGCCTGTGTCTCTGCATCTCTCTCTCTGTATGTGTGTGTGTGTCTCATGGATAAATAAATAAAACATTAGAAATCAAAGATGGAATGGGCTAGATTTGGAAACAGAACAGAAGGCCTGCATGCAGCCAGCAGGGTCAGGGGGACTGATCTAAGAAAACCAACACTACGGCTGATCAGAGACACAAATTAGAATTGGATTGAAACTGAAATTTCCTGCTGCATTTGTTATCAAAAATACCTGATAAATCCGTAGAAGTTCATGGTATATACTTTACTTCCCTTAGATGGACTATAGTATTTGAATGAAAAAGGAATTCATGAAAAACTTACACTTGCAAGGCAGCACTATAGTGTTAGTTTAGGAAGGATGAGAAAAATAGAATTATAGGCTATACAATGGAAAATGTTCATTCTGACACGAGTTTATTATATCCAAAACTCTGCTTGAATGAGCTCATTCTGCATCAGGTAAGCTCTTCAAAGCGATTACAGAAGATCACAGAGTTAACTGCAGTGGAACACAGTGACTGAGTTGTTAGAGACTTACAAATAGAACTGCATTACCTGAAACCCTCTGAAATTCAGCTAAATTCTAAATTTAGAATTGCAGGAATATTATAGGCAAGACTCCGTGTCTTTGTGAAGTGGACACAGGCATCTTTTGGTTGGTGGGTTCTGCTGGCAGTCTTCCTGATGCATGTGATCCATTCAAAGTTGCAATGTGTTAGATTTGGAGACAGAAGACAAGTCCTGTACATAGCCCATAGGGTCAGGGGGAATTTCAAAATTAGGGTTGTTTAAAGGCATAGATTGAAACTGAATTTTCCTATCACATTTGTTATCAAAAATACCTGATCAATCTGTAGAAGGGTTCAAGGGTAGATATTTTTCTTCTCTTAGATGGAATATACTATTTGAATGTAAAAGGAAATCATCAAAATCTTAGAGTGGAAAGGCAGCATTACACTGTTCATTTAGGAGAGATAAGAAAAATAGAAATATAGGCTTTACAATGGAAAATGTTCATCCTGACACCAGTTTATTATATCCCAAACTCTGCATGGATGCAGCTCATTCTGCATCAGATAAGCTTATCAAAGCCATTACAGAAAATCACAGATTTGACTGGAGTGACACAGTGACTGAGTTGATAGAGAGTTACAAATCAAACTTCATTACCTGAATCACTCTGAAATTCAGCTAAATTCTAAATTTAGCAAAACCATGTCATCCTTGATACAGGAGGGGTCCACTTTTCTAAGGAACCCTGCCAGTCTGTATATCAGGCGTTTCAAGAGGGCCAGTAAGTCCTGTGGAGAGGAGCACAGGCCAAGATTCTGACTCACTGAAATGTGCACAAGGACATATGAGAAACCCTCTACAATTTAAGGGGTGGTATAAAATCACTCTATGGGGACACATGACACCTATAAACCAAGATTTACATGCAAAAACCATTACAAAGTACCACGTGGACACAAAGTCTGAAGTCTGGAATATTACTTAATAAAAACATAGATTCTCAAAGCAGTCAATATGAACACACAAAGGCAGTCACAGCAGTTTGACAAGTAGGGCAAGAGGAGAACAGGTAGGACTCGAGATCCAGGAGTTATCAGGTAACATTCAAAAACATGGTGTGGGGATCCCTGGGTGGCACAGCGGTTTAGCGCCTGCCTTTGGCCCAGGGCGCGATCCTGGAGACCCAGGATCGAGTCCCACATCGGGCTCCTGGTGCATGGAGCCTGCTTCTCCCTCTGCCTGTGTCTCTGTCTCTCTCTCTCTCTCTCTGTATGACTATCATAAATAAATAAAAATTAAAAAAAAACATGGTGTGGTGAAAAAATGCCACTAAACAATTATGAATACTAAGGGAAAAAAGGTGGAGGAGGTGCTTTCATTGATCCTTCAGGTGTAGATATCAGCTCATTGTGTGTGACCTCTACCATCCCCATGTTGAAACCTAAGGCCCAAGAGATGGGAGGATGAGGTGGGGCCTTGGGGAGCACTTAGGTCAGCAGATGCATCCCCATGATGGGATCAGGAACCTTATTCACCATTACTAGGAAATCTCCCTGCCTCCTGCCCCATGTGAGGTGACAGGGAAAGGACAGGCTAGGATGTGGGTGCTCTCCAGACACCACATCTGTGTGCATCTGGACCTCCGACGTCGCAGACTCCAGAACTATGGGAAATGAAGGTCTTTCTTTTGATTTGCCAAATCCACTTATGTTACAGCAGCCAGCACAAGGCCAAAGTTTTATTATTATTATTAGTAGTAGTAGTACTATTATTTAATTAAATTCAATTTTCCAAAATTTACTATACACCCAGTGCCTATCACAGATCGTACCTCCTTAATGCCCATCACCCAGTTACCCCATCCCCACAACAACTTCCCTTCCAGTGATCCTCAGTTTAATTACCAGAGTTAAGTGACTCTTATGGTTTACCTTCCTCTCTAGTATTACCCAAGTCAGTTCCACTCCTTCCCTTTTGGTCTCTTTCCATATTTCTTATATTCCACATATGACTGAGACCATATCATTGCCTATCAGTGATTGGTTTATTTTCTTCAATATAATACCTCAAATTCCAACCATGTTGATGTGAATGTTCCTTCATGTTATACATAATTTCTAGCGGCTTAATTATACTTCAATTTATATACCAACCACATCTTCTATATCCTTTTTCCTGTAGAGGAACACCATGGTTTCTCCCAGTTTAATTATTGTGGACATTGCTGCTGGGAACATTGGGGTGCAGGTGACCCTTCGTTTAATAACATCTGTGTCTTTGAAGCTAATACCCAGAATAACAATGGCTGGGTCATAGCGTGGCTCTCTTCTCAGTTTTTGAATAAATTTGATTCTGTTATCTGAGGAGCCTGCACCAGCTTTCATTCCTACCAACAGTGCAAGAGTTCACCCTTTCTCCACATCCTCAATACTTATTATTTCCAGCCGTGTTAGTATATCCATTCTGAGTTGTAGAAGTGGTATCTCCATGTGATTTTCATTTGTATTTCCCTGATGACAATTCATGTGGATCATTTTGCTTTTTTTAAATAATAAATTTATTTTTTATTGGTTTTCAATTTGCCAACATACTGAATAACACCCAGTGCTCATCCCGTATAGTGCCCACTCAGTGCCCGTCACCCATTCACCCCCGCTCCCCACCATCATCCCCTTCCACCACCCCTAGTTCATTTCCCAGAGTTAGGAGTCTTCCATGTTCTGTCTCCCTTTCTGATATTTCCCACACATTTCTTCTCCCTTCCCTTATATTCCCTTTCATGAATATGTATTCCCCAAATGAATGAGACCATATAATGTTTGTCCTTCTCTTGTTGACATATTTCACTCAACATAATACCATCCATTTCCATCCACATTGAAGCAAATGGTGGGTATTTATCATTTCTAATGGCTGAGTAATATTCCATTGTATACATATACCACATTTTCTTTTTTTTAATTTATTTTTTATTGGTGTTCAATTTACTAACATACAGAATAACCCCCAGTGCCCGTCACCCATTCACTCCCACCCCCCGCCCCCCTCCCCTTCTACCACCCCTAGTTCTTTTCCCAGAGTTAGCAGTCTTTACGTTCTGTCTCCCTTTCTGATATTTCCCACACATTTCTTCTCCCTTCCCTTATATTCCCTTTCACTATTATTTATATTCCTCAAATGAATGAGAACATATAATGTTTGTCCTTCTCCGACTGACTTACTTCACTCAGCATAATACCCTCCAGTTCCATCCACGTTGAAGCAAATGGTGGGTATTTGTCATATCTAATAGATGAGTAATATTCCATTGTATACGTGTCTTTCATGATTTGTATTCCTCTGTAGTAGTACTCCACTAAGTTTCACTCCTCCTCTTATGGTCTCTTTCAATATTTCCTATATTCCAAATATGATTGAGACCATATCATTGCCTTTTTGTGATTGATTTATTTCTCTCAATATAATACCTTCATTCATTTTGAAGGAAATGTTATTTCATGATATTCATCATTTCTGACAGCTGTGTAATATCACAAAATATATATAAACCACATCTTTTTTTTTTCTCCTGTTCATGTATTCTCCCCATTTCTTGACTAGATTCATTGTTTTGTTGGCTGCTGAATTTGTTAAGGAAAAATCTTGTCCTATTATGTAGGTTGCCTTTCATTTTGTCACCTGTTGCATTGTTGTACAGATTCTATCTTGATGAAGTCCTAATAGTTAATTTTTTTCTTTGTTTCCTATGCCTTTTGAGAGGTGCCTTGGTAGCAGTCGCTAAAATTGAGGACAAAAATTTGCTACCTGAATTTGCCTCTAGGATTTGGATGAATTACTGTCTCAGATTTTGGAATTTCATCCATTTTGAGATTGTGTTTGGTGTAGCTGAATGGTCCACTTCCATTCTTATGCAGGTGGATGTCCAGATTTTTCAGAACCATTTATTGATGAGAGTTTCTTTCATTCGATATTTTTTTTCTTGCTCCTTGAGGAGTAGTTTTCCATAAAGGTGAGGGTCCATTTTTGTGTTCTCTGCTCTGTTCCATTGATCTATGTGTTGTTTTTTCCAGTACAAGCCTATCTTGATGATAAAGATAAGTTGCACTTATAAGGACTTTATAATAGAGCATGTCTGCAAACATTGTGATGCCCTCCAGTTGAAGTTTTGTTTCTGTTTGTTTTCTCCCAAAATGTTTCTACCTGTTTGACAACTTAGGAAAGGAATTAAAGAAGACACAAAGAGATGGAAAACATACCATGCTTATGGATTAGAACAATGTATATTGTCAGGACACCTGTGTTGCTCAAAGGTTGAGTGTCTGCAATTGGCTAAGGTTGTGATCCTGGAGTCCTGGGATGGTGTCCTGCATCAGGCTTTTGGGAGGGAGCCTGCTTCTCTTTCTGCCTATGTCTCTGCCTCTGTCTCTGTGACTCTCCTGAATAAATAAATTAATCTTTAAAACAAAAACAAAAATAAATACTGTGAAAATCTCTATGCTGCCGAGAACCTTCTACATATTCAAAGCAATACTTGGGAAAGCATCCTGGACATTTTTCACAGAGTATGAACATATAATCCTAAGATTTTTATGGCACACACAGAGATATTAGGGAAACATTGATGCTCTGGCATGACCCTGCTGTATTTGTTGTGAGAAGTATCAGTTAACTGCCCTCATCCAGTGAAGTGTGCATTTCTCACCTGGAACTAGGAATAACCTGTTGCAAACCATAGGTATCTGTCAAAAAGTCACACTGGTCACAGAGAATGAGAAGAATGATGCAAGAGAGTCAGAGATACTCAGACACTTTGGAACTTCAGTTTAAGGATGTTCTTTGATAATGTTTCCAGAAGATGTGGGTGTGATGACCCAGTGGGATTTGTGTCTCACCATCACCTTACAGGGCTGTATTGTACTGATAACTGTTAGGTGTGTCCCTTGTCACTGGATGAACATTTGGTGCCCCGTGTCCTCATTTCAACCCACCTGCATCTGTGACTATCCCTCTGGACATGAGATAAGTTTCCTTTTAGGATTTCCTCAATGGAACCCCTCAAGGGACCTACATGACTTATTTACCTCTTATCATTTTATTGAAATGCAATCAGTTTTGTCATGGAATTTGCAATAATCAGGTAAAATGACCTGGCTATGTCAATATCTAACAGCTCTACTATCCTATTTCATAGTCTACATGTGAACTTACATGACAGTGAAGCTATTTCATGCAAGGTAAGTCCACTCATAGTCAGCAAGGCAGGGGAGCAGCACTGAAAGCCCAGAAGCAGGGCATTGGCTGGCTTTGACGATTTCATCAACATTTGTACAAATAGCAGCTTCCCCAGACATGAACACTCAGAAAATAAGTGTGACAGGATGGAGCAAGGGATGGAGCACACAGTTTGTTTTGTATATGCAGCCCCTGGACCTGAGCCGGATAACATGGATGTCTAAATGCACAGTGTAGTTGGCAATAGATTGTTATCATTTGCTATTGGTTTTATTTCCTCTGTAGATGCTCTCACCCCACCTTGTTGAGGCCTGGTTTTGGGTTTTGTGACTCTCTTCCTGGCTGCATTGGAGAGCCTTTCTGAACATGGCCTCCTGCATCTAGCCAGGGATTGAATGTTCGCACCCTTGAGTCTTCAGGGAGCCCTCCCAGGAGCCATCAAGCCCTTTCTGTCCTCAGTCGACATCTGAATCCTGTGTTCACCGTACCTGTCTCTGAGCTGCTTTATCTCAGGCAGGATTATACTGTTAGTTTAGGAGGGATAAGAAAAATAGAAATATATGCTATACAATGGAAAATGTTCATTCTGATACCAGTTTATTATATCCCAAACTCTACCTGAAGGAGCTCATTCTGCATCAGGTAAGCTCATCAAAGCGATTACAGAAGATCACAGATTTAACTGCAGTGGAACACCTTGACTGAGTTCTTAGAGACTTACAAATAGAAATGCATTACTTGAAACCCTCTGAAATTCAGCTAAATTCTAAATTTAGCAAAATCATGTGGTCCCCAATACATGCAGGATACTTTATTCTACATAACCCTGCCACTTTGTCATTCAGGGGTTTCAGAGGGGCAGTAAATCCTGTGGAGAGGAGCACAGGCCAAGAATCTGGGGTTAGACTCACCTGATAATGTGCACAAGGACACATTAGAAACCCTCTACAATTTAAGGGGTAGGTTCACATCACTGTGGGGGGAAACATGACACCTACAAACCAAGAGATATATGCAAATACAATTACAAAGTACCACGTGGACACAAAGTCTGAAGTCTGGAATATTACATCATAAGATCCATAGTTTTTCAAATAAGTAAATATGAACATACAAAGGCAGTCACATGTCTGATCACAACAGTTTCACAGAATGATCCCCAGCTGAGTATATACTGAGATGACATGTATATAGGGATCTCTCTCTATTGAATAAAACATCCTAGACCTGATCCTGCATCCAGGAGTGAAGCCCCAGTCCCAGGAACAATAGGTGACCAATTCATTGATCTGGACAAAACAACTCACCATGGAGTCTGTGCTCAGCTGGGTTTTCCTTGACACTATTTTTAAATATATATTTATTTATTTTCTGTTTGAGTCAATTTGCCAACATAAAGCATATAACCCAGTATTCATCACATGAACAGAAGAATGGGCATTTTTAAGAAATGACAGAAAAGCTATCATAAAATATATGTTAAATCTTTTTAAAAATGTCTCTATGATTTTGATATTTTTATCTAATTTTGTTAGAAAGAGAGAAATTATACCTCAAAAGGTCAAAAACATTTGGATATAGGGTAATGAGATTGAATATGTTTGATTTACACATTTTATCCCCAACTGGGAGCAGATATTAATTAACCAAAATCATCATGACCCACTGTGGTAACATGTGGGTTGAAATTGAAACCACACCAGCCTTTCCTAATTCACCCATGCCCACACCTCACTTTCAGCCTGTCCAGAAACCCATCATCCCATGACATCCCTGTTTGAGGACTTCCTGCACTAATGGAAAAGGCCTGTTAATACAGGGTGCTGCTGGATACTCAGAAAGCATGAACAAGTGTCTACTGATATTCATCTGAAGCTACTATTCCTCTACAGGGAATAGGTCAGAGCTCAACAATTTATGTTAACTCTGTACTGTTCCCCTGATTTCACCACCTGACACAAAAAATGGATTCCTTTTTCTAATTCAATATTTTTAATTTAATGTCTATTTCTTTTTTTTTTTTTTTTTTTTTTTTTTTTTTTAAAGATTTTATTTATTTATTCATGATAGTCACACAGAGAGAGAGAGACAGAGAGGCAGAGACACAGGCAGAGGGAGAAGCAGGCTCCATGCAGGGAGCCCGACGTGGGATTCGATCCCGGGTCTCCAGGATCGTGCCCTGGGCCAAAGGCAGGCGCCAAACCGCTGCGCCACCCAGGGATCCCTGTCTATTTCTATATACTATGAATCTCTCAACTTCCCCTGGAGCTTTCCTACAATCCAGCAATTGAACTACTGGGATTTACTACAAAGATACAAATACAGTGAAAGACCACAACACCTGCACCCGATGTTTATAGCAACAAAGTCCAGAGTAGCCAAACTGTAGAAGGAGCCTCGGTGTCCATCGAAAGATGGATGGATAAGGAAGATGTGGTCTATATATACAATGGAATATACTCAGCCATTAGAAATCAAGAATACCCACCATTTGCTTCAACATGACTGGAGCTGGAGGGTATTATGCTGAGGGAAGTAAGTCAGTCACAGAAGAACAAACATATGGTCTCATTCATTCAGGGAATATAAAAAGTAGTGAAAGGGAGTAAAGGAGAAAGGAGAGAAAATGAGTGGGAAATATCAGAAAGGTCGACAGAATATGAGGGACTCCTAACTCTGTGAAAGGAACTCTGGGAAGGAACTCTGGGAAGCGGTAGTTGTAAGGGAGGTTGGCGGGGGTAGGTGTGACTGGGTGACGGGCAATGAGGGGTCACTTGACGGGATGAGCACTGGGTGTTATACTATATGTTGGCAAAGCAAACTCCAATAAAAATAATTAAGAAATAAAATTTAAAAAACAAATGAACCTTCAGATAATTAAGAATAATCCTAACCAAAGAGGAAAGTACCTATACTCTAAAAAATTCTAAAGTATGTATGAAAGACATTAAAGAAGACAGAAATATATGGAAAAAAGTGTATTCTCATGGATTGGAAAAATAAATATTCATATGATGTTTATGCCACCAACAGCAATCTATGCATTCAATATGAACCCTATCAAAACACCACCACCATTTTTCTAGGGAATGAAACAAGCCTAAAATTTGTAAATAAACAGAAAAGATTCTGAGTAAGCAAAAGAATGTTCAAACAAAAAACAAATCAAGGCAGCCCGGGTGGCTCAGCGTTTTAGCACTGCCTTTTGTCCAGAGCATGATCCTGCAGACAGGGGACGAGTCCCATATCAGGCTCCCTACATGGTCCCTGCTGCTCCCTCTACCTGTGTCTCTGCCATTCTGTTTCTCTGTGTCTCTTATGAGTAAATAAATAAAAACTAAAAAAAAGCAAAAGCCATACAATTCCGGATTTCAAAGATGTGATAATCAAAACAGTAAAATAGTGGCAGTAAAACACGCACATAGTCAATAGAATAGAATAAAGAACCCATAAATGGACACACAGCTCTATGGACAACTTATCCTCAACAAAGTACAAAAGACTATCAACTGAAAAAGAGACAATCTCTTCAACAAGTGGTGTTGGAAACATTGGACAGCTGCAAGTAGA
The DNA here is from genome assembly GCF_048164855.1 of Canis lupus baileyi. Classification (NCBI taxonomy): domain Eukaryota; kingdom Metazoa; phylum Chordata; class Mammalia; order Carnivora; family Canidae; genus Canis; species Canis lupus. The sequence continues at coordinate 76,593,265 of NC_132846.1, forward strand.
AGAATGAACCTGGGCCATTCTTACACTCCACACAAACATAAACTCAGAGTAGATGAAAGACCTAAATGTGAGGCAAGAAACCATCAAAATCAAGGAGATTTTGTGACCTCAGCCACAAACAGGTTCTTGGTACTCGAATCTCCAAAGGGAAGGGAAACAAAAGTAAAAATGAACTCTATGGACTACACCAAGGAGCTGTATTACAGCTGTGGAAACACTCAACATAATTAAAAGGCAACCTAACAAATTGGAAAGATAGGGATGCCTGTGTAGCTTCAACATCTGTCTTTGACACAGGGAGTCCTAGAGCTCTAGGATTGAGACCAGCATCAGGCTCCTTGTGGGGAGCCCACTTCTCCCTCTGCCCATCTCTGCATCTCTCTCTCTGTCTCTCATGAATGAACAAATAACATCTTCCAAAAGAATGAAACAATGGGAGAAGAGATTTGCCAATCTATCTCCAGATTATGGCAGGTTTCCAAAATCGAAAAATAAATTGCCAAACTAAACAACCACAAAGTGAAATGGGCGGAAGACATGAAGAGACACCCTGTCCTGATTGAGGTGCCGACTCTCACTTTATATTAGGTAGGTCATCCACATGTAAAATGAAATTTATTGTCTCCTCTAGGTCTGACTTATATTAACTGCATGATTAGAACAGGCAATGCATCCTGAAGACAAGAGGAAAATACTTTCTGCCCCAGACTGGAGGACCTGCCAGAAAACGTAGCAAGAAAACTACTTAAAAAAAAAGAAAACTTGGTAACCTAGAAAGAAAATAAAGAGTTTTTCTATGACAATATCTTAATAGAGTCAACGAGTAAAAACCTTACATAAAAACTGGAAGAAATAACTCATGAGCTCAGAAAAAAATCAGGATATAAAATCAGCAAATAAAATAAAGATATATTCCTACAAAATAACAACAAATTACATATACAAAATAACAAAATAATCCGATTTACACTGGCACGAAAAATAAATATTTAGGATTAAATTTTACTAATAAATTGAAATTTCTCCAGAAAATGAACTATACTGATGTGTGTCTTTGGAAATACACGCAGAAACTCAAAAACAACTGTGCTTAGAACTTCATATAGTCAGAAGGCTATCTACACAAATTGCTATAGAATTGTGTTGCCACACTTGTGCTGGCTTTTAAATACATGAATGTAAGTCTGGAGCTGGTTATATAGTTGGAGGATATGCAAATAAGGACCTCCCTCCACTGATTAAACCAGCCCAGTCCTGACCCTGTGGCCGGGAGAGCAGTCCCAGCCTCAGGATCCCCAGGTGACCCTATTCAGTGATCAGGACACAACGCAGGCAAACCACCATGGAGTCTGTGTTCGGCTGGGTTTTCCTTGTCGCTATTTTAAAAGGTAATTCATAGAGAACCAAAGACATTGAGTCTTTGAGTGGAGATATGTGAGAGAAACTGGGGATGTGGGACAGTATCCTGACCAGGATGTCTTGTTTCTGCAGGTGTCCAGGGTGAAGTGCAGCTGGTGGAGTCTGGGGGAGACCTGGTGAAGCCTGGGGGGTCCCTGAGACTCTCCTGTGTGACCCTGGTTTCACCTTCAGTAGCAATGAAATGAACTGGGTCCGCCAGGCTCCAGGGAAGGGGCTGCAGTGGGTCGCAGCTATTAGCAGTAGTGGAAGTAGCACATACTATGCAGACGCTGTGAAGGGCCGATTCACCATCTCCAGAGACAACGCCAAGAACACGCTGTATCTACAGATGAACAGCCTGAGAGCCGAGGACACGGCTGTGTATTACTGTGCAGACACAGTGAGGGGACCTCATTGTGAGCCCAGACACAAACCTCCCTGCAGAAGGAGATCAGGACCACCAAGGGGTGCGCACTCCTCACCACGTCTATCTTGAAGTCCCACGAGCAGGTGCAGAGGGTGGTTCTGGGCAGGTTTCCTGTCAGGGTCTGGGCTTCCTCTCCAAGGAGAAGTTTCCCCCAGGGAGCCCCTCTGAACACTTGATCATGTGTTTACCTATTCAGTCTCTTTCTAAGAGACTTAGAATTCAACCATAGCACCTGCACTTACTTGTACTTAACTTTTCCTGACCCGAAATATTAATCAATTACAAATAACTCCATTCACATCATCTGAACCTTTTCATGAGTCCTAGTGGCACTCACTGTGGATCACAGGACCCCAAGGTAACATGCTGTCTTGCACATCTCGGTATAGAGGAATCCCCAATCAACACAAGAGAAAAGAAACATAATACAAAAATGTGAATAAAAGCCTGGGAGTGAGAGAGATTCCCAGCATGACATGGTAGGGAAGTGGACTCAGAGGTCATTCACACACACACACAATAATGAGAGTATAACCTTTCATCACCTTCACCTTCATGTCTGACGAGAGCCAGGCCAGCCTCTCATCATGTCACAAATGCCTGTATGGTGCCAGGGAATGACACTGGCTCTGGGTGTGTGTTGTGGGCCGGTGGTGGGGATGGCGTTCTGCTCCAAGAAGGGCTTGTGTGGAGTCAGAGTCCCAACTTCATCAAAAGAGGGAACTCCTGGGTTATTGTTTGATTTCTTTCCTTTGTGTGGAGGAGAAGAATGAGGAGGGAATTTCAGGGAGCTCTCAGTTAATAAAGACTGGATATGGTGTGAGGAATTTCACTAAACCAGGGTAAACCTGGAAGGACAAAAGAGAAACATGGTCATTCTCAGTAGACAAGTGTCTGAATCATATGGAAAGGAGATGAATAATATATGGAAGCAGCACGAAACTTTAAATAATAATACAAATAGTCCAAGATCCTACCCAGGTCTCAGATGGAAGCTGTCCTCTTCCCAAGGAACCATCTGGTTCTGAAGGTCATGTGTACTTGGTGTGCTCAGCCACCAGAAGCTTCTACTGGACCATGAGGATCCTCAGGGTGAGGAGCTGGATTGAAGGACCTTCGACTTTCAGGGTAAAACTCATGGATCCTTCAGGTGCTTATGTCAGCTAACTGGTTGTGACCTTTACCATCCCTGTGGTGAAACCTAATGTCCATGTGATGGGAGGAGGAGGTGGAGCCTTAAGGTCCAATTAGTTTAGGAGATGCAGCCTTATGATGGGATCAGGGCACTTATACACCAGGACTGGGAAAGCTCTTTGCACCCTGGCCCGTTTTGAAGTGCCTGGGAAAGGATGGGGTAGGATGTGGGTGCTCTCCAGACACCACAGCTTCCTGCACCTAGACCTCAGACAACCCAGACACCAGATCTGTGAGAATGAGTGTCTGTTGTTTGATCTGCCCAGCTCATGTATGATGTTCCAACAGGGGACATGGGCTTAAGTAATTTTTTTCTTTAATTAATTTGAATTTACCAACATACACTATACCCTCAGTGTTCATCACATCACGTAAACTCAACTCCCATCACCCAGTTACACCATTCCCCTCCTCCTCCCTTCCAGTGACCCTCATTTTTTCCCCAGAGTTAAGTGTCTTTCATGATTTGTCTTCCTCTCTAGTCTTACCCCACTAAGTTTCACTCCTTCCCTTATGGTCTCTTTCAAAATCAATGAGACCATATCATTGCCTTTCTGTTATTGATTTATTTTTCTCACAATAATGACTCCAGTTCCATGCATGTTGACAGAAATATTATTTCATGTTATTCATTATGTCTGACGGCTATGTAATATCCCATCGTATATATAAAGCACATCTTTTTTTGTATATTGTTTATTGGAGTGAGATTTGCCAACATATAGCATAATACCCAGTGCTCATCCCATCAAGTGCCCCCCTCAGTGCCTGTCACCCAGTCAGCCCCATCCCACGCCCACTTCCCCATCCACTACCCCTTGTTCTTTTCCCAGAGTTAGGAGTCTCTCAACTTCTGTCACCATCTCTGATATTTCCACTCATTTTCTTTCCATTCTCCTATGATCCCTTTCACTGTTTTTATATTCCCCAAGAATGAGACCATAAAATGTTTTTCCTTCTCCAATTGACTTATTTCACTCAGCATAATATCCTCCAGTTCCATCCACGTCAAAGCAATTGGTGGGTATTCGTCGTTTCTAATGGCTGAGTAACATCCCATTGTATACATAGATCACAGCTTCTTTATCCATTCATCTGTCAATAGACACTGAGGCTCCTTCCACTGTTTGGCTGTTGTGGACTTTGCTGCTTTGAACATTGATATGCAAGTGTCCCTTCATTTCACTAAATCTGTGTCTTTGTGGTAAATAGCCTGTAGGGCAGTGGCTGGCTCCTGGGGTGGCTCTATTCTCACGTTTTCAGGACATTCCATTCTGTTTTCTGTACCGGCTCAACAAGCCTAATTCCCACCAGGAATGAAAGAGGTTTCCACTTTCTCAATATCCTCCCTTATATTTGTTGTTTCTGGCCTTTTTACTTTATCCATTCTGAGTTGTATAAGTGGAATCTTAGTGTGGTTTTCATTTGTATTTCCCTGATGACAAATCATGTGGATCATTTTTTGTCCTCTACCTGTTGGCCATTTGTCGGTCTTCTTTGGAGAAAAGCCTTTTCATGTATTCTCCCATTTCTTGACTGGATTGATTGTTATGTTGGGTGCTGAATTTGTTAAGGAAATATCTTGTCCTATTCTGTAGGCTGCCTTTTGTTTTGTCACCTGTTGTATTGTTGTACAGATTCTATCTTGATAAAGTCATAACAGTTTATTTTTCCCTTTGTTTCCTATGCCTTTTGAGAGGAGCCTTGCTAGGAGTCACTGAAACTGAGGACAAAAAGATGCTACCTGAATTCACCTCTAGGATTTGGATGAATTGCTGTCTCAGATTTCAGTATTTCATTATTTTGAGATTATCTTTGTGCTTTGTGTAGCAGAATGGTCCACTTTCATTTTATGCAGGTGGCTGTCCAAGTTTTTTCAGATCCATTTGTTGATGTGTCTTTCTTTGATTAGATATTTTTTCTTGCTTTTTGAGGAGTAGTTGTCCATAGAGCTGAGGGTCCCTTTCCTCGCTCTCTGCTCTGTTCAATTGAATTGATCTATGTGTTGTTTTTGCCAGTTCCACGCTATCTTGATGATAAAGGTTTTATAATAGAGCTTGTCTGAAAACCTTGTTATGCCCTCCAGCTGTAGTTTTTTTCTGTTGTTGTTGTTGTTGTTTTTTCTGTTGTTGTTTTTTTTTTCCAAAATGATTCTACCTGTTTGGCAACTTAGGATAGAAATTGAAGAAGACACAAAGAGATGGAAAACATTCTGTGCTTACAGATTAGAACAACGAATATTGTCAGGGCACCTGTGTTGCTCAGAGGTTGAGTGTCTGCAATTGGCTGGGGTTGTGATTCTGGGGTCCTGGGATGGTGTCCTGCATCAGGGTTTTGGAAGGGAGCCTGTTTCTCCCTCTGCCTCTGTAACTCTCCTGAATAAATAAATAAATCTTTAAAATAAAAACAAAATTATTTTGGATCCCTGGGTGGCTCAGTGGTTTGGCGCCTCCCTTTGACCCAGGGTGCCATCTTGGCATCCCAGGATTGTGTCCCACGTCGGGCTCTAGGCATGGTCCTCCTCACTCAGACTGTGTCTCTGCCTCTCTCTCTCTCTCTCTCTATCATTAATGAATAAATAAAATCTTTAAAAAAAAACAAAAATAAATCCTGTGAAAATCTCTGGTTGCCCAGAACCTTCTACATATTCAAAGCAATCCTTGTGAAAGCATCCTGGACAGTTTTCAGAAAATGAACATATAATCCTAAGATTTTTATGGCACATATAGAGACATTCGGGACACATGGATGCATTGTCATGACTCTGTTGTATTTGTTGTGAGAAGTATCATGTAACCACCCTCATCCAGTGAAGGGTGCATTTCTCAACTGGAACTAGGACTAGTCTTTTGCAAACCATAGGTATCTGTCAAAAAGTCACTGTGGACACACTAAACAGGAGAACAATGATACAAGAGAGTCAGAGATACTCAGACACTTTGGAACTTCAGTTTAGGATGTTCTGTTATAACGTTTCCAGATGAGGATGTGATGACCCAGTGGGATTTGTGTCTCACCATCACCTTACAGGGTTGTGTTGTACTGATGGCCTTTAGGTGTGTCCCTTGTCACTGGATGAACATTTGGTGCCCCGTGTCCTCATTTCAACCCACCTTCATCTGTGACTCTCCCTTTGGCCATGAGATCAGTTTCCCTTTAGGATTTCCTCAATGGAACCCCTCAAGGTTCCTACACGACTTATTTGGCCTTTATCATTTTATTTAAATGCAATCATTTTTGTTATGGAATTTGCAACAACCAGGTAACATGACCTGGTTATGTCAATATCTAACAGCTCTACCATCCTATTCCATAGTCTACGTGTGAACTTATATGATAGTGAATCTATTTCAGGGAGGGTAAGTCCACTCATAATCAGCAAGGCAGGGGAGCAACTCTGAATGCTCAGAAGCAGGGCATTGGTTGGTTCTGATGATTTCATCAACATTTATACAAATAGCAGTTGTCCCCAGACATGAACACTCAGAAAATAGATGTGAGATGATAGAGCAAGGGATGGAGCACACAGTTCCTCTTGCAGTGTGCAGCCCTGGACCTACTGGGCTTACATGGATGTCTAAATGCACAGTGCAATTGGCAATGGATTGTTATCATTTGCTGTTGGTGTTGTTTCCTCTATAGATGCTCACACCCCACCTTGTTGAAGCCTGTCTTGGGGTATTGTGACTCTTCCTGGTTGCATTGGAGAGCCGTTATGAACAGGGCCACCTACCTCTAGCCTGGGATTGAATGTTTGCACCCCGGAGTCTTCAGGGAGCCCTCATAGGGGAGCCATAAAGCCCGTTCTGTCCTCAGTTGACATCTGAATCATGTGTTCACCATACCTGTGTCTAGGCTGGTGTATCTCAGACACATGAATGGATCTCTAAACGACAATATAAAGGCTCTGTAGTGTGGACCTGGGCTCGTCCTCTGAGGGCTTGTCACGAATGAGGGTCTAGTTTCTGCCTGCTGGTTTCAGAATAGATGTCACAGGACCACACAGCGTTCAGTTTATGGAAACAAAGCACAACGCCTGCACTCAGACCCAATGTTCACACGTCTATAGGTTCCAGTCCTTCTTAACCATGCATCACATTGTGCCACTTTTTCTTCTTGGCACTCAGGGGGTCCTTAGATCCAGAAATTTCCCTATTTTTCAATTTGAGCACCATTATGCCAGGTCCGTCCCCCACAGGAGTAGAATTGTACAAGTTCATACAATCCTCTCTAGTCCTTAAAATTCTTGACAGTAGCTTCTACAAGCAACCTCCCTCCTGCTGTCATCCCTACAATTGTATCTCCCCAATGTCAACACCGCATAGCTCCAGCACTCCAAAACCTGCTCAGTATTCTATTAGGAGTCCTTCTGTTGTTGCTTTTTCAACTCTGATCGATTTCATGGATGTTTTAAATGATTCAATAACCAACCAGCTGTTTCAGATATATGACAAACCCTGAGTCCCCTAAACCTTCTGACATGTTAACTTCTCTCTCCCATATTTTCTTATACTAAAGATGGTGTGGTTAATTTTTTCTGATTTATATGTTGGAGGTGAACTTTGGACCCTGGTGTTTTGTTTCAGAGGATCGTAATCTTATTTTCACCCCTACTCTGATTCTGGATCCTAAGGACACATTTTTGTTTGTACAAGCCTACTGAGTATTGTACTAATATTATATTATGTTTCAGGAAGTAATTATAGACATATGTGGTCCATGAACATAAGGTCATCCAACAGGTGACATAAGGAGCAATGCACGACCTAACAGTGAGACTGGGGATTCAAGGAGGGCAAAGATGCTCCCAAAGGACCAGAATTGCAGGAATATTATTGGCAGGACTCCAGGTCCCTGTGCAGGTGGCACAGGTGCCATTTGGGTGGTGGGCTCTGCTTGCAGTCTTCTTGATGCATATGATCCATTCAAAGATGGAAATGGGGGTACCTGGGTGCACAGCAGTTTTGTGCTGCCTTCAGCCCAGGGCCTGATCCTGGAGATCAGGGATCGAGTCCCACATCAGGCTCCATGCATGGAGCCTAATTCTCACACTGCCTGTGTCTCTGCATCTCTGTGTGTGTGTCTCTCTCATGAATAAATAAAACATTAAAAAAACAAAGATGGAATGGGCTAGATTTGGAAACAGAACAAAAGTCCTGTATGCACCCCACAGGGTAAGGGGGACTGATCTAAGAAAACCAAAATTATGGTTGATCAAAGGCACAAATTGAAATTGGTTTGAAACGGAAAATTCCTGCTGCATTTGTTATCAAAAATACCTGATAAATCCATGGAAGTGGTTCATGGTAGATAGTTCTTCTCTTAGATGGAATATAGTATTTGGATGTAAAAAGAATTCATGAAAAACTTACAGTTGCAAAGCAGCACCATACTGTTTAGGAGGGATAAGAAAAATAGAAATATAGGGTATACAATGGAAAATGTTTGTTCTGACACAAGTTTATTATATCCCAATCTCTGCTTGAATGAGCTCATTCTGCATCAGGTAAGCTCATCAAAGTGATTACAGAAGATCACAGAGTTAACTGCAGTGGAACACAGTGACTGAGTTGTTAGAGACTTACAAATAGAACTGAATTACCTGAAACCCTCTGAAATTCAGCTAAATTCTAAATTTAGAATTGCAGGAATATTATAGGCAAGACTCCGTGTCTTTGTGAAGTGGACACAGGCGTCTTTTGGTCGGTTGGCTCTGCTGGCAGTCTTCCTGATGCATGTGATCCATTCAAAGTTGCAATGTGTTAGATTTGGAGGCAGAAGACAAGTCCTGCACATAGCCCTTAGGGTCAGGGGGAATAATCTGAGAAATTCAAAATTAAGTTAGATTAAAGGCATAGATTGAAAAGAATTGAAACTGAATTTTTCTGCCACATTTGTTATCAAAAATACCTTTTATAAAAATCCATCATATTTTTAATAATAAATTTATTTTTTATTGATGCTCAATTTGCCAACATACAGAATAACACACAGTGCTCATCCCACCAAGTGCTCCCCTCCGTGCCCATTACCCAGTCACCCCAACACTCCGCCCACCTCCCCTTCCACTACCCCTTGTTCATTTCCCAGAGTTAGGTTTCTCTTATGTTGTGTCACCCTCACAGAAATTTTCACTCATCTTCTCTCCTTTCTCTTTATTCCCTTTCACTAATTTTTATATTCCTCAAATGAATGAGACCATATAATGTATATCCATTTCCAATTGACTTTTTTAATCAGCATAGTACCCTCCAGGTCCATCCACATCAAAGCAAAAGGTGGGTATTTGTCATTTCTAATGGCTGAGTAATATTCCATTGTATACATAGACCACATCTTCTTTGATTCAATAATATTTTTATTTATTTTATTTATTTTTTATAATACATTTATTTTTATTGGTGTTCAATTTGCCAACATACAGAATAACACCCAGTGCTCATCCCGTCGAGTGCCCCCCTCACTGCCCATCACCCATTCACCCCCAGCCCCTGCCCCCCTCCCCTTCCACCACCTCTAGTTCATTTACCAGAGTCAGGAGTCTTTATGTTCTGTCTCCATTTCTGATATTTCCCACACATTTCTTCTCCCTTCCCTTATATTCCCTTTCACTATTATTTATATTCCCCAAATGAATGAGAACATATAATGTTTGTCCTCCGATTGACTTACTTCACTCAGCATAATACCCTCCAGTTCCATCCACGTTGATTTCTAGCAGCAATGTCCACAATAGCCAACTCTGGAAGGAGCCTCGATGTCCATCGAAAGATGAATGGATAAAGAAGATGTGGTTTATGTATACAATGGAATATTACTCAGCCATTAGAAATGACAAATACCTACCATTTGCTACAATAATATTTTTAAATAAAATAGTTTTATTTTTTGTTACATTGAATTAGCCAACTTATACTACATACTTCTTTTCTGATGTTCAATAATCCATCAGGTGCTTGTAACAGTATTGATGACATCATTTACCCTCTTTAATGCACATCACACAATGACCCAATAGACCCACTAACCTCCCCAGTATTATACCTCATTCTGTTTCCTATAGTTAATGGTTTCTCATGTTCTGTCCCCCTCTCTAATGATTACCAGGCTTGCCAGCATTAGCCAATGTTACTTTGAAAGGTTATGTATATTCCACGTTAGACAGAAATGATATGATAATTGGCCTCTGATTGACTTATTTTACTCAGCAAAATACCCTCCAGTTCCATCAATGTCAATGTAAATGGTAGGTATTTGATATTTCTGATGGCAGAGTTATATCCCATTGTATATACTACACATGATATTTATCCATTCTTCTGTGGTGGACATCATGTCTCCCTCCACAGTTCGGCTATTGTGTACTTTGCTGCTATGAACACTGGGGTTCCAGTGCCCTTTGCATCACTACATCTGTGTGCTTGGGGTGAATACCTAGTAATACAATTCCTGGAGCATATGCCATTCACAACAAAGGAAAGAACCAGAGGTAATACTCTCTGCCATAGATCTAATTAAGAAGGATAAAGTAAAAAATAAGAGCTCAAATACAGGATATTAATTTTAAAGTTACTAGTTGCATTTCAGGAAAACTAAAACACACTACATTATAACTTAATGTAGAAATGAACCAATTCAGTTGTAAATTAAAAGTGATCAATGTGAGATAGAGTCTAAACTAGATGCTGAAAAAAAAAAAAATAAACTAGATGCTGTAACAGCCATGGTAAATGAGGTCGAATGGAGCATAGGTGACATCGAAGACCAGGTGATAGAAAGGAATGAAGGTGTGGAAAGTAGAGACACAAATAATGGACCAGAGAGGCTTGAAAAATCACTAGTGCCATTAGTTCAAACTAAATTAAAATATTTAGGGCCCATGAAGGGAAGGAAGAGAGAGAAGGACAGAATGTATATTTGAGAAAATCATAGCAAAGACTCTTTTTCTTTCTTTTTTTGAAAGATTTAATTTATGTATTCATGAGAGACATAGAGAGGCAAAGACAAAGGCAGAGAGAGGAGCAGGCTCCATGCAGGGAGCCTGATGTGGGACTTGATACTGTGTCTACAGGATCATACCCTGGGTCAAAGGCAGGTGCTGAACAGCTGAGCCACCCAGGAGTTCCAGCAGACTCTCTCTTTTTCAATAAAAAGACACATCCAGGTTGAAAGTGAGGGAGAAAACTCCCACTAATCATGTCAATGAACATCAAGAGGAAGGAAGAGGAGCAATGCTTATAGGAGCTGATCTAGAATTTAAAACAAAGCCTATAATAAAGGATGAAGAAGGATACTATATCATAAAAATTGTTTATCCAACAGAAGATCTACCTTTTCAAAATATTCACACTGCTAACTTCGGAGAAGACAAGTGCACAAACCAATTAACCCTAAACTTAATGACACTCATGGCTACTATTACCTTTACAGTGGGGACTTCAATGTCCCCTGATATCAGTGAGAATCATCTAAGCAGAAGCTCAACAAGAAACAAGGGATTTGAGAGACATACTGGATCAGACATACTTCACAAATATATCAGGGCATTTTTCCCAAAAGAGAGTACACGTTCTTCTTTATTGTACGTGGAAAATACTCCAGAACTGATCATACACATGGTCACAACTCATGTGTCAAGTGGTACAGAATGGTTGAATTCACTCCATGAATAGGTTCAGACCAATATGCTATGAAACAAGTCAAAACCAATAAAAACATGGAAGGCCCCTAAATGACAATGTGATACTACCTCACACCAGTGAGAATAGGGAAAATTAAGAAGATATGAAAGAACAAATGCTGAAGTGGATGTGGAGAAGGGGAACTCTCTTGCATTGTTGGTGGGAATGTGAACTGGTGCCATCACTCTGGAAAACTGTGTGGAGGTTCCTCAAAGAGTTAAAAATAGAACTGTCTTACGACCCAGAAATTGCACTGCTGGGGGTTTACCTCAAAGATATAGATGCAGCGAAATGCCAGGACACCTGGTCTCCCATGCCTATAGCAGCAATGTCCAGAATAACCAAACTGTGGAAGGAGCCCTGGTGTTCATCGAAAGATAAATGGATAAGGAACATGTATTCTATATTTACAATGGCATATTCCTCAGCCACCACAGCGGAGGAATACCCACCAATTGCTTCACCGTGAGTGGAACTGGAGGGTATTATGCTGAGTGATGTAGGTCAATTGGAGGACAAACATTATATGGTCTCATTCATTCAGGTAATATAAAAAATGGTGTAAAGAATTATAGAGGAAATGAGGGAAAATAAGTGGAAAAAAATAGGGTGACAAAATATGAGGGAATTCTAAATCTGGGAAACGAATAAGAGGTAGTGGGAAGAGAAGTGGATGGGGGCATGGGGTGACTGGGTGAAGGGCATTGAGGGGAACACTTGACCAGATGAGTCTGGGGTGCTATGTTATATGTTGGAAATCAACCTTCAATTAAAAAATATATAACAAATAAATAAACGTACATAAAAGGACATCTTATTGAAGAAGAAATGAATCAATGAAGAAATTAAAGAATTTAAGCAAAATTTCAATCAATGAACATTAAATCACAATCATACAATCCAGTATGTCTCTCAAAACCCTTGTTTCCTGGTAAAGCTCTGGGACACATCAAAAGCAAGCCATCCACAAAGGGAACAACAGAGCAACACAGGTCTTCTCCAGGACCTGATTAAAATGGGAGCATATCCAGTGCATTAGCAGAGTGAAGATTAGGGTAAAACATATTGCCAGGCTACTGCTCCCCATGTTTCCCCCCACTCCACCTGCATGGCCTCCCTGCTCAGTCATGGGCTGGTGAAGATGGATGGGTAGACATGTGGACACCTGTGTCTCAAATCTGTGCACATCAAGATATCCATGGACGATTGTTAACAGAGTGTAAACATCGTGCACATACCTCTAGAACATGGACATGACGTCCCACAAAAAGGCTCACTGTTCCTCCTACACAGATTCAATACCCATGCTGCTGGACGCTATGTCCTATCGCATGAGGCAGGACACTGATGAGGACTGATAGCAAATCGAACTCCAATAAAAAGTATACATTAATCAATTAATTAATTAAATTATCTTATAAATTAAAAAATAGCATATATTTTTATTTTTCACACCCTTTTTGAACTTGGCTGCAGCAACTTCTTGCATGATTCATCTATGAAGGCAAGAGAAACAAAAGCAAAATTGAATTATTGGGACTCCATCAAGATCAAAAGCTTCTGCACATCAAAAGAAACAGTCAACAAAATGAAAAGACAACCTACGGGATGGTAGCAGATATTTGCAAATGATCTATCAGATAAAGGGCTAGTATCCAAGATCTATAAAGAACTTATTAAACTCAACAGCAAAGAACAACATAATCCGAGTAGGCTCAGAAGGGTCAGTGAAACTGTAGAAAAAAAAGAAAAATAAACCTATGATTTCTATGAAAGGAATCTGCTCTGCAGCAAAAAGAAAATCAAGGACTGGATGCAATTTATAAGTGCACCAGAAATCATCAAATGATGAGGAAAAATCGTAACCAGAGAGCAATGGGTGTATGGTCTAAACATTCCAGAAAACGTATGAAAGACAGTAAGGAATATACAAGTAGATAGAACATATTTATTCTCATATATTAGTAGAATGAATATTGATAAAATATCTATGCTACCAAAAGCAAGTGACACATTCAAAGCCATCCGTATTAAAATATTGACAGAATTTTTCAAAGAGCTAGAGAAAACAATCACATAATTTTTAGGGAACCACAAAGACCTCAAATAGCCAAAGCAATCCTGAAAAAGTAAAGCAAGGCTGTAGATATCCCGATTCTGGTTGTTGAGGTAAATTACAAAGTTGTGATCATCAGGACACTATGGCACTGGCACAAATACAGACGTATAGATAAATAGAAAAGTTTGAGATCCCAGAAATGGAACCTGAAGTCTGTGGACATAAATCCTGACAAAACAGGAAAGCATATCCAATGGATAAAAAGAAAGTCTCTTCAACAAATGGCACTGAGAATATTGGAGACCCACATGCAGAAGAATGAAAGGGGACACTTTTCTTACATCATTCACAACAATGGACTCAAAGTTGATGAAGTATCTCAATGAGTCGGAAAACCATCAGAATCCTCAGGAGAACATAGGCAGCACCTTTTCTACCTCAGCTGCAACCACTTCTAGACGTGTCTCCAGAGGCAAGGGAAAGAAATGGAAAATGAAGTATGGGGACTTCATCAAGAAAGAGCATTTTCACAGCAAAGGAATCAGTGTAATTAAAAAGCAGCCTACAGAATGGGAGAAGATATTTGGAAGTGTCTTATCAGATTAAAGGCTCGAATTCATATCTAAAATGAATATATCAAATAAAATGAATGTATCAAGCTCTACAGCCACCAGTATCTCCAATGAGAATTGGGCAGAAGTTGTGAGCAGACTTCCTGTCCTGTCCTGAAATCCCACATCACACCATATATTAGGGAGCTCATCCTCATGCAAAACAAATTCACTTGCTCTCGTAGATTTGCCATATATCAAACAAAATATTAGAAGAAAATGTCTGACAGAAGAGAAGGAAAACATCAATGCCCCCAATTCAAACATTACCGTAGAAATGAGGCAATAATAAAATAAAAGACTTTAAATTCATTCAACAGGAATAAAATAATTTGTTTACATACATAGTCAACGAGGAAAATCATTCCAAAACAAAAAAAAAACCTTAAAAGTAAGTAATGAACTCAGAGAAAATTCAGGATATCAAATCAAAATAGACTATAAAGTTAATTTCTACACACTAACAACAAATTTTTTGTATAAAATACACAAAACATTCCCCTTTACACTGCTATTAAAAAATATTTATGATCACACTTACTTAAGAAGAAAAAAATTCTCTTAAAAATGGACTATATTAATGAGAGACATTCAAAAGGCACAGAAATGCAAAGATAAATACGTTGATTGAAGTATATCATAAATCCACTGTGCCACCAAAAGAATGTGATCTACCGTTGTGAAGTAATGCTTGTATATAGCTTGTAAAGAAATGAATCTAAGACTGGAGCTGACTATCTAGTCAGAGGACACACAAATAAGGATGTCCCTACACTGATTAAACCAGCCCAGCCCTGACCCTAAAGCTGGAGAGGAGCCCCAGGCCCTGGATCAACAGTTTACACCATTCAGTGCTCATGACACAACACAGACAAACCACCATGGAGTCTGTGCTCAGCTGGGTTTTCCTTGTAGAAAGTAAATTACTTTTTATAAGGTAATTCATGGAGAACAAGGGAACTTGAGTCTGTGAGTGGAGCTGAGTGAGAGAAATAGGGGATGTGGGACAGTTTCCTGACGAGGATGTCTTGTGTCTACAGGTGTCCAGGGTGAGGTGCAGCTGGTGGAGTCTGGGGGATACCTGGTGAAGCCTGGTGGGTCCCTGAGACTCTCCTCTGTGTCCTCTGGATTCACCTTCAGTATCTACTGCATGTGATGGGTCTGCCAGGCTCCAGGGAAGGGGCTGCAGTGAGTCGCATACAGTAACAGTGGTGGAAGTAGCACTAGGTACACAGACGCTGTGAAGGGCTGATTCACCACCTCCAGAGACAATGCCAAGAACACACTGTATCTGCAGATGAAAAGCCTGAGAGTGAGGACACAGCGGTGTATTACTGTGCAGGTGACAAAGTGAGGGGACCTCAGTGTGAGTCCAGACACAAACCTCCCTGTAGAAGGGGATCGGGACCACCAGGGGGTGCACACTCCTCACCACTTTTGTCTTGAAAGCCCATGAGCAGGTGTAGATGGAGGTTCTGGGTAGTTTTCCTGTTGGGGTCTGGGCTTCCTCTCAGAAACAGTTTCCCCCAGGGAGTCTCTCTGAACATTTGATTGTGTATTTACCTCTTCAGTCTCTCTCCTGGAGACTTCGAATTTAACTATAGCACTTGCACTTACTTGTACTTAACTTTTCCTGACCTGAAATATTAATCAATTACAAATTACTCCATTCATGTCATCTGAACATTTTGATGAGTCGTACTGGCACTCCCTTTGGATCACAGGACCCCAAGATACCTGTTCTCTTGCACATCATGGTATTCAGTAATCTCCATTCAACATAAGTGAAAAGAGACATTCTACAAAAATGTTAAAAATGGCCTGGGAGTGAGAAAAATTCCCAGCATGACATGGTAGGGAGGTGGACTCTGAGGTCACTCACACACACACACAATCATGAGAGAACAAGCTTTAAATACCTTCACCTTCATATATGATGAGAGCCAGGCAAGCCTCTCATCATGTCATAAATGCCTGGATGGTGCCAGGGAGGCCACTAGCTTCGGGTGTGTGTTGTGGGTCAGTGGTGGGGACAGGATCCTGTTCCATGGGATTTGGGGAGGAGGTGGGGCCCTGGGGGCGCACTGAGGTCAGGAAGTGCAGCCTCATGATAGGTCCAGGGCCCTTATACACCAGGACTGGGAAATCTCCCTGTATTCTGGCCCCATGTGAGGTGATGGGGAAAGGACAGCCTAGGACCTGGGTGCTCTCCAGACACCACATG
Source organism: Canis lupus baileyi (assembly GCF_048164855.1). NCBI lineage: Eukaryota > Metazoa > Chordata > Mammalia > Carnivora > Canidae > Canis > Canis lupus. The sequence continues at coordinate 76,609,859 of NC_132846.1, forward strand.
TGCCTGCACCTGGACATCAGATGTCTCAGATTCCAGATCTGTGAGAATGAGTGTCTGTGGTTTGCTCAATCCAGTCCATGTACAATATTCCAGGACTTGGAACAGCCTAAAGTAATTTTTCTTTGTTTAAATTGAATTTACTAATATTTAATACACATTCAGTGCTCATCACCTCACGTGCCCTCCTTAACTCCAATCCCCCAGTTTCCCATTGCCCACCCCCTCCCTTCCAGCGACCCTCAGTGTTTTTTCCCCAGAGTTAAGGGTCTCTCATGATTTGTCTTCCTCTGTAATATAACCCCACTAATTTTCATTCCTTCCTTTATGGTCTCTTTCAATATTTCCTATATTACACATATGAATGACACCATATCATTGCCTTTCTGTGATTAATTTCTCTCAACATAATACCTCCAGGGCCACCCATGTTGAAGGAAATGTTATTTCATGTTATTCATCATTTCTGACAGCTGTGTAATATCCCATTGTATATATAAACCACATTTTGAGTATATTTTTTATTGGAGTCCGTTTGCCAACATATATTATAATAAACAGTACTCATTCCGACAATTACTCCCCTCAGCTCCTGTCATCCAGGATCCCCAACCCCCTGACCATCTCCCCTTCCACTCTCATTGTTTTTTCCCCCATACTTAGGAGTTTCTCATGTACCGTCACTGTCTCTGATCATTCCAACTCATTCTATCTCTTTTCCCCTTTATTCCCTTGCACTATTTCTTATGTTCTTTTTATGAGTGAAATCATAAAATGTTTGTCCTTCTCTGAATCACTTACTTCACTCAGCATAATACCCTTCACGTCCATCCACGTTGAAGCAAATGATGGGTATTCATTGTTTCTAATGGCTGAGTAATGTCCCAGTGTATATATAGACCGTATCTCCATTATCCATTCATCTGTCGATGGACATTGAAGCTCCTTCCACCGTTTCTTTATCCACTTTTCTGTAGAGGGGCTTCATGATTCCTACCATGGTTTGACTATTGTGGACATTGCTGCTGTGAACATTGGGGTGCAGGGGTCCCTTCATTTCATTAAATTTTCATATTTGTGGTAAATACCCTGTAGTTTAGTGGCTGCATCATAGGGCGGCTCTATTCTCACTGTTTCAGGACATTCCTTTCTATTTTCTGGAGTGGCTGAACAAGCCTGCATTGAGATAGGAGTCTTCCATGTTCTGTCTCTCTGATATTTCCTACCCATTTATTCTCCCTTCCCCTCTATTCCCTTTCACTATTATTTATATTCCCCAAATGAATGAGACCATATAATGTTTGTCCATCTCTGATTGACTTATTTCACTCAGCATAATACCCTCCAGTTCTATCCACATTGAATCAAATGGTGGGTATTTGTCATTTCTAAGGGCTGAGTAATATTCCATTATATATATAAATCACATCTTCTTTATCCATTCATCTTTCAATGGACACCGAGGCTCCTTCAACAGTTTTCTGCCACATTTATTATCAAAAATACCCAATAAATCTGTCGAAGGGTTCAAGGGTAGATATTTTTCTTCTCTTAGATGGAATAGACTGTTTCAATGTAAAAGGAATTCATCAAAAACTTAGAGTGGGAAGGAAGCATTACACTGTTCATTTAGGAGGGATAAGAAAAATAGACATATAAGCTATACAATGGAAAATGCTCATCCTGACATCAGTTTATTATATCCCAAACTCTGCATGAATGCAGCTCATTCGGCATCAGGTAAGCTTATCAAAGCCATTGCAGAAAATCACAGATTTGACTAAAGTGACACACAGTGACTGAGTTGATAGAGAGTTACAAATCCAAGTACATTACCTGAAATACTGAAATTCAGCTATATTCTAAATTTAGCAGAATCATGTGATCCTTGATACAGCAGGGGTCCACATATCTCAGGAACCCTGTCAGTCTGTCCATCAGGTGTTTCAAGAAGGCCAGTAAGTCCTGTGGAGAGGAGCACAGGCCAAGATTCTGACTCACTGAAATGTGCACAAGGACATATGAACAAGACCTCTACAATTTAAGGGGTAGGATAAAATCACTCTATGGGGACACTTGACACCTAAAAGCCAAGATTGACATGCTAAAAGCATTACAAAGAACCACGTGGACACAAAGTCTGAAGTCTGGAATATTACTTAATAAAAACATAGTTTCTCAAAGCAGTCATTATGAGCACACTAAGGCAATCACAACAGTTTGAAAGGTAGGGCAAGAGAAGAACAGGTAGGATTCGAGATCCAGAAGTTATCAGGTAACATTCAAAAACATGGTGTAGTGAAAAATGCCACTAAACAATTATAAAAATAAGGGAAGAAAGTTGGAGGAGGTCCTTTCATTGATCTTTCAGGTGTAGATATCACCTCATTGTGTGTGACCTCTACCATCCCCTTGTTGAAACCTAAGGCCCATGTAATGGGAGGAGGAGGTGGGGCCTTCGGGAGCACTTAAGTCAGCAGATGGATCCCCATGATGGGATCAGGAACCTTATTCACCAGGACTTGGAAATCTACATGCCTCCTGCTCCATGTGAGATGAGAGTGAAAGGACAGAATAGGACGTGGGTGCTCTCCAGACACCACATCTGCATGCACCTGGACGTCAGATGTCGCAGACTCCAGAACTATGGGAAATGAAGGTCGTTCTTTTGATTTGCCAAATCCATTTAGATGTTACAGCAGCCAGCACAGGCTAAAGTTTTCTTCTTCTTCTTCTTCTTCTTCTTCTTCTTCTTCTTCTTCTTCTTCTTCTTCTTCTTCTTCTTCTTCTTCTTCTTCTTCTTCTTCTTCTTCTTCTTCTTCTTCTTCAATTATTATTATTATTTAATTAAATACAATTTTCCAAAATTTACTATACACCCAGTGCTAATTACATCACGTACCCTCCTTAATGCCCTTCACCCAGTTACCCCATCCCCACAATAACCTCCCTTCCAACGACCCTCAGTTTAATTACCAGAGTTAAGTGACTCTCATGGTTTACATTCCTCTCTAGTATTACCCCGGTCAGTTCCACTCCTTCCCTTTTGGTCTCTTTCAATATATCTTATACTGCACATATGACTGAGACCATATCATTGCCTATCAGTGATTGGTTTATTTTCTTCAATATAATACCTCAAGTTCCAACCATGTTGACATGAATGTTCCTTCATGTTATACATAATTTCTAGCGACTTAATTATACTTCAATTTATATATAAACCACATCTTCTTTATCCTTTTTCCTGTCAAGGAACACCGTAGTTCCTCCCAGTTTAATTATTGTGAACATCGCTGCTGTGAACATTGGGGTGCAGGTGACACTTCATTTACTATATCTGTGTCTCTGAACCTAATACCCAGTATAACAATGGCTTGTTCATAGGGTGGCTCTATTCTCAGTTTTTGAATAAATTTGATTCCATTATCTGAGGAGCCTGCACCAGCTTTCATTCCTACCAACAGTGGAAGTGTTCTCCCTTTCTCCACATGCTCTGCAATATTTGTTATTTCCAGCCGTGTTAGTGTATCCATTCTGAGTTGTAGAAGTGTTATCTCCTTGTGATTTTCATTTGTATTACCCTGATAAAAATTCATGTGGATTATTTTGCTTTTTTTAATAATAAATTATTTTTATTGGTGTTCAATTTGCCAACATACAGAATAACACCCAGTGCTCATGCCGTCAAGTGCCCCCCTCAGTGTCTGCCACCCAGTCACCCCCACCCACCGCCCTCCTCCCCTTCCACCACTCCTAGATCATTTCCCAGAGTTAGGAGTCTTCCATGTTCTGTCTCCCTTTCTGATATTTCCTACTATTTCTTCCCCCTTCCCCTCTATTCCCTTTCACTATTATTTATATTCCCCAAATGAATGAGACCATATAATGTTTTTCCTTCTCCGATTGACTTATTTCACTCAGCATAATACCCTTCAGTTCCATCCATGTCGAAGCAAATGGTGGGTTTACCTCTTGTAGGAATACATATCATAAAATTTTCTTAAAATAAATAAAATGAAATTAGAAAAAATAAGTATACAATATACATATAATATAAACATTAAAGAGAAAATTTAAGAACAAAACAATGGTGTGAAGATTAATTACATTAAACAAGTATGGAATTTGGGAAGACAAAAGAGAGAAATGGTCATTCTAAGTAGACAAATATCTGATTCTCTGGGAAAGGAGATGAATGATATATGGAAGAAGCACATAATACAAAATTATAGTACAAATACACCAAGGTCCTATGTGGAGCCTCAGGTAGAAGCTGTCCTCTCCCCAAGGTCACCAGCTGGTTCTGAAGATCAGGTGTACACTGTGCACATGCAGAGACCACAAGCTTGTACTGGACCCATGAGGATCCTCATGGTTAGGATCTGGATTGGAGGACCTCCCACCTGCATGGAACAACTCCTTGATCCTTCAGGTGATGATATCAGTTCCCTGGGTGTGACCTCTACCATCTGCATGCTGAAACCTATCGCTTATGTGATGTGAGGCAGAGGTGGAGCCTTAGCGGAGCACTTAGGTCAGAAGGTGTGCAGCTTCATGATGGGATCAGGTCCCTTATACACCAGGACTGGGAAAGCTCCCTGCACGCTGGACCAATGTGAGGTGACAGGGAATGGACAGGCTAAGATGTGGGTGGTCGCCAGACACCACATATGCCTACTCTTGGACCTCAGGGTTTCCAGGCTCCAAGTCTATGGGAATGAGTGTCTGTTGTTTGATTCATCAAGTCCATGTAGGATGTTCCAGCAGGGGAACAAGGATAAGGTCATTTATATTGTCTTTATTTAAATGCAAATTGCCAGCATATTGTATAACACACAGTCCTCTTCACATCACATGCCCTCCTTAATGCTGATCTGTTGTGCCCAACATTGCAAATCTGAGAAACCCCCAAGGAGCCGACTCCGATGCACATGCAATAGGGTTTATTAGCAAGTTTGAGCTTGGATCCCAGTATACCCAACACAGTGGAGCAGGCACTCTGACCCCGAAGTGGGTTACAGCTGGGTTTTTTATGGGCTGGTCTAGGGGATTTTCAGAAGGGGTGGACGAATTTCTCAAGTTCTGTTTACATTCTGATATGGGGCTTTCAAGGGCATGGAGCTCTGTTCTAATTCTAATATAGGGCTTTCTGCCCCTGGCTTGAGCTGTTGTCTTCTGATATTGGATTCCCTGCTGAGGACATTCTGCAGTTTTTTCTGTAAAGTTCAGCTCTTCTTTACAGGGGCCTAAGATGGCTGTACTTGTGATAATGCTAAACTTGAGGTGGAATGGCCTTAATTTTTCTCAGCCTCCACATTTCCCCCTCTCAGAGAAACCTAAGGAAGGATCCAGTCGTGGGTCCCCGTTGGTCTCTGAGTGAGCCAGTGGGAATGGGTAAACCATGATTCAAACCAACCTTGTCGCTGTTCTCGCTCCCATTTACATCTAGCCAAACCTTTTCTGACTTTTGCCACAGATTCCCGGACATTTCCTGAGTGGCCAGTAAAGAAGCAACACTCCTCTTTTGGGGCAGCACATAACACCCCTCCTTGCTTGCAACAGCCTCTCTACACTTAAGATGCTCCCATCTTTTTAAAACTTAAAAGACTTTAAAAGCAAGGCTGAATTGGGTGCACATTGTTAAATGGCTAATGGAGATTGGTTGTGGCACGAAGAGGACAGAGCATAAGCAACATTAGTGGGGTAAGTGAGAATGGAGCAGTCTTTGCTTTAAGGGATTGTGGCCTTTCCATTCTGGAACAAAGTCCATGAGAATGGCGTGTGGGTCAGCTGGCCAGATGTGGGTGTAGTGGACCCAGGGAGTAATCCCATCGACCTTGAGAGCATTTGGTGTGGTCACATCACAATGTAGTGTCCCTTCTAATGAGGTTGAAGTGTCTGGTGTTGGTATCTCCTTACCTACACCCAGTCACCTGGCTGGTATCCATGGGGACCCAGAACTCGCCCAGTCTCTTAGAGGGCCCTCAGCTATGGTCACAACTGCCCATGGATTCGTTGTAACATTTGGAGGGAGAAAAGGAGTTGGTGTTTATCAAATTCAGCAAGCACCTCAGGTTTTAAATTGGAGATAATAGGTGGAGGAATACTGAACATGATCTCAGAGGGAGTCAGTCCAATCCTATATGGGAAGTTCCTCACCCTATATAGGACAAAGGGGAGGAGAGTCACCCAGTCCCTGCCAGTCTCCAGGGCTAATTTAGTTAAAGTATCCTTTAATATTCTGTTTCTCCTCTCTACCTGTCCTGAGCTTTGGGGCCTATATGCACAATGTAATTTCCAGTCTGCCCCAAGTGCTAGTGCCACTCCCTGTGTTTCCTGAGAGGATTCCTGGGCTGTTGTCTGATCCAATCTTTTTTTTTATTTTTATTTATTTATGATAGTCACAGAGAGAGAGAGAGAGAGAGAGAGAGGCCGAGACACAGGCAGAGGGAGAAGCAGGCTCCATGCACCGGGAGCCCGATGTGGGATTCGATCCTGGGTGTCCAGGATCGCACCCTGGGTAAAGGCAGGCGCCAAACCGCTGCGCCACCCAGGGATCCTGTCTGATCCAATCTTAAGAGGAATACCATACCTCAGTAAAATGTCTTCTAACAGTTTCTTGGTCACGGTCTGTATTGTTTCATGTTTAGTAGGAAATGCCTCTGTCCATCCAGAAAAATTATCTACAAACACTAGTAAATACCTGTATCCATATTTTTCAGGTTTTACCTCAGTGAAGTCCACTTCTCAATAGGCTCCTGGGTGGTCCCCTCAGAGCCGAGTGCCCAGGTTAGATCCATGGGTGGTGGCATTAGTGAACTGGCATGTGTGGCAGCTTGCCACAATCTGTTCCATCTTTGCTCGAGTTTTTACTAGTGATCTTTGCATGTCGTATGAGGTCTTCCATCTTCCTTATTCCCATGTGAGTACTCCAGTGCATTTTTGATAGGAATCGCCATCCTACTTCCTCCTGCAGCCAATGGTCAATGTCAGTCATTGGGGCTGATGGTGTTTGGTGGAGAAGATATTCGACTTCTAAACTCAGGACAAGCCCCTGAATCAGGCACCCTTCTTTTTTTTAGAATTTTTGCCCTTTCAGGATGGAAGTGAATTTGTGCCCCCATCTTGGTGAGCAAATCCTGACCTAACAATGGGTAGGGGCACTCAGGGATGACCATGAAGGGATGGGATACCCAGCCCATGCTGAGATTCACAGTTCTTCGGGTAGCCCATGACTACTGTCTGGTGCCCGTGACCTCTTGCACCCATGAAGTCTTGTTTGCCAATTTCCCTTGGGGTTGTAATAAAACCGAATGCTGTGCACCAGTGTCCACTAAGAATTCAATGGGTTTCCCCTCCACTCTGAGAGTAATCCTGGGCTTGGGGAGAGGTGCCAAACCCCAACTCCCCTACTCGTCCAGGTCCTCCATCTCCAAGATCTTGGCAGGGGCCTTAGATCTTTTGTTAAGACAGTTTTTTACCCAGTGGCCCTCTTCTTTACAATAATCACATTGGTTTTTGTTCAGCTTAGGGCACTCCTGACGGGGACCAGGGCCATCCTCCTTACATGTCCCTGAAGCCAGCTTCTTGAAGTGCCTCAGTCTTTCCAGTGGGTCCTCCGTGGTTGTGGCCAGCGGATCTTGGCCAGGTTTCGGGTCTGCTTGTCGCTCTTCCAGACTTTCTCTATTATTATACACTCTTTCTGCTACTATTACTAAGTCCTGCAAGTTCTTCTCTCCTAGTCTCTCCACTCTTTGCAATTTCTTTTTAATATCCAGAGTGGCCTGGTTAACAAAAGCCATGATAATTGCAGCCTTTGTTTCTGGGGCTTCTGGGTTCATAGGGGTGTACTGCCTAAAAGCCTCCATGATTCTATCTAATAAGGCTGCTGGACTCTCATCCTTACCCTCTCCCACATCACATACCATGGCCAGATTGGTAGGCTTGCAAGCGGAAGCCTGGATATGTGCCATTAGAGTTTGGCGGCAGACCCGGGGTCTCTCCTTACCATTCAGCCAAGTTGTAGTCCCAGGTGGGGCGGGATAAACAGAAGACAGCATTTATGAGGTCTGGGTTTTGAGTTGGCTGTCTGTCCTCTCCCAGGACAGACTTCCAGGCTTCCACCTGAATTCATTCTCTCTCTTCGGTGGTGAAGAGAACCTGCAGGAGCTGTTGGCAGTCATCCCAATTAGGCTGGTGGATAAAGAGATCAGTATCTAAAAGCCCTATTATTTCCCACACGTTTCTTCTCCCTTCCCTTGTATTCCCTTTCACTATTATTTATATTCCCCAAATGAATGAGAACATACATAGGAAATATCAGAAAGGGAGACAGAACATAAAGACTTGAAACTCTGGGAAACCAACTAGGGGTGGTGGAAGAGGAGGAGGGCGGGGGGTGGGGGTGAGTGAGTGACGGGCACTGACAGGGACACTTGAGGGGATGAACACTGGGTGTTATTCTGTATGTTGATAAATTGAACACCAATAAAAATTATTTTATTAAAAAAATAAAAAAATAGAAGCCTGATTGGATCTCTCAAATTAACAAAATATTTTTTTAATTTAAAAATTGAAATAAAAAGATCTCTCGAATTATCAGAGAACTATGCAATTTGGATTTTCCAATTATATAAATCACCGGTGGAGAACGGCCAATATAGCATTAAATATATTGCCAGTCTCATCAGGGGCCCCATGGCGCAGAGAGGAAGGGCTATGGAGTTGGCCAGCCCCGCATTTGCAGGTGGTCCTTCCGTGTGTCTCTGCTGCTGACCCGCACACAGGGTCTCCCTCGTCAGGGAGGGGTGGTGACCCTTCTGCATCCCCCAGCGCCTCCAAAGGAGGGGGGGAATGGGGAGTGGGTGCCAAAAGGGCAGCGGGAGAATCAGGTCCTCCGGGGAGGAATCCTGAAAGACCAGATTAAGGGGCGCTTGGGCCGTACAGTCGGTCTCCTTCTCAGCTTTCCACAGGGCTAGAATCTCGGTAGGTTCTGCTTTGGGCGGTAAAAATGGTTTTAGCCAAGGAGGGGGATTCTCGATCATGTCCTGCCAGGCCAGTATGGAGGGCACCTGGTCAGCGTGGCCATCCAGTTTGTCCCTGAAGATCACGGCCTTAACCTGAATGATAATAGGTAGGTGAAAAGTTCCTTCTTGGGGGGCCATCCCACGTCAAAGTTTGGCCATTCTGAAATGCAGTAAGTTTGAAATCCCCCTCTCCTTATGTAAACAGTTATGACAGCTAACAAAGACACAGTGACACAGACAAATGCACAAACAGTTAATAAGGACATAGTAACACAGACAAACTTTCCAGTGTGGCTACAGAGACAAAACAGAAAGTAATCCGAAGGCTTCGCATCCGGCCCTCCTTACAGATGAGGACATCCATCCTCCTTATAAATGAGGATTCCCATCCTCCTTACAGCTGAGGACTTCCATCCTCCTTACAGATGAGGACCCCGTCCTCCTTGCAGATGAGGACCTCTGTCATCCTTACAGATGAGGACCCCCTTCTCCTTACAGATGGGGACCTCCGTCCTCCTTACAGTTAAGGACCTTCGTCCTCCTTACAGATGAGAACCCCATCCTCCTTACATGAGGACACTGTCCTCCTTACAGATGAGAACTAACATCCTCCTTAGAGATGAGGACCCTGTCATCTTTACAGATGGGGACCTCCATCCTCCTTACAGATAAGGACCTCTGTCATGCTTACAGACGGGGACCTCTGTCCTCCTTAAAGATGAAGACCTCTGTCCTCCTTACACGAGGACCCCATCCTCCTTACAGATGAAGACCTTGTCCTCCAGGCAGGGGAAAGGGACGTCTCCTCAAGACCACCAGTCAGCAGCCTGCCAGTGCATCTGCCTAAGCTGATGTTGACCCAATACAGATTGGAATTCCTACAGGTAAAAGTACAGTTTAGAGCTCTCAGAGAATATTTGCACAAAAGGTGGAAAAAGTTGAGAGCCCTCACCAGGCATGAAACCATCCCAATGGGGTCCTGGGGATTTCTGGATCCTGGACAAACCCCCAAATATTGTGCCCAAGATTGCAAATCCGAGAAACCATCATGGAGCCAACATCATTGCAAGCACCTGAGTGTTTATTAGCAAGCCCGAGCTTGGGTCCAAGTATACCCAAACACAGCTGAGCAGGGACTTGGAACCCAAAGTGGGTTACAGCTGGATTTTATATGGGCTGGTCTTGGGGATTTTCAGAAGGGGTGGGGCAATTTCTCAAGTTTTGTTTACATTCTGAGATGTGGCTTTCAGGGGCATGGAGCTTTCTTCTCATTCTAATATGGGGCTTTCTGTCACTGGCTTGGGCTGTAGTCTTTCTGGTATAGGATTCTCTCCCTGGGCAATTCTGAGCTCTGTTGTCTTTCTGATATGGGATTCCCTGCCAAGGACATTCTGCAGTTTTTTTCTCTAAAGTTCATTTCTTATTCACAGGGTCTAAGATAGCTGTACTTGTGCTAATGCCAAACTTCTGGTGGAATGGCCTTAATTTTTCTTGACCTCCACAATCAATGAGTCGCTCCATCCACCTGCCCACCTCCCTTCCAGAGACCATTACTTTGTTTCCAGAATTAAGTGTCTCTCATGGTTTGTCTTCCTCTCTAATTTTCCCAACTCTGTTCCTCTGCTTTCCCTTATCATCCCTTGCAATATTTCTTATATTCCACATATGAGTGAGAACATATGTTTGCTTTCTTTCTCTCACTGACTTATTTCACTCAGCATAACGTCCTCCAGTTGCATCCATGACAAAGCAATTGGTGGGTATTGATTCTTTCTGATGGAGGAACGACAACAATGGCAACAGCAAGGTCTCCAGCCCTGGAGTCAGCTCCCTGCAGTAGCTAACCCAGTTTCCCAGTCCCCCCCCACTGGCTTAGATGCTCCCGGGGTAGTGGGGGGCACTGACCTGCAAGCTTGGTGACTCAGGCAGCAGGAGAGTCCTGGCTGTCCCTGGGGCAATGCAGGATCCTGGGTTTTGTCTGATGGGTGCCCTGGGATCCAGGGCCATGCGTTTCTGGAATTGCGTTCCCATGGCCCGAACCTCCCAACGGCCGCAATATACAGACCCCACTGTCCGGAGCCCCTGCCTCCCTGGCTTCTCCCAAATGCCCTGCAGGCTGCACTCCAGCTCTTTACTGGGACCTATCCACAAGTTTTGGTGCGCTTTCCCCCATGGTGCACTTCCTCTCTTAGTGACTCTGGGAAACTGGAGGCTTCACTGCCCCTCCTGCAATTCTGTCCAATTTCCCTGCTAAGCGCTTTTCAGTTAAGGAAGAATACAGTGTAGATTTTTTAAAGTTCCCACTTCTCTGGGGTGGGCTTTCCTGTCCCAGAGGTTCTCACCCATCTTGCCACACTTCCTCTTATTTGAGTCCATATAACATGAACTGCTACAGGGTCAAATCCTACAAATCCACTCACAAACCCTTAGAACTAATGAGTGTGTTCAGAGAATCTATAGGATACAGAATCAACATAGAAAATAAATTTATGTTTCAACACACTAACAACAAATTACCTAAAAGACAATTAACATAATAATTCTGTTGACACCAGCATTAAAAATAAAGTATTTAGGATTCAACTTCAGGAAGTATAAAATATTGTACAATAAAAATTACCTACATTAATGGGAGTAAAAGGCTAGGCTGGGAGCATCAAGGCCAGTGCTGGCTGGAAGATATTTGCAAATGACATATCAGATAAAGGGCTAGTTTCCAAGATCTATAAAGAACATCAAAAGAAAACCAAACCTGGGGCATCAGAATGCATGATTTCAAGCTATACACCATAGCTATGATCATTAATACGGTGCGGTCCTGGCACAAAAACAGACACATAGATGAATACAACAGCATAGAGAACCAGGAAATGGACCTCCAAATATATGGTAAAAATCTTCGAGAAAGTAGGAAGGAATATTCCCTGGGAAAATAAAGCAGTCTCAAAAATAATTGACATGAATAAAATTGAACAACCTCTGTAGAATAATTAAACTGGACCATTCTCTTATACCAAACAAAAATATAAAATCAAAGTAATTAAAATGTGAGACAACAGGAAAAAAATGTGAGACAACAATCCGTCTAAATCTCTGTCAGGAGAGGAGAGGGAACAACTTTTTGGAACTTAGCGACAGCAATTTTTTCCAAGGCATATCTAAAAAGCAAGGCCAACAAAAGCAAAAATGATTTTTTTGCATTGGGGCAGGATACAAAATTAATGCCCAGAAGTCAGTGGCATTTCTATACACTAACAATGAGACTGAAGAAAGAGAAATTAAGCAGTCAATCCCATTCATAATTGCACCCAAAATCATAAGATACCCAGGAATAAACCTAACCAAAGAGGTAAAGGTTGTATACCCTAAAAACTAAAGAACACTTCTGAAAGATATTGAGGAAGACACAAAGAGATGGAAAAATAGTCCATGCTCATAGATTGGCAGAATTAATATTGTGAAAATGTCAATGTTACCCAGGGCAATTTACAAGTTTAATGCAATCCCTATCAAAATACCATGGACTTTCTTCAGAGTCTTAGAACAAATTATTTTAAGATATGTGTGGAATCAGAAAAGACCGTGAATAGCCAGGAGAATTTTAAAAAAGAAAACCATAGCTGGGGGCATCACAATGCCATATTTCAGGTTTTACTACAAAGCTGTGGTCATCAAGACAGTGTCGTACTGGCCCAAAAAGAGACACATAGATCAATACAACAGAATAGAGAATCCAGAAGTGGACCCTCAACTTTATGGTCAACTAATATTTGACAAAGGAGGAAAGAGTATCCACTGGAAGAAAGACAGTCTCTTCAATAAATGGTGCTGGGAAAATTGGACATCCACATGCATAAGAATGAAACTAGACCACTCTCTTGCACCATACAGAAAGAAAAACTCAAAATAGATGAAAGATCTAAATGTGAGACAAGATTCCATCAAAATCTTAGAGGAGAACACGGGCAACACCCTTTTTGAACTCGGCCACAGTAACTTCTCATAAGATACATCCACAAAGGCAAAAGAAACAAAAGCAAAAATGAACTATTGGGACTTCATCAAGATAAGAAGCTTTTGCACAACAAGAGATACAGTCAACAAAACTAAATACAACCTTCAGAATGGGAGAAGATATTTGCAAATGACGTATCACATTAAGGACTAGTTTCCAAGATCTGTAAAGAACTTATTAACTCAACACCAAAGACACAAACAATCCAATCATGAAATGGGCAAAAGACATGAAGAGAAATCTCACAGAGGAAGACATAGACATGGCCAACATGCATATGAGAAAATGCTCCGCATCCCTTGCCATCAGGAAAATATAAATCAAAACCACAATGAGATATCACATCACACCAGTGAGAATGGGGAAAATCAAAAAGGCAGGAAGCCACAAATTTTGGAGAGGATGCGGAGAAAAGGAAACCCTCTTGCACTGTTGGTGGGAATGTAAAATGGTGCAACCACTCTGGAAAACTGTGTTGAGTTTCCTCAAAGTGTTAACAATAGATCTGCCCTATGACCGAACAATTGCACTGCTGGGTATTTACCTCAAAGATGCAGATGCAGTGAAATTACCGGACACCTGAACCCTGATGTTTGTAGCAGCAATTTCTACAATAGCCAAACTGTGGAAGCAGCCTCGGTGTCTGTTGAAAGATGAATGGATAAAGAAGATGTGGTTTATGTGTACAATGGAATATCACTCAGCAATTAGAAATTACAAATACTCACCATTTGCTTAAACGTGCAAGGAACTGGAGAGTATTATGCTGAATGAAATGAGTCAGTCGGAGAAGGACAAACATTATATGTTCTCATTCATTGGGGGCAATATAAATAATAGTGAAAGGGAATAAAGGGAACGGAGAAGAAATGGGTTGGAAATATCAGAAAGGGAGACAGAACATGAAGACTCCTAACTCTGGGAAACAAAGTAGGGGTGGTGGAAGGGGAGCAGGGTGGGGGTTGAGGGTGAATGGGTGACGGGCACTGAGGGGGGCACTTGACGGGATGAACACTGGGTGTTATTCTGTATGTTGGCAAATTGAACACCAATAAAAAATAAATTTATTATTAAATAAAAAATCATATACAATAAAGCTGATTTCTACACACTAACAACAAATTATCTGTATTAAATATAAAAAACAATCTCTTTTACACTGGTATCAAAAATTCATATTTATTATTAAACTTCATTACGGAAGGAAATACTTTTTAGAAAATGACCTATATTAATGACAGTTTTTAAAAGGCACAAAGGCAAATATAAATACGTTGATGGATTAGAACATCATAAGTCGACTGTATCAACAAAGAAAGTGATCTACAGTTGTGAAGTAATATAACTTATAAATAATTGTATATAACTGATTAAGTATAACTTATAAGTATATAACTTATATAGAATTGAAATGAGGTCTGGAGGTGACTATATTATCAGAGGACATACAAAAAGAGCCCTCCCCCTAGTGATTAAACCAGCCCAGCCCCTACCCTGCAGCTGGGAGAGGAGCTCCAGAACCAGGATCCCCAGGTGATCCCCTTCAGGGATCAGGACAGAACAGAGACAACTCACCATGGAGTCTGTGCTCAGCTGGGATTTCCTTGTCGCTATTTTAAAAAGTAATTCATAGAGAAAAAGAGACCTTGAGTCTGTGAGTGGAGGTGAGTGAGAGAAACAGGGGATGTGGGAGTTTATTGACCAGGATGTCTTGTGTCGGCAGGTGTCCAGGGTGAGGAGCAGCTGATGGAGTCTGAGGAAGAGCTGGTGAAGCCTTGGGGGTCCCTGAGAGTCTCCTGTGTGGCCCCTGGATTCACCTTCAGTAGCTATGACATGAGCTGGGTCCATTAGGCTCCAGGAAAGGCCTGCAGTGTGTCGCATATATTAGCTATGATGGAAGTAGCACAGGTTGCACAGACGCTGTAAAGGCCGATTCACCATCTCCAGAGACAATGCCAAGAACACGCTGTATCTTCAGATGAACAGCCTGAGAGCTGAGCACACGGCCGTGTATTACTGTGCATACACAATGAAGGGACCTCAGTGTGAGCCCAGACACAAACATCCGTGTGGAAGGGGATCAGGACCACCAGGGGGTGCACACTACTCACCACTTCTGTCTTGAAGGCCCAGGAGCAGGTGCAGAGGGAGGTTCTGGGCAGGTCTCCTGTCGGGGTCTGGGCTTCCTCTCCATGGAGTAGTTTCCCCCAGGGAATCTCTCTGAACACTTGATTGTGTGTTTACCTATTCAGCCTCTTTCTTAGAGACTTAGAATCCAACTATAGTGCTTGCAGTTACTTGTACTTAATATTTCCTGACCAGAAGTATTCATCAATTACAAATAACTCCATTCACATCATCTGAACGTTTTCATGAGTCCTGATGACACTCACTGTGGATCACAGGACTCCAAGCTAACATGCTGTCTTGCACCATCACGACATAGAGGAATCTCCAATCAACACAATAGAAAAGAGATGTTCTACAAGAATGTTAAAATGTCTGGGGAGTGAGAGAGATTCCCAGCATGACATGGTAGTGATGTCGACCCAGAGGTCACACACACACACACACACACACAATCATGAGAGTATAAGCTTTTATCACCTTCACCTTCATATCCGTTGGGAGCCAGGCAGGCCTCTAATTACATCATAAATCCCTGGATGGTGCCATGGAAGGACACTGGCTCAGGTTGTGTGTTGTGGGTCACTGGTGGGGACGGGGTCCTGTTCCACGAGGGGCTTGTGTGGAGTCAGTGTCCCAACTGTATCAAAAGAGGGAACTCCTGGGTTATTGTTTCATTTCTTATCCTTTGGGTAGAGCAGAAGAACAGGGATGGAATATCAGGGAGCTATCAGGCAATAAAGAATGGACATGGTGTGAGGAATAAGTTCACTAAACAAGCATCAACCTGGGAAGACAAAAGAAAGACATGGTACTTCTAAGTAGCCAAATGCCTGAGTCACAGGAAAACAAGATGGATAATGCAAGGAAGCAGCATGAAACCTAAAATGATAATACAAATAGGCCAAGATCCTACCAGTTCTCAGATGGAAGTTGTCCTCTCCCCACAGTCACCAGCTGCTTTTGAAGGTCATGTGTACTCCGTATGCTCAGAGACCAGAAACATCTACTGAATCCATGAGGATCCTCAGTTTGAGGAGCTGGATTGGAGGACCTTCGACTTGTAGGGAATAACTCATGGATCCTTCGGGTGCAGATGTCAGCTCATTGTGTGTGACCTCAACCATCCCCGTGTTGGAACATAATACTCATAGGATGCGGGGAGTAGGTGGGGCCTTAGGGGTGCAGTTATGTCTGGAGTTGCAGCCTCATTGTCAGATAACCCCTTATACTCTTCAACTGGGAAAGTTCCCTACACCCTGGCCCCATGTAAGGTGATGGAGAAAGGACGGGGTAGGATGTGGGTGCTCTCCAGACACCACAGCTTCCTGCACCTGGACCTCAGACACCCAGACTCCAGATCTGTGAGAATTAGTGTCTGTTGTTTGATCTGCCCAGTCTATCTATGATGTTCCAGCCTGGGGCATGGGTGATAGTCATTTTTTCTTTATTTAAATTGAATTTACCAACATTCACTATACCCTCAGTGTTCATCACATCATGTACCCTCCTTAACTCCCATCATCCACTTACCCCTTTCCCCACCTCCTCCCTTCCAGTGACCCTCAGTTGTTTTTTCCCCCAGAGTTAAGTGTGTCTCCTGATTTGTCTTCCTCTCTAGTCTTACCCACTAAGTTTCACTCCTTCCCTTATATCTCCTTCAATATGAATGAGACCATATCATTGCCTTTCTGTGATTGATTTATTTCTCTCAATATAATGCCTCCAGTTCCATCCATACTGAAGGGAACATTATTTCATGTTATTCATTATGTCTGACTGCTATCCCATTGTATATATAAAGTACGTCTTTTTTGTATATTTTTATTGGAGTGGGATTTGCCAACATATATCATAACACCCAGTGTTCATCCCATCAAGTTGCCCATTCAGTTCCCATCACCCAGGCACCCTACCCCCTGCCTACCTCCCCTTCCTCTACTCCTTGTTTGTTTACCAGAGTTAGGAGTCTAATGTTCTGTCTCCCTCTCTGATTTTCCCACTCATTTTCGTTCCATTCCCCTATAATCCCTTTCACTATTTTTTATTATCCCCAAATGAATGAGGCCATATGTTTGTCCTACTCTGATTGACTTATTTCACTCAACATAATATGCTCCAGGTCCATCCACGTCGAAGCAATTGGTGGGTATTCGTCCTTTCTAATGGGAGAGTAATATTCCATTGCATACATAGACCACAGCTTCGTTATCCATTCATCTGTCAATAGACACTGAGGCTCCTTCCACTGTTTGGCTGTTGTGGACTTTGCTGCTGTGAACATTGAGGTACAAGTGTCCCTTCATTTAATTAAATCTGTGTCTTTGTATTTTTAGTGAAAGGGAATAAAGGGGAAAGGAGAAAAAAAGTGGGAAATATCAAAAAGGGAGACAGAAAGACTCCTAACTCTGGGAAAAGAACTAGGGGTGGTGGAAGGGGAGTTGGGTGGGGGTGGGGGTGCCTGGGTCATAGACACAGAAGTGGGCACTTGACAGGATGAGCACTGGGTGTTATTCTATACGTTGGCAAATTGAACACCAATAAAAATAAATTTATATAATAAATAAATAAATAAATAAATAAATAATAAATAAATAAATAAATAAATAAATAAATAAATAAATCTGTGTTTTTGGTGTAAATTCCCTTAAAGGCAATGGCTGGTTCCTGGAGTGGCTCTATTCTCACTTTTTCAGGACATTCCATTCTGTTTTCTTGTGTGGCTCAAAAAGCCTTAAATCCCACCGATACTGGAAGAGGGTTGCACTTTCTCAATATCCTCCCTTATATTTATTGTATATGGCCTTGTTGCTTTATCCATTCTGAGTTGTATAAGTGGGATTTTAGTGTGGTTTTCATTTGTATTTCCGTGATGACAAGTCATGTGGATCATTTTTCTCATCTCATTGTTGGCCATTTGTCGGTCTTCTTTGGAGAATGCCTGTTCATGTATTCTCCCAATTTCGTGACTGGATTGATTGTTTTGTTGGGTGCCGCCTTTGTTAAGGAAATATCTTGTCCTATTCTGTAGGTTGCCTTTCATATTGTCACCTGTTGCATTGTTGTACAGATTCTCTCTTGATGAAGTCCTAATAGTTTATTTTTCCCTTTGTTTCCTATGCCTTTTGAGAGGTGCCTTGCTAGCAGTAGCTGAAGGTGAGGAAAAGAGTTTCCACCGGAATTCACCTCTAGGATTTTGATGAATTACTATCTCAGATTTCGTTATTTCATCCATTTTGAAATTATCTGTGTGTTTGGTGTAGCTGAATGGTCCACGTTCATTCTAATGCCAGTGGCTGTCCAATTTTTTTTCAGATCCATTTATTGACGAGAATTTCTTCCTTAGATATTTTTTTCTTTCTTCTTGAGGAGTAGTTGACCAATGAGTTGAGGGTCCATTTCTGCTCTCTCTGCTCTGCTCCATTGATCTCTGTGTTGTTTTTGCCAATACCATGCAATTTTGATCATAAAGACTTTAAAATAAAACTTGTCTAAAAACATTGTGATGCCCTCCAGCTGTAGTTCTGTTTCTGTTTTTCTTTTTACCCAAAATGTTTCTACCTGTTTGATGACTTCAGAAATTAATTGAAGAAGACACAAAGAGGGAACACCTTCCGTGCCTAAGGATTAGAACAATGTATATTGTCAGGACACCTGTGTTGCTCAGAGTTTGAGTGTCTGCAATGGGCTCAGGTTGTGACCCTGGGGTTCAGGGATGGTGTCCTGCATCAGGCTTTTGGAAGGGAGCCTGCTTCTCCCTCTGCCTATGTCTCTGCATCTGTCTGTGTTACTCTCCTGAATCAATAAATAAATCTTTAAAACAAAAACAAAAATAAATACTGTGAAAATCTCTATACTGCTCAGAACCTTCTACATATTCAAAGCAATCGTTGTGAAATCATCCTGGGCATTTTTCACAGTATGAACATATAATCCTAAGATTTTTATGGCACAGATAGAGATCTTAGGGACACATTTATGCTCTGGCATAGCCCTGCTGTATTTGTTGTGAGAAGTATCAGTTAACGGCCCTCCCACAGTGAAGGGTGCATTTCTCACTTGCAACTAGGACTAACCTGTGCAAACCAGAGGTAGCTGTCAAAAAGTCACAGTGGACACACAGAAGGAGAACAATGACACAAGAGAGCCAGAGATACTCAGATACTTGGGAACTTCATTTTAAGGATGTTCTTTTATAACGTTTCCAGAAGATAAGGATGAGATGACCCAGTGAGATTTGTGTCTCACCATCAGCTTACAAGGTTGTGTTGTACTGATGCCTGTTAGGTGTGTCCCTTGTCACTGGATGAACATTTGGTACCCCGTGTTCTCATTTCAAACCCACCTGCATATGTGACTCTCCGTGTGGAATGAGATCAGTTTCCCTTTAGGATTTCCTCAATGGAACCCCTCAAGGTTCTTACATGACTTATTTACCTCATCGTTTTATTTAAATGCAATCATTTCTGTCATGGAATTTGCAACAACCAGGTAACATGACCTGGTCACATCAATATCTAACAGCTCTACCATTCTATTTCATAGTCAACATGTGAAATTACATGACAGTGAATCTATTTCACTGGACCAGATGGATTTCACAGATATCTACAGAACTTTACATCCAAACTCAACTGAATACACATTCTTCTCAAGCGCACATGGAACTTTCTCCAGAATAGATCACATATTGGGTCACAAATCGGGTCTTAACCGATACTAAAAATTGGGATTGTCCCCTGCATATTCTCAGACCATAATGCCTTGAAATTAGAACTAAATCACAACAAGAAGTTTGGAAGGACCTCAAACACGTGGAGGTTAAGGACCATCCTGCTAAAAGATAAAAGGGTCAACCAGGAAATTAAGGAAGAATTAAAAAGATTCATGGAAACTAATGAGAATGAAGATACAACCGTTCAAAATCTTTGGGACTGCAAAAGCAGTCCTAAGGGGGAAATACATCGCAATACAAGCATCCATTCAAAAACTGGAAAGAACTCCGTGTGGGGAGCCCACTTCTCCCTCTGCCGGTCTCTGAATCTCTCACTCCATCTCTGATGAATAAATAAATAACATCTTCCAAAAGAATAAAAACAATGGGAGAAGAGATTTGCAAATCTATCTCCAGATTAAGGCTAGTTTCCAAAATCGAAAAATAAATTACCAAACTAAACACCACAAAGTGAAAACTACAATAAGAAATGGGCAGAGGACATGATGATTCACCTTGTCCTGATCTGAGTTGTAGACTGTCACTTTATATTAGGTAGGTCATGCACATACAGAATGAAATGTATTGTCTCCTCTAGGTCTACCTTATATCAACTGCTTACCCGAATGATGCACATGCAATGAAATGCCGGGACACCTGCACCCTGATGCTTAGAGCAGCAATGTCCACAATAGGTAAACTGGAGAAGATGCTTCGGTGACCATCGAAAGATGAATGGATAAAGAAGATGTGGTTTATGTATACAATGGAATATTACTCAGCCATTAGAAATGACAAATAACCACCATTTGCTTCAATGAAGATGGAACTGGAGCATATTATGGCTGAGTGAAATAAGTCAATCAGAGAAGGACAAATGTATGGACTCATTCATTTGGGGAATATAAATAATAGTGAAAGGGAATAGAAGGGAAGGGAGAAGAAATGTGTAGAAAATATCAGAAATGGAGTTAGAACATGGAAGACTCCTAACTCTAGGAAACGAACTAGGGGTGGTGGAAAGGGATGATGGAGGGGGGAAGGGGTGAATGGGTGAAGGGCACTGAAGGGGGCACTTGACGGGATGAGCACTGGGTGTTATTTTATATGTTGGCAAATTGAACACCAATAAAAATAAATTTATTATTTAAAAAATGCTGCAATAAACATAGGATGCATGTAAAAAAAAAATAGAACAGACAATGCATCCTGAAGACAAGAGGAAAATGCTTTCTGCCCCGGACTGGAGGACCTACCAGTAAACGTAGCAAGAAAACTACATTAAAAAAAAAAAAAAGAAAAAGTGGTAACCTGGAAAGAAAATAATTAGTTTTCCTATGACAATGTCTTAATAGAGTCAATGAGTAAAAACGTCACATAAAAACTGGAAGAAATAACTCATGAACTCAGCAAAAGAATCAGTATATAAAATCAGCAAATAGGGAACCCTGGGTGGCGCAGCAGTTTAGCGCCTGCCTTTGGCCCAGGGTGCGATCCTGGAGACCCGGGATCGAATCCCATGTCAGGCTTCCAGTGCATGGAGCCTGCTTCTCCCTCTGCCTATGTCTCTGCCTCTCTCTGTCTCTCTTTCTGTGTGACTATCATAAGTAAATAAAAATTAAAAAAAATTAAAAAAAATAATAAAATCAGCAAATAAAATAAAGATATATTCCTACATAATAAATACAAATTACATGTACAAAATTAACAAAATAATCTGATTTCCACTAGCAGCAAAAATAAATATTTAGGATTAAAATTTATCAACAAGATGAAATGTCTCCAGAAAATGTCCTATACTGATGTGTCGTTTGAAATGAACCAAGAAATTCAAAAATAACAGTCATTAGAACTTCATATAGTCAGAGAGTCATCTACACAAATTGCTATAGAATTGTGGTGCAACACTTGTGTTGGCTTTAAATACACGAATGTAAGTCTGTAGCTGGTCATATGGTCAGAGGACATGCAAATAGGGCCTTCCCTTCACTGATTAAACCAGCCAAGTCCCGACCCTGCAGCTGGGAGAGTAGCCCCAGCCACAGCATCCCCAGGTGACCCGATTCAGTGAATAGACACAACACAGACTAATTACAATGGAGTCTGTGCTTGGCTGGGTTTTCCTTGTCGCTATTTTACAAGGTAATTCATAAAGAACCAGAGACCTTGAGTCTGTGAGTGAAGGTGAGTGAACGAAAGAGGGGATGTGGGACAGTTGTTTGACCAGGATGTCTTGTGTCTGCAGGTGTCCAGGGTGAGGTGCAGCTGGTGGAGTCTGGGGGAGACCTGGTGAAGCCTGCGGGGTCCCTGAGACTGTCCTGTGTGGCCTCTGGATTCACCTTCAGTAGCTACAGCATGAGCTGGGTCCGCCAGGCTCCTGGGAAGGGGCTGCAGTGGGTCGCAGGTATTAACAGTGGTGGAAGTAGCACAAGCTACGCAGACGCTGTGAAGGGCCGATTCACCATCTCCAGAGACAACGCCAAGAACACACTGTATCTGCAGATGAACAGCCTGAGAGCCGAGGACACGGCCGTGTATTACTGTGCGGACACAGTGAGGCAAACTCAGTGTGAGCCCTGACACAAACCTCCCTGTAGAAGGGGATCAGGACCACCAGGGGGTGCGCACTCCTCACCACTTGTGTCTTGAAGGCCCAGGAGCAGGTGCAGAGGCTGGTTCTGGGCAGGTTTCCTGTCAGGGACCAGGCTTCCTCTCCATGGAGCAGTTTCCCCCCAGGAGACCCTCTGAACACTTGATCATGTGTTTACCTATTCAGTCTCTTTCTTAGAGACCTAGAATTCAAATATAGAACTTGCACTTACTTGTACTTAAATTCTCCTGATCCGAAATTTTAATCAATTACAAATAACTCAATTCACATCATCTGAACCTTTTAATGAGTCCTAGTGGTGATCACTGAGGATCACAGGACCCCAAGCTAACATGCCGTCTTGCACATTGCGGTATAGCAGAATCCCCAGTCAACACAAGAGTAAAGAGACATTCTACAAAAATGTTAATAACAGCCTGGGAGTGAGAGAGATTTCCCGCATGACATCATGACATGGTAGGGATGTGGACTCAGAGGTCATTCACACAAAGCACACACACACACACACGCACACAATCACAAGAGTATAACCATTCATCACCTTCACCTTCATGTCTGATGAGAGCCAGGCAGGCCTCTCATCAGGTCATAAATGCCTGGATGGTGCCAGGGAAGGACACTGGCTCCGGGTGTGTGTTGTGGGTCAGTGGTGGGTTGGGGTCATGATCCAGGAGGGGCTTGTGTGGTGTTAGTGTCCCAACTGCATCAAAAGAGGGAACTCCTGGGTTGCTGTTTGATTTCTTATCCTTTGGGTGCAGGAGAAGAATGAGCAAGGAATGTCAGGGAGGTAACAGGCAGTAAAGACTGCACATGGTGTGAGGAATCATTTCACTAAACAAGCATCAAACTGGAAGGAAAAAAGAGAAACATGGTCATTCTCAGTAGACAGATGTCTGAATTATAGGAAAAGGAGATGAATAATATATGGAAGCAGCACAAAACTTTAAATAATAGTACAAATAGGCCAAGATCCTTCTCAGGTCTCAGATGGAAGGTGTTCTCTCCCCAAGGTCACAATCTGGTTCTGAAGGTCATGCATACACCATGTGCTCAGACACCAGAAGCTTCTACTGGATCAATGAGGAACTTCAGTGTGATGAGTTGGATTGAAGAACCTTCCACCTGCAGGGAATAACTCATGGATCCTTCTGGTGCTGACGTCAGATCACTGTGTGTGACCTTTACCATGCCCATGTTGGAACCTAACGTCCATGAGATGGGGAAGGAGGTGGAGCCTTAGGGGAACACTTAGGTAAGGAGGTGCAGACTCATGATAGGATCAGGGCCCTTATAAACCAGGACTGGGAAAGTTCCCTGCACCCTGGCCCCATGTGAGGTGATGGGGAAAGGATGGGGTAAGACGTGGGTGCTCTCCAGAGACCACATCTGCCTGCACTTGGACCTCAGACTTCCCGGATTCCAGATCTGTGAGAATGAGTGTCTGTTGTTTGATCGTCCCAGTCCATGTATGATGTTCCAGGAATTTTTTCCATTTTTTTCTTTGTTGAAATTGAATTTACCAATATTTACTACCCACTCAGTGCTCATCATATCACGTCCCCTCCTTAACTCTCATCACCCAGTTCCCCATCCCACACCCCCTCTCTTCCAGCGACCCTCAGGTTTTTTTCCCCCAGAGTCACATGTCTCCCATGATTTGTCTTCCTTGTAATATTACCCCACTTAAGTTTCACTCCTTCCCTTATGGTCTCTTTCAATATTTCCTATACTCCACATATGGGTGAGACCATATCATTGCCTTCCTGTGATTAATTTCTCTCACTATAATAGCTCCTGTTCCATCCATGTTGAAGGAAATGTTATTTCATGTTATTCATCATTTCTGACAGCTGTGTTATATCCCATTGTATATATAAACCACATATTTTGTATATTTTTATTGGAGTTCGATTTGCCTACATATAACAGCCAGTACTCATTCCGTCAATTGCCACCCTCAGCTCCTGTCATCCAGGTACCCCAACCCACCAACCAACTCCCCTTCCACTACTCCTTCCTTTTTTTCCCCCATAGGTAGGAGTTCCTCATGTACTGTTACTGTCTCTGATAATTCCCACTCATTCTATCTCCTTTCCCCTTTGTTCCCTTGCACTATTTTTATGTACTTTGTATGTGTAAAACCATATAATGTTTGTCCTTCTCTGAATCACTTACTTCACTCAGCATAATCCCTTCCAGTTCCATCCACATTGAAGCAAATGGTGGTTATTCGTCATTTCTAATGGCTGAGTAATGTCCCATTGTATATATAAACCACATCTTCTCTAAACATTCATCTGTCGATGGACACCGAGGCTCATTCCACATCTTGTTTATCACTCTTCTGTAGAAGGGAATCATGATTCCTCCCACAGTTTGGTTATTCTGGACATTGTTGCTGTGAACATTGGGATGCAGGGGTCCCTTAATTACATTAACTTTGCATCTTTGGGGTAAATACCATGTAATTCAATGGCTGTGTCCTAGGGTAGCTCTATTCTCACTTTTTCATGACATTCCATTCTGTTTTCTGGAGTGGCTGAATAAGCCTGCATTCCCACCAAAAGAAGAGAAAGTTCCACTTTCTCAATACCCTCGCTTATATTTATTGCTTCCTGCCTTGTTACTTTATCCATTCTGAGTTGTATAAGTGGGACCTTAGTGTGGTTTTCATTTGTATTTCCCTGATGTCAAGTCAAGTGTTCCTGCTGGATTTCCCATGGGTGGGGCAGGAAGAGAAGATGGGGTGTTGGAGATCAAGGAGCAAGCAGGTAACACTCAAGAATACTGTGTGATGACAAATTCCACTTAACAATTATGAGGGAACAAAAGTGAAGGAGGACCTTCCACCTGCAGGAAATAACTCATGGATCTTTCGGGTGCTGATATAGCTAACTGTATGTCATCATATCTACCATCCTCAGGTTGAAACCTCACGTCTATGTGATGGAAGAAGGAGTTGGGACCTTAGGGGAACAATGAGGTCAGGAGATGGAGCCTCATGATGCGATCAGGAACCTGATCAGGAACCATCAGTACATGGAAAGCTCAATGCCCCCTGGCCCCATGTGAAAGGGGGAGAAAGGACATGCTAGGACATGGGCGCTCCAGACACCACATCTGCCTGCACCTGGACCTTAGACTTCCCAGACTCCAGAGCTGTGAGAATGAGCGTCTGTTGTTTAGTCCACTGAATCTGGGAATGTGGTGACATCACCCAGAAACACTTAAACAGGTCTCACCTCTTATTTGTCCTATACTAGTCTGTTATCTAGTCATTTGCAAATATTTTCTCCCATTCTGTAGGTTGTCTTTGAGTTTTGTTGACGCTATCTTTTGCTGTGCAAAAGCTTCTTATCTTGATGAAGTCCCAATAGTTTATTTTTGCTTTTGTTTCTCTTGCCTTCATGGATGAATCTTGCAAGAAGTTACTGTGGCCAAGTTCAAAAAGGGTGTTGCCTGTGTTCTCTAAGATTTTGATGGTATCTTGTCTCACATTTTGATCTTTCATCAATTTTTGAGTTTGTCTTGTGTTTTGTGTAAGAGAATGAACTTGTTTCATTCTTCTGTACATGGCTGTCCAATTTTCCAAGCACGGTTTATTGAAGAGACTCTTGTTTTTTCCACTGGATAGTCTTTCCTGCTTTGTCGAATATTAGTTGACCATAGAGTTCAGTGTCCACTTCTGGTTCTCCATTCTGTGCAATTGATCAATGTGTCTGTTTTTGTGCCACTACCAGAATGTCTTGATGATCACAGCTTTGTAGTAGAACTTGGAATCCAGCATTCTGATGCCCCAGTTCTGGTTTTCCTTTCAGTATTAGCATGGCTATTTGGAGGTTTTTCTGATTCCACACAAACCTTAAGTTGATTTGTTCCAACCCTCTGAAGAAAGTCTGAGGTATTTTGTAGGAATTGCATTGAACGTGTAAATTGCTCTGGGTAGCTTTGACATTTTCACAAAATTAATTCTTCCAATCCATGAGCATGGAATATTCATCAATATTCTTGTTTCTTCCTCAATTTCTCTCAGAAGTGTTCCATAGTTTTTAGGGTATAGAAACTGTACCTCTTTGGTTAGGGTTAATCCTGGGTATCTTATGCTTTTGGGTGCAATTTAAGATTTTTTTCATGCGTTAATATTTCTTTCTTTAAACTCATTGCTAGTGTACAGTAATGGAAGTGATTTCTGGGCATTTATTTTGTATCCTGCCACACTGCCAAATTGCTGTATGAGTTCAATCAACCTTGGGGTGGAGTCTTTTGAGTTTTCTAGATACAGTGTCATGTAATCTGCGAAGACAGAGGTTTTGACTTCTATTTATTTTCTTTTTTGGTTTTGACTTCTTGTTTGCCAATATGAATGCCTTTTGTTTCTTTTTGTTGCCTTATTGCTGAGGCTAGGACTTCTAGTACTATGTTGAATAGCAGTGGTGAGAGTGTATATCCCTGTCTTGTTTCTGATCTTGGGGAAAGGCTCCCAGTGTTTCCCCATTGAGAATGATGTTTGCTGGGGGCTTTTCGTAGATGGCTTTTAAGATGCTGAGGTATGTTCCCTCTATCTCTATGATCTGAAGAGTTTTGATCAGGAATGGATCCTCTATTTTGTCAAATGATTTCTCTGTATTGAGAAGATCCTATGGTTCTTGTGTTTTTTCTCTTTTTGATATGATCTATCATATTGATTGCTTTACGAATGTTGAACCAGCCTTGCATCCCAGGTATAAATCCCATTGGTCATGGTGAATTATTTTGTTAATATTTTGTTGTGTCCTATTGGGCAGTGTCTTGTTGAGAATTTTTGCTTCTGCGTTCATCAGGGTTATTGATCTATAATTCGGTGGATTTTGGTGGAGTCTTTGTCTAGTTTTGGATTTAAGGTGATTCTGGCCTCATTAAAAGAGTTTGGAAGTATTCTGTCCCTTTCTATCTTCCAGAACAGCTTTAGTAAATACGTATGGCTTCTTCTTTAAATGTTTGATAGAGTTCCCTGTGAAGCCATCTGAACCTGGATTTTTGTGTCTTGGGAGATTTTAGATGACTGCTTCAATTTCCTCCTTGGTTATTTGCCAGTTCGGGTTTTCTATTTCTTCGCATTCCAGTTTTGCTTATTTATGGTTTTCCAGAAAAGCATCCATTTCTTCTGGATTGCCTAATTTATTGGTATAGAAGTGGTCCTAATATGTTTTTAAAATATTACTCAGCTATTAGAAATGACAAATACCCACCATTTGCTTCAACGTGGATGGAACTGGAGGGTATTATGCTGAGTGAAGTAGTAAGTCAGTCGGAGAAGGACAAACATTATATGTTCTCATTCATTTGGGGAATATAAATAATAGTGAAAGGGAATATAAGGGAAGGGAGAAGAAATGTGTGGGAAATATCAGAAAGGGAGACAGAACGAAAAGACTGCTAACTCTGGGAAACGAACTAGGGGTGGTAGAAGGGGAGGAGGGCGGGGGGTGGGAGTGAATGGGTGACGGGCACTGGGGGTTATTCTATATGTTAGTAAATGGAACACCAATAAAAAATAAATTAAAAAAAATAAAATCGTTTGTATTTCCTTCCTATTGTTTGTGAGCTATTGGGACATCATCAAGATAAAAAGCTATGCACAGCATAATAGTCAACAAAACTCAAACCTAAAGAATGGGAGAAGATATTTGTCAATGACCTATCGGGTGAAGGGCTAATATACAATATCTTTTAAAAAAGTTATCTTGGGATCCCTGGGTGGCGCAGCGGTTTAGCGCCTGCCTTTGGCCCAGGGCGCGATCCTGGAGACCGGGATCGAATCCCAGGTCGGGCTCCTGGTGCATGGAGCCTGCTTCTCCCTCTGCCTGTATCTCTGCCTCTCTCTCTCTCTCTGTGTGACTATCATAAATAAATAAAACTTAAAAAAAATTAAAAAAAAAGTTATCTTGGTTAGTTGCTGGTATGAGGTGAGTTGAGAACCCTTACTACTCCATGATCTTGCCCCCAACATTGTATGTATGTATGTATGTATGTATGTATGTATTTATAGACAAAGTGACAGAATAGTTTGAGGGTAACAGATAGAAAATCTCAAGATTCTTCAATGAGCACAAAGCCTGACTAGGGGCTTGATCCCAGGAACTTGTATCATCGTCTCAGCAGAAATCAAGAATCAATGGTTAACTGAATGTTTCCCCATGGGCAACATCCTTGGGCCAATTATTTTAAGAGTGCATTTATTTATTCATGAGCGACACACAGAGACAGAGACATAGGTAGAAGGAGGAGAAGAAGACTCCATGCAGCGTGCCTGATGCTGGACTTGTCCCCAGTACTCAGATATCATACCCTGACCCAAAGACACACATTCAACCACTGAGGTACCCAGGTTTACTGCCACAATATTTTAAACAAAGAATTTTTTCTTCCCTGAGAGGCATACAGCGAGAGACAGAGACACAGGCAGAGGGAGGAGCAAGCTCCATGCAGGGAGTCCAATGTGGGATTCGATCCTGGGACTCCAGGGTCATGCCCTGGACCTAAGGTGGGCACCAAACTGCTGAGCCACCCAGGGATCCCTACCAAGTGATTTTAAACCAAAATCAATACCTATTTTCTGAAGCTATTCAAATAATAGAAATTGAAGGAAAACTTCCAGACTCATTCTCTGATGTCAGCATTACATTGACCCCCAAACTAAAGACCCAGCTACTAAGGAGAATTACAAACAATTATACTCATAAATATGGATGCAAAAGTCTTACCAAGTTCCTAACGCTAAGATCCAACACTACAAAAATACTAACCAGAGAGGAAAAGGATCTATAGTCTCAAACTTCTAGAACACTTATGAAGGAAATTGAGGAAGACTCACATAGATTGAAAACATTCTATTCTCATGGATTGGAGTTATAAGTATTGATAAAATATCTATGCTACCAAGAGCAATCGACACATTCAATGAAAACCCTATCAAAATACCATGAACTTTGTTCTTGGAAATAGAAGAAACAATCCTAAAACTTGTAAGGAACCAAGAATGATCCTGACAAGACAAGACAATGTTGAAAACAACCCAAAGCAGAAGGTATCACAATTGTGGAGTTCAAAGTTGTGATCCCCAAGATGGTATAATTTTGGCAGTAAAAGAGGCACATAGGTCAATGGAATAGAGTAGAGAATGCAGAAATGGAAACACAACTCTACGGTCATATTGTCTTTGACAAAGCACAAAAAAAGAGTATCCACTGGAAAAGGACAATCTTTTCAACAGGTGGGGTTGTGAATATTGGACAGTCACAAGTAAAAAAATGACCCTGGGCCACATTCTTACAAGTGACACAGAGATAAAAATCAGAGTAAATGAAAGTCCTAATTGTGAAGCAGGAAACCATCAAAATCCTAGAGATTTTGTGAACTCAGGCACAACAGTTTCTTGCTACTCATGTTTCTAGGGGGGAAGGAAAACAAAACCAAAGATAAACTATATGGATTCCATCAAGGAAAGAGCAGTAGTACAGCTATGGAAACACTCAACATAATTTAAAGACAACCTATAAGATGGGAGAAAATATTTGCAAATTGATCATCAGATTAAGGCTGGTTTCCAAAATATACAGCACAATTATCAACCTAAACAACACAAAATGAAAAACCCAATCAGAAATTGGCAGAAGACATAAATAGACACCCTGTCCTGATATGAAATCCCACCTCACATCATATATTATGTAGCCCATGCACATGCACAATGAAATTCATTGTCTCCTGAAGGTCTGCCTTTTACGAACTCCGTGATTAGACCAGACAATGAATCCAACAGAAAAGAGGGAAATAATTTTCTGTCCCACTGGAAGGCCTACCAGAGAAATGGCAGAAAAAAATAAATGT